>NC_142176.1:8366928-8993428 GCF_026936395.1 Plectropomus leopardus
ACACTCTGCAACATAAAGCTCTAAGACAACATCATCTTCTCTCATCTGCTTAGAAGTGATGAACTTACAACTTACAGCAAGTTAATATGATACAGTGTCTGCCTTTTGTTTGATATCTAGTGTCTGCAAAAAACTGCACACTGCCGATCTGTTAGTGCTGTTGGCTTGTTTGCTATATCGCATGATTGTCGCTGTCACACTAACTTTATATCGTCAAAAATTCATGTTGAACAGCCAAATCTGACTTGACTGGCATAATTCTGAGTCGGGTACAGCTCTGATACTTACTATATTATATTCCATCTCAGACAATATACCCCCCTAAATCTTACACATTGGTCCTTTAAATGTGCCCATAGACTCAGTGAACCAAAAGTCCAAATTTCCATCAGACGGAAACTCCTCCATCAAGTTCTTCTGTGTGGGAAAACGCAGGAGGACCATGACTCATCCAAACATATGGTCCTCTGATTCCCTCCGACTGATCTGTCTGCAGCATCTGCTGCCAAGTGCAGCACACAGACAGACACTGTGACCAACAGCATTGTGTAGATGTGTGTCTTAGTGTAAATGACACTAGAGGAGAAGGCCAGAGGGGCACCCGGGGATGGGTGCCGGGGTACGGGGAGGGAACGGGGCTGGTGGCCACTGGGGTAAGGTGGGGGGTACGAGGGCACCAGAAGGGCGTAAAGAGAAAGGCAGAGAATACAGTCATTACCCACCCAGGGCTATTCCTCTCTGGCCCATTAGCTGCTGGCGGCCGTGACCAATTGGGTTTTGTCGCTCCTAGCAGGGTCATCCAGTGGTGGTCTGGGCCTTTTCTATAATGGACGCTCACTCAGCCGTCCTCACACAAAACCTTTAAGAGGGAAAGAAATTCTCTCCCTGACTCTCTCTCCTCTTCCCTCTCGCTTTAAAAAGACCCAGTCAGGCAAGAAAGAGAAAGAGTGAAAAGTGATCATGAAAAGAGATTTGTTGCGATGTGAGGCGCGCGGGGAAGTGATCGTTTAGCCACACGTGGGGTGAAGGGACTCCATGGCGGTGGGTCTTGTTAACCCTCTTGACTCGTATGCCAGAAACCAAATCAAATTGTTCCGTGCCTCAAAGTCTGAGGACGTGGTTCCTTGTGGGAAAAGCTCACAACTTTGCAACTGGCGGCGTGTGTAATTTTCAAAGTGGAAAGGAGGAATTTGAATAGGACATAGCAGATTATCCAGTGTGTATGAACACTGATCCTTGAACTCAGATGGTTAAAACGGTGCCGCTGAAACAGGAAAGAGGTTTCTCTGCGTTTATAGTTTGATTCCGTGAGGTGGCTCAACAGGAACAGGTGCAAGAGAGGCGACAAAGGCGGGAGGTTAATCTTTAAAGAAGCTGGGAAGTATAAATTTCATTTATCCCACTCCCTGAATGCAATAAAGCTCTTCACACAGACTTCCCTTACTGAATCCTTAATCTAAATCTAATTTTCTAAATTTCATGTTCCTCCCACAGCTGAAAAAATCTCAAAAGCATACAATCATTAAAAGCCGTTAATTTTTCGTCCTAAAAGTTTCTACATTTTGATGATTTCCACGCAGGGATTTGTACTGCTCCAACAAAAATAATTGCGCGCACATATATGCATATTCCATCCAGTATGAGTTGTGTACGTCTGTCTGTGTGTGGGTGTGTTTTTTTTGTTTTTTTTGTCCAGTCCGAAGCTGAATAAAAGGCCAGTTAGCCACCTAGCGGGCTACTAATTCTCCATGTCAAATACAATGGCTGCAATTATATGGTAATCAGTGTTGGTGGCTCATACCTTTCTGCTGCTTTCTGTGAGTGTGTGTCTGGCCAAGCTGCTCCTCAGGGAGACGGTTAGTCACGGCTTATTATTGACCCATTAGACACCCGTCCCACTGCCAGAAAGAAACCAGTCGGCTCACAGGCCGTGCTGCATTCACTGAACAACTATAATGAGAGGCAGACTGAAAATGAAGTTAATCATTTTGTTATCTATAGACGAAATGAATGAACTCATTTGTGCCAAACTGTGATTCAGATTGTTATCTTAAAAGAACCATGCCAGTGGGTTTGCATGTTTTACATTATAACTAACCACTTTAAAAAACCATGTTGCTGTTTTTAAGACCGTATTTTGCAACTGTCACAGCACCCATTTATTTGGCCACAAGACATAAAAATCAATGAGAAAACTTAAAAACATTCCTAAATTGTGCAAACTGTAAAAGTGAAAACCAAGTCTGTATTAATCTGAAATAAAAATAGTTACAAGACCTTTCAAATCAATATGCACTTGACAAGAATAAACACAGACTTCACTATGACGGATTATGCACCTCAAGGAAGTTTTAAGAGTCTGCTAATTCCAAAAATGAATGGAAATCAATGGCTGTCAGGAATTGTAGAAAAACAGTATCTTAAATATTATATTGTATGCATTCAAAAATAGTACGGAATATAAAATTTGCAAACACCCCCGCCCTTGCAGTTGCTGCAAATGCAATAAATAATTGCATACAGATATGAATGAAACTCAGTGGCTGCCTGGAACTGCAGAAAAAGTATGTCTAAACTAGTATCTAAAATAGTAAACATTTGTATCCAAAAATACAAAAAGACCAAATGTGAACTACAGGGTTAAATCCTAAAGAGCTAACATTTGCCAACACCGTGGCCCTTGCTGTTGCTCCAAACGCAAACCAATAGCTGCATACAAAATTACTGAAAGTCAATGACTGCCAACAATTGCAAACACACTGGCAAATCGAAAGATACATACAGAAATTAAGGAAAATTAATGGCTGCATGGAATTGTAGAAAAACAAGTGAAATATCAAACTGTGTGCATTCAAAAATAGTCTGACGAAATGTAACCTAGACCTTAAAATTTGCAAACACCAAGGCCTTTGAGGTTGCTTCAAATGCAAATCAATAGTTGCCTGATTTTATTTTAGTGCTAAAACTTTTTTTGTTACTGAACAATTTACTACGAGATTATCATGCAAAGCACATTCATAACAAGACGCAAGCCTGTGAAGATATTCTCTTTCAAAACATGTCCTCTCTTTGTCGCCTCCTCTCTTCGTCATATAATCGACAAATGTGTTGTTTTGATATAATCCCCCAGATCTGTCAACTCTGAAGCTTGCCCTCTGCTCCCCCGTCCCTCCGTCGCCCCCACCCCACAACACACCCACACAGACCCCTCTGCCACCTCCTCTCCAGTCCCCACCCCTGCAAAGCAAAGCTCTCTTTGTTAACCTAATGTGCTTTTACCAGTTGCTTTCTGCCAGGGAGACATCTGCTGTGTGCAACTAGTCAATATTGTGAGGACAGTTCAAAGCGGCCAGTTCATTATCTGTGTCAGCTTAACAACCCAAAGGTAGCGGTCTAAGGGACACAGGGAGGAGGAGGAGGAGGAGAAGGGGGGGAGGAGGAGGGGAGGGGGACACAATGTGTGAAGACACAATAGACTCCTCATTAACCAGTGATTTATCATGATAGGATGCCCGGTTCAACCTTTGCCCCCCCCTGCCCGCACACACCTCTAGAAAAAGATCTTATTGTTGGAAAAAGACGAGAAGACTGTGAAAGTTGAGTTTAAAGTGAAATGATATAGTTAAAATGTCAAATTAAAAGCAAAAGTAAAAGAAAATCATCCATAGCTGAAGTGTGTCCTTTTTCAAAGTGTGTGAGAATAAAGGTTGGTGAGCACTCACGCACTCTAACATCTGTGCTTTTCAGTTTTATAACAGTTAAACTATTTAAAAAAGAAGCTTCTTTTAGTTGCTTTTGCTGCTCTGATTCCATTACACATCTCTCTTAGATTTTTAGCATTTTATTACAAAAGAGTTGAATGCAGTTTCTTCTTCTTCAACTTCTCAGATCAACATTTCACGTGAAAAGCCAGCGGCCACGAAAAGTCAACTTTATTAAACATTACACACAATCAGATTCGCACCGTAAAAATTAGCCTTGCAACAGACACACCCTCCCTTTCCTGGGAGGCTTTATGAAAGTCAATTCTCTCGGTCATGATGATATCATACATGTCAGAAAGCTTCTAAAGATGCTCCATGCATGCATATGCAGGGAGATCATAGTCCGTCCTCGGCCGCTCTGCCCTCACAGAGACGGAGCCTCCTCTCGCACATAAAGGCTGTATAATGAGCGTTTAATGTATGGCTTCTTAAAATGCAAGAGAAAAAGGGAATATTCAGCGTGGCCCATGTGGTGGTTTTGTAAAGCTGCTGCAGGAACACACCTCTTTTCACTTTCTCCTTTTTCCATCCTTTCCATGCAACCCCCCTCCTCCTCCCCCTCCTCTCCATCCCTCCCTCCCTTTCTGAATCCATTTGCTTAAATCAATCTCACAGGAGGCGGTCGTGGATAATGTACCAGCCAGGGTTTGTAAACCGTTTTGTTAACAATGCATTCTGAAAAGAAAAGAAAAGAGGAGGAGAGGAGAGAGATAAAGCGAGACAGAGAGAGACGGAGAGAAGGAGAGAGGCAGAAACGGGGCAGAAGGGTGCTGAAAGAGGAACAGTTGGGTGGGTGTGGTGCGTGGCGCTGTTTCGGACAGGCCCCGTCGACTGGTGACACCCCTGTCCCATCTCCTCCTCCCTCGGCTAAAGCCTGCATCCGCCCAATTCGGTCCAGTCCTTGCTTTAGTCACACCACCTGCCTTCACCATTCTTCACCAAACACCCACCCGTCCGCTGACAGGACAAACAGACGGCATAAACCCCCGTAACTCAGCCTAAACGCCCCACACACACACGCATATGCTACACATGTACACACACTGACAGGGCAGTGCTCACTTTATAGGATTATAATGATCGATGATAAGAGAGAAGATCAATTTCTAAATCATGTCAATATTGTGCTCAGTGGTGACAGGGGGAACACATGTGACTTCTCTGAATAGAGACTCTGAAAAAAGAAGAAAAAAAACAAGAAAAAACTAAGTCCGCACACAGTTGGAGATGAACCCTTCATCTCCAGTGTCATTTAATGTGTTAAAAGGATGTTGTTCACAACATTCAGGTTGTTCCTATTGACTCAAGATGTTCTTTAATGTCACAAACAGATCTTGTTGTCGGTGACAAGAGATGCCCCTCGCCTCCTATTTTTATTGCTCCTATTTCTTCTTCTTCTTATTTTTATCTTTAACAGAGTGGTGAAGTAATGAGTCCTAAAACCTGGAAGTCCGTTAGCCTTTTTGCACTTCCGGTTCCCTCATTTTAAAGTTTATGGGTTTTTTGCATGGGTTTTCAGTAAAATGCCTTAAATAAGGTCTGTGGTTAACACAGGCTAAAGATATTTAGACATTTTGTTCTGCAACATAAAATATATCCATAACTTTTAAGGTTTCACTCGTCTTAAAAAAGGCGGTTGCTAACAAGTGACTAAATCGGACTACAGTGTTTATTGGGAATGTTAGACGTCATCACACCGGACACAGAAACTCATCAAACTCACTTGTCCGCCTTTACAGCTTTACAGTAACAGTCACGCTCAAACTTTTAGATTTATCTTTTTAATATATTTTTCGATCGTGTTTTAACATGTTTTTACAGTGTTTGTAGTGGGGATGTTTAAGTCCTGCGACCACAATGTAATTTGTGTGTAGCCTAACAATAGCTTTTTACTTCTGGCGATTTCACTTACGTTTCGAAACACATAAAAATGGTGTTCATCTGTGAAGATTATCATGCTGAACAAAACGTGTAAGTCTCATAAACACCTGTTTGTCACAGAGCTTATATTTGGCTATGATCATAAATCCCATTCAAAAATCCCGTAAGGTTTTGGACGAGAGAACCAGTGTGATGCTAACTTCCTGGGGTGCCTACAAAAATACATCATCCCTTCACCACTCTATTGCCATCAGGGTGACAATATTGTCCTCCTCAATCTGCTAAAAACAGAGCTAGGTTTTCAGTTGTTCCACAAGTCATTACGTTTTCAAGCGGCTAATGCACTAACACATGCGCCGTGGCCACTTTTTACTGGTCTCAAAAGACTCTCAAAATATCAGTAAGTGTGAGTGTGACTTTATGTTTGTGTGTGCTAATATGTGACAAATCTGTCTTTATCTATCTATCTATCTATCCATCTGTCTATCTATCTAATCCAAACACACACATCTTGCAAACTAACTGCCAGACCAGAGAGGAAACATAACACACACACACACAAACGCATGCGCACGCCAGAGTTTTGTATGCCTCCAATATGTACTAGATACCTCATTGGTGGCTGCTCTAAGCTCACTCTGATGCCTCTGCACAGGCGCCATATTGGGGAGATAAAAATCGTCTAGTGAACAAATGCATGTGATGCAGATTTCACTACAAAATCAACTGCAACACGCTTAATTCCGAAATGATTTTCATGACATTTGTTTTGTTATAAACATTGGAAAGTGAACATGATAGTTGTCTGATTAATTTCAGTTACTGGAGGCAATCTAATCAACTCTTTCTTCTGACTAGCCAAAACACTGGGACATGCAGGCTCCAACATATGAATAAGCAACATCCAGTGAGGGAGAGTAACAAAGTACATTTATTCAAGTACAGTACTTTAGTACACGTTTGAGGTGTTGGCACTTTACCTGAGTATTTGCATTTTCTGCTACTTTAAATTTCATGCAACTTCATTTAATTCAACTTTATACTTCCACTACCTTTCAGACGCTACACACGTGTAATAATCTACACACGATGTATCATGTACATCAGAGGTCTAATGTGCAGCATTAATAGCAGATATCTTTATCCCTGATGGTCATGGTATCTATGTTTATATATCTATGGGTGTTACAGGCTTCTGTACCTTGGTGATGGGAATGTGGACTATGCTGCTGAGGCTGTTTTGCACAGTTTTCATCCACTTCTCGCACCAATCTAGTTAATAGTTTACCAGTGGGGTGGGCGATAAAACGATAATTATCTCAATATAATTTTCCTTGCTAGCAATATAGTAACCCTTACGTCCAAAGAGAATATGAAATAGCATTAAGTTATCTTTAGTATGACTGTTTTGACCACGGATAATGTCGAATCTTCATTAAATTCACCGCATTACGTCAGCTACAGTCGCTGGAAAGTTTATCCGTATATGCTATGTGTATCTTAGCAAGTTAGACTGACTGACCGACTCTTTCAGATAATGATATGACATAACGTGACTAATGGTAATGTGAATTAAACGTGCATACATTAGGACGTCTGGAAACATGTTTTCTGTCACTACGGACAGACTTTTATCGTAACTTCACAATGTCATCAAAGTACGTCTTTTACTGTTGTTTTGTTCGAGAAATGGCAGAAATTTATACTGTGGGTGTAAAACTTGTACAGAATGTAATGACCACAGTTGAGATTATTGTTTTGTCTATTTATTCTGTTTCCATTGTCACTAAAACACTTAGAAAATGTATTAAACTGTCTGTACAGAGTCAAGAATCAACATTTCTTCATCTGTTTATTATTTTACTCATTGACATTATTATGGTTATAATTGTTTTGAATCTACCTAAGATTTGTGAAGTGTTCAACAGTTTCTCTGCAAATCTTTTTCATTTTCTGAAAATAAATAATAGCTCAAACCACAATTAACAACATGATTTCTTCAACTTTAACTTAGGAGCAAAAGTCAGCCTTTAAACTTTAAAGAAATATTGATTTTTTTTTGGTAGATAATTATCAATATCCACCAATACGAAAATTTTACATTGTGATAACATATCTAGCCGTATCACCCAGCCCGAGTTCACAGTAAAATGTGTCTAAATATATCACAAAGCAAGATAACCAACATTCATTCAAAAATCATACACGATCACAAAAAAATCTAATAAGTTTCTGTGCTCAGGCTGTATATAAGCAAGGGGTCAACAGCTTCTGTACAAGTTAGGAGTGACACATCCTATCAGCAGGGACCTGTTCCTCCATGTTCTCTGTGCCAAGCTACTTTGCCTATCAAAGCCCCTTTTAGCCTGAGGAAGCCTGGGCCAGTTTGACACCATATTCCCTTGGGTCCCTCTCAGATCTCCACCAAAGCACCCATTACTGGATCATAAGCTGCAGAATCAGGCTACGCTGGACAGGAATCCCCAGTAGAGTCTCGCAGATCGGGGCTGATTTGCAACATAAGCCCCCCTGTGATTGCCCATTAGCCCCCGTCCCCGCTGACAGCAGCTAGCAGGGCAGCATGTGTAGCTCTAACCGGCTACTGTTTGTTGCCATTGAAGGTTCGCTACCTTTACTTCCCCTAATTGGCTGTGAGGGGTATTAGGAGAGGTCGTGGCTTCGGGGAATTGATAGTGACATCTGATCTGATGTCCACTTAAAATGAAGACGATGTAGAGTCATAGTGTGCTGACAGCAGAGGATTCCCCCTGGGATGGAGCTTAAGATCTGATGATTGATGGGTTATTATAATACAAGCCCGCTGTGTCAAGTCTTATTTTACTTTCAGCTAATTTTTTTTGGTCCACGCGGCAATCTAAATTTTCACAGTACTAAAGCTTTACATTTGGTTTGTTTAAGTTTGTTTTGACCCGTTAAAATTGAGACATGGCTTGTAAACTAATTTGGACTGATTCAAAATGAACCTATGAATCAGTGACTCCTTTTAAATCACTTCTTAAAACACATTTCTAGAGACCTGCTTCTGTATGATGTTGTTTATCTTAATTCATCTACTTCTTTTAATCTATCTTTTCATTTGTTCTTCTATTCTGTCTTGATTGTGTTTAACGCTCATTAATCCTATTATTTCTGTGTTTATTGCTAATATTCTTAGAATTGTATTTACTCTTATTGGCATGGGTTGATATTGTTATTTTTGTGTTGTAACTTTTTCTCTCGTTTAATTCTGCTTTAAATTTTGTCTGACCTCTGTACGGCATTATTGTTTGCCTCTGCAAGAAACCCTTCTTGCTTTTGCTTTGTTTGTCAAAGCACTTTGTGAACTCTGTTTTTACAGGTGCTATTTAAATAAAGTTAAGATATTATTATTAGGCTACTTATAAAACAGCATTTCTAGTAACTGGGGTGGCCGATACAGCTGTAAAATAATATCACCATATTTCAGGTTGTTTTGCGATAACGATATTCGTAATGATATGACAAAAATTTTGAGAATATTTTATTAATGATTTCATGATATACAACTACAACAACTTAAGTGTTATAGGTGTATATGTCAACATAAATGTAGTTCGTCGTCAAATATTAATAAAAAAAAGAACAAAATTTAGCTCTTAGTTAATAAGTTTATAAACAACAATGAAATATTGCCATTATCACAATATGAATTTTTTTTATCATATCAAAAATTATACCAGTATTATCGTGGAAAATATGAAATGGCATACAACTACTGGTAACCTGTTATCCTGTTACAATATACATTGGCAAGGGCACTCAAGGAGCACAGACCTTTGCCAAGGCCAAATGCCCTATTTCAAAATGTTAAAAAAAAACTACTTTAAAAAAAGTTACAAATATACTAATATTAAAATAAAAATTATAGTTTTCATCTTATCACCTTTTCCCAATTTCTTGCAGTTTGTAGAACATCTCGCCCAGTTGCTTATTGCCTTTTTTGCCATGTTTTAAAAGAAACAAATCACACCAATTTTCTCATGTTTCCAAGGTTTAATTGTATGTAAAAGACTTCTGAACGCAGCCCAAAACTGATGTTCCAGGTTTCAAAGGATTAACTTCAGAAATGTTTGGTTTCATCAGACTGGCACTACTGTAGCAGCTAGAAACACCTGATTTCTCTGTTAAAAACTTTGCAGGTCCACCAGAGACCACAACAGATTCACCCTGAGCCTCTTTAAACATCCACAACCAGTCAGAACAGAGCGACACATGAGCCAAGCTGCTCACAGTTTGTCTGCATGTGGTCTGCAGATCAGAGCGCGCAGACACCGAGTGTGGTCCATCAACAGCTCTTCCTAATCAACCCCAGAGACCCCGGCCTTTTAGCCACCAGCCCTCAACACGTCTCGCTGTGTTTACACACGCTGATTAGTTTGGTAAGTGTACAGAATGTCCCAAGGATGGTGATCTCTGAATCAATGTGCCCCTCAGTCCCATCCTTTATCTTCCCGTCCCTCTGTCACAAAAGCCAGAGATCCTCTTGGAATCGGCGAGAGAAATTAGGGGATCAGAGTCGGCCAACTCCTGAGCAAACAGACTGAGCTAATGGACCAGCCGCTTTTCTCCTCCCCTCAAATTATTAGCAGAGCGAGGGAATGTAGCCAGTCCAGCCACGATGTTAATGCTAAAGCTCGCTAATCCCTTACACACACACAGTGGCCTCGCACTTGCCTTGATGCGCACACGGCTGCTGGGTAATCACTCCACCACCCAGGCAGTGAGAGAGGATGGGAGAGCAAAGGAATGAGGCTGAAAGTGAACACACACACATGGCGGGATTCCCATGTGAGGTGTGGGAAAAATGACAAAGGAGGAGGAGAGGATCCGGCACATCATACAAAGCTAAATACGTGACTTTTTTTTTTACCATGGATGTTCTCATTTTACATGATTGTCATCATGAAAAATAGGTTCTGAACTTACACTTCTTGCTCTTTGGGGTCCATTTTAGGAGCCCTTTTGTTTAATCTCTATAAGTTTCCATTAGGCAAATATCATATAAAATATGAAGTAGCCTACAATAATTATGCAGATGACACACAGCTACACATACTGCCACTGTATTGAGCAAATAAGTGATTGGATGTATCAAAATTTTCGCCAACTTAACAGACATCATTGTCTTTGGGCCACAGAAAGAAAGACTGTCTGCTCTAATCTTGAATCCCTCTCTCTTATAACTTAAGCCTCATTCCCAATGCACAAAAAACCCCACCAACACCTGCTAACATCTGTCTTTTTAATGCAATGGGGATGCGTACGAACAGCATTTAAACCCGGGTCAAACGACTCTGCAGTAGACTCGGGTATTTACCGCCTATGGCTCCGTTCTGTATTTATGATAACACAAATCCCAGGTGAATGCGGTAATTTCAGCTCCTTAACCTGCAAGATGGAATGACGGGCTGCCACTAACTACCATCCGTCTCCTCCTAAGCAGCGCTAAAACATTATTCCAAGTTAGTCTGCTGAGTTTGAAAGACAGACTGAATCAGTAAGAGATATATGAAGAGAAGTAGCAACCGTTAAGTTTCCACAGACCTCTATCCCTGCTGCTGTCTACTGTTTACCTGTTTACCTGTTCTCTGTACGTGATGTCTGACAAACCAACAAAACCACCTCACTCCTCCACGCCTGAGACACACACACACACACGCACACATGCACACAGGCACACAGGCACACACGCGCGCACACACACACACACACACACACACACACAGACATGCTGACAGAAAGGCAGACTCCTCTGCCACAGCAGTGTGTTCACAGGTCTTCTACTGGCAGTGGGAATGTGGTCTATCGGCTACATTTAGCAGGTACCTGTGTTTGAAAAACCTGTGTGCATGTGCAAATTTTGGTGGGAAAGGGGTATAAAAGTCTAGCAAGTGACCGTTCAAAGAGTAAGAACAAAACATGGGGAAGCATTGTTTTGTTATCATGCGGCACAAACCTAGAATAACCTCCAAGATGAAGTTAGACAAGTCCCAACTGACTACTTTTAGGTCAAAACAAAACACTGCCTACTCCAAACTTTGACTGCCAACTTATTCTTAAACTGGATTTTAAATCATTTAAAATAATATTTTCATATTGCACCTCTTGTCTGCCCTTTTGCTTTTTTTCATGATTTTTTAAAATTAAATTATTTAGCATTTAATTTTAACTTTTATGTATTTTCTTTTTACCTTAACTGGTAAGCATCGATCCTTTTATATATATTATGCTCTGTAAATCTCTTTGAATTGCCCTGTTGTATGAAATGTGCTATACAAATAAAGCTGCCTTGCCTGAAAACTTGTTTCGATTTGAAGTGATTGTCACGTAAAATAGGTTTCAAACTCAAACTTATTGCTTATTTTTAATGTTTCTGTTTCATCTTAACTGTGAGGGGTTTTTTTGAAAGTTAACTGTCTTGTTACTTCCAAATATACAAACTTTAAGTCCTTACATTGCAAAAAATAAGAGAAATTGAAAAAGTCTTTGGACTCAGAGGAAACCTGATGCACGTGGGAACACAGCCCGATAAAACTCATTCAGATCTCCCTTCTCTACATCAAACCATCCCTGTTGAAGCCCGTCTCCTCCAGATTTAGGTTGGCAACAGCTGGCTAAAGCCAAATATGCTAATGCCAGTTTTAGGGAGGAGTACTTTAGGCTTATGAGGGATTAGCGCTTGTTGGCCAGCCCTGACTCCCCGCTGAGCGAGCACGCTAATACAGGTGTTAGTAAACTGGCATTAGACTCCAGCTAATTAGCTCCCATTCACAGAGTGATTGTCCAGCCAGCTCTGCCATTTGTAGTGGTGTTTGCTCATCGGCAGGGAGGTCTCTGTGCTGTGGTGGGTCCGTTATGATCCGACATGATCTCCCTTCTCCTTCTTTCACTCTCCCTGTAGGCCGCTGGACTGCAGGGCCCATCCAAGAGACAAACTCAGCTGGTTAATAAGAGCCAGAAGCCAAGACAGAGGAACAGGGGAGAGCGGCGTCACACCGAGACTGCGTCCATTATATAAATATGAGAATGCAACTTTATTTATTTCATCACTCTAAGCCAACAGGCACCACCATCCAAAACAGTCTTGTGTCTTATTATCATGTGATAAAAATGTCAGAAGCCAACTTTCATTCACTTAAGACTCCTGACTGTGAAATTTTAGAAATCTTATAAGTTTAGTGTAGCAACTCTATGGGACATGATCAAATTAACTTTGTACAACATTAAGCTTGATGTATGCAGACTGTACAGTGACGATGCTTACTGAAACACAGGCCACCACATACATCCATCAACATCAATATGCAAGAACAAAATGTCATGTGTGTCATCCATCTACGCTGCTGTAGTGGTACAACACGCTCTCATCCCCTCTCGAGACATGCTGCAGCTTTGTCAGTGGACTTCCGTGTCTACATATTATGAGTTAGGTATCCTAGGATACCACTACCATAATGTCAACAAATGTACATGGTGGGATGACGTGGAACGTTGTTGTGTTTAGGCAACAACAACAAAGACGATCAGATTTAGGTGACAGTCTGATGGTTAAAGGGCAGAGAGGCACATGGGTAGATGTAGAGCAAAAACATCACATGCAGACAGGAAGTGAACACCGGACTACCGCATCAAAGCACGGGTTTGTGGGACCCATGCAACTGCCCTCCTGCCCACCGTATAAGCGCCCTCGCGCCCCTTACATTACGGGCAGCGTTTCAACCTGACCTGCTGCGTTTCATGCGCACGAGACATGTTCAGTTCGGCCGTGTTCTCAAGTGATGCCATTGGTGCGCATATCATATGGAAGCGGCAGGTGCCATCCAGCTGTCTGTCAGCATATAATAACACCATGACCAGTTCTGCCTGGCTGCGTTGCCGGCTGATGTCGTCAAGCGATGTTTAATGCGCGCTGGAAAGGTGCCTTTTGGTGTTGCGCGCTTATGCAAAAAGCACTGACAAAGTGGCGCTATTTAACAAGTTTGGAATGAGAACAGGCTGAGTGTTATGAGAAAAATTAAAACAAAAATGAATCAAGCCCTCGCTATAGTAGCATTTATGTGTGTCAAAAAAAGAAACCAACTTAGCACGCTAATTTTGCAACAAGAGCCCAAAAGTAAGTATGCATGAGCATCAACTAGCGTTTAGCATCAACTAGCACTTAGCGCCAGTGTCGCGCTGATCAGTGCGTCATTTCATGCAAATGATTAACCCATTATGAATAAAGGTGGCGGACAGGAATTGAAACATGGGTATTACGAGCCCTACACTGTTGCTGGATGTGGGAAAGAGACTAAAGGTTAGTTGGTTGACATTCCCGAAGCCATTTGGGTGGGGATGACGGCAGTTCAAAGGAGTCATTAAGCTTCACCCATCCCACCACAAAGGGGAGATTTAAGACAGCAAATAGATCTGATAGTGAAAACTCAAAGCCAAACACAAATATCCACTAAGAGGCTTTGGTGTATTATACTATTATTTCCCCATAGAAGACCGATACAGATTTGACTGTTTCAAGTTTAATTTTCTCCTGGGAAAATCTCATCATAACTGATAATCTGCCCCTTTTCATGTCTCCTATTGAGATAAATGATGAGCCCAATACTGATAGCAACCAGTCATAAATATTGACATTTTACTAGGCCTTGGTGGTCCTAAATTCTAGAGACTTGGGCACGCACAGGAAGTGCTTTCAGTGGACAAATAACAAAATACTAAGCACTTTATGGACACTTAAAAGGCCCTTCACGCCTCTGCAATGATGCACTTAATAGATTTTTTAAATTATGGTGCTTATAACTTTCTTATGACTTTTATCTACTTATTTCTGACTTTCATTTACTTATTTTTATCCTGCTTTTTATTATTGACTTGCACCTTTTTTTCTTTTGGGGGGTTAAGGTAATTTTGCTTTTATTTATGTATGGAAGTGTATAATGAAGATGACAAAGGAAATCTGAATCTGGTGTAAAATATTTGACTGAAATCAAACAACACACCAACTACAATTTCATTCATAAAGGACAAGTAAACCCTGACTAATGTTTGCATAACTTCCAGCGGCAGAGAATAAGATATCTCCTGTCAGTTAGTCGACTGACTTTAACAAAGCCACCCTGATGAAAAGGACTCAGTGGCCAATACACAACCACACAGTCAAGGGTTTGCAGCTCAGGAAAGATCTATATTCTTGGAATGTTTAATGACGTTCACTGAAGTGCTACTTGTTATGGTAAAGTTTGATCAGCCATGAGCAAAGTAACATTATCTATAATGTAAATCTTATTAAAGTGCTGGTTATAGGATGAATATACTCTAAAACGGATGCAAGTACCAACAGCGGATGTATGTCTTCGGCTTTTCTGTTTTAACTTCAATGAGTGTTTTACAGTTGCTTTCTCCTGAAGTGTATTTTTAACTTTTTTTGCACTTTATGGCAATATTTCTCTCTACATCTTACAATTATTTCATACAATCAGATTCAAGTCCATTGCATATTTTTATGTTTTTTTTCGTGTAAATTAAAGCTTCATACATAGAGGCAATCGACAATACGTGAATAAAGAAAGGATAAAAAAACAGGAAAAATACAAAAATTGTTATCATCCTCATCAACAGCAGTTATAGCTATAATAAAGAATAATTAATTAAAAAGTAAGAAGTGTGTGTTTTTAATTGTTGTTTCTTTTGACTCGTCTTAGCCTGTAGTTTCAACAGATTTTTTTTTTTTGTTTGCAGTTTTTTTAAAACTAAAACTAAAACTTTTTTTCTATGACAAATGTTCTGATTGTCTTTTATGTTCAGCACTTTGTGTTGGATTTTATGCATTAATTGTGCTTCATAAATAAAGTAATTATTATTATTTTATTTTTTATTTCTATTACTATTATTTTTTTCACAGCAGATCTTCCCCAGCATGCAGCAGAATTTGGGCTTGAGATATTTTAACTGGTTTAAGAAATTCAAAACTCACTTACCTCAGAATTTTTCAAGTGCTGGCACAGTTCAGACACGTTGTGGCACAGGCAAGGCAAGAGTGCTTCGATGTAAGTACATGTTGCTCTCTCCTCTCCACTCATCAGATATTCTACAGTCATTGTCTTTCAGAATGTACGCTGGCTTAAATTCTTCCTACAAAAAAAAAAAAAAATAAAAATGTTGTAATTATTTGATGAACATCCACAGCTTGTATTTGATTTGTCACTGCAAGTCTCCACAAGAATAAAAGCCTTTAGAAACATTTCATCTCACAAATCCATACATTTTCTATTTCTATACTATTAATTATTTTCAGAATTTAACAGGACGTAACGGTATTATGTAATAAATTACTGTAAAAATGATACTGTTATAAAGACACAAAGATGCTGTGAGTATTTCCAGGATTTTACATGATGTAACTGTAATATTTCACTGTAATTTCCAGTGAAAATTATACAGCAAATTACTGTGAAAGTAATACAACTATGAGAGAGCAATTTACTGTTAATGCCATGTCAAACATTTTACAGTGCAGTTTATATCAAACTTAGTTTCATTCTGCAAAGTTTATTTTCTGAATTAGGTAAAATATTGTGTCTTATTCAAATGTACAAATGAGGGAAACAAACTGACACATTTATAACCTGAAATTAGGCAGAAATACTGGCAGACGCATCAGTTAGCAACAGGTTGGCCAGATGTGCAAGTGTAGTCTTATCTCTACCTGCTGGGAGCTGCCAAGGCCCCCAGACTCTTTTTAGGACCCTTTATTGAATAACAGTGATAATCTGTTTGCTCCTTTAATGAGCCCATTGTTCCTCAGAGGAGGAAAAGCAGGTCTCATTGATGTTTAGCCGCCGCTCTTTGAGCAGGAAAGCTCCTCTGAGCACCGCTGATACTCGGCTTTACCTCCAACATATTGTGAAGGTCTGAGCCTCGAGTCTGAGCCTGCAACAAAGCCGAGCCTGAGGAGGACCCTGAGCCTCTGTCCTACTGTGGAGTCACTTTATTGTATCGCTTCTTTCAGCGCTGATCAGAGGATCTGGCAGCTGGTATGATGTTTTTTTTTCCTCCTGAGGTTCCCTCAAACAATATAATACTACGGATAATTGTTTTTTGAAAGGACTAGGACCTTTTCTTGGTTGTCGTATATAATTGGATAACAAAAACTACAGTTCAATATAGACAATATCTGTTTTTTAAAAACTGGCTTAAAACAAATAATACCAAATCTTGGTGAAAATCTGATGATTAAAAAACATTCAATTTGCCAGATGGCCACTTGAGTTTGCCTAGTTCTTTCTTTAATGCTCAGGGCAAGGACACTCAACCTGCTTTGCTTTGGGGTCACTTTAGCAAAATGACAGGAGACCAGGGGCCAGTCACAGCAGCCGCACACATGTTTTTAGGATTTTGGGACATTTCTAGTATTTTCGGACATTTCTAGAATATCACAACATTTCAAGGATTTTGAGGCATTTCTAGGATTTGAGAACATTTCTATGACTAATTTCTAGGATAATTTTAGAAATTGAACACTTTGCTATGAAGTAAACATGAGTAAAGATTTATAGATATTTCTGCTTTACTTTTTCAAGGCAGTCAGTTTCCAAGATTATTTAACAAAAAATCAACATATAGGATTTAATAGTGCTCTGACCCTTTTTGAGGCTAAAACTGCAATATTTTAAAACTTTATGTTAAAAGTCTTATTAGTGACAAAATATAAACAATAATTGGGAAAATGAATGAAAAATAACCTCCAATGTTGCTTTTTTACTTCTAAAAATAACCTGTAACAACTTGAAGCACATTGAAATATTCATGGATCTGTTATCATTTGGATGATAAAACACACCAAAGATTAATTACCATTGAAATCTATGACAATAAATGGATATCTGAGCAGAAGGTCACAGAAAAGCAAAAGGCATCATCTTGACTATTGTTCGCACCAGCTGCATCAGCAGACACAGCAACAAATAAAGGCAACAGTCGGCTCTAATGATGGAGACTTCTCTCACAACACACACACACACACACACACACACACACACACACACACACACACACACACACACACACACACACACACACAGGTACCATCGAACGCTGCATCTTGATCAGACAGTGCCTCTCTAATTGAGCTAATCCCCACTTCAGGATCAGCGCTGTCCCCTGAGATCCGACCCTCCACCCTGCCTGTCTCCTGCTCTCACTGTCCCAGCTTAAACCTCCCGTCCCCTCTGTGGCTCATGTGGACTGCAAAGCTGTTTATTGGGAGACAATGGGCAGCAGATTGTGCTGTCAGGCTCCATTAATTTCCATCATTAGCATCACACTCCAGAGTCTGTGGAATCGGGCTCCTAAGCTTTAAGCCGTGTGTGTGTGTGCAGTGTGTGTCTGTGTTTGTGTGTACGTGATGAATGTATACAGTATGTAGGCATGCATTCATACAAGGGATGTCCTGATCGAATCGGAAGGATCAGTATCGGGCCTGATCAGCATATTTTTTGAGCAAAGGCCTCTGATCCTTTGCTTACGTCCACCGTCATACATTTGTCGTAAACAAAGAGCACGATTTGCAACAAATATTCAGGTTTTACTGTAAAGCTGCGACTCCAATTAGTAAAAACTGATTTTTTTTCCATGTTCAAAATAAACTCCTACACCAATTAAAGTGGAATTGATTTTTTTTGTTGTTAATTTTTAGTGAACTTGTTTTGCTATAATGCTGTGCTAAGCTAAATTGTGAGCGATTTTAATATGTTGTGACTGGGAATTTAAGTTAAGCTATAACGCTACTTTAAAGTGGAATTGTGATTATATTACTCATTTACAGTGTTCTGAACGTTTATTACAATGCTACACTAAGTGGATTTGAGAGTTATTTCTAAAGGACACATTTTAATTAGTTAAAAACAAAAATAAATGCTGCACTAAGTAGAATTGAGAGCAATTTTTAAAGATATTTTAGTTTGTTTACTTGTTATTTTATATTTTAAAAAATGCTGCACTACGCAAATAAAATACTAGTATGCTAAATACTAATATAATAAAACACTAATGGAGCTGTTTTGGATGCAGACATATTTTCTTGTATTATATTACATTAGAATAAAAACATTTAAAAGATGGGTAATTTTATATTTTTTTAAATTTTATTTTGTGTTTTTATTATTTTCCATTAGTTTAACCTGTCATATTGCTAGCTGAATCATGTGATTACCTCTCACTGGTTACCGCTGGATGAGGACAAACATGATGAAGACTTAGTCGTCAAAACATGTTGGCTCCCTTAATGATTTAGTCACTATAGTAAAGGCTTTAGAATATTTCCTTGCTCATTTAAATACTTTTGGTGTACGTGGATTGCCTTCCTGTGTGCCACCCGAGATTGTTTTTCATCAGAGTAAAAAGTTTGGTCATTTTTCTGTGACTAAAAACAAATAAGATGCCATTGACTTTAAACAACCCAACACTGGCTGAGTTGTGATGCATTTGTTTGCACATTTCACCCTAAAACTGCACGACACATGATACATTTTGGTGTGAAAAAGCAGTCCTACTATATCTGTGATTTTGTGCCAAGATCTCTAATCAGGTGCAAGACCATTAACCCTTTGAAACCTGGGCATATTTGCTTGACTTCTTTCAAAAACATGGGAAGAGGGCAATGACCCACGAATTAGCAAGACATTAGAAAACAGTACAAGAAAATTACTTGAAAATGATTGGGTAAAATAAAAACAAACAAACAAAAAAGCTTTGAACAAATAGAGAAATGACCTCCAAAATCTGCTTAAAACTATAACTATCCTGTAAAATAATTTTAAATATGTAATTATGTATTAATGTATCATTAAATTAAGAAGAAATGGCCCATAAAGGAGCATTAAAATATTAAAAGTGCATGAAAATTACCTGAAAATACGCACAAAAACCCCCAAAACAAACAAAAAAACAAAGTAGAAAAAAAGGAAAATGACCTGAAAAAACTTATTGAAAATTCTAATAATTCTGTAAATAATTCTAAATATGTAATCAGAATATTAGAAATATGGTTAATAAATAAATTTCTGAGGGACATTTCTTGCCAAGTTGCTCATTGCCCTTTTTCCAGTGTTTTTAGAAATACATCAAACCAATGTGCTCAGAGTTCAAAAGTCTAAATACTTGTGAATGCAGAACAAGAAAGGTGATGTTGATCCAGGTTAAAATTAGAAAATACCTAAATACATCTGCATACTATGGGCAATTGGCAGTACCAACTTTGGAAGCATTATGAGTTTTGGTCTACCTGTTTTTCCCCTGAATCTGCAGTAGAAGTCTGAAAAAAAGGTATCAACAATTACCAGTACAGGTGGGAACATACTGAATTTTCAGTTACATCACTGCATCCTTAATTCATATTATATGCATTCGCAGTTTATCCTGTGTGAGTCATTATTTCACATCCACATTTGTAAAAGCTAATCCTGCCTGAATGGGACTTCAGGTGAAGTGTGGCAGAACAGCAGTGACAGAGACGTCAAACATATTATGCAATGCTGAGGAAATGCAGGAGGGACTGTGATTGAGGCATAAAGCATGTGAAAAAGCCAATGAAAATCAACTCTATGATTCATATGTCCTTTAGTGCGAGCTAATCAATGGTCAAATGCAATTGACCACTGACCACCATTGGTATTTGCACCTCCAGCAGCGCAGCTCTGAAAGGAAATTGAACCACGTTTCTGCCACGTACCCACTGAGGCATAAGCCTTCTTACTCCAACTTCCTGTCTGATCAATGTGAGAGACAATGACTCAACAGGTGCGACAGACAGGAGCCCAGCGGCAGCTTTCCTCCCCGCCGCTAGGCCCAATTAGCACCCGCGGCTAAGGAACAAAGAGGCGACATTTCATTTCAGCAGAGTGCCAGTCTAAGGCCTCTTCTCTCAACCTCCGCCTCTGTTCTTTCTGTCTCTTACTGCTGACATCTTTACAGGATCATCCCTGGCTCCATCATATTCTATTAGATTGGGTCGATGCCTTGTGTTCGAAGTGGTGGGGGGTGTTAAAAACATGGGGTGTTGATGAATTCATTGCATGTGACTGGACTTGCTGTCTTTGTGTGGAGGTTTTGGCTAATCAAACCCCCTGAAGGTCTGACAAAAGGCAAAGACATTTTTCAGGGTTGGGTTCGTACTGCGGAGCCAGGCTGGACTTCCTGACCACATTACACACACGCACCGCCAGCCCGCACAACTTTAAAATTGTTTGATAAGATAAGATCCAGTGCTTCCTAATAGGAGTTAAAACCCTTTGAATTGCTCATATCGTGCCTGTTTCATCAGTGTAAGGAAGCGCAGAATTTTCCGGAGAGCCTTCCTCTTTTACCTCTTTCTCCTTGTGGTTGCCAGACCCTGATTTCTGTACTGTAAAAAAAAAGATTTTAAAACTCTTTAACACCTGGAGTGACATCACTTTTCTTGTGCTACTTTTTAGACACCTGTCAGAAGTAATCAAACCTTTGAACCTAGAGCAGATTGGTGTGATTTCATTTAAAAACACGGGAAAATCGGCAGTGAGCAACTTGGTAAAAAATGTTCTACAAATTGCAAGAAATTAGAAGATTTAGAAAATTATTTTTTAAAAAGCGAGGGAAAAACGTCAATGGAAAGACTATATTTCTAATTATAATTACATATTCTAAATTATTTTACAGAATAATTATAATTTTTATGGGCTTTTTCCACGTTATTCACTTTTTATGTTTTACTTTCTTTTTTCTTTTTTTTGTTTTGCTTTTTATTTGTTTTATTTTTGGGTCATTTCTTCTGTCATTGTTCATTGGCTTCTTCCCATGTTTTTAACAGAAATAAAGCCAATTTGCTTGAGTTTCAAAGGGTTAACTCCCCCTTGGCAAGACAAGTTTTGGATACAGAACACAAGTTTCTAAGTTTTTAAAAGATTTGTTTGTTTCGGAGAGGAAGAAACCTCTGTGGATAAGTTGGCTCCTGATGAAAACCTGCTGGATAATGAAAAGTGAAGGAAATAGCTGGGAGAAGTTTTAGCTCGTTGCAATCCACCACTACACGCCACTGAATCCCTCTAAATATTACAATTTACCTTTCACCTTTAAGTGAACTTTATGCAAAATATTTGTATTTCAACCTTGGTGTTGTTAACATCGATCCCTGGTCTAAAAGCGCTGGTGTAAACGCTGCTATTTAAAAAGAAGAGGACAGACTCTTCACAGCTACATAGTCCAGCATTTAAGGCTTTTTCTGCTGCATAAAGTAAGAGGGTTTGATGTCAAAACAAAACTCCTTTAACTTAACATTTAAGTTAGTTCGCTGCAACTAGAAAAGCTAAGCTCTCTGCAGCGGTTAACCATGAAGCCTTGGTGCAGGTAGGAGTGTTGTATGAACGGGCAATGGGAGTGCTGTAATAGAGTATTTCTACACTGAGGTATTGCTCAACTTAAGTAAAATATGTTAGAAGTTCTTCCACCACTGGGTAACATGCATGTCTACAAACAAAAGAGAAGGAAGAAGCTAAACTTTCATAATGATAAACTGTGTGGTCTTAGCTCTGATGACTTTGGGCAAAACAAAAGCAGACACAGTGGTGAAGAATTAATTTTAAGTGTGTAAGAAGAGGTTTGAGCTTTAATTCTATGCCTTCCCGCAGTATAAAGTAGATGAGATTAAAATAAATACTTAATAAATACTTTGCTAAGGGCAAAAAGACTATTATCCCTAACGAAGATGGTAGTGATAGTTTTACATTTTGAAAGACTACTTAATTACGCTTTACACATAACTAGTTATGTTATGTAACAGAATTATACATTTAAATTACAAAATAAGTGTAATTGTAAAAAGTCAAAGCTACTGAGGAAAAAAATGCATGATCATACTACAGTTACTAATCAAACTATTTTTAATTACAGAAGGGTTACATCCCAGCATACTGTTTTTGGTACAAAAGCTTATATATAGAACATAACATTATGTTTTCTTCATTATATTGAAGAAGTGAAAAGTTATTCAGTGTGTTCACTGTTGAGGTTACACTGCCTGGTTAAAATTGATGTTTTTTTGTACTTTATTGCCCAGCTTAAAACATTTGTTATTAAAAATAATCAAATAGCAATCAAATGTAATAAGTTACATTACTTTTTACCTATCACATTTCAAAAGTAACCTTCCCAACACAGTGCATACACAGAATTTTAATGTCCTGTCATGCTCAAATATACATTATGGAGCTCTACTTTAAATTTGTACCACATTTTCAAAAAGGCGAAGGTTTGCACCATTAATTCAATATTGTGTAATAATGATGGTGAGCACGAAACATCTAATGCAAATGTGTTCAACACTGGTAAGGCCAAGGACCCCTTAGAGACCTTTTTATCTCAAAAAGTCTAAACGTGGTCTTGAGGTCCGGCCATGTGTGATCTGCTGAGGAATCTTCATCTCAGTCTGCTGCTGTAGCCATTACTAACACCACATAACCATATACAACTGCGAGCTGATGCCCTATCCTCTCTACCTGTCTCTATTAATGAGCTGCTAAATCTGAGTCACACATGTTTGAGGTAAAGGTACGGGAAAACCACTTCAACAAACAAACCACATACAGAACTGCATGATCACAGTTTATGGACAAAAAAAAATCATCTGACTTCAAAGTAAATGTAACGAGTAATGAGAACCTTCATAGAAATAGAGTCAAAAGTAAAATATTTGCCTGTCAAATGTAGTGGAGACAAAATAATACATTTCCAAAAATACATATATTCAATTTAAGTTCAGATACTCAAAAACTACACTTAAGTACAGTACCTAAGTAAATGTACCTTGTTACTGTCCACCACAGGGAGGAGACTTCACCTTCTCAAAGACAGGTTGTCGGAAAAGGCAAAATATTGTAAGATGGGATTTATATTTGTACAGTTTTATTTTATTTGGTGGATAACTTTATTATGTTCTCTGACTTATTTAGATAAATAAGTTGATTTAATTAATGGTAAATCCATACACTGTATTGTTTTTAAGTTGCTCCTGTTTTAAGTTAAAATAAGGAATCACGTTGTTGTGCACCTTCCCTTTAAGGGCAAGGATTGTTTAGATATGAGAGATGCTTCATGTGTATTCAGTTGAGTTGCGGTCCTATCTTATCTCATCTTATTGTTGCAATGGACATTAAAAAGTGACGGCTGAACGAAGATGTCCCCATGCTTTCCTTACCCACAACCCTCAGGTAATAAACCTTTTAAGTTAAGACTGGAGGAAGGCAGCCTTAAAATATGTGTATGTTAAAGTGCAATTCAAAAAATGCTTTAATTTCTTATAAAGAAAAGAAACTTTTTTAAAAATATATAAAACAGGCCCCCTGCAGTAACTCTGAGTACCCCCTAGGGGTCCCGGACCCCCTGCCAAAGACCCATCCTTTGATGAATTAGATTACAATTCAGCTCAATGTGGGTTAACACCAAATATGCAAGTAACACCGGTAAAGAGACACTTATTATGTTTTAATGGGCCACGATGGGTGAAAATGTCATATTGAATTTTATAGGGATTTTTTTCAAATGCGCATGCGCGGACCTAAAAGCATTATCTGCAGTGGTGAACGAGGATGAGGACGAGGCTTTGTGAGATTCTCCATTTCTCTTCGGTTAATCACAATACCAAATCAATAAATAAAATATACAATTTAAAGTACTGATATGAACCGGTGCCATCGATCACTGACGGTGTTGATCATTTCTGACTCTTGACTCCTGAGAGCACCGTCTGCTAAGATGAAGCAACCAGGAAGTGCTCCGTCTAATCGTTGCTCATAGCGATGTCTGTTATGAAACTGCTGGTCACCGCCCTGGGAAAAGCGACCGGGATCTTCACTGTCGTAATTGTTGTCGTTGCAGTGGTTCTGAATTATTTCGACGACCCCGTTCCGGTTAAATACACCAGGTAACGAACAGCGCAGATCTCTGTTTGCTTCAATGACAGCTGCACGCGACACATGCATGCGTTAATGCGGCTGCTGTCTCACACCAGTTACATGCAGGACGGTATGTAGTGTAACGTGAGCTAAATGCCAATTTAAGTCATGTTTAATGTCAACTGCAGTGGTCCCACCACCAGTATAAACCGCCAGTATAAACGTTGTAAGGTTTTATTTATGCGAATGTGAATACAGACTAATGTGCTCTGCCTCTGTGCTTCTACATGTTTTCTCTGCCTTAAATGTTGCTTCAATAACTGTCACTTCTCGGGTACAATTCAACATGGATATATATTTGTCTTTTTTCAGATAATGCGCCTGTTTAACCCTATAAAAACCAAACTGGTTTGGTTTCTTTCAGAAAAACAAGGAAAAGGCGATAAGCAACTCATTATGACATGGCCCGATAAATGGCAAGATATTTGTTGAAAAACAAACAAAGAAAGAAAATTACCCGAAAATAAGCACAAAAATGTAAATTTAAACAAAAAAAGGACCTAAAAAATGCTGAAAATAAAAAAAAAAATTCCCCTGTAACATAAATGTACATATATAATTATAATACTTGTATAATACATATATATAGTTAATTAAAAACAGGGATCCCACATATTTTCATGGATTTTTTTCCCCAAACTTTCCCCTGACATTTCACATTAAATTAAAAAAAAGTTTCAGAAGAAATGTATGTGATGGTAAACAAAATGCTGTTCCAAAACTTGTGATTGTGAAATTTCATGACTTTTCCTGGTTTTCCTTGACCATAGGAACCCTGTAAAAAGTAATTATTAGGTTGTTTCTTTTCACCTTTTTTTCTTGTTTTTTTTTTTTTTTTTTAACTAATTCATCGCAATTTCAGGGACATGTTTTGCCAAGTTTGTTATTGCCTTTTCCCTTTGTTTTTGAAAGAAATCAAATCAATTTGCTCAGGTCTCAAAGGGTTAAATAGCTTGTAAAAGGCATCTGAACACAGCATGAGAAAAGTGATGTCAATCCAGGTTTCAAAGAGTTTAGTAATGGGACTTTTACAGTTTTTTTATTTATTTTTTTAATATTCTACCTTAGCATTCAGCTGTCTCATTGGCTGTAATGTTTTTTCACCTCATCTTGTCAGTCTTGAGAAAGACACAAATGTTGTCTGTCATTGTCAGTCATTTTTAATTTTATAGACACAAAAGAAATGTCTACATCTTCAGCAAAGTCTTTGGGTGCTCAAAGTGAAGACATTTCACTGGTACAACTTAAAGTTTTCCTTTCTGGTTGTTTTTCAAATATAAACAGTTATCAACGGTAATGCCCAACAATGACTAAGCACTTTCAGGCCTGGCACGTAGAGATGCCCAGACTTCATTTTGATCCTCTGATTGGACCTGTTAGACTGGTTTCTGCTTCTGTATATGACAGGGGTACTACTGTTAATTAATCCATTATTCAGCTTTCAGCTCTGCCTGCCAGGTTTAGGCAATATTTCAGTTTCCAGGTTTTTAAAGCAGTGCAGTGCATTTGCGCTCTAAGATTTAAGATATCTGTATTGTCAGTAATGCTGGCTTAGATTAACAGAAGAACCCCATTGGTAATCAGAGTGAACGTCAAAGCAAACCCCTTTAAGAAACTTAGCATTTAAAGCTTCTTTTCTGTTACAATAAACAATCTCAACTCGCAAAACAAAACTAGGACTGGATTCTGAATTATATCCATCTTCTCATATCTTTGTCATAAATTGCAGTTTTTATTATTTTATACATTTTATTAATGCTGTCTACCAAGGTTGATGAGTTGATGAGAATTATACACTTGCAGCTCATAGATTGACATGGTTTTTTTCCTTTGTTATAATTTCCATTTTTATAATTTTTATATATATATATATATATATATATATATATATATATATATATTTATTTATATTTATATGTTAAAGTAATTTCAAGTTTGGGGGATTTTTTTCTTTTACCTTTAGGTTTCTTTCTATGTTCTTTTCAATAATTTTGAAGTCTTGGAGTGTTTTTTCTAATTTTAATTTTTTTTCTGTTCTTGTCATGAAACTATACAATGGGAGCTCATTTATCCAACTGCACCATGAATTTACCATTTAGTGCCCAAATGAGTATATAAAAACATGCCCTATGCCCAGATAGTAAACAACTGTTCTCCAGCATGTTTCACATTGTTACACAAATTGCCTGCAAAAAGCACGTGTGTTTAATTTTCGCCTTACCTGCACTCGTGTGTGATGTCTGCTTTGGCACACAGCATGGCAGAGGACATGAAGACTCTGGAGGAAAACTTCAGGCAGCAAAATAAAAGCTGTTTCATCCTCGGTGCCTCTGGGGAAACAGGCAGTGTGTTACTTCAAGAGCTGCTGGGGCGCAACATCTTCTCCAAGATCACTCTCATCGGACGGCGACAGCTCACCTTTGAGGACAAAGCGTATGAAAACCTGGTCAGTGGGTTGATTGAGACGTCAGTTAGCTGCCATTGCTCGTAATTCATTATTTGAGTTATTTGAGAGTGAAATTTTGTGTGTTTTCTATGCCTCCAGGTACAGGAGGTGGTGGACTTTGAGAAGCTTGATGATTATGCTGCTGCCTTCCAGGGCCATGATGTTGGCTACTGTTGTCTGGGAACGACCAGAGCGAAAGCAGGGGCTGTAAGTGTAAAGAAGTATTTCACCGATATAAAGAAGGCCCTCATCCTAATTCAGTCAGCACTGCCTAGTTTAACTGTTTAATCCGAGTTTTAGATACAGCGAGATTGGTGGGTGTGTCTCTTGATCAGCTGTATACTCTTTTGAGTCCGCTGAGGCTGCGGCTGGGTTGGTGGCCAATACGAAAATGCGCAAGCACAGCCTGTATTTCGAGCAACAGCCTCAAGAGCCAGCGAAACATCACCAGGCAATGTAAATCGTGTAATCTGACAGTGGATAACTAGGCACTGGTTAGACAGAGGAAAGTTTACCACAGGTCATTTACCCACATTGTTATTATACAAAGCTGGATGACTATCAGCAAAGTATCCTTTTAACTTTACAAATCCAATATGTGTACTTTTACAGTGTTACAGTCAAGATTTTTCTGCTGTACTGAAGCACAGAATTACAAAAATACTGTACATCTGTTGGGCTTTGATGGGATTGTTGGTCTATAGCAATGACTCAGCAGTTTCTTAGCCATGTGCAACATTTCCTCTAGCACCTGACTGATAAACTGGCTAGGTAGTGGTTGAATGTAACTAAGCACATTTGCTCAAGTACAGTAGTTAAGTATGAATTCAAGGAACTTGTACTTTACTGGAGTATTTTCTTTTCATGCTACTTCATACTTTTTACTCAACTACATTTCAGAGGGGAATATTGTACTTTTCACTTCGAACAGTTTATACAAGTACAGCTGAAATGAGTAGTTGATTAATCAATTAGCTTTTTGTGAGAAAATTAATTGCAAATATTTTGATAAACATTTAAGTCATTTTCTGTATTTTTTAATAATTTCAATTTTTTGTCTTCTTTTTTTTTTTTATCATTTTGAGTTTTAGGAGTATTTTCCCCTATTATTTTCTAGTTGTGAGTTATGAAGCATTTTTACTTTTTTTCGAATTCGTTTTACAATTTTGAGTTTCTGGGATGGTTTTAAATATTTTATTGTAATATTTTTTATATTTTTGTTGAGTTTTTTGTGTGTGTGAGTTTTTGTTAAATTCCCCCCCTATAATATCTTTGTTTTTTCAGGTGTTTTTAAAAATATTTTCTTTTCAATAATTTTGAGGTTTGGGGTGTTTTTTCTAATGAAATAAAATTAATTTTAGTTTTTTTTATATTTCTCTGCATTGGGTACCAAAAGTAGAATTTTAATACTCTCAGTTTTTTTTCCTTTTACTAAAGTAACATTTTTAATGCAGGACTTTTACTTGAAAAGGGTATTTTCACAGTGTGGTATTAGTACTTCTGCTCAAGAAAAGGAACTGAACAATTCTTCCACTACTGTGAATACACTAATATATCAAGTCTTTGTCTTATCTTTGTTCTTATTAATTACTGCAGTCATTGCAATATGAACATGTGATTTGTTTCTGTCAAAATATTTATTTTTTCTTTTATTTCCCTCTTTTATTTCAGGACGGATTTATCCGCGTTGATCATGACTATGTCCTTAAATCAGCTGAGCTCGCCAAAGCAGGAGGCTGCACACAGTTCCACCTGGAGTCCTCCAGAGGAGCCGATAAAAACAGCAACTTCCTCTACCTCAAAGTCAAGGTACTTTTTTCTTCCTTAACTGCTGGCCACATACTGATGTGCTCTTCTTTCTCGCAGCCTAAGCTTTACCTATTTGTCTCATTAAATAATGACTGTCACTGAAGGATCAACATGAAATGGATTTTCTTCCAGGGACAAGTGGAAGCAGATATTGAGGCGCTGGGTTTTGACAGATATTCCATTTACAGACCAGGGTGAGTGATTCAATCATTTTATGAGACGGATTTTACACATGAGACAGGAAAAACTGTCCCCAAACTGAACTACACATACATCAGGGTTCACACACTTCCTGGAAACAGCTGACCGATTTTTCAGTAACTGAAAATGAAAATGAAAAATAAGGTAAAGAGTAAAACATCCTGGAAAATCATGTGTTGTCCTGGAACATTATTTCAACCATCTTCTATTTTCTTTTAGCTGAGTATGAGCTTCAAGGTTATCTATCAGGGCTCCCCAAAACAGATAACATCTGAAAGGACTAAGTCATGTTCAGAATCATATTAATGTTAAACGGATAGTATTTTAAACAGGCTGCTCGTGGTTATTTTGTGGACACACACAAGTCACAACACACAGCAGCACATGCAGGTTGGATGGTAGTACACATTATGTGGCCTAAACTCTGAATAATGTAAATTGCATTATTATTATTATTCACTGTCAGCCAGTCTGTCATTCCAGCTAGTTTGAGAGCTATCAGTGGCTCTGAAACTGTCATTTTTTTCAGGTAATTTTCCTTTTTTTTAACTTTCCTGTTTGTTTATTTGTTTTTTTTGTGGGTATTTTCGGCTCATGTTCTTGTACTTTTGATTAGTTTCTTGCTTGTTTCTGGGTCATTTCTCCTTAAGTTGCTCGTTGTCTTCTTCTCATGTTTTTGAAAGAAATCAAGCCAATTTTCTCAGGTATCAATGGGTTAAATAACCCAGTCCAACACCAATACAAGCTCTAAACAATAAATACCTTTATATTTTTCCTCCCAACAGGGTTTTGTTGGTGGACAGACAGGAGAGTCGGCCCGCCGAGTGGATGACCAGGAAATTCTTCGGTGCCCTTTCCTCCGTGTGCTCTACGTCCATGTCCATCCCAATCCAGGCGGTGGCAAAAGCGATGGCGTCAAACACTCTGCTTCAGCCTGAGCAGAAGACGGAGATCCTGGAGAACAAAGCCATCGCCACCCTGGGAAAGAGTGCAGGGAAATAAGAGAGAGCAGGAAATACACTGAGGTAAGAAAAAGTATTTACACTGATAACAGACAGTATGTAAGAGTAAAGTTCCCTGACTCCGGGACATCTACTGTATGTCTAATGACATGGATGTCAAACCATTTAGACACAGGGCACTGAGAGAAAGTTATCTGCTTGTTATTTATCCCTTTTTAAATAAACATATTGTCCCAGGACAAGGACATCTGGAGCTCTGTTTATAGAACAAATTAGGTGTTATAGTAACACGATTGGATGATTTTAGGAATGATGAAAAATCCAGAGGAGTGAATCCAATGTGTGTTTTGACTGATGTGTGAAAAAGGATCAGCCCCTATGAGAAGTTATATCACTGTCTGTCAAACGCGGCGAGCTTCAGTCACCTTGCAAACTCATTTTGATAAAGATCTTACGCCTACACCTCTGAGAAGTTGAGTTTAAAAGTACACTAAAACAATAAACTCCCTATATTAAATGTACAATTTATTATATTATTTTTGCTCTAAAGCTGTACACGTGCAAAGTTAATTCTTTAGACTTTTGACGGTTCAAATTTCACTGTGACTTTCACACTACACTTTTTCTCCTGTTTCTTTACAGGTCATTCCAGCAGATGTATAGAGACAACTACATAAACATATTTAATCTTAATATTGTATTTGGGTTTCATTGCTTTTGGTATTAAATTATATTATAATATTTTCATCAGGGAATTATTGCCATTTGTGCTGAGAGACGATGTACTGACCAACTGCCTTAAAGTAAATGCTGAAGTCTATTCTGCACTAGATTGAAATGATGGATGTCTTTTATATGTTTTCATGAGATTATCATCAATATTTCACTGAGGTGTGTGATTTAGGAAAATGTTTCCATATTGACTGTATAAATAAATATAATATCTAGTGTCTGAACTATTCAACAGCTGTGTGGCATACTGTATATTGCATGCATATACACAACATCTATGCTGTGCTATATGAAAGTTAATATATTTGTTTATTTTAGATTTAACAGTATGTATAACATGCTGATTCTCATTCTTGGGTTTTGATATATTTCATTGCTTTATGTGAAGCAACACAAGTTGTGTTCAAGAGGTGAAAAAGAAATTTTATTTTTCTCTCATTGATCTAGCAGCGCCCTCTTGTGACTAGAAGTGGTTACATTCATTGGGCTCAAAATACTTCTATGATATGCGCTCCTTTTCCTCCACAAATCTGTGGTTAACATTTCAGTCCTTAAAAAAGTTATATGCATGCAAAGTTTTGAGCAGGCTAAATGAATCCTATATAATTCTTTATGGTGAAGCTTTCGTTTGCAATACAGCTTCAAGATGATTCATGTATGAAAAATCATCCGTCTGTGTTCGGATAAAATCATGGCAATGTGTTGTGTGTAACACATTATATAACATGAATGTAAAATTACAGTTAATTTATTAAAAAAAAAAGAAAAAGTAAAGTGAGGGATCCTACGGTCATGGAAAACATGTTAAAGCCATGGAATTTAATAAATATTACATTATATTACATTATGTAACATTACAGTGAATTTATTGGGGGGGGACCCCAATTTTTGTAAGAAAACATGCTCTCCAAACCTGATTGATTTGTAAAAAAAAAAAAAAAAAAGCCTATTATTATCATCCATAAAATTGACTTCTCTTTTGTTCTTCTTTATTAGTAATTTTTGGCAATTTCTTTAATTTTCTAGGCTATTTTTGTAACTTTTATTTCTTAAAAAAACAGTGTGGGGCAATTTTTATAGTAAACAAACTTTCGGGGTGATTTTTTTGATTGTTTATTTTTTCCTTTAAAAAAAAAAAGGGACATGACTTTTTGAAAGAAAATATCACCAAGATGACACTATTTTTCACAGGCAGAAACTGTGAAAACAGAATTTACTGCTGGATTTTCATATTTCTGAGAGTCCTTGAACATCCTGAAATTCTGATTAGAGTTTGAATCACATGTTTGAAAACAGTGGGAAAAGAAAAAAAGGGGTCCTAGACAAAATCATGGCAAAGTTTTGCAATTTTATCCATGAAAATATGTGGGAACCCTGTAACTTTAGAGACACAAAACACTGAGTACAGACAGTCTGTGGGTCCATATACATTTTTTGATCTAAAATATGCAAATGCTTGCTTCCTTCAACACAAGCTGCTACCTTAACAAATATTATGGCTTCTACACAGTATTCTGCTCATTTCATCAGAACTATGGCATTGAGTGGGAGAATTTACCTTAAATTGATCTTATTTGGGGGAAAGTACAGCTTTCTCATCTTCCTGCAGCTCTGGGTGTTGAAGTCCAAGCAGCAATTAGTTCAAAATGAAGAACAGCTGAGTTGATCTGCCTCTCATGCTCAGAGGACTGAAGCAGGGCTCCGGCTCTGTGCTCCCTGTTACAACACATCAGTTGTAGCATGAGTTACTATTGGGAATAGAGCAGCTGGAAACAAGCTTGACAATGAGCGCTACACATTGTTTGAGGTAAATTGTCCTGTTCTGTGTCACTTCTGATTGCAGTTTTCTTAAATATTTACTTAAATGTACTTTGGAAACTTCTGATATTAACCTGTGTTGCACTTTACTTTGCAGGCTGTTTGTGCTTTGCTTTTGGCTGCTGGTTGGTGATGTAAATTGTGAGAATACTCAGAGAGGTATCGCACAATATGTCAATATGCAACTTTAATTAAGGCTGGGATATATGGAGAGAATCAGACATCACAATATTTTTGACCAAATACCTCTGTCATTATTGCAGTGATATTGTGGGGTTGACTGTCGGTGCTTTCACACATTGCTTTGCTTGGGGGCCACTTCTTGGACTTTGGGAAGTTTCTAATATTTTAGGACATTTCTAAAATTTTAGGATGTTCCTAGAGTTTTAAGGCATTACCAAGATTTCAGAACATTTCTTGGATTTGGGGATGTTTCTCAGGTTTTAGGACATTTAGGATGTTTTTTATGATTTTGGGACATTTCTAGGATATGAGGATGCTTTTAACATTTCAGAACATTTCTCAGATTTTAGGATGTTTTTCAGATTTTAGGATTTTTTTAGAATTATAAAGTCTTTCCAGGATTTCATAACATTTCTTTGAGTTTCGGACATTTCAGGGATTTTTGGACATTTCTAGGATGTTTTGACATTTTGAGGATTTTAGGACAATATTGTGCATCCCTACTAATTATTGCTAACCATTAACTTATTGTCTTTTAAAAAATCTCATTGTATAAATATTTTGTAAAAGCACCAATAGTCAACTCTACAATAATGTCATTATATCTGGTCAAAAAAATTGCTATTTGATTTTCTTCATATTGCCCAGCTCAAAATTAATATTGTAATATAACTGAAGTGAGTTGCCTGTTGTTTTGGAAATTTCCCATCTGTGTGTTTTGTTTCAACAGGTTATGTCCAACACGTCCAAGTGGGACAGGCCCAAAGGGGAGTCCACAATGACAACAGAGACGACACAAGATGGAGAGAACCACCTATTGTCAGAATCCCTACAGCTGGTTACAAGACATCAAGTGTGGACAGACTGCAAAGTGGCAGCATTTACCCCACACGAGAAGATCACACCACTGCCTCCAAATCATCACAAATCATAAGACGTTATCCTGTTACTCCCGAGATACAAAATGTACCAAAAAGCCAAATCAACCAATTAAAACCTGGCTTCAATTCACCCTCAGTTATTCAAAGACGAAGTGATGTGGCATACAACCGCCCTGGACACAAAGCTTTTCCTGACGGCAAGAAGATTCACCAAGCAAACTCTGATTCTGTATTCTCCACAGGTGCAGTTCAGGTTCCATCACAAATCTATAATACCAGAATGAGGTCGACAGGAAGTTTTTCACCTGTTCAGGTTGACAAAGTCCCATTTAGCCTTAGACACAACAACAAAGGGGCGCCATTCTACTCCCACGGCAATAAACAAAGTCTAAATATTCAAGCTGTCAAGTCTCAGAAGATGCACGTAAACCCCATCGAACAAAATGTATATCCACAGGAGTCACGTCTCACAACCAGACCCAAAAGTTTCAATCAGGGCAGAACAAACTTTTTACAAACAGTTTTAAAACCCAAAGACAAGCAGACTGACTCAGTCGTGGAGGGACAATCTCCTGACAGAAATTCAGCAGGAAAAAGTGACACAAAGACTTCTTTTCCAGCATGGAGTCCCAGGGCCTATAGCAGCGATATGACGTCTGAAGCCAGAGGATACACTCACGTCCGTCGCCTCAAGCCTGCCTTTGACAAAAAAACGCCCCAAGCTAGTTCTAGAAAGATATGGGAAACAGGTTTTTCACATGTAATACACAATTCAGGCGGTTACAACCATGATTCAACAAAACCAGGGTTTGATCATCCAGCATCAAGTGAAAGGCAGCAAAATTATAATTTCGGAGGAAGCAGACCCAGCTGGCGTCCTGCCCCACCAGACCGAGCACCAAGTCCTGTCCAAGGCAAATTCAAACCTTTCCAAACACATCCTACAAATGATGCTACTCACACATCAGACAGTGAACTCATTCCCCGTCAGACAACCCTTCCTCCTAGTTTGAACTCTACTTCATCAATCGTTCCTTCAGTCGCCGCAGAATGGAGCACAAAGTCTGCTTCACCCACACCGACAGCGGGCCGAGATGCAGAGCTTACACCTCAAGCATCAAACCACGAAGGCCACATTGAGAGTTCAACAGAAATTGGATCTTCCTAGATTCCTTCCAAGATTTCTAAATATCATGAAACCATCAACCTGGAGTTTAAACTGACCTACCACATGATGCTTTCACAAACATGGGTGGCAACAACAGCAAGAGGGTAAGCTTTTGAGGTTAATTAAACTGCAGCATTTTTGGCATCTTATATGTATTTGGAGCTATATCTGTTTGCAAGAATGTGAACGCCAAAGTTGTCAAGGTTAACCCTTTGAACTCTGAGCAAACTGGTGCGATTTCTTTAAAAAAAAAAAAAATGCAAAAGGCAACGAGCAACTTGGTTCCACAAATTGCAAGAATGCAGATTTAGAAAATGATTTTAAAAATCTCGGAAAAAATATATGTATAATTATAATTTCCTTTTTTAATTTTTTTTCTTTCTTTTTTTAAAACAATTTTCAGGCAATTTTTTGTCCTTTTTGCAAATTTCTTACTCAATTTTTGGGACATTTCTTCTTTTGATGCTCATTGCCTTCTTCTGATGTTGAAAAAAACAAGCCAATTTGCTCAGGTTTGAAAGGGTTAAAGTAGTGATGGAATAACTGTTAACGAATGTTTTTCATCCCTCCAGATTTTAAACCAACCAGGAGATTGGCCGCTTGACCAGAAAGAGTATGAACCTGAATAAAAACATTTAAAACTTTGCCTAATTTGGTTCCTTCATTTTCTCTTTTCAGAACGGTTTTGCTACAGTACACCATGAACAAGAATTGGTTAGAGATTAGTTTGGAAGTTAAACATAATGGTCTGATCTAATTCGGAGTATGTTTTCAAGATGTAATTCACTGTAATTATCATTTACCCTTTGAACCCTCGGCAAATTGGTTACATTTCTTCAATGACTAAGAAAAAAGGAAATGTCCCAAAACATGCAAGAAACTAATAAAAGCTACAAGAAATTACCTTGAAAAGAAGTGTTTAAAACAAAAACAAACAAGGAAATGACTTGGGAAAAGTGTGTAAAATAAATAAATAATTATTTAACACCATTTTAAATCTGTAATTTTTCTAATTATGCATACAGTTTCTCTTTTTTTCTGTAGACATTTTTCACTATAGGTTCTTTAAAAAAATAATTTTCAAAATCACATTTCTTGCAACTTGTGAACCTGCCCATTTTCTTATGCTTTTGAGGAAAATTGCACCAATTTCCTACAACTACTTAAAGAGGATACTCATAAAAGGCTTTTGAATGCAGCACACGAGAAGTGATGAAGCTCCACGTTTCGCAAACATGTAAAACATCATCTGTAAGGGGACTCCATATTGACAGCATATTTCATATCATTTGTTGTAATAAAACAGTCTTCATATTTTTGTGCCTTCGGCTTCATGTTACTCAGGGTGGCGAAGGGATGACGTGTTTTTTTGTAGACCAACCAGGAAGTTGGCATCGCACTGGTCCCCCTCGTCAAAAACCTTATAGGATTTTTGAATGGGATTTGCGATTATCGCCAAAAATGAGCTCCCTGATGAACACAAATTTATAAGACTTACACGTTTTGTTAAGCATGATAATATTCACCGATGAACATCACTTTTGTGTGTTTTGAAGCGTAAATTAAAATATCCCGAAGTAAAAAGCTATTGTTAGGCTATACACGAACTACATCGCGGTCGCACGACTTAAACGTCACAACCACGAACACTTTAAAAACACGTTAAAACGCGATCGAAAAATATTATAAACAGATAAATTTACAACTTCGAGAGCTCATCTGTAAAGCTGTAAAGGCGGACAAGTGGGTTTGATGAGTTTCTGTGTCCAGTGTGATGACGTTTAACGTCCCCGACAAACACTGTAGTCCCATGTAGCTACTTGTTAGCAACCGCCTTTTTTAAAACCGTAAACGTTAAAAATCGTGTTTAAGCAGACGTATTTTATGTTACAGAACAATACGTCTACATATTTTTAGCCTGTGTTAACCACAGACCTTATTTAAAGCATTTTACCGAAAACCCAATTCAAAAAACCCATAGACTTTACGACGAGGGAATCGGACGAGCTAAAAGGCTAATGGGCTTCCGCGTTTTGGGACTCATTACTTTACCGCTCTATTGCTTTGGCATTTACAGCTTATGTCTTCCACTAAAGATGGCAGCCAAAAGTAATTTAACTTCTGTCTCCTCTTGTAAGAAGCAAAAGCAACATTTTATTTCCCGCACATACACAAACATGTTTTAGAAACATATTTTAGTACAGTGTTTGGCTGTGATACCTGGATTTGTTGACAAGAAGCAAGCGTCATACGGTTTCAAAAACGGAGGCTGACATTTAAAAAAACGGTACCGCGTTATTTCCCGCCTATAAACTCTTTTAAAAACACATTTTAGCTTACCACCTAACTGCGACGAGACTGTTGTTTTCAGCCCGCCGCCATATTGTTTCATACACGTCATCCAACTGCGGGCGTTGCGGTGTCGTGCATTCTGGGAGTTGTAGGTTTTCCACTTTTTGAGCAAAAGCAAGTGTACTTGTCTCTTTCCTGTAGCACTCGGACTTCTGAGAGTCAGACTAATAAAAATGACAGTATTTTAATTTGTTGAAAATATATATATTGAGAATATAACCATGTTTTGTTTTCAGCTTATGTAAGAAGCTGCTGGCCTTAAAACTGATAAAATCTGTTTAAAAATAAAAGTTTATTAATAATAATAATAATAATAAATCTATTATTATTTACTCATTTATTTAAAATTATGTTACAGAAAAAATGTATTCATTCATTTTATTTTCAGCACTTTTGGGGGTTATTTTCTATTATTTTACCATTTTTTCTCTTAATTTTAGGTAATTTTCTTGTAATTTTTTACTTATTTCTTGTCTTGTTAAATTGCTTATTGCCCTTTCCCCATGTTTTTCAATTCAATTCATTTTTTAAAGGAACAATTTGGCAAAATTCAATCATAAATAATCATTAATTTTATTGAATCACAATAACTTAAGACTAGTACAGTGATATCAGATTTAATTCTCCGAGCCCTGGACAGACCAGTGATGACAAACTGCATCAATCTGCTCTGATGTAAAGAGACTGTACACAAAATACTCCTTTTTCAAGTACTGTAACAAATCGGCTAGAAAAAAGTCATCAAAATGCTGCGACATAATCAACTATTTACAAAGTTATGTTACATATAAAAAAATGTACATAGCAAAGAAGGCTAAACATTCATTGAGTTTGTGAAACTGACAGACAAATGCTTCGACAACATCCACACATCTCAGAGCAGGCAAGACGAACAGAGAATTAGTCTCTTTGTGCTTACAAGGACCATAGCAGGAGAGCCTCTATAAACTATAAACTACACACACACACACACACACACACACACACACACACACACACACACACACACACACACACACACACGAACAAAGAACATGAGCCACAAAACTGAAAAGTCCTCACAGATCTGGTTTTACACTGTACGTCTCAACAGTGCTGACAACCACACACGGGGGCGACAAAATATATGTTCAGCTTTTGGCTTCCACTTGGAGATCTGAATGAATGTTGCATAGGATCAAAAACACTGAAAGCACTGGAAGCTGTGCTGGACAACATGAGCGTTAAACGTCCGCATGCCCTTCACAGAAGGCAGGCCAGGAAGTTTAAAGCAAATATTCTTTATATTTTACGCCACAGAAATGTCAAAACCGTTTTACATAATCATTCAAACACAAGCACCTTTATACCTTTAACCTCAGATGAATTATATCACTATAAACAAAGCAGCATATACACTAGATTTCACTTAATTATCAACATGTTTGTTAGGACAGTTTTTGTTCATCACAAAATCACATAGACTATGAGCGTTGACAGTTAAAGGATGGGGATGAGGTATAAAATCAGCACATCTTAAACTTCCCTCACCCAATCAACCTGCAAAATTTCAAGCACCAAAACAAACATCTATATATTTTTCTTTCTTGCTAGTGGTCCAAATATTTACACCAGCTTCACAGCACTGGGTCATACATGCATACAACTTAAATGTTTAAAACCCAAAGTACTGCTTCTCATTCAATCCCTCGGCATCGGTGTTTGATATGATGAGAGGTCGACGCCGCTCCTCGAGGAGAGAGGAGTCGACTCGGAGCCCTGTTAGGTATACAGCCATTTAGACAAATAAAGAATCGGCTAATGCACATAGTCTGTTTAGAAAAAGAGTAAGGCATTGTTTGTTACAGTTCAGTCCAGCACCAAGAGACATTTGTGCTACAACAGCCTGTTTGGGCCAATGTGCATGAAGATTTCAAAGGACTGTGAGTCAAAGCAAGAACGTAGAGGTGTAAAATGTGTATGTGTCACGCAGAAAGTTACAACACAGATAGAATAACGATGGTAAACATTAAAAGGATAAATCTAGCCACGGTGAATGTTCCCAGTTAACGCATTTCCCTCCTGAAAGTCCTTGTTTTTTTGTGGGAACTAGGACTCAAATCAAACTGTTTGGGATGTAAAATGAATGATCTTTCGGGGTGCACGATGTTGGACTAAGCATTCACTTTGGCTCGATTTATCCTCCAGCAATCGCACCGTAAACTTCCACCACAGAGGAGGAGGAAGAGCAGAAAGCTGCTGGTTGTTCATCCATGTGTTCTCAGCAGCTGGTGGCTCAGGCTCACTCCAGAGACGAGGGTCTGTATCGCCACCTGCAGGCGGCTCAGACGCGCTGCGGCTGGACGGGAGCAGGAGCGTCGCAGCCTGATGAGCTGGAGCTAATGCCGTGGCTCAGTTAAGGATGGCGGACTCCTGGCTGGTGTTTAAGATGCTGATGGCTGGTGATGTAATGACGCCGCCTCACCGAGAGTGACAGGCTGTGTGCTTTTATTGTGTCTGTCTGATGTCAGGCTCCTGAGAGAGGAGCCACGGGCCACAGCGGTGAAAAACAAACAAACAAACAAACAAAAGAAAAAAAAACAGCGCAGTGCAGTAAAAACTTTTGTTGCCCGTTTTTCTGAAATGCAGTTTGATCCTTTTAATTTTTAAATATTTGGGTTACCTGCACCCAAATTAAGGTGGCTGGATTTTGTGGCATTAAATTATACTCTAAACAAGAAGTTCTCCTGGTGAGAACAGTTCCTCCTGAAAACCGATCTCAGTGTTGGCATCACAAAGTCGACTCCAGCGACGAGTCCAGGATGTCGTCCTGGTGGCTGTTGCTGTTGGAGTCGCTGTCGTAGCTCTGCGGGCTCGATGACGTCGCTGCCTCCTTCAGACGCATCAGCATGTTCATCTGTCAGCAGAAACAAGTCTCTGTATAAGTCTCATTGGCCAAATCATTTCTTCCAAGGTTAACCTTTTGGGACCTGGATCAACATCAGTTTTCATGTGCTTCATTCAGATGCTTTTCACAAGCTATTCAACCTGTTAAAGAAAATGCTTAAAAAGCAAATTGGGTTGATTTCTTTTGAAAACGTAGGGGGAAGGCAATGAAGAAGTTGGCAAGATATGTCCCACAATGCTCAAAAAAACGACATAAAAATTATTTTGGAAAAAAAGGGTGAAAGAAAAATAACCAAAATATAATTTTAATTAGAATTAAAATTATATTACAGAAAAAAAGGTAAATATTTTTTCCTCAATCTTTGGCACTTCTTTCTGGGTAATTTCCTTGTTTGTCTTTGTTTTTTTTGCTTATTTTCTTGTAATTTTTTTTTTCTAATTTCTTGCCAATTTCTGGGCCATTTCTTGTTAAGTTGCTCATTGCATTTTCCCCATGTTTTTGCAAGATTTCAATGTTGGAAGAGAGCTCTGCAGAGTCTGCATGACTGCCCTGCCTAAGTCTGCTCTTCTTCATGTGTTTTTTAGCTCACCAGTGGGTCTGCATCGCTGTCGCTCTGTGGTGGCTCTTTCCTGACACCTTCCCTCGGGGCAGAATAGCCATCAAATCCCACATCCTCTGGGCGGAGCTGCAGCAGCGGGGGCCAATCAGATGGAGTGGGTGTGGCTGACCACGGGTAAGTGTCAATCACCCAAGCAGCAGGGTCCTCCCACGCAGCCCTGCGACCATACAGCTACAGAGACACAGAATGCAACACTGAAACACACTAGCATGTCATCCAAATTAGCATTGAGGGGTCATAGTATAGTACGTAACAACATAAAAAAGTCATGGTACAGTAAGTCTTTCACCTTCACAATAGCATAAAAAGTCATGATATAGTATGCTGTCAAAATAACGTAGTATGATAGCGTAGTATAATAGTATGTCAGAATTAGAAACTTTTTTAAATCACTCCTTTATGAGATTTCCTGTATTTTAATTAATCTATTTAATTTGTCTTTAAATTTATGTTTTAATTTTTTATTTCACTGTGTCTGGATTGGGTTTAATTCCATTATTATTACTATTATTTCTGTGTATACTGTTTATATACTGTTAATTACACTTACTCTTATTGGGTATGGGTTGTTACTGTTATTTTTGCTTTTCACTTATTTATTTACTTAATGAATACTTAATAAAAGAGGACACAGCATATCAGTGGATATTAGTATAAAATAATAATAATAATAATAATAATGGTCCCTTGGCAGGTAACAGACAATAGAAATAAGGAAAGAAAGAATGAAAAAGGAAAAAAATAATACAAGATTTGATTGTATCTCTAGCTCTCATTATCACCAGTCACCCAAAATAGCATAAAAAGTTATAGTATAGTATGTCATCCAAAATGGCTTAAAAAGATATAGTGTAGTATGGCGTCCAAAATGGCATAAAAAAGTCACAGTAATGTCGTTTAAAGTGGCATATCAAAAACATCACACTGTGATTCCTCTTCTGAGCTGATGAGAAACAGATTCCTCCCCTTCACTTCCACTCAGAGGTCGCATTCTGCTGATTAGCTGCTGCTTAATTGAATCAGATGCTAATTACATGCAGATTAAGACTACAAATTGAATCCATTTCACTTTGATGAACATAACCCCGGTCCTCTGAGAGGGCAAATCTGAACCGTTGTATTATTCTCACACTCATTACACTTCAACTCCATTCAGCTGGATCCTTTAAAAAGCCTCTCAGGATGTCAGATCACGTCTCTGTATAAATCATTACATATCATATCATATACAACAAAAATATCATAAAAATCCCAGGCCCCAAAATCAAAAATCAAATAAAAAAAATTACAAGTTCCCATTTACATAAAGTGCAAATGAAATGTTTTTGATATTTCAAGCTCACAGAGACAAAAACATGTGTGTGTGTGTGTGTGTGTGTGTGTGTGTGTGTGTGTGTGTGTGTGTGTGTGTTACCTGCAGTCCCTCTCGTACGGCCTCCAGCATGTAGGGGATGATGGAGTAGTTCCAAAGGTCAGTGAACCAAACCCTGGATCCCTCCACGTCCATGGGACAGGACAGGAAGAGACGAGGTCCTGCCGTCACAGATCACAGAGGTAAGACGCTGATTGTTTCAACACAATGACATTTATCAAACGTGAGTCAGTATCTCACCGATGGTGACGTCAGAGGAGCTGTGTGTCTCCAGGAAGCGGTTGAGGTGGTGCCAAACCCGCGGGATCCAGTCGATGATCTTCACCAGCTCCATGTTGCGCGTGCGGCTGCCGATCTCCGTCTCGATCAGCTTCCTCCTCAGGTAGCGGCCGAGGAAGCCTTTCACCGGCTCCATGTGGTTGGCACACAGCACCCACCTGATCAGAGAGCACAGGGGTATGTGACATCTTTAAAGTATTGTAGAATATGGTTACAGTTTCCCCAGATTTAAATGCATCTGAAGACAATGTGAGTCTTTCAATATGTCGAGCTGCCACAGTGGCTGGAGGAGTGAGCAGCACTTTACCTGAAGTTGTGGTGGAGCTGCAGGTTGGGGGCAGATGATGTGGCTTGGCTCATGGTGCCGATGATGTAGGGGCTGAGAGGGGAGAAAAACACGGGTTATCCTTTCTTTTCAGGTAACACCAGTTTATTAATTACACTTGCACTATAATCAATAAGTCACTCGATATGTTGCATCAGAATATAGAGGTTGACAGGGAGTTGGTCTGCTTTGCATTGTGTGATACAACTTTTGGACTGTGAGGGTCCAAGGACAGATGAATGTTATGTTATTTTGTATTCTTTATTTTGTAATTGTTTTCTTTTTGCATTTCACATAAAGCGTCTTTGATTACATAGGAAATCACTATATAAGTCCTATCTATTATTATTAATATTATCATTATCACTATATTATTATCATCATCATTTTCTTATTATTATTAATAATAATAATATGTTGTAAAGCCCTCTGAGGCAAATTTTGACCTGTGATATGAAGTGTTTGCTGTTCTAATAGGGCTCTACTTTCAGTTAAAACATTTTAAGTCACCAATGAAATATATTTTGGTTAATTGCCATGCTGTAGGTTTATACTTTACAAACCTGCATATATATATATATATATATATATATATATATATATATTTTTATTTTTATTTTTTCAGCCCTTACTTAAGTAGTGATGTCATTTAAATATTAAAGGGGTCTTCATGATCATTTTTAGCCTTATGATAGTATGTTGGCTTTCTACCAGAGCGTGTTTAGCTTTTCTTCAAAGTAGAAATAAAATGCTGTAAACAGAGTATTAAAGACAGCCTGAAGCCTCACTCACAACCCTTTATCTTGGACACATCATGAGTAAAGATGATACCTATCTCATAAGGATCTTGCTGGCAGCAAGTAACAAAATACTTGCTTAGAAAAACTGCCCCACTGCTGGCCTTTTTGTCAACATTGTTAAACACTTACATCTCCTAGAAAAGATAATCTCGTCCATATGATTGCAAAAAAAATGGTGAGAAAAACGGTGCATTTATTTGAATGAGACAGATCTCTTATAATCACTGTTTGTATCATGTGCAATAACCTACCGTAAATTAGAAACATTTGCTTTGACTCTTTAAAACCCCCAATGACCTCATACTTATCTGTTTGATTTTTTTTCTGTTTGCTCTGCTCTTTATCTGTCTTTGTTTTCCTATCTGTCTTTGGCCATGTTTACTTTGAACATACGACATTAAAACACTATGACAGTAAAATTAATAAAAACACAATACGTCCCCTTTTATTTTTGGCATGATTTTTGTGTGTATGTGTGTACTGACCAGTGCTGGTAGTTGCAGTTGAAGACGCCGTTGAAGATGTCTCCCAGAGAGCTGACGTGGTGCAGGTTGTCCAGAATGACCACCAGAGGGCTGTCCACCCCCGGGACACCGCTGCACTGCTCTGCCAACCCTGACAGGTACTGACGCAACTCCTTCAAAGAGAGACAGAGAATATTTGAATATTTGTTACCAGTCATGTTTGCTTTCTTTAAACACTGGATTTTTCTGCAAACATCTTTGTGAGCAACACAAACTATAATGTTTAGATGTCAAGTTCTTTGCTATGGTGTGTTAAAATTAACCACCTGGTGCCCTAATATGATCATCCTGCTACTATTTTATTTTTGTTTTTTTATTTATTTTTATGATTACATTTTGTAATTATTCAATCATTTTTTAAAAACTTGTAAGATGTGCAGCACATTGCAATATGTTTGAAATATGAAAGTTGGACTTGTAATTCATTTCAACAGTATTAAATTAAACGTGTACAACAGACTATTTCAATATTGGAGATTAGAAACAGAGCATGAATGGCTGACAAATTCAAATATAACCTCTAAACCATCACGACCAGTATGTTTTCTCATCCATTAAGAAAAATTCCACTCACTTTTAGCCCTCTGCAGAAATCCACAAACTTTGACAGATGTGAGCACAGAGAATACAGAAAACACATTTGTGCTTACCTTGCTGGATTTGTGGTCCACGTTGAATGTGACGACGGCGTGCGGGGTCAGAGGTCGGCCCTCCAGCAGCAGCAGGTGTCGGGACAGCTGATTGGCCAGGTAGGTCTTTCCTGTACCGCTGGGGCCCGACAGGATGACGCGTCTGTGCTCCTTCAGCAGGGAGACGTAGCGCTGCAGCATCGGCTTCGGGATCAGAGTGTCAAACACCAGCGAGTCCACGTTCTCGCTGCTCACACCTGGAAACACACAAACGTCAGGATTTTTAAGTCAAGAGATGTTTAAGTCAAGAGATGGCACAACACTGCTGCTCTTTATTAAGCTTGTAGTTATGCAGCAGTGTTGTGCCAATTAAGGTCAGACTTGAGAGAAATAAGAAAAATAGACACTGTATGAACTTGTTTTAAACTGGATTTTTTTAAAAGAATGGTGACTGTTTGGCAGTTTTTCTCTGTAAACAAAAAGATGTGTTAACTTATAACAGACTGGCAGAACAGAATAATAATTGGCAGAGGAGCTGGTACCTTTGAGCTGAATGTTGATGGTGTTGCTGTCTCCCACCAGGTAGCCGCAGGGCAGCAGCTCAGGTGTGTGTGCGGCGCTGGGGATGCTGGGCCGGTGGATTTCTCCGATGTTGTATCCCTCCACGCTGTCCGAGCTCAGACCCAGCTGACTCACCGGGTCCACATGGGTGATGTATTCCTGTCAGACACAAAATCCTGACATTTAAAGGGTGTTTTTTCTAAAAAGGATACCAGCTATAAGGCTAACTCAGGTTTAAATTAAAATGTTTTTGCCGATTAGAAGGACATTTCTGTGTGTGATACACAAAATAGTTGGAAAAACTGAGGTTGCACAATTGACTAAGCCCCATGGATGAACATAAATGTAATTAAATTACCACCAAAGTGAGGTCTTGACCTACAGCTCTTCATCGACAGAGGCTGAGAAACACTTTTAAGTACTGACTGGGCCCGGGTCACCTGTCAGTCATCTGGTACATATTTGAAGGTGTGTGTCTGCATTGAATTTTGTTTGATGAAGAGCGTGTAGCTTGAAATGTCACTTCAGTGGTAATTAAATTAAGTTTGTGTTCATTCATGGTCGCATAGTATAGTGCAACAACTCTGTTTTTTCATCTTTTGTATGATTTCTTATCCAGCACCTTGTGCTCCATCATTTGGATGTATGGGCTTTTGTATACCTTTTTATAGAGGAAATAGTTTTCTTTTAAACAACTGTGTGCATTTTGTGTCATAGTACAAAACTTGATGGCCAAGACTCAGACATTTACAAGATCCTTAATGCATTTACATCCCTTTCAAACACTGTCTTTACACTTATAATGAGGTGCTTCTGACATTGTCTCTTTATCTGATTCTGGACTGCAGGTATTCCTTTATATGTTTACCTTAAATAGGCGTCGGACCACTCCGTCCAGGACGTCCCACTTGGTTTTACCGCTCACACCGATGCAACCGATCAGAAAATGTCGCGGCCGGCCCTCCTGCGATGGAAAAACAAGACTGGTTTTAGATATCATTAAGCTTTCAGGTATGTAACAATCTTAACTGACACAAAACAGTTTGTGTTGTACTAAAACACGTCTCACCTCTCCCCACTTGCTGTCCCCGTCCAGGCTGACCACCATCTTCACATGTCGGCCCTCCTTTCTCATCCCTCCCTCTCCACCGGTGTCGTCCAGCAGCATGTCTGATAGGAGGGCAGAGCAAAGTAAGACAAAGTTTCTACATTTCTCATGAAAAATGGAAAGTTAAATGATCATTTTAAGTGTTTTCATGTTTTCACTGGAGAAAGCCAACAGTAAGCAGGTTATTCAAGTGTTTGTAAATTCACTAACATATAATGCCATCTCTGTCTGTGAAGGTAATGATTCCCTTTCTGTCTACAATGATCTCATACAGAAGCATACAGAGCACATACAGAATTGTGTGCTAGTGACAGAAATTTTTAATCTCTACTCTGAATAACTAATCTATGTATAAAACGCATTTAGGTAAAAATAAAGTCAATGCTTTTATACTTCATGCCCCAACTGTTCATGTCTGTGATATTTGATTAAAGCCCATTCAGCACCTCATGTAAATCTACCAGGAATTGTGTTTGTCCCATAACATCAGCTCTGTCTTACCCAGGCTGGTGGACTCGCTGGTGGCGAGGTTGAGGCTGTGCTGGGAGAGCGCCGGCCCGGTTCCCTGGGCCTGGCTGTGTGTGTGAGGTGGAGGGGAGGAGGAAATGGATGCCTGGGAGCCCATCCTGCTGCCCTGATTCTCCACCTTCAGACGGTCATTCTCTGCCTTCAGCTTCTCAATCTCCACCTGCAGATGTGAGAAATAGGCAATTCAGTAAGTCTTGATTTACGTTTGAACAGCACTGCCTAGTTTAACAGTTTGAGCAAAAATTACAAAGTTATTTTTGTAAAAGTTACTATCAGTGTCTTCAAAGTGGCAGGAATATTTATGCTTTAAAGGGGGGAACAAAAGTTGAACACTGAGAATGACAACTGTTGCTCAACACCCAAGTCAATGATGTCATAACTGGTGGTTATCACCAGCTGTGAGAGCCACAACCTTTGCTGTGACATCACTTTTTGGGTTGTGGCCAGAAGTGCAACATGACTTTTTGCACACTGCGATTCAGTGCTGACTTGCCCTTGAGAGTAATGTTCTCTAATATAAGTGTGTGTATGTGTGTGTGTGTGTCAGCAGACCTGCATGCGGTTCATAGCCTCCCGGAGCTGGTCCAGCTGATGAGCGGAGCTGAGCGCCTCCAGGCGGATATCGGTCAGTTTCATCTCCTTCTCCCTGAGCTCACTGCGTAGCTGCATCACCGTCTCCGCCTCGCTGTCTAAACACTCTGACAATCTGTATGTACACACATTTACAAGCAGTAAAACACTGTTTAGTGACATGAAATATTATGAATTAAGCAGACTTCTGTAGCTTTCTCATCTATACTGTTTTCACTGAGACTTTTTTGTATATATTTATATAGAAAAAGCTCTTCCCTCAGTAGTGCTACAATCACATACAGAGGACGCTGCGTACGTACAGTGAGTTGGAGTGTGTGTTCCTGAGCATGTGGCTGGAGGCTGTGGTGCCGTTGTGGGGCAGCTTAGGGGAGGACGGCAGTGACGAGTCTGTCATCTCCTCAATGTCGGAGTGGGAAGAGGCCGACTTAGGAGATTTCTTCTTGCTAAACGCCTGTTTGAAGGAGCTTCGTAGCTGCATGTGGAAATAACAGAAGGAAAAATATGGAGACAGTGAGCAGGTGAGGAACGCACACACCAAAACACACGGCTGAGAGGGAGAAGAGGATTGTGCCAGGGGGAAGTGGAGGAAAACAGCTGTGAAAAAGTGCAAGTGAGTCACAGGGAGAAAGGGAACTGGTGGTAGACTGTCTTATTACTTGAGCTACAGCTCTAAACCCAAACTCTGAGTGTGAGTATATAGCTATGGATTTATAATTATAGCTCACTGTTTTTGTTTGGGTTTTTTAAGGTAAAGTAATCTGGAATCTTATCATTGTTTTTTAAATTTATAAATGTTAAAAATCAGGTCAAGAAATTAGACACAAATTTGTTATTACTAACTTTCTCAAAATATTAAAGGAGAAATCTCAAGGGGAGCTGTTGACAGTGTGGACAGTGTCTCTTTTGGGACACAGACTTCAGATTTTTGAACACAAGAATGAGACAGATTTATATGTGTGTGTGTGTACGTGTTTCTTCACATGGAGAATTACATATTAAAAATATAATTTACACTGTATTAACTCTGTAGTTGAACCATTTCTTATTTTTCTAAACTTGCATAATGAGCAACATATTTGCATTATTTCCCAATTTTCTCTTCACTACGTAAGGCAGCAATGCTTTGTAAGCTGTACTCATCTGTGCTCCTTTTAAAAAAAAATCTGCATTTTTTGGCGAAAAATCTTTAAAAAAACAAACTGTTTGACTTTCTCTTATTATTTGACCAAGAGTTTGTGTTTGAAGGAGAAATCCACCACGTACACTTTTAACTCTTATCCCTGCTTCTTTTCAAGTTTGTGATCCCCTACAAACTTTTCAACAAACTCCTGAGAAATTCCAAAGTATTGTGACTGATAAAACAGTCACATCAGCAAGCTGTTGCTACGTTGCATTTTCTCTGTTTTCTTCTCTGCAGTCTTGCATTCTTAAAAAAAGTTTTTAAAATTGGTGTTAAACAGCAACTGTCTGTGATTTTGAAGGACATCTTTACAATTTTTTGTCTTAATAGCTGCACCAAACATATCTAAACATTCTGCCACATCAACTATAGATTTAGAGATATGAGCTCTTTTCACTACAATGCCCAATTTCTGGCAGTGTTCAAGTATTTTTGGGTGGATTTTTCCTTTTAAGAGCTGGCTCAAGCATCATAAGAGCAGTTTTCAGGGAGAGGCAGTGTTAGGGAGGAGTGGACAGGCACTACGGTGGCAGCAGAGGACAGGAGGAGGAAAAGGACAGGAGGTTAGTAACCTAGAAAAAGTGCTGGGGTTAGGCTGCTTTGTTTCTTTTATTTCACACCGCATACCATTCTTACCTCATAGACCTGCCACATGAAGCGAAGCAAAGGAAGACAGAGAGACAAAACAGCACATGTTCATATGGGTCTGCGTGTGTTAATGTGTTATGGAGGGACAGAGATTGAACCAGAGGCCCATATAAGGCTAAAGCTGGGTTTTATTTGACCTCCTGGCAGCTGCAAGCTAATGCTACATCACAACCACCATGAAACAGGAAGTCTTTCATGATCCATTATACACTCTGCGACACACACCGCCCCTATAGACTCCACACACTCTGAGTGAGCACCTGCATGGAGGAGCCTCCTGTGGGGTCTCATCTACACAAACTGTGACAGCTGGACGCACATCCACACACAGGAGGGTCGTTTATTATCACTGCGAGCTAAAGCAGGAAACTCTACACGAGCTCACATCTTTTAACAGCTACCACAGAGCACCACACCGCTCTTCCTAAAACTCAACATCTGGATCAGATAGTGACAAGCACAGGCGGCTAACACAACATTGCTTCAGCCTACGGGACAACAGAGGGCTAGAAAAGTTGCCTACGTCATCTTCCTTGACTTGACCTCCGGTGCATAAAAAAGTCTTATAACAAAAAGAAAAAAAATTGTAAGTATGTAAGATGATATTTTGTATGATTACAAGTGAAGAAACAACTAATGAAGTGACACTAAGACTAGATACTAGCCAGTAAACAATGGTTTGGTAATTTGCAGGTCAAGATTACTACCACTAAATTTTAACATAAATGTCTGATGTTTTTTGACCTGCAAACCCCCAAATCAGTCTTTACATGTAATTTAACAGGACTGACTAGACGAAAATCCTAAGCGTATTCACCTTTTCCCCAGTGAAAGATGCCTAGAGGGAAGAAACCCAAGCATGTGACATCAACACAGACATGAAAAAGCACGAAGAGACAAAGACAAAAACAAACCACCATGAGACGTGGGCTGGCTGCTTGTTAGTAGTTCATCACGCACACTGTTTAAATTTACAGCATCTCACCCAGTTCTTTTTGTTCTTTTTCTTGTTTTTGGCATCATTGTCCATGTTGGAGCCCACGCTGGAGTGGCTGGTTGCGCTGGCGACGCTGCTGACACTGTCAGAGGAGTGCTGCCTCCTGATGCGCAGGTCCGGCTGCGGATTCTGCAGATTCTGCTGCTGCTGCTGCTGTTGTGAGCTGCCGTTACTGCCGGCTGAGGAGAGACAGACGAGGGCAGGAAATACACGTGTTTGTGAGATATGTCTTTCATAAAATATCAGATATCAACCAGTCAGTGCTGTCCGCTTCATGACAGGAAAACGGCCTTCAAAGACTAAAATAGAGTATCATCATCAGCATCAGTTTTCTTGTGCTGCTTTCAGACGCTTTCATAAGCTGTTTGACCCTTTGAAGACTGGAGCTCTCAACTTCAACACTTTATTGATAAATTAAGATCTCCTACACATTAAATTCTTTGTTATCAATGCAATGTTCTAGCAGCTTTGTGCGTCAGACAAATTTTGGGATCTTTCTTGTACGACGTGTGGTAGAAAGGCTTTTCTCATGGACGTGTCCCTCACTGTGGCATGAGTGTGCAGAACTGCATCTTGACATACTTACAAGTTATATTTTATGGAAAAATACAAAATAATTTCATTGCATGACTACAGTCGACTTCTAAAATCATGCCACAAAATACACATAATAATTGCATGTTTGACCTTCAAATTTCCCTGCTTTGTGTAGTGGTTGTCTGTACCTGTCCTGTCCCCTTTCGGCGTCAGTTCGGGTGTGTTGATGACGCCGTTGATAGCAGCCTGAGCCACAGCGTTCTGCTTCTTCAGCAGCTCGATGGTTTTTCTCAACTCATTCAGCTCAGAGTCCTACACAGAGAGAATCATGAGGTTCAAAGCCATAAATCACCTTTGAATGTGCACTTTTAATACTTTACAGCACATAAAACAAGAGAAGCTGTTTTCACCTTCTGCTCTGCCGTCAAGGTGAGACTCTTCAGTCTGATGGTCATGTTGCCCAGACTCTGTTCAAACGCTGCCACCAGGTGAGCCTGCAGGAGACACAGAGTTGTAGAACTGTCACAAAAATAAATTGGATAAGCAAAATGTAAACCAGAGACTTAAAGATCTATGTCAATATTTCCCGCTAATCTTTGATTTAAAAAAAAGCAAAATAATTATGGCTAAATACATATTTACCAGTCCTAGAATCTAATCAGTAGTTCGCCACACTTCAGCCAAATTCAACCCGTACCTTTATAAGATATCTGGCTAACAAACATTGACATAAGTCAAAACTTTCTTCCAGCTTAAACATACAGAGATAAAATCAACAAAAATACAAGGCGCCAAGAGTCTCACGCTACAAAGAAATTTCTCATAAATCTCTTCGAAACATGCATACATACTGCAAGCCTGGATTGTGTCTCAATTTTTTGGCAGTTTCTGGACTCATTGGGATCAGAGTGAGCTGGAAGTCAATTCAGACGATACAGCTATGGGTTCTAACTGCAGAAAGCTAACTGTACTGCAAATGACTGAATAAATGTGGAGAAAGCTGATTTAAGAAGGACTTAATACTTCTCAACTGAGCTGGAACAACAAGCATAGACCTGAACTAAGAAAAACAACCTGCATCCGAGAAAATGTGAGAGCTGTCGACACAACAGCTTCAACCTTGGGCTAAAAACCCAAACATGACATCAGTCCAGTAATCGCCGCACCAAAATGGAAGCATAACAAAATCCAAGTAATCGTGAAAAATAATAACGGCTGGTGATGAATGAGTGGCTTTGGACAGATTCCCACACTACAAACACAACACTGAAGCCGAACCGTTACATCATCTTACATCATCACCAGAAACAGCCCTTGGAGCTAGAGCCATTCATTCATCTGAGACACAACATCAAGCCAACTTCGGGTAAATGTTTTTTCAATACAGTTTGATTTGACAGATTTCTGGATGTTATAATGTACAGACGGTGTGTCTGGCAGTTCTTTGACCCTTGTGAATGGTGAAAAATACACTTAAATTGCACAGTAAATTCAAAATGGCTGACTTCATGTTGAGTTTAGGGCATGGCTTCAAGAGACTTTTTTGTGTGTCTGGAGATGTTTTATATGCCGACCAAATTTTGTATATCTAGGTTAAACCTAAATGTGGGGCTTTATTTTTTCACGTGCAAAACCCATAAAATGTCAAAATTTTCACCTGTTCTGATAAAAAATGCCAAATTAAGTTAATTTTCAAGACATTTACAAGCCAATTCTTTTGAAGAAATATTAATAACAACAACAACAATAATAATAAATTCAATTTCTATAGGGTCAGTTTCAATAATGTAGAGATAAAGGATTAAACTTATAAATGTATTTATATACAGCAAATACGCACTCTCAAAGATCTGAAACCCTCATTTTTGAGTGTGATGCTGCAGATTTTACTGGTTTGAACACATCAGGGTGAGTGGGGTCATCCTTCACGATACTGTATGAGGCTTCAGACTTTACAAACAGAAATGATCCGCAGGTGCCTGCAGGTCGTGTGTGAGAGTTGATTTAACTGTTGACTGATTTGTGATTCAAGTCGTGACTTTTTGCTTAAGAGGATGTTCTTAGATTCTCGGCCTTGGGGGCTTTGAGGCGTGTTCAGATAACTCCTCATTTGTCCGTGGCATGTAATCAAATATTTGAGCAGACGAAACCCCTCCCTCACACACTACAGCCCACCTCATGAACCCCCCCCGATCCTCTTTTCTGTCTCAGTTTGTCTTTCAACACCACGTCTTCTTGTATCCAGGCGTCATTAGCCCTAAATCTTCAGTCCACATCTGCGACAGTCCCTCCGCAGTGTGCCGAGACTTGACTCTTGGCTGTAATCTAACACCGATGCCTTCCTTCCATATCTCGAATCCACGGTTAAACCACCAGCGCACACTCACTCAGGCAGCAGATCACAAGCGAAGCGTGGCGAGACTTGTGCAATACAGACGGTTAGGTGGCAGAGAGGATCGTGTCTGGAGACGCTTTAAGAGATTTCCTGATGGTTCTGTCAGATGTAAAATTACACCTTCTGGGAGCAAAGTGCTCGTTGGGAGCTCAGTATTTGATGAATATCACGCAACATACTTGCGTGCGTTTGGGAAATATTTGGGTGCTTGGGAGCAACAGAGTGCCAAATCACAGCTTTTTAATGGTTGAGAATGTGGCTATTGATAAACTTTAATCTGCTTCAGGTCATGACATATTGATTACATAGAGCTTATCTTCTAAAATTACTGATATAATTACATGATATTACATGAATTCTTTCAGTCATTTTTTTCTGTATTTTGCTGCGCAGCCTCGGTGCTCTAAAGTGTCGTATTGACAGCTTTGCTTTATGATCAAACACCTGCAAAACTAGTGATGCTGCCTTCAGCCTCAGCTGTGCTTTGGGTTCAGTGCTAGTTTTAATTTTAGCATGCTAACACACTAACTCAAGATGGTGATTGTGATCAACATTATACCTGATACCTACAGGATTATACCATTACACCATTATACCTCCTGAACACTGAAAGAATCCTAACCGGGAGTTCACACTTGGTGCACGGGAAACGTTTCAGCTGCAATCTGCAATCCTCGCTGCCAGACGCCACTGAATCCTATACACTGTTCCCTTAAAATAAAATCCTCAACAACATTAGTTTTTCAATGGCTATACTTATGATTAAAATTGTGGCACAATAAACAACATGTCAGGAGTGTGTGTTTGCGTGCTTGCTCACTTACGTTGGCACTCAGCTGTGTCGTCAGGGCGGAAACCTTTTCCTGGGAGGCGTCCAGCTCCCTACGCAGCTTGCGGATCTGAGGTTGCAAAAAAAGCTCAACATCAAAACAACGCAGACGAAAGCATACATGCCTGGTCCACAAAAACATGCAATACCAGACACACGCATCTAGACAAAATATGGAGAAAAAAAACTGTTGCAACAAATAAGGGAGGATCCCAGATTGGAGCTCTGATACGTTCAGGTTAAGAGATGAAACACAGTGCTTGCATAAAAGAGCGCATACAGGTGTACACAGGTGTTCAGAGAGGAACAAGAGCCTGTTACAGGGTCACTCACAATACAGATACATGTGTAACTAGATACAACTGTGAAAACGCCCCCATGTTCCAACAAGTTGAGCCACTGCACAGAAAATTAAAGACAGGATAGAAGTGGTGTGGGCGGGTTGATGCCTACCTCCGACTGAGACTTCTCCTCATTCTGTAAAAACAAACATCAGAAGAAGAGAAAATCATTAGAGGAAGTAGTGATTGAAATCTGACATGCTTTAATGAAAAAGAAGAAGCTGAAGCAGCCGCAGGTCAGACCAGGCACCACGCACATGTCCTGACTCCTGTCTGATTTATTGGCTCCATGGTGACGAGCTGTATAAACTGTGGAGGAGATTGTCGAGTGTAATATGTCTGGAAAGCAGAGATATCCTCCTGAAGGCATTTCACTCATCTCTCTCCCTCTCTCTGTGTGTGTGTGTGTGTGTGTGTGTGTGAGAGAGAGAGGGAGAATCCCATTGTCTCTATGGGCTGCACACAGAACAATAGTAAGAAAAGACAGGTAGAAAAATGCATACAGTGTGAGAGCAGGCAAAACAAATGCTCGCACGAACACATCACGCCCCGCTGCTGCTGCCGCTGCTCACCACAACAGTGAAACATGTAACACCCGTATTTACATATAAACAAGCTACACAGTGCACCAACACTGCATCTGAAAACGTTTTTCTCTCAACCTGACTGACGCTTTTGTTACGCCTGGTTTATAGCGAGTGACAGTGAAATTTATCGACTTTCCTTCTTTTACTGGGTGGGATTTCCACAGTAACTTTGGTTGTTCCACCGTCCGCCATTTGTGCTATTTTGGAATAGTAACTGTAAAGAATGATGCTCTTTGGTCACTAGCTACCCACAGCTACAGGGGAAAACAAAAACACTATCCGCTGCTTGTTTTAGTCATAGGCTATTAATCCTTTGATACCTGGAGCGCCATTACTGTCCTTTCATGTGTCTTTCACAAGTATTTAAATCTTTGAACCTTGACCAAATTAGTGTGATTTCTTTTAAAAACACGACAAAAAGGCAATAAGCAACTAAGTAACAGATGATTCATAAATTGCAGGAAATTAGTAGATTTGGGAAATTATTTTTAAAAAGCTAGGGAAATATTTCCAGGGAAAAATGAAAGTAGCAAGGGAAACACTGTAATATACATAATTCCATATCTAAAATTATTTTACAAAATTATTATATTTTTTTAAGAACTTTTTTACAGGTCATATCCTTTTTTCTGTCCGTCTTTTTTTTAAAAAACTAATTTCTTTCTTGTAGTTATTGTTAATTTTTGTTAATTTTTCTTTTTTTTTTCTGTTTTAGGATTTTATTTATTTTATAAAATTTTCACAATTAAATTTTGTATTTACTTGTAATTAATTAATCTGTCATATTTATCCAATGATATTTAATTCTACTGTAGTTTTAAAGTTTCTTAACATTATCTTCTTTTTAAATCCACAACCTTAACTTTTAAGGCCTGTGGGCAGCCTGAACACATCTCTTGTGTTATGACATAAGCAAAGGCGCAGAACATGTGATAATTAACGATTTTTCATGTGGTTCCACCTACCAACCACAAAGCATTAAAACAGGTTTCAACAGCCTAATGTGTCTGTGCATGTAAAGCCATGTTTAAAGCACATGTGTTCTGCGGCATGAGTAGCTGCTTTACAAAGTGGCATCTGTCCACACATGGTCTACACGCCCAAACAGAGCTGTCAATCACGCACGCAGAACCAGTCGATCCGAGATAATACAAACAGAACAGCTGGTCTGCCTCAGAAACGCAGACAAAACACAGAGATCTCACTCTGATGCAAAATCCTGCAGCAGGACATCAGGAACAAAAGCAATCCCATGAACTGACAACATCATGGCAGTAAAGCAAGGTCTTTATACACAAGCAACAAAAAGTTAACAGAAAACATCTGTGTTCTGTGTAATCATATATTTGATTTACACCTCCGACAGAAAAATTAAAAAAAGCAGAGTAAAGTACTGCTGCACTTAACAGTCCTCCTCATCCCTACCGTTAGCTGCCAGGGCGTGACGGTGCCCGTCAGGGATAAAGTCGCCATCATCTTTGCCTCCACTCTCTTCCCCCCTCTGAATTCAAACCTGAGACTCTCCGGCTCAAAGGACCAGCCAGTGCCAAGTAAAGATCCAGTGTTTCTCTGCTCCACCTGCCCAGGTGAGTAAACCAGCCCACAGAGGGAGGAGGGGCTTTCCTGTGAAGACTGGGCTCTGATTGGCTACTGTGCGTTCATGTGGGCTGTCCCAACAAAGCCAAACCTTTTTCTCACAGGGTGTTTGAGTCAGATATCTGGATGGATTAAATGTGTAACAGTGTGTTTTGCAAACTCAAACACTTAATATTTCATCATTCTAAAGGCAAAACCACAAACTGGTTGCTCTGGTTTCCACATGAACTGTGGAGTTACGTGAAGTGAAGAATACTTTGAAAAGATTTTCCAAAACTAGATAACACCAAAGTTACACAGAGCCTGCTTTTTTCCCCCTTTTTTCTTTAGGGTTGAATAATTGAGCTGATACTGATTCTTTACTAAATGTGTGAAATGAGTTCGATATTTATTTTGAACATGCCAAGTAAAACAAAATAAAATATAAGCAAGACTAACAGCACCAGAATGCCATCGGACATATTCAGCAAGTATTTCATGCCTGAAAAGGAGTAGGTGGAAGTGATATTAATACTGATGGTGCTCTTATTACAGATTCATTTAATACTTTTAAGTAGAGAAATGCATATGAGTGTCTGTATGTTTGAGACTAATGTTAATATTAATATTTTGAGTGAAAAAAAAATCTATTTTTTAAACATGTTCATGATTGTTTTTTGTTTTTTTTCTTTATGCCTTTTTTGCCTGAATAGCACAGTTTACAGTGGAGAAGGGGACAGAAAATATGAGGAGATTGAGGTAATGATATGCAGTAAGGAGCACTGCATTTACATGGTATGTCTCCTAAGTGTTAGGGCTGACATTTGTGATGCACTAAATTGTGTTAACAAAGTGTTGTGACTGTGATATGTCCTGAGTGGAACAGTTTACAGTTGAAAAATAAACTTGTCAGTAGAGTTGGGTTGATTTCAGGTTTTGCCTGTCCGGTCTGGTGTGCGAGTTAGCACTGGTCTGATTTTATGCAACCAGCTGAGCCAGCGTTTGTCATTATGGCACGATCTGGCATATTTAAAAGTGGCCTACACCTGCGCTGACGGCGTCACTGAGCTAAATCCAACTTTTTGTTGCATTAGTAATAAGCAATATCACAAACAACGTGATTAACATATTATTATGTTCGTTTATAAATGGATTAATGCAGCCAGTAGAAAGTTGTGTGTTTTTGGGTGATAGGACAAGACATGTCAGAGTTAGTCTATCAAGAAAACGAAAACGGTTCTAATATTTAAACATTTTTGATGCCAGTGAAAGAGATGTACTTACTGGCTGTGAGTGACACAGTGTGCTGTTTTGAGCTGAATTTTTGTCAGATGCTGTGTTTGTATTTATTCCCGTCGCTCGCTTTGAAGGCGCCGCAATGGACGAGGAACAGCAAATTCTTCAAGATGAAATGAGTTATTACCTCAACAATAGCTCCTATTTTCACTACAAAAACCTAAATAAGGTGGAGGATGGTATGAGGGAGATCACAAGGAAGCTGAAATTTTATGGAAAATGACCAACACCAATAACAACCTAGGCTACTTGCTATATCACAATGTAAAACGTGCGATTTCTGCTTTGAAAAAGTATTATTACAGATGTATGAAGACAGCAAGTGGGCTACTCATCCATCTTGTAAGTGTTTACGTCTCTGTAGATCCAGCCTTATGATCCAGTCTCATGTGCACAGCTGATAGGTAAGCCTATGTTGTTTGTTTACATGATGTGACAGATTTGCAAATTTAATGGATTAAATGTCGACAGATAGTGCTAATGTTACATGATGCAACGTGATAGTCAGATGCTCATTTGCTGTTAGGACATGATTTGATTATGTTCCACTCGGGAGCAACTGCTGCGTCAAGCAAATGTGTGAAATTCAGTATACTGGTCCCCTCCTTTAAAAAACCCCAGTTGTCTGTGTGCTTTTTTGGACAAAAAAAAAAGTAGTGCAATTTAAATACACAACACATGTTGCTTCTATACTTAAATTAGGAACATTTGCTTTGACTCTTTAAACATCCCATGACCTCATACTTATCGATATGTTTGATTTTGGGGGGGGGTTGCTCATTGTCACTATAACATGAAAAAAATGTTCACAAATAAAAAGTATTGAAAAAACACATTGTTTCTGTACTGCGCAATTATTGAGTGTACCAGGATTCAGAGGGAATTTGCATAACATTAATTCCTGATTAACTCTTGACGTTTTGTGCACTCACCGTGGAGTAAATGGAGGAGGTGCTGGAGACCAGAGACAGGGATGATCCATGAACTGAAGAGACAAAAACCACAAGCAAAGGTGGGGATTAGAAAATACGTCTGTACACACAACATCACCATGATTATAACAGACCCCTCCACACACCACCCACTCCGCTCCCACCCAACACCGTTCTGCCTAGTGTTCCCAGTTCCTTCTTCCCGCCTCCTCCCAAACTGCTCTGCGGTCATAAAGATAAAAACTCCTACACGTTACAGTTGGACTGTGGCGCAACTAATGACAGCCTGAGCATTACTCTGCTAATGACTCAGCCGCTAATCACACATCAGAGGCCAGGACACAACGCCAGCTCTGTTTCCTGCCTGGGAGCAGATCAGAAAGGATCAGCGGTAGTGATGTCATCAACCACACAGAGAGGTTAGGCTGATCCCGGCACATTCATGCATTCATTCACCTCAGAGACATCGGTTTACTGAGGACTCACTTTTATCTTGATTCGGTCTAGACAGTGAGGTGTGCAGGGAGCCACATAAGAAGGAAAAATATTAATTTAGATTCACCGCTGTCTGTTTAAATCACATTAATTAGCTTGCGCAGGTCATGTGATGAGATCTTTTAACGTTTGTCATCGTTTTAAGACCTGAAATTGACTCCAGCAACAATGACTTGATTCATTGACTGACAGAAAATACATTATTACAACTATTTTGAAGGGTTTTTTTTTATTTCAGTTTTCAAACAAAAACTCCCTGGTTCCAGCTTCTACTGTCATACATGACAGTAAAATTACTATGTTCAGGTTTTGGATTTTTGGTTTAATAAAACCAACAATCCAAAAAAAGGATGGAAGATATCACTTTGCGGTGTGGGTGTCATAATGGGCATTTCCCAACATTTTATAGACAAAACTATCAACCAATAGGGGCGTTGGGTGACTCAGTGGATAAAGCAGGCGCCCCATAAATGAAGGCAAAGTCATTCTCGTAGCGACCGCGGGTTCGAGTCCAACTCATGACCCTGCTGTTTGGCAGTTTATTGATGGCAAATGTGTACATGTTGCTGCTTGTTTTAGCATTGAGAATCTGTCCTTTTTCATACTCTGGCAAAATTTAACTCGGTACATTCACTCAAGTGGAGCACAGTTTTGAGGTTGTTGCACTCAAGTATATCCATTTTATGCTCATCTATATTTTAATTCCTCAACATTTTGGAAGGAATTTTTTTATTTTTTTATTTTTATTCCACTTAATGTATCTGACACTAATAGTTGCTGTTTTTTTTAATATACAATAACATAAGATATGGTTGCATGATAGGATGCAGTACTACATACTAGTGGTATTCAGTGGTATTCAAAGTGTCTAAAATTGGCTCCACTAAGGGCTTAGGTTTTGTTTCAAAGTTGGGGGAGACACTTTTGGGGTTTGGGGGTCAACATTCAACTTCCTCCGTTCTGCTGAGTGTTTTTCCACCACTGTTAATACTTGATTGGATCTAAGCTGTCAGCAACATTGACAGCATTTTAATGTACATTTTAGTTTTCCTCCACAGTTTCGTTGATATTGTGATGTAATGCACACAGCTGTCTCATAATAAAAAATGGCAACAGACAGTCGGTGGTATTTTCAGATATAACAACCATTATTCTCGGTTTCTGAACAACTAACTCAGAGGAATAAGTATATAATCTATGAATCCGTTTTTATTGGAAAATATGTTTCTACAAGTATAGGGAGAAGGTGAGCAAATATAAAGGAGAGCATGCAGGCGAGGGAGGGTCTGGGTGGAGGGGATGAAGTGACACTGTGTCTTGGTGTTGTTACCACACAGGACAGGTCTGACAAAGTGTTGGGTGGATGATGTGACTTTTGTCCTGTCAATCTAACAACGGTCTGGTAACGTTACACCTCGACAACATACACATGTACACACAAACCGCATGTCCTCGCAGACCCACACACTGCGATCCAACACACACACAAAGAGAGAGAAAGTTTTCGGAGGTTTCGTGTATGTCATCACGTCTCTCTCACGCCTCTCACTGTGATCCCTGTAATTATCTCCTGCTCTGAAAGGGAAGACAGAGTCATGGAGCTGGGAAAGAGAGGCAGATGTGCTACTGGGGGGCGCAATAATAATAAGCCTGTGTCTGTGTTATTGTGCATGTGCACATTAGATGTGCGCTACCTTTGGGTTTGTATAATAGCTTCAAAATACGGGGAAAAGATCAGGCGTGTCTTTTAAAGACGGCTGTATAATAGAAGAGTGACAACTGTCTCCTTCTCTTAGACAATTACATGAACCTTCTTATTTTGTTTTCATCACTGGTCTTCGCTTTTAAGTTTAACAACATGAATGACTTTTGAAATAAGTTTAACATCACAAAGTTCATGCATTTGCAAAATTACACATTGTCTAAGCCGTCATAGTGTCTTAGATGTTAAGAAGGACTGATTTATGTGATTATTGCTTCACACTTAATAAGAATGTAAGCGTCTACTCTAGATGATTTTGTTTGTTATATTACTCTGTATCTCTGTATTTCATTTGATATTTTGAAAAAACATGATTAAAAAATAAAAATCTGACCCCTCCTCCCTCCTAAAACAAACCCTTTCTTCATTCCTTTAACCCTTTGAAACCTGAGCAAACTGGCATGATTTCTTTCAAAAACATGGGGAGTGGGCAATGAGCGACTCAGGAGGAAATTACCAAAAATTAGATAAAATAAATAAATAAAAAGTACAAGACATATACATAAATACATAAAAACGAAACACTTGTACAGACGTCTGAACGCAAAACAAGAAAAGTGATGGCGATCCAGGTGTCAAAGGGTTAAGGGTCACTGTAACTGATGAGAATTATAATGACTTTGAAATACTGTATACAGTGATATTTTATGAGATAGTTATTGTTCTGTGAAAATCACATATGGTCGCAACCCTACTTTCCACTGTCAGTCCGTGATGATCATATGTGATTTTACTGATTAACTACATCGCCCAGAACACCTTTTGAAAACTCTGGAGTGCAAACTTTTTGGATTTACCTGATGACAGTTTTTGTTATGAAAAATTAAGCCTTGTGCTCTTTAATTACAAACACTGTTTTGTGTCTGCATTATTTTGTGGGTAAGTGTGTACATTGTGGTGTATTGTTTATATTGCATTTCGCTGAGATGCAAGTTCACAACCAGCCGTGGCTATTTAATATTAATGTGTGACTTTTTTAGCCATTAATAGAACTATTTTCAACACCATACAAAACCTCCTTCCTTCCCTCCCAGTTTTTTCCTCTAAATCAAAGCGCTGTGTTTCTATTAGCCCTGAGGATTGAGCAGACTCCAGCGGAGCAAGCTCGCCTGAGCAGGGAGTCATCTTGCTGGTGGGAAAAGCACGGCTGGGTACTTTTCCCAATAAACAAGCTTATGAAAAAAACAAAGCCGCACCAAAGCTGATTATGGATTTCTAAGGGGATGGAGGGATTTTCTTAGAGGAGCAGTTGTAATCCGTCCTAATGTTCTCTAAACAAACGGAATAATAATTCTTTTGGCACGGAGATGTGGAATAAGGAAGGAGAGGCTTCACAGTCACAAAGAGATGGAGGCGTGCAGGTCTTTGAAAAGGATTACTGTGTAATTACAGATTACTCCAAACATCTGAAGACCAGGGCCAGAACTCACACAGAGTCACCGAATATTGAGTAACCTCCCTTACATCTGTCCTTCCTTCTCTTGTCTCCTCTTACCTTCCTCGAAGCCGTCCCTGAAGGAGCCCGACCTGCTCATGGTGCGAGTCTTCTCGTCAAGCGACATGCAGGAGTTTCTCAAACGGTTGTCGCTGCAGGGGTCAAAGGAGACGTCCTGATTGGTCAGACTGTTGTTGCGCAGACCGGCAAGGTTGATCTGACCTGCCGAGGTCGGGCTGGATGCTGTGAAAAATGATATACAAAATTTATGTTTTTATGAGTCAACGAATGGATTTTTAATAAAAAATCCTGCATAGTATAAACTCACATGGAGTGCTGGGTTTTGGTGGAGTGTGTGTGTGTGTGTGTGTGTGTGTGTGTATGTGTGTGTGTGTGTGTGTGTGTGTGTGTGTGTGTGTGTGTTTGTCTGTGTGTGTGTGTTTGTCTGTGTGTGTGGGTGTGGGTGGCATACCGAGCTGTCCAAAGTTGAAGCGAGTGCCAGAGGGGGAGGTGAGGCTGGAGCTGGGGGAGAACGGGGAGTTACTGGCTGATTCCTGCAGCCCGCTGGTAGAGTGTGAACGCAGCCAATCACGGGCCTCCTCGTGGCCTCGAAGCTGAGGAGACGGGCCATACCTACAGGAAGTCAAAGAAAAGGTTCAAGTGGAAGCAAAGACACAAAACTGAACAAGTGCAGAGTGGATTCTGTGTTTTTACAGAACAAGATGATTCTGATTTTTCTGACTTTTTACAATCATGAAGTGGATTTTTTCACCCTCTTAAGCAGCCGGATTAGTAGCCGGGATCTAACATGATGAATCAGACACCGAAACAAGAAATCACAAGTGTGAACACAAGACGGATTCTCAGCTGTGAGCAACAGAAACTGGGGAAAAAAGCAGCAAAGAAGCCAAAGAAAATTTGATCACCGAAATCAAGCCGGCTACAGCACAACACAGTAGCTGTGATACGAAGTGACATGCCTCCTCACAGAAGCACAACACAACAACACAAGTGCCAAACAAAAATAAATGTCCAAAGCATTTAAGCGTGAGCACAAGTCTCAAAGAGTGAATGTAGACGCAGAAGTAAAAGAAAGACAAAGAAAATTTGGTGAACCAGTGTGTAAAAGCGCAACATGTCCAGCAGGAAGTGGAGTCAGTACCTGAGTCCCTTCTTGGGCAGAGTGTTTCTACCACAGTGTGTCCCGCTGTGGGAGAGAAACACTTCAGAGGAGGAATGCAAAGGGGGCAAAGGAAGATGTGGCTGCATCTCTCAAGAACTACCCAAAAATATTTAAACATATTTTTCTGACACTATGACATCTGAACTAACACACTGCAAAAAAATCTCTATCTTGTAAACTAAGGGTGCTTTCACACCTAACCGGCCTAGTTTGGTTAAAACGAACTCTGGTTCATCTGCCTGGTTAGTGTAGTTTGTTTGGGCTGGTGTGAAATCTGTAAATCAAACCCAGGGGAAGACCAAACAACTGAGCCATGACCACTTTAAAAGCTGGACCTCGGTTTGCTTCCAAACGGACTCTGGCGCATTTGTTTGTGGTGAAAGAAATCAAATCAACCACAGAATTTTATGATAGCAGATATGTGATTTTAGCATGTTTTCAAAAGCTTCACTATAATTAATCATCTGATGATAGTCAAATTTGCCAAACCTTCTGTATAAAGGCCATGTTTAGCCTGTTAATTATTTACACCGATGCATACATGTAAACATGGCAACACATATGCAAGGGCCTCCTGCATATGTCAAATTCTGTCAATTGTAGACAAAATGCAACAATATTTTATTTCCCCCTCTGTTCTGGACCAAATGAACCAAACTACAGGTGTGACAGCACCCTGAATTTGACTGTAACTCCATCTTAAAACTCTCATTGTTAAGACAACTGAAAACACTCCTCTTTCAGATTGTTACAAGAATTTTCCTTAAGAGAAAGCAGACTAAGGCAGATCACTACACTGGACTAAAGACACACTCCATTCAAAAATTCTTGAAACAGTTACAGTCGTCTTAAACTAGATGAATATTGTGTTTTTTGTTGAAAACAAGACTTCAAGGGCTCAGAAATGGTAAAACACGTCTTATGATTGAGATGTTTTGCAGTGTGAAATCAATAGTAAACATCCTCAGCTCATCATGCTATTGGGTAAACCTGCGTGTACATACTCTGTCCACAAGGTGGCAGTATGTGAACACAGACCACTAAACAAAAACAATGAATCTGCCAACATCCACACAGACAACCTCATGTTCACACACTCACACATTTCCATTCATGTAGGAGCTAGAGGTCCTAAAAATAACCACAAGCTACCACACAGAGTGAAACACCACATAAAAACCATCAAACACAACGAGCTACCGCACACTGCCTCTCTCTGTGATGCTCTCTGTGTGGCAGCAGGTGGTGGTTCAGTAGGAACCTCCACAGCCGTCAAACCAGAAGCCTAACACTGCACACAGGTACATTTACCTGTCCTGCTTCCGAGGCAGCGTGTTTCGGCTGAATATAGGGCTAGCGGAGGGGGAGGAGAGGGGACTGATGGGAGACAGGAAGGAAAAACGCACAACAGACACAGAGAAAGAAAAGTTTAGAGAGTGAAGTAAATCCTGCAGGATAAAGGTCAACTGCGAGATTCTTCACCAGTGAAGTTAATAAGAAAACTCGGTGAGGAGGGTGATGTCATAGCCTCAAAGCTTCGACTCCACATGCTATTAAGTTTCCTCTGAGACATTCCTGTCACATTACACAGTCAACCTGTCAAGATGGAATCCGCTACAATGACCACAATTACTGCGTAATCGACTGAGGACGCCACAGGATTTTGTTTCTCTGCTCGAGCGTGGACAGAACGGCAAACAAGAGGCGACACTTCGACGAGACGGACGCTTTTTGCATCATCACAATTCTAGACTCTTTAAAAAGGAGTCATTGTTAGAATTGGGCAGCATTTTACCATTGCCAAAGATGGGAGAAGTCTTTAAATTGTCAAGTGACAGTATTAATATTAAAAAAGTAAGTTTTGCAGTCAGAATTTTACTAAATAAAAGTTTTCTCTGCAAAAAGTAGTAGAGTATTATTACAGATAAATTAACATGTAAGTAGTATTACATTGTTTTTATCTTTTTTATGTAAAGATAATTTAAACTACTTTTATGAAATGTTGAATGCTTTAATCTGTACCAAGGGCTTCTTATTCATAAGATTTTTATATGTTTTTTATATAAAACAGTTACCAGCAACATTTAGTTCTGAAATGCAGTGAATCTAAACTGATTTATAGTAGGGTGCTTTTGATGAATGTTGCTCAACAGAAATCAAACATTCATCATCTCCTTGGTAACCAGAGACCGCCTGCATTTTTTTTTTTACAGTTTGAGTCTAAATCTGCCGCGTTTTGTGAAGTTATCTGCACAGACAGTGGCCTCAATCACACAAATAGCCCCAAGTATATGTGTTTTATATATGAACTGTATCTACACTGATAGATCATCTCCCAGAAAGTCTGTGATTCGGACATTTGATTGCTGCAGTGGGCTGGGAAATGTCTGCTGTCAGTCATCCTGGTGACTGCAGTTTGGCCGTCCGCTGTCCTCTCAGCTCTGCAGGAGCTTCTGGTGACAGACGGCTGCTTCTGAGGACAGAGACGCTGAATGAAGGTCAGGTGCAGGTCGGAATCGGTGTGGACTACTATCGGCAGGGAGAGGACACTATCAGTCACACTGAGTGACAAAACATGACCACCACATAACAAAATTCTACAGATGTGCACCATTAAGTGTCGAACGAAACTTGTTTCTGTTGAAAATGTATCATTTCCCTGAAACGGCACTCATCAAAAGTGCTTCTGCACCCTACCATAAATCAGGCTTTAGAAACGAAACGCAGTGTAATCTCTGTCTGTTCAACACACTCCCAGACTTTACTGCTGTAGTCCTTCTCGATCCAGTGCCACCAATAGCTTATGGTGGCTAATATAAGCTGACAGACTTTATGCAAGAAACCTGGAAACAATCTCATACAACACACTGATGAAGGAAAGATGCTGCTGGAGAACAGATGTCAGACTTTACTTTTGATGGGTTTTTTTTGGAAAACAATAAAATTCACCAATTTTTCTCACCTCTCAGACATGCCGGTCTTGACGCTGCCGGTGCGTCCCAGAGCGGACAGGGTGTCCTCCCTGTGGGTCCCGTGGCCGGCGCTGCCCAGGCTCATGTCAATAGACTCACTGCTGGTGTGCATGCTGCTGACAGAGGGGTATCCCATGCTGCCCGTCCCGCCGTGGCCGCCCAGTGTGCTCTCTCTGCTCTGGGCGGAGGAGCTGCTGAAGGTGGTGCCCCATGTCAGGCTGTTGGAGGGTCCGGTGGAGTAGACTGAGCCAGGACTGGAGGCCTGTGGAGGGATGGAGAGGGTGTTGTTGTCTGCAGTGTGTGCATTCAAGTGCTGAAACAATGAGTCGCTAAACCCTTTGAAACCTTCATTGATATAATTTTTCTTGTGCTGCGTTCAGATGCATTTCACAAGCATTTAGACCTTTAAAATGTGAGCAAATTGGTTAGGTGTCTTTCTATGACCTGAAAATTAGCCAAAAGAGAGGGAAAAAATCACGAGAAAATTATCAAATAACTAAAGAAAAAAAATTATACTCATACCAACTACATTTACATATTTACATATTTACATTTATTATAATTATTAAAATTATAATAATAATAATTATTATTATTACTACTATTAGTTTTTACAGGTAATTTCCTATTTTTGATATTTTACCTTTTTGACAGTTTCAGCTCATTTTCAATTAACTTTTTACCAATATTCCTAACTCCTAACATTTGGTCATTTCTTGTTAAGTTGCTTATTGCAATCTTTCCATGTTTTTGTGTGAAAACAAGCCAATTTGCCCAGGTTTTAAAGAGTTAGCACATTCAGCAACTCATTCTGTTCCTTTAAATTTGCTGCCTTTCTTTCTTTGTCTGATGATTTTTTCACGCACACTTGATGTTCTATTTGCCTGAAGATAACCATTTAAACTTTTGAACCTTTGCTAACTGTTTTTAAAGACATGGCTGCTGCTTAAAAACCATACCCAGTGAGTCACTTAATGATTGAGACATAGTCAGATACAGTCTCATGAATCATGTGAGAAGGTGACGGTGAGTTCATGACTGAGCATGTTTTCACTTTGCAATATGTAGCTTACAGTTTGTCAAACAAGCATCTAGACTGCACATCTCAACTTCCACAGAAAACACTTTGTTTGTTTGTGGTATGAGTCAGGTGAGAACAAAATCATCTTCACGCCAAAGCCTCGTCATCAGCTGACAAACACCTTTGACACAAACACTATCTCTAAGCCCAAAGGTACATAATCTTTCCTAATCTCAAACTAAAACTTAACTTTCTGGTTTGAATCTTGGTTGAACTGTGGAAATGACAGTAGCTCCAAAGTTAAATGATAAAAAATCAGATATCATTGTATAGAGGAAAGTAATAAAATACACACAGTGTGACATAAAACAAGACTCAGAGTCTATTGTAGCGGCTCTGTGAGGCTGTAGTTGGGCACGCTGAGGCTTTGAGCTTAATACAAACATCAGCATGCAAACACCATGACAATGCTACATGCTAATGTTTACAATGGTTATCATCTAAGCTTAGTGTGTTAACATTTGCTGATTTGCACTGGAGCTGCAACGATTAATCGATTGATGTCATCTTGGAGAGTACAGCTGAAGCTATAGGAAATGTCATAAGTTCAGATATTAAATAGCATTTTGAGTTGACGATGACACTAAATAAAAGTTAAACCTGCAACAACTCATTTAGGAGCAGCGGAAACAAGGTTGTGAACACACATTCACATATCATCACCTTTCAAGTTAATATGGAAAACATGCTAGCAAACAGTTGGTTATTACACATCCAGGAGTTACAAAGTGATCTAAATCCAATATTCACTCTTTTTTATCACTGATTTTAGTCTCTGCTGTGTGTGTCTTTAGCTGCTAAATGCTCCACTCCGTTCAACACCCAGGCACTGTCTGTTTGCTGCAGAGCAGGTAGTGTACAGTGAGGTTTTTTTGGCTAAAAACAGCTGCGTGCTGCAGTTTCAAACACTAACATTAGTTAGAGTGAACCAGAACAGTGAAGTTGTGGGCCAGACAACTAAACAATAAGCTGAAACGCCCCATAAAACTCCATCATCTTCAGGTGAAAATCCCCTGTGAGTTCATCATAACCTGTGACCCCTTTGACACTGTACTGGGACACATTGTTTTTACAACAATAACGACTGTAGCTGCTTTAAGAAATTATTCATAAGTTATTACAATTCCTTCACAGAGGGACATGATTATGTGTACAAAGTGTCATGGCTCTCAGCCCAGTAGTTGTTGGTAATGCAGTCTGCACCAACGTGGTTTGACTAACCAATAGGCCGACATTGCCGCCACTAGCCTGGCAAAAAAGAATTCAAATGCAATACCAAAATTAGCTCCAAAGAAAAGAAAAAAAGAAAAGAAGAGAAAAGAAAAGAAAGAGGAAATCTCTTTTCATGGTCAGTAATGAGTGGTGGGCATTTGGAGAATGCATACAGCTAAAAATACCAGCGTAACTAATGAATAAGTGGGTGCTCGGTGAAACAGATCTCAAGATAAACCAGGCTACGTCAGGCAGTTTGAAGATGGTTACTTTGGAGAATCACAGCCAATAATCCTCAAGGAACTCGGAAATGTTTTGGTTATCAACGCTCTAATCATTTAAAGACCACATTGACTGACAGACCAACCCACTGTCTCCATCATTTGTTTCTTATTCGTTTTTATCTTTATTTATTACTTATTTATGTGTCTACATGTTACTGTATGTGTACACAGCAAGCTGTTCAAACTAATTGCACCTGGTGGGATTAAAAAATTGTCTAAATCTGAGTCTCGCTCACCTGCTCGCTGCCCAGCGTCCCCATCCCTAACCCCTGTGCTCTGCCTCCAAACAGGGGGCTGCTGGTCTCGCTGTCCACGCCCCCCAGCCCTCCGTCGGGGGACTCCAGCACCGTGCCCACATGGTTCATGGTGGCGTGAGGGTTGGAGATGACAGTGGAGTTCTTCATGTTTTCAGCCGTAGTGACCGGAGCTTGTTTACTGGGCTTCCCACCAAACAACCTGTGGACATTCAGGGAGTGGAGAAACGGTCAGAACAGGAGCTAAAATACTCAAAAGGAGCAAAGGATGTGATTTCTTAATATACTACTAATTCTGTTAAATAAAAAAAAAAACATCATCAATGAAAGGAGCACTAAACCAAAAGAAGAGGCAGAGTGTAATGATGTTGAATTTAATATTCAAACTTCTATGGAGAGAAAGATTCTGTCTATTTATTGTGACCTTAAAGGAGAATATAATGTTATATAAAGTGATTCTACTTTTAGGCAAGACAAGGCAGATTTATTTATAAAGCACACAGAAATAAAAAAAACAACATAATACAAAAGAACAATTCTATTCAAATGTAAAATAACACATTTCAAAGCTAAAACAATATGATTAAAAACAAAAGCAATAAAAAGCAAAAATAATGTTAAAAGATTAAAATAATATAATGATAAAAAGACCTTGGGTTTTAAAAACATTTAGTTAAAAGCGCTCGAGAATAATCAGGCTTTCAGTTTTGATTCAAAAACTGCGATGGTTGGAGAATTCCTAGGACCATCAAAAACACATTTTTTAATGCATGTTGTACATAATTACATCTTTTAGTGCAACAATGCTTTAAAATAACAAGGTTCACTGGTGCTAAAATTGCCTGAAGCCTCTATTTTTTTTGTAAAAATATAACTTAGAAAACTGATGTTGTTGCAAGAAGCAAGGTCACAAGGTTAAGAAAAAAATAATTAGGATTCGTCCTCCAGGGATTATGAATATTAATAGCAAATTAAACAACAAATTGCATGTAAATATTCATGGCTGTTCTGGATCAAAGAGTTTAACGGAGGCTGGTGGGACAAAAAACACTGGTAGAATTCTTCTTCTTCTATGAAACGACAAAGAGAGAGGAAAGTCTGCAGCCAGGAAAGGTAGAGTCAGCGCTCCCTCAAGGCCGACACACACACACACACACACACACACACACACACACACACACACACACACACACACACACACACGCCCACACACACACACACACACACACACAGAGAGAGAACTCTCTCCTGGTACTCCGCTAATCCTGGGTTAGAGTTAAATGGCAGTGCTATGACGACTGGAGCCGCGGTGGGCGATAATGGCAGCACAAGCCTCTTTGAAGAGTTATCACTCCCTCACATTAATGAGGGCAGAGCACTGAGGTAAGACCCAGCGCCCATTACCCAGCACCACACCCTCCCCCTCCACCCGCCCCCCCTGCCCCGCCCAGGCTGAGGCTTGGCAGCTGATCAGCCGGCTCAAAGCCTGCCTTTCACAATGGCCTGATATAACCTCACTGAGCCTGTGTGTGCGTGTGTGTCTGTGTGTGAAAAACAAGCCCACACATGTGATCATTACTCACCGCTGTTTATCATTTACTATGACTGCATGATTACTGTCTTTTAAATGGCTTCTGTTTGTTTGTGGTGTATGTGGATAAATTCAAGCCCATACAAGAAGACCCCACTCAGTATGTCTCATCAGTTATCTGTCATCACGTCTGCAGGATCACCGACAACACAAATTATGTTCCGTGTGTGTGTTTGTGCGTGTGCGTGCTAACCTGCGCAGTGTAGGTGAAGAAACCTGCTGTCTTCCTGTCAGAGGGACCGTCGCTGATCCTCCACTCTGCATCACGACTCCGCTCCTCAGGTTATCAATCTCCGAGACGCCCTTCTCCCGATCTGTCTGATTGGCCAGCGTGACTCCCGAGCCATTGGCTTTGGTCAAGCTCATTGAGTTTTTCCCGTGAGACGTGACGGAGAGCACGGCGGCCTCGATACTGCTGGTGGAGGACCGGTTTCCGTTGCGGGCAGCTGCTCCAGAGCGGCTGGGTCTCGGCAGACTGCGGTACTGCAGTGTGGAGCGGGCGCTCATGGGCAGGAAGCCGTCATCATGGTGACCCAGCGCTGACCCACCATCCTGCCCGCCAGCCTTCAGCCCTCCTGCCAGCGAGCGTGCTCCAGATTTGGGCATTTTCCCCAGGGTGGCAGAGCCACTTGTGATGGTGGCGCCGCTGGCAGTAACCATAGTTACCATCCCATGGCCCTGCTTCTTGAAGCCGAAGGTGCTGGTAGGGGTGCGAGAGGTGAGTGTGTGTGTCTGGGAGTGAGGGTCTGAAACAGTGTGTGTGAGGGCGTTTGTCGTCGGTGTGCGGCTGGTGGGGATCGACTGTTTCTTTGCCTCATCGCCGCTACTGCGTCCTGCGTCTGAGGGTGAGCGGTGAAGGCCGTTGGAACGAGGAGAGAGGCGACCCTTCTCTGACACCTTGACGTCATCTGTCTTACCTGCAGGACACACAGAAAAGACATAAATGGGGTGTGTGCGTACTGTTGACCTTCTGCGACCCTGTGTCCTCATGGACAGTACATCTTGGGACTGCTTCATCTTATTTTAAATATTTCAGTCTTCTTAACTAAGGCCTGTTCACTTTCATGAAAATTTTTTTGTGCTATCTAGTTGTAGTAAAAGCACGACACAGTACTCTGTCTCAAAACAAGATAGCGACCATCTCTGCAAAGTCAGCACAAGCGATCCTAACACAAAAATGTACAAGGTGCAGGATCTGTTCAAATGTTACGGTTGAAACTTGTTTATTTATACTTAACGGAATTCGTAATTTGATATTGCATACAAATTTGACCAATTTTAGCAACATGTTTCATACCTTACTACACACTGACTATAAAAATAAGCCCAATGTCTCAACATAAGGACATTTTTTTTTAAAGCAACTTACTATTTAAAGACAATGCTTAGTTTTTTATACCCATCATCATCCCAAATAGTGGGTCTCAGGAGGTTACATAATTTCACATTCAGCTCACTGAAAGTCAGACTTCACAAGTTGCACCTTAAAAACTGTCATGATTTCATCTCAGAAGTGAGATGATAAAAATGACGGGTAGAATATCAGCGCATCAGATTGGATCGAGAGATGACACTTGAAATAAACTGGAAAATCTGCGTTATTACTTATTTATCGGTCTGTTTTCTTTTATTGGTGTTGGATGTCTATTTTACCTGAACTGTGGGTCTTGAGTCCAGTGGAGCTCGTGGATCCTGTGCTACTGGTGCTTTTAGTCCTGGGGGACGTCACCCCCACCTGAGTGCTCATTCCTCTCCTCCAGGAGCCCGTGTGGGACACCGAGGGGGTCTTTCTCCCCGAGCCGCCCTTGTCGGACTCGTCAGAGATGTCGGAGGGGTTCCGGCGGCTCCACTTGGAGCCCGGCTCCATCTTGACCCCACTGTCTGACCCGCCGTCTGGCCTCTTCACCTCGTCTCCTGACCAGGCCTGGTGCACCGCCGTGGAGGCCGAGTGCTTCTCTGCATCCGTCACAGGCTGGGAACACACACAGACACACAGGTCAGATTTATTACTGCTGAAGAAAGCGTCTTTTATGAGACGTTGCCAAGTGCCTCTAAAAAGCACTCCATTTTATGACCACAGCCATCATGCTGTGAAATCCTGCCGGCGTCCACACCAACATCACCTGAGCAGTTTGGGAGGAAGCTGTTTGACTACGCAAGGGCCCAAACAGAAAGACTTCTCTTATTTAAAATGTGAGACTTTCTGCTACTTTCACTTTGCTGGGCAGCTCATACTTTTGAGACCTGGACTTAAAGTCAAGTCTTAAGTCTGTCAGAAAAGTCATCTTACATGTCTTCATAATTATATTGCAAGTCAAGAAACTGCAGGTCTTTAGGGTTTCTGAATGGTGACTGTTAAAATGAGATGACATCATGGTCCAATATCTTAGTTTAAAGAACGTATCTGTTTATTTTCTTTCTTTTTTTTAAATGCATGTTTTAGTAAGTGTATGTTATTTGACTTCTATTTTATTTTTTTCATAATTGAAAGGTCTTAATGTTCATTTGCTTGTGAAAGTGTCTATTTATTTACTTATCTTTTATCTTAATTATATTTTAAAAATTATTTATTTATTTAATTCTTTTTTTTCATGTTTGAAAGGTCTTCATCTTCAAGTGTTTGTGAATTTTTTTAATGTATGCTTATTTTGTCACTATAAACCAACAAAAACAAAACTGCAAAACAAAAATGAGATGACATTTGAATATTTTCATATTAAAATCAGTGCATTTTAGGTAGGTGGGACCAAATCCTTCAAGAAGCTTGCCTGGTGCCGTCTTATTTACTTTTCACTTGATGTGGGACGAAACCAGGTTTATATTTGTTTCTAGAAGATTTTTGATCTCAAACAAGTCCACCCTCAGAGCAGAGAAGTCCACTGGAGTCTTCTGATGCCTCCCGTTTACACTAAAAAATGCTGAAATAGCTTCTGTTCCTGACCCTCCTGAGCTTTACGACTTCATTTCCCTTTTTGAAAACTTAAAACATACTTTCTGAGCGTCAGTTCTGAACTAGAAAAAAACTTTTTGAGGAGTTTTTATTGTTTTAAATGAAGGTATAACCAGTTCACCATAGCCTTTATTTAACGGTAAATTACAGCTGTTGGAGAGACGATGGCTGCTTTTAACTTGATTCCACGCTTGCCAAGGCAACACTACAAAAATGCGACAAGCTGCTCTGTTCCCAGAATTTAAACTAGACTTAATCAACCTGCACTGTGTCAGGCTGCTGTACTGAGAGAAAGGCTCCTTTGTGCCTCTCCTTTGTTTTTTTCTCCAGCACCTCGACCTCTGCAGCCGAAACGAACACATGTCACATGGTGACCGGCTCCACATCAGTCCACAACACTCTGTGAGCGTGACATACATGTGAGTCAGCTGACGATATTATCGTCTCACCGATCACTTTCCAGAGGGGAGTGACTCTTAATCAGTGTTTAATGATTTGAGGCCAGAGTCAACATCAGCTTTGGCTTTGCGGGTTCACAGCTGTAGTCGCACATTCTTCTCTGAAGGCTGAGGAATGCTGGGACACACTGGCTTTAGGGAGGTGAGGCCAAGTGGAAGGATACGGCTGCTTCAGTTTACCACTTTATACATTTAATTTACATAAGTTCCCTCTCAATCATCAAATACCCACTAGATAAGTGTGGCAGTGAATTCATCTAAAGAGACTGCCCTCTGCCTGTATTCTCTTTTTTTCCTCTTATTTTGCCATGATCGCAACATATATGGGCGCCCTCACCTGCACGCTGTTATTGGTGTGAAGCCCCAAGTCAATAAAACTTAATAAGAACCTAATAAAAAGGTATCGACAAAGTGCACCAACACACAAAATGTTGCAAAAACAAATATAGTGAGGTGAAACACCAAGCGGACAAAGATCATTGCAGAACGAGTAGTCTAGGGTTGGCTTTCACTTTTTAACTGGTGACAACTACAGGAGAGGTGGTGAAAAGCAACATGGAGTCGACTCGCTTTATGTTGAACAGGTAGGTGCTGGCAGTTAGTTTAGTTAGCTGCTTAGTATCTATCAGCTTTTCCGTTACAAAAATGTAACATGCCCAAAACAGCAGTTTGCAGTGAGCGTATGAACAAACAGTAACTAAAAACTCCCATAGTATGCCTTTAACTTTTCTAGATTTATCATTTAATGTGAAACTCATGTTACCTTCAAATGGAACTCATGTGGTCCTATTTTCGACATGGAAAGTTGTGCATTGTGTTCCTTTGTTCCCTTTTTTATGGTGAATAGCTTGGGTATTTTTTTTTTTGCATTTCTGTGTGATCTTTGGGAATCTATAGGCTTTAACACTTTTTAAAACATCATTGTAAATCAGAACTCTTGAACTCTTGTCAGAAAACTCCTCAAAAGTAGCCCTAAACCTTCCAGTGCAGCGCTGATACCAAATATTCAACTGAGCACCATGAATCACAAAGTAAGGCTAAAACAAAAAGCATCATTGCGTCATGACTGCTTCATGCAGAAGAGAGGAGAACCTGGACATCTAGGCTTTAATGAAATTCAAATCAAATCTGAACACAGTAACTGAATCCAATCTTTCACATCCATCTTTAAACGAATCTATTTGAACGTGTCTTTAAACAACCAAAAGTAATGTAAGAGCAAAAGCTCAACTTTTGTCAGGTATATTACATATTTACTGTTTAGATGAATGCCTGAATGTTTTGCACATTGTGCTTCTCTAATAAAAGAAAAAGGGGGAAGGAGAATGAAAGATTTAATGAGATTTAGTGAATCGAGACAATTTAAGAACTTGGAACCAGATCCAAAATGGAACCGGCTAATCCAACTTGTGGTGAAATCATGAAAAGGTTTGATATTATTTTTAATATAGATGTGTGTGTAGTCTTACCTGTGTGTTGAGACCCTTGCGCTGTGCAGCGGGTGTGTTGGCGTAGGAGGAAATGGAGGAGCTGGTGTTGATGTCATCTGTGTCGATGTTGTCACTAATGCCACTGCTCACAGAGCTGCTGTCATCCCAGCTGTACGGAGAGAGAGAGAGAGCGAGAGAGATTAGCTTAAGTCCTCTTAAACAGTAAATCTTTCAGATTGGAGACGATGGGGGAGTCCTGCTGGCAAACAGCGGCTCTTTGGGAACATGTTTACTTCCTCTTTGAAGACACAGACATTCAGTCCACTCGGCAGACGTTCAGCAGAGAAGCAGCAGTGAGGTGTGATGCTTGTGATACCATGATCACAGCACTGATCTGCATCACTCAGCTGAACTCTGTACAGACAAAGATGGTTTTTGACACTGCAGTGAGATTTCATTTTTGCAAAAGTTGTTTATCTGATAAATATTTGCATGAAAAGAGAAAAAAAAAGTCTATTAACTACAGTGTTAAACGGAAATAAAATTGCAAAGAAAAAAAAGATGGATCCGGCTTCTCTGACTGCCTGGTGATTCTTCTCCTTTATTCTCTGTCTGAACTGGCTGCAGCACACACACACACACACACACACACACACACACACACACCAACAGGCTGAATGGGGTTGTCTATCATATGAACAAAAGCTCGTCGGAGGGGTGACATCACAGGGAGCGTTTGTGTGTGCGAGTGTGTGTGTCTGTGAGTTGTTCAAACAAACCCATCTGAGCAGAGCAAACAGGCTGGGAGTTAATGCAGGATATTTGTAAATATGTGTGTGCACGCGTGAGTGTTTGTGTGTGTGTGAGCGTGTGTGTGTGTGTGTGTGTGTGTGTGTGTGTGTGTGTGTGTGTGTGTGTGTGTGTGTGCATCCGCTGGGAGTCTGTGGGGGACAGGAAGCTCGGCCAGTTGGCAAACATCACTCTGAAAGGACCAGAGGGTGGCTGATGGTCATGGGCAGTGCAGGGTTGGCTGCACCACAGACACAGACACAGACACACACACACACACACACACACACACACACACACACACACACACACACACACACACACGTACGTGTACACTCAGAGAGCTGGTGTTGTCAAACTATCTATATTTTAACAGTCATCAAGGGACCGTTCAGTTCATCAGTTTTAGACTAATGAGACATAAAAAACTATCAGCAGTGAAACAATAATCAATTAATACAATCCCACACATACACACACACACGAACACAAACATATGTCACACACATCTGCAACTGCGCTATAAACATCCACGACAAAAAAGATATTCAGAGATATGTAGATTTACAAAAGAAGAAAGAAACAAATCAAAGAATGTTTGATATCTCTACTTAATAAATTGACTACATGATGAAAACTATAATCACCATATTACCAGTACCTCTGCATATTGATGAAATTCTCTATTACTAGCGCCAATGAAATTCCTGGTTTATTTCATATTGACTACTGATACTTTTCTCAATACCTTGCAGCAGCTTGAGCATTTTTCCCAAGAAATCTGTTTTTTTTAACTTAACAACATAAACTTGTCAATGGACTGGATGGACTTGTACTTGTAAAGCGCCTCTCTTGTCTTCTGACTGCTCAAAGTGCTACAGAGTCACAGTCATCCATTCACACACATTCATACAGTGGTGGCCAAGGATACTATACAAGGTGCCACCTGCCACTCAGTTAAGACACACACTCAAATTTGGGGTTCAATTTGGGGTTATCTTGACAAAGGATACTAGGACATGTAGACTGGAGTAGCTGGAGCTCGAACCACCAATCTTTGAATTATGGATGACCACAGCTGCCCCGCACTTGTAGAGACATCAGTGTTAAATATTGTGGTAAAACAAGCAGCCAAACAAGGATTCTGCCTAAATAAAATACAGGCTAAAATTAGCAGTGTGCTAAAAAAAATCTGAATTTTCTATGAGTGAGTCCAAGCATCCAAACAAGCAACCAATGCCAACTTTGGAAACTTGATGATACAGAAACATTTCAATCTGTACTGTAGTTGAATACCCAGCACTTATCACCTCCCACTCATCATTCATCTGTCAGGTTAGATCTTCAGACGAGCGAGACGGCAAGTCAATGCAGTTTTGTTCAGCAGCCAACTTGGAAGTCCCAAATGTTTCCCACCAGCACATGAACACAACATCATAATTACAGTCTTAAAAAAAACTAAACAAAAACAAAGATTGGAGAATGGCTCGAATCCCAGATTCAGATTACCACTGAAATCTAATCAGCTGGCCGATTTCAAGCCAAACACATTTGCAGCTTTTTTTTTAACAACCTGACAAACAGAGACGGAGGGGGAAACATAACTTCCTTCTGGAGTTACCGGCGGAATAAATCAAACAGCAGGAGAGTTTCAGAGTTGAAAGCATCCGTGGAGCAGACAAGCTGAGAGGTGCTGAGAGATTTAGAGTGACCACAAACGTCTCAGCTCGTCCGTACAGCCACAGGGGAAAGTCCCTCACACACACACACACACACACAAGTGCACAGACAGAAAATAAAGATATGTGGACAGCCGTAAAGAAACAGACAAGTACAAACCCATTAAGATCTCAGTGCTTCCTGACAACACACTGAACAAAAGTCATCATGAAAAGATTTACATTGCCTTGACTCACATGTGCGCGCACACATACACTCACACACATGCATCTACCTGGTCAGGGCGCCTGGGTTGCCGTGGGAACCAGAGCGCTGCGGGAAAATGCCAAGCTGGACAGAGAGCTTCATGACTTCATGCCGCTGAGAGAGTTCACACAGCCAAACGTCTCTCCCTCTCCCCCTCCGTCTGCCTCTCTCTCTCTCTGATCCTTCTCAGTGTCTCTCGCCCTCTCTCTCTCGCCCTGGCAGAGTTCCTAGATTGAGCTCTTTTGTCGCTTGTTGCACTGATGCTTCATCCCTCGGGCACTGTTCGTCTCTCTCTGGACTAACTGAGAGAGAAACTGGAGGGGGAGAGGAGGGAAGGACCTGCCCTGCTGCTGGAAACATGAGCCTCCCCCGGGACTGTTAACCACTTCACTGCTGCAGCCACGCCACTAATAGAACACACCAAGGCACACACAAACACACCCCGAGCCCTAAATAAGCCACTTCAGTCCTAACAAGAAACAAACGGTAACACAAATCCAAGCCGCATGATCACAGACAAACTCCCCCCTTGAAAACTGAGGGACAATCCTCATCCTGCTGCTGCTGCTGCTTTCCTGTGTGTTTCCCAGCTATGGTTTGTCTGTGTGCGCAAGACTGCAATTTCCCAGACAGATCCACCCTGACTAACTGACAAGCCAGTGCTAATTAGAGATCAGGCCAAGCGGCGTGGCCCAGCCCACAGCCTCCCGCTGGCAAAGCAACCCGCCAGTTAACCACCACCGAGGCCTCTACGGCCAATCACAGGAGACGGAGACGTTAGCTGCTGGCTGCCCCCGGGAGGAAGCGGTGCCAAACGCAGGCCGAAAAGCCGACAACTAATAGATCATCACACCAGGAGGAAGAGGTGAAGTGCTTCTTCCTCTCAAAGATCCAGTGTGTGGGATTTAGGCGGATATAATGGCAGAAATGGAAAATAATGTAGTAAGTATGCTTTCTTTAGTGTATAATCGCCTGAATATAACAATCGTTAATTTATTATTTAGAAAAAGCTGTTTTAGGGGGCAGGTCCCTGTCATGGATGTGTAAAGAGACCTGGATATATATATTAAAGGAGCCTGCTCATTCCTATTAAAGTTGCTCAGCTGTACAGGAAACCAAAAAAGATTGATTTCCGCATTGTGAAATAATCCAGATGATCGGCACTACTTCCACATCGTCGGGCCCTGGGGCTGCAACAATATGAGGTTTTCCTGTTCCGATAACCATCTCAGAAAATATTGCAGTATCACAGTATTACAGAATTATTATTACTGTCAGTAGCAACGACCCACAGAAGGGCTTTATTTTTAGCCAAACAAAAAAGTCTTCCCTTTGAAATAACTACAATAAAAGTAGGATTCTCTTTTTTTTCCAATACCATAGACAAGCAAATGTACACGGTATGATAATTGTCAATTTTCATTCCATGGTATACCTTATAACTGTTTTATCGCCATAACCCCATACAGCAGGAACACTAGAGGCTCCTGCTAGCTGAGTCGGCTACTTTTGGTTTAGCACTCTGCTAACATGAATGGGGATATAATGACTGGATCGCCTGACTGTTCTAGACTTTCCAAATGAAGTCATTCTGCAGAGAAAGAAGGTGAGCACACATTAGCAGGTGCTGGCGAAGCAACCTGTCTGAGAGAATCACTGATTTGCAATGTAAAATTACTTAATTCTGTGTTTTTACTGGTTTACATCACCCGGTTGGTTTGTTTTCAGAAGAAGACCTCTCCGGATAATTCAGCTCCTAGTTAAAATCTTGCGTTATCAGAGAAAAAAGGCCAGCACACATAAGCAGGTGCATCAGAGAAACACTGATTTTCTATTGTGAAACAGCTGTTTCCCGTGTTTTTAACAGTTTTAATCACCCAGACTGTTTTTAGAGAGGAAGAGACCTCTGTGGATAATTCGGCTCCTGGTAAAAACCTCCAGAACAATGAACACTGAGGGGATTCAAACCGGGAGAAGTTTCATCTAGTTCTAATCTGCGGTCCTCACCACTAGATGTCACTAAATCTTACACACTTCTCCTTTTAAGGGTCAAAAACATAACAAAAACCCATTTTCTCACTTAACTTCATACACTATCTTGCCATTTTAGGTTTTCAGATTTCTGCCTGCACCATACTATAATGGAGGTGAATGAGACTGTTTCTGATACTCGCAGCAATGGAAAATGTGCAGATTTTGTGTGAACTGACCTTTTTAAATCAGCTGGAATGTTCAGCTGAACTTTGTGAGCATGTTTGCCATTTACCAGGATGACACAAGACTTCATTCTCCCACTCACTGGAGAGGCTAAAAGGCTTGTAAAGCAGTCAGAGAGGACAGTAGCGGAGAAGGAAAAGTGACCCAAATCAAGACATTCCAGAGAGGAACCTCGCCTCTCGCCGGGTCCCTTCAGAGTGCTTTCCCAAAGGGGTCAGAGTTCAGAGGCCAAACCTCCAAAGAGAGAGTGGGGGAGGCAAGAAGACCAATGGAAAAAAAAAAACAAAAAAAAAAAAAACGGCTGCCATGTGGGTCAGCCAATAGGAGTGCCTGGAAGTGTCCTGAGAAAAAGGCTGTGGTTGTATTTGTTTAACTTTTCTTGTGCACGTCCCTCGGGGCTGCGGTCGGTCGATGGGTTGGTCGGCCCGGCAGTACAGTGACCCCCCCCCTCCTGAAAAAGAAAAACAGTCCGGTGCTGGCACATGCACACAGGATCTGTGCCGCAGAAACATACACACAGACATGCGGCCACAACAGAACTGTGAAGCAGAAGTAAGGGGATTTCCTGTGTTTGACGGGTGACTACTGGTCCACGCACTGCAGCTGGATCATATCACCCAAAAATCTCTGTCTCTGTCCACAAAGACAGACAGACAGATGGGCAGAGAGGGTTTTTAGTGTCTCTCTCACAGACAGCCCTCTGGATTGGGGGGGGCACGGTTGACAGGTGAAGTCTGCGTGCGTTACACACACACATCATCAGGACAGAGGAGCTGGTGTCGTGACTTCATCCCAAACATATCAGCATCATCAGAAATATTCAAAACACCTTGTAACTATCACTAAATATGGTTTGCATAATGGAGTGACGTGAAAAACGAGTTTTTCTATTGACACAACACTGTCCTTTATCAGTTTTCAGTTGTAACCGAACTTGATGATTTGAGCTTGATATAGTTGGATTTTATATATTATGTACAAGTTATGCGATGCTAAACATCTTAAATTCAAATGTTTTTGAAAAACAGGCAGCTGTTTAAGAACTTTCTCTCTATAAAAAGTCTAAGCACAGTTTAGAAATAAATAAATGAATTACAAAACATCTAATCAAAAAAGGTCAAAATCTGACCAGACATGCCATGCCAGCTTTTTGTCAACATATTATTTTTTATTGTGAAATTTATTTCAACCATAACAGTCACATATTGCTCAGATTTTTTTTTACGATGCCAGCTGTATGTCAGTCAGTAATTTCCACTAAGGGGAGACACCCCAGGTGGTAAGGGGAAAATGTATTACATAAATTTATCACCATGAACCTCCCCCAGATGACTTAAATGAAGACTAAGACTTACAAATATTTTTTGTGTGAAGTTTTCTGAATTTTAAATATGCAGATGAGGCATTGTTTAATTGAATATTCACTTTTTGCATACAATTCCATAATACATACCAGAGCCAGAACAGATTCCTAAATTTGTATTTTGGACATTTTATGGACGTGTTGTGTTCGGACATGTTATGAGAGCAAAATAGCCCAAAATTGACCAGTGCAAGAAAAAACTGTCTCTAACCATTACATGTCAAATACCCTACGTTTACTGCTAACTTCAATTAACCATTCAGACACACTACACTGATTTTTTAAATATAAAATACAATCACATAAATAACAGATACAGGGAGAAATGCTGTTTAGCGTTAAAAACACAATAGCGCGTGTTCAGACTGGTATAAAATCAATATGCAAATTGGGCTACTTGTCACAGGAATGTTTAGCAACAGTATGACCTGGCAGAAATATATGGCAGGTGTTTCCCCCGGTACTGAAAAGCTGCTTTTCCAGTTTCACCGTATCACAGCTTAAGAATTCTCACATCAGTATCTGTACCTGCAGCTGCTCTTTGCCTCAGGGTTCAGAAAATTTCTTTCAGTGTTGAAAATACATTAATACCTGCAAGCTCCTGGTTATTAAGATCTAAAGTATGATATGATCACAGGTATCTTTATCTCTACGGGATTGATTTAATGTAAGAAAAATGGGAAAAAGTAGCAAATGTTCAGCTGAGAGGCAGTGTTATCGCTTCTGAATTACTGTCGCTGGAAACTCCATAAACCTGACGAACTAACCTCAACTTATCTTTCAAAAGACAACGATCAGCACTAAATGGGCAGAGTGTGAGGGTGAAAGAGGCAGTGAAGGGGCAGCTGGGACGGGACGGGACCCGGCACATTCCAGACCGGAGACCAGGAGCTGTGTGTGGTACGGAAATGACACAGCTGTCCCTACACTGACGAGAAATGACAGGACTGGACAGCACACTCAGGAATGCATGTCTCTCTCTCTCCCTCTCTCTCCCGTGTCTGGTCCCATTGTCTCGTGTCTTTGGGAAAACATTTGCTATCTGCCCTCAGAGAATCTATCAAAGCATTTAGATCCCCCTGGCTGCGTCTCTTTCACACGGATTTCCTTTGACTTGTCTCTTTCTCTCGCCTTCTATTTGATGTGTAAACACACACTCCCTTAGATTCGACCGACTGACCCGGATCCACGTTAAAAACCCGTCACTCATGTCTCGCGCATCGCAAAACATGGGCACACGAGTCCATCATGCTTCTGCATGTGCTCACAAAACCAAAATCGAAATTTAAAGGACTACTGTGAAAAATGTGAAATTTGTCGGGTGTGTGCAAATGCACTACGTAAACACTCACGGCATACAAGCCAGCCCATTGTCGCCTCAGTGCTGGAATGAAACACAAGGCTGTGACTCCTGCGCTCTATGAAACCGGATCATGGAGGGGTCAAATCAAGAAATATTACCAGTTGTGTTGAGAAGCAGCAACAACATGAAGGGAAACTTTTCCCTGAAACGATCCTCTTTTATCCTCATCTGGTTTGAAACCTTCTTTGAAAGTGTCTCCACATAACAGATGATGACCCACTTTGAAGAAATCAAACATTTTCAGGAGTTTCCTTTCTGAACATCAAGACACTTTTTTTTATTCCACTTTGCTCTTTGCCCTATTTTTCCACAGATGCTCTTAGTCTGTTCTCCATCTGAAATAAATTTTCAGTCACACAGTGAAAAAATATGTGCATTAAATAAAATTTTATATTTGTTGATTTTGAAGAACTTGAGTTTAATAGTGTATGAGACTGCATACTTTTAAATATGGAAACAAAACATTGATTGTAAATTTAAAATTGAAAATAGGGATGAGTTTTTGGACAAATATATCAGCTATCAGCTATTGGCTGTGTGCATCACTGCTTATTATTTTCTGGTGATTTTTTTCTGTAATTTTTGTCATTTCATTTTGCGTATTTTATGATGTGCTTCCAAAGAATGAACGAAAGCTGCAGAGGGAGACAGTGGGGGGAAAAGTTTAAAGAGCAAGCATATTTTTACATCTAACTCGGTTAATTAAGGTTTTTTTTTCAGTATCAGTTAAAAGCAAGTGAGAAACCTGAATTCAGAAAGAGTACAGCTTCAATTTCTGTCTGTTTTCTTGATGTTTTGTGAGTTATTTAGTTCCTTTATTAGATTAAACCGAGCTTGCCATCAACTTTTTTAGACTGATAGTTTCATGCCTGCATCAATTTGATGTTGAATCCTGATGATATATGACATTAATATTTTGTTGGTTTTAAGTTGTGTTGTTAGATAAATGAACTGTTCATGTCAACATCATTTTGACAAAGACTTAAGACATAATCTTAAGGCATAGAGACCAAAACCCAACATCTGCAAAACGTCATAATGTTAACGTCAACACACTTTGAAATTCTAGCAATGTTAGACATTTTAAATATCATCAAACTGATTTTCATTCCAACCAAAATTTAAAGTTTATCCAGTGTAAGAGTCCAACATCGATCTGACGTCACAGTGATGTTCTGTGGCAGCTGAGAAAAAGATAAGAAAGCTTGTGGAACTTAGTGAACCTGCTGCTTGTCTCCCAGCCAGATGAGTCGGACTAGATTTGGGGGGACATGTGTCTTCATATTAAATATTTAAATCAGTTTAAACCTCATATCGCTTTGATGAAGAGCTGTATTAAGTTTATGCAGAATATTACATTGTGTCAGATGGTAATAACAGGATTTTTCCAATCTCAATGCTATCTAAAGTGAAATAAAATGAGAAAACTGTGACTTAAAGGGTTAAAATCAGAACTCAAACACACTATGTGAATGATACCATTTGGGGCTCAAGGACAAAATCCTACCAATATGTTGGTCTGTAACCTGTTACACTTCAAGGGTCCATGACATTAAATCTCTCTTTCACGCAGACTTTTGTCCTCAAGCTTTTCCTGCAGCTGAAACGTGGATAATCATCTTCATTCGGTTACTTTAAAGCTGCAACCTGCACGAACCTGCTGACTCCCCGACTTCTCACCTGCACCTAACATCATGGAAAATATCAATCATGCGAGGTACGGAGGATTAAAACTTACCCTGTGCTGAGCGCTCCACAAACCGCTCACTGCAGATGTGTTAGAGTCCAACATGTTCTGCTGCTCCTTTGCCCTACTTTCTCCATCTACCGTTTCCTCCTGGTTCAAATTCCAGACTGGACCAGAGACACTGGACCGAGTCTCTGACCTCTGTGTTTCCCTTCACAAACTGCGGGCTCTTTGGCTCATGCACTTTGCAATCAAGACGTTCTGGTTTTGAATCCAGCCTGCAAACTGTCACATATCAAGCTCTTTTCTCTCTGAGGGTCAATACTCCATTTCACTGCTTTCAGTCGAGTAAGTCGGCAAATAAACTGAACTGCAGAATTACACAAACATGCTCAAACAAATGATATGACAGAACAGTACAAAGATCAAGAGGGAGCTGTGGATGTTCAAGCTGCGATGTTTGGCATAAAAAGGAGAATGTGTGGGAGAAAAACTCTTATTTACCTGAGAAAGAGCCCCACCTACTGCTGTGTGTGTGTGTGTGTGTGTGTGTGTGTGTGTGTGTGTGTGTGTGTCCCCTAGGGCGAGGCAGGTGTGCTTGTTAAAAGCCCAGAGGAGGGGGAAGATGGTCTGCTGATACGGTATCTATGGCAACTAAAACATCATTTCTCTCAGAGTCTGTGTTTCTCTCTTCTTGTTCTTATTGATTCTTTTCCCTGTTCTCTGCATGTAAATTAAGAAGCTTTACTCTAATCCACCTCCTCTCACATACAGGAACAAATTTCCTTTGCATGTGGGTACATTTGAAACTAAATATATAACATTACTATCCAAGCTATTTGTGTCAGCTACAACTGTTGCTTCCATATGAAACAAAAGATTTTCACCATCGATTCATGTGTTATAGCTATATGCAACCATTCCTTTTTTGTGCAATGGTTAATACTCTGACAGCGGTACGGCTGGGTAGTAGGGATGCACAATAATATACGCATTTTTTAAAAAATTTTTTTTATAAGAATAAATATTAAATATATTGTTCACTTTCAAGTTTAAATTTGCCTTTGCAATTAAAAAAGGAAGTTCATTAATGTCACTGACCGTTTTTTGTGCTCTGTTTTTTAAAAGTATAATTTTAGTTACGGGTATAGCTTTAAAATTCTTGTTTTGGCACCGGTTTCGAAAATCCCCCGAAATGATACCCAAAGCTAGACAGAGAAGAGGTAACAAAAACAGTAGGAAACTGATGGTCCAATTATTTCGGAATGGATTAATTTAAATTTAATTATTATCTTCTTAAAGTTGGAGAGACCTGCCCGAAAGGCTGAACGCTCAATAAAATAATAACAGTTTTCCTGCAGAAAATTCCTGTTGATTTGTATTTGCATTTCACTTATTTTAAACGCAAATGACACTGAAATGACTACCGAGGAGATTCGTGCTGTGTGGGTGGAGCAGCGTTCTGCAGCAGCTGGAGTATGTGAGCGTGTGTGGGAGCATCCCATTAACTTGGGAACACATTTGACCTTAAATCTTGAATCAAACCGCTACAGATTGTGGGTCAGACTGCCTCAGCCTGCTCCAGCCTGCCTCAGAACGCCTTGCTGGACTGTCTTCATTATAAACACACAGACACACACACACACACACACACACACACACACACACACACACACACACACACACACACACACACACACACACCACTGGGACACAGCAGAACTGTTTTCGGTATGAACATGGCTCGGAGGCATTTATATCATTTAGTATTCTATGAGAGTCAAAGGCTGAGTCTGGATATCAGTGGAAGAGTGTTTAGTTGCATAAAGTGTGTTGTGAGTATAAGTGAGTGTGTTTGTGTGTACGTGCAGAAGATAAGGCAAGAGCAGACAAAGGATAGGTGTGGCTGTTTGGTATCTCAGACCAAATGTTTAACACATTCTCCTCTTGGTGAATGCGAATTCATATTTCCAAAAACTTTTCCTTTTTACCTTTTCTTGACAAGACCAAATCTCGAGGTAGATTGTGTAAGTCTGCTGAGGATAAAGACATAACTGCACTTTTATTTCAGCTAGAAGACCGGAGTTCATTTTAAGTTTGAGAAGCAAAGTTTCTTAATTTCCTATTTGACCTATGAATGTACGTGACTAACTGGTGCACATTTAAAGGTTCAATGTGTGGGATTTTGGGGGATATACTAGTAGAAATGAATATAATACAATAGGTATATGTCCGTTAGAGTATAATGAATAAAAATGAGAACTGATGTGTTTTCTATACCTAAGAATAAGCACATTTTATCTGCACAGAGAGCAGGTCCTCATCTATGGAGAGCGGCAAGTTGCACTGCCATGTTTCTACGGGAGCCCAGAACAAACAAAAACACTGCCTCTAGACAGGACCATTCATATTTTTTGTGTCCACCACCCTAGTTAGCAGCAACAAGAGAGTTAAAATCACTCAATTACTCTACAGCAGGCATGTCAAACCGGTCCACAGGGGGGCCGGTGTGGCTGCAGGTTTTGTTTCCAACCAAGTAGCAGCACACCAGACTTGACTCATTTAATCAACTGATCTCCGTCTTCAGACAGTTGATTGGTCAAACTGTGTGCTCTTGGTTGGTTGGCACAAAAACCTGCAGCCACACCGGCCCCCCTGTGGACCAGTTTGACATGCCTGCTCTACAGAAAATGACTTTACTCAGAGTTTGTACTGGTTAAAATCACCAGGTCTGTTTGTTTAGACTAGGAGGAGACTTCTGTGGAAAATGTGGCTACCTGGAAAAACCTCTTGAACAACAAACACACAGGATCCGTGAGAAGTTTCAGCTGGTTGCAATCTGAAATCCTGATCTCACTATACCACTAAATCCCCCTAAATCTTACACACTGCACCAATCAATAGAAAAGCATGAAGGAAGGTCTTGGTTGAAAGGTGTTGGGTGATGATGGTGGCCAAGTAACTCACGTTCAACTTAGTCAGCATGTAAAGAAATAAATGGACATCTACTGTCATTTAAATTGAGAAGTAGCACAGTCTCACTAACCATATGAAGGTTGTTCATGTTTCATAATGGAAAAATATCAGGAGAAAATTATGCAAACTGCACTATCTGACAAGCACAGATGGTTTAGGTGTGTGATCATCATTTTCCCTGGTGCCACTGGTCTTGGTAACCCAACACTGACTCACCCTACACCCCTCTGCCATCACTAACCAAACACTCCTGGAGAGTGGAGCCGAGGCTCAACACACACACACACACCAGACTGGGACTCACACACTGCAGTTAGTGTTGGTCCTGAAACAGCAGCTGTGATCAGCGCTGACAGGCTGATGTCATCTGCAGGAAGGGCAGCACGGGGTACAACACTTAAAGGAAGGTTTTGGGGGTTAAAGAGCAGATGAAGCTGTTTTTCTGTGTGTCTGTTATTATCATACAAATAGACTGCTGGTTCTTTGGGGAACAAGATTGCTGGCTCATGAAACCAGCAAGGAACAGAGGGAGGGGAGTGATTATTATTACAGTGAGAGCCCGGAGGCAAACCACAACATTCACTCTCCTTCTCCAGGGGAGCAGGTGGAGGTGGGGTTACAGAGGACAGACGGAGAGACAGACAGGTAGAGGGCGAGACAGGTGGAGTGCCAGGTGTTGTTGGTAGCTGAGGATAAGAACCTCTCTCTTCCTCTACCTGAGGCCAACAGGGAACCTGCTCAAGTCTAGACAGCACAGGTAACATATTGGGGCTCGGGGCATGTGTGTGTTACAATAGGTGTGTCTCTAATGCGTGTTTGTGGTATGACATGATCTAAACAACTTGTTTCTGTTGTTCTGTAGGGGGATTAAAAAACCCCTGAGAAAAACTGGAAGCCATGATTTGAAGTATTAGCCGTTTTAACTTGCAGTTTTATCAGCATTCCAGATAATGGGGCAGACAAAATAATCTGAATTTGTATCATAATATTGTAAAAATCTAATGAAATCTTTGAAGTTTGAGTAGTTAACACAGGCATCTGCAATTAGCCTGCACACCAGTTACATGTGTTAGTCACTAAAATAATTACTGTTTAAAACAAATCACTTTCCGGGGTAAAATTATTTAGGAAAAGAAGAGAAAAGAATTTAGGTTAAAAAAAAAAATACAGCCCAAGAAGCCTGGCTTTCGTAATCGATCTATGAGTCTGAGTTTGTCAGACACACATTGGTTTACAGTGGGAGAAGGGATTTCCCAATTTTTGAAAGTTATCACAGCAGAATTGCACAATTCACATTATTCGTAATCTATCAGGAATGTGAGCTTGCATGTGTTTGATTCCCCACATTGCAGTAGGCTGCCAAATAACATCACACTGTGGTAAAAGTTAACCACAATTCAATTTTTTTTTATTGAAATAAACGAGGAGGCTGTGTCTTTATATGCAGTGCTAATGGAGTTAAAAGACTGGTGTTTAAAGGCTTAGAGCCACAGTGGCAGAGCAAGGCAAGTTTACTCACGTTTATTAGTACAGTACCTTTGAAAGGCAATTTAAAGTACTTTACAAAAAGCATTAAATCTACAATTTAAAGAAAAGAAGAAGGACAATGACAGGTATTAGAGTGAGTGACAGCTATCTAGTGTGTTTTAACAGGCACCTGTTGTTTAAAGGCATATCTGTCATTAAGTGTCATGTTTATACAGTAAGAAACTTCACATGATACCAGCAGAACAGTACTTCCCTGTTGGTTATTTCACTCCTCATCTTTGCCAATGAAGTGGATCTGTCTTTACAATGAAAATAAAGTGTGTTGTCACATATGTTTTGTGAAATTAAGCAATTCAGCTTTTTTCGATTTAGAGTAGAAGCAGACAACTTTTCCCCTCTTACCAAGTGGTATTACTGTTGGCACTGCTCTCGCAAAGACAACCGGATCACATTCAGTTTACGTCAGAGCCTCGCAAATACCACAGTTTCCATGGTTACTTTGGTTGTTTCACTGTTCACCATTTCCACTACCAGGGATAGTAACTGCAAAAACCTTACACTGACACTCTCTGGTAACTGGGGATAGCCACTGATATCTTCCGTGGAATACAAAAGTGCTATGCTCTTCCTGTCTCGGGTTGAACAATGGTTGACACACTTTCTTTGTGCCCTAAATCAAGCCTTTATTTTCCCAGTATATTTAGTGGTGGGCAGAATTGCATAATTTAACAGCGAGGCTTATGGGTAACAAATCTTAACGCAGCAGTGTCATTTTTCTATAGCCATGACATTACGCAATCAATAATTACTTTATCATGAGTAAAAGCAAAAAACTTGCCTATTTCCACTTAAATTTGTAGTACCGACAACTACTTTGTTTCACTTATCACCTTGAAATAATGTGTTGGTTTTTCACATCGACTATGCCAAGGTGTCCCCCAGGGCACAGTGCTTGGTCCTCTCCTGTTCATCCTGTACATGCTCCCTGTTGATAACTTTATACCACATCATTGTCTCCGCTTCTACTGCTATGCTGATGATGTCCAGCTCTACATCTCCACCAAATCCATCACTGCTGCAACTCACTCCCATCTGACCAATGGTGTCAATGAAATTAAATCATGGATCACAAAAGCCAACTTCCTCAAACAAAACTGATAAATCACACATGATCATCATCAAGCCCAACTCTCTCCCCATACACATCTGAGACTGCACCAATTTGTCCACGTTCAAATCACAAATCACCTTTTCAGGACGACTTTTAATGTGTGAATAATGTCTAATTTAATTTTATTGTGACATGTTTTTGTGATTGTTTTAATATTATGTTTCCATTAAAAGTGCTCTATAAATAGAATGAATTATTATCGTGATTATTATCATTACTGTGAATATATTTTCAGTTCTACAAGTTGACCACAATAATACTATTGTAGCAGCAAGAAGAATGTAAGAGGAAAAGAAAGCATTTGCACAAATGTCTAAAACATTAGTAAGATCCTTTATTACCCTGCCACCTCTTTTTCCTATGAAAGCATCAGTCACTGCATCAAACTGGGGGGGTTTATGTCGTACTCTGCTCTCTTTGTGTCACATTCTCATTTGGAAAAGAGAAATGATATCTTCAACACCTCAGCGAAAGCGGGGGGGGCTAACACGCACAGCTACCGCAGTTTCACACCACAAAGACATCTCCTTTTGTCTGCTTTAACAAAGAGAATTCAAATTGGAAGACAGACGGTTATAGATTGCTTCCTGTTTCTCCTGCCGCAGAGATAAATGACAGGGATAAGCACGCTCGCACACACATTCACGCACACACAGAATTCTCTATTGTCTCTGCCTGTTTACTCAGCCTCGCAGGTCCTGTTGTCCCGTGACTCGATGAGATCCTCTGCTGCTTTCCACCCCCTGCTTTACATACATTTGACAGTTGGTAAAACAAGTTCCTGCACTTCCAGGAGATCAGCAGCACTGATCCGCAGTCACATCAGTCACTAACTGATCAGATATTATTAATGGGTTTCTTAGTGTCTGAACAAGCCACTGAATGCTTTGTTTTTCAAGTTGCTTCCTTTACGCTCCTCATTAGTGCAGATTTAGTCTGATTTGGAGGCTTTTAGCGTGAAGGCTTAACAGTTTTAGGAACTCTTCTAACTGTGAACCGCTACCCTTTGAAGCTCGTGACCTCCTCTTCCATGGGTCACAAGGTTTTTGCCCCAATGCGACGGTGACACCCAACACCTTACCCCACCCCCACTTCCACACCAGCTCTGAGAGGCTCAGCTGCATCACAAACGGGAGGACGTAAAAAAGAGGCATTTGAACTACAGCAGGTTTATAGACAGGTCACACACCCAGAGAGCAAATACAGACCGCACACACCTCTAAGCTCCAGAACTTCCACTGTAGCCCTTTTTACACAGAGATTGCGCTACAGAGCCGCTACGAGGTCCCTTCTTTATGCACCTTTTGCATATTTTCACAGAGCCAAACGCCCGCTGCATCATTCTGCTCCAGTGTGTGATTATATATTGCATTGCAGCCTTGCGGACTCAAAGGAGGCGGGACATGTAACACAACAGCGTCGGCCTCGAGTGTGACATAAAACATAAGCGTCGACCTTGCTTTCAAAACAATAACAATGGCATGATGTGTCAATAACAATCATTTAGCAGTCCTGTTATAAGGTAGCTGATCTTATCAGGAGCTCTCTCTCAAGCTTTTCTCAATTTGCAGACATTTACAGGTGCTGTTCTTCTTCTAGCCGCTAGCCGCTTCTTTCTCTCCTGCTGTAGGTTGCACACATAACACGTCATCAAACGTCACACTCCCTCTGACCATCGACACGTCTTTCTGGTTTTTGCATTTTTAAGTTGAGCCCCTATTCTATTGGTCGGCCACTTAGATCGGCAAAACAATAATTCCTATAAATTCCCCGTTCCTATTATAAATCCAGAGGTGACTGAGCTTTTGCAATTGTTGCTCCAAAACTCTGGAATAGCTTTCCCCTTGTTATCTAAAATGCTGAATCTGTGTCTAGCATTGAGCAGCTTCTGAAAACTCATCTCAATAGGTTGGCATTTTTATAAAGTTATCCCTGTTTGCCACAATTAACTCTTGCCCATGTATTGTCCTTATGTATATGTAGTATATATGTATATATGTATGTATGTATGTATGTGTGTGTGTATGTATGTATGTATGTATGTATGTATGTGTGTATGTATGTATGTGTGTATGTATGTATGTATGTATGTGTGTGTGTATGTATGTATGTATGTATGTATGTATGTGTATGTGTGTGTGTATGTATGTATGTATGTATGTATGTGTGTGTGTGTGTATGTATGTATGTGTGCATGAATGTGATTTTATTGTGTACATTTTATCCAGATGAGGAGCGCTTTGTATCTGTGTGTTTTAAAAAGTGCATACTATAAAACATTATTACTATTATTATTATTATTATTAGTAGTAGTATTATACTAATAATAACACAGACCTCATTCCAGAGCTGTCACTACCTCTGCTCCCAGCTCAGAGGTGAGACAACTCTATCCTTCAATTCTGTGACTGCACATTATACACAGGACAGCAAGGCAGCATAATGGCACATTATTACAGCCTTGAACAGCCAGTGTAAAAGCAGCTTTTGACACTCACACAATTTTGGATGCAGATGCAGACAAAGGTGCTCACCCTCCTCTACCTGCCCAAACTGCACCATTAACCCCCTCTCATGTATTAAATTAGTCTCATCTTTTACAACAGAGAACCAGTCATCCTGATTTACCCCTGAGCTCCACGGGCTTCCGCTTGTTATGCTAATGCATTTTATCTCCCACCTCTCCTAATTAATCCCAAACTAATAGCAGTAAGCACATTTATCAGACATACCTTCAAGGGGGAGAGGAGGTGTGGTTGGGAGGAGAAGGGGGGGGGTCACCTCATCCCCTCTTGATTCTAAATCTCTCTCCTTGCTCTTCTCTCTAATCTAATCAAAGCGATAATGAAGCTGACTGAAGATCATGAAAGATGAAGTTTAGGGAGAAACATAACATCTACCTACTTCAATTCAACCTCACAGAGAAACATGAAAGCACAAAATCAAACAGAAACAAAAAGAGGAATCCCCCAACTTTTATCATTTAATCATTTTCCACTTAGTTTCTTCCACTTGCTACAGTCTCTAATCAAAACAAGAAAGAGGACAAGGAAAGATAAGAGACAGAGTCTTGCATGTGAAGAGAGGAAGAAGAAAGAGTAAGAGAGGAAAGGTGAGGAGCGGGACAGTTTGTGTTAAGCCCCACCTAAGGGCTGAGGGTGTTTAAAGTGGAAAAGTGTGTGTGTGTGTGTGTGTGTGTGTGTGTGTGTGTGTGTGTGTGTGTGTGTGTGTCTGTGCGAGAGGGCAAAGGTCAAAAGTCTAGAGGACAGGAAATTAGCCACACCTGAGGATTTAAGGAAAAGGCTGCTTGAATCACTCAAACGACTACAAGACACACCAGCATGTCTGTCCCTGCGAAACCAGTTTAAGACTCATGTAAGACTACAAAGCTTTTGTTTAAAATGTCAAATATTGCAAGTCTGAAAGAAGAAACTGGTATATTTCTATTTAATAAAACATCACATGTTGATGATAGCTGGATATAAACTGAGGAGACCAGTCGTTCCTTTGTCCCTCATTCATCTATTCGCCCAGCCCCTCTATGCATCCTGCAGTCCTTCTTCATATCAAGCTTTTATTCCCTCCCCCTCTACTCTCTCTCTCTCTCCCTCTCTCTCTTTCTCTCTACCCCCCATCCTTGCCTTGCAACATGGTGGGGCTCTGCTTGGCCTCCATCCATTTCCGTCTGTCAATTAGCCAGGAACTAAATCCCTCTCCATCTCTATGACAGGACAAAGACGGCAGCATCACATTGAATCGCTCACGCTGCACTCGAGACGAACTGGAAAGTCCCACAGACACACATACACTCAATCTTCTCACTTTACTACATGCTGTGGCCAATATATCTTAATAATACAGAAGGAAATACATGTGTCTCACTGCTATACTGTAACATTAGGGGTCAGCATTGCACAAAGCTCAGCTAAATCAAATGCTGTGTTGCAGTACAAGTCTGAGCAAAACCAATGCAATAATATTCTGTGAAATACATGGGTAGAACATTTTTTATTAAGATATTAATCAGCAGACATGATATGATTGTGTTTCAACTGTTTCTCAGTTTTCCAGCTGTTTTTCAGTCAACCAGAAACAGAACCAGTGCTATTTAAACTAGAGAACCTAACATTTATTTACATTATCAATTTGTCAGCCTCATATGTTCTTAATTGACAGTTTAATCATTTTGGTAATAAAATGTCAGAAAATGGTCAAATATGCCCTTTGTAATTTCCCTGAGCCAAAGATGACACCTTCAAATGAGATAGTTTTTCCAACCAGCAGTCCAAAATCCAAAGCTAAATGTAAGACAGCATTGTATTGTATTATATTGTATCGAATTGTACATTTAAGAAGTACAAAGCCAGGAAATGTTTGGGTTATTTGAAACAGGACACAGACCAGGAAGTATTACAACTACCAGACATGTATACAAACTCAGTGGCTATTTATATTTACAGCATAAACCAAACTGAACAAACACAACGTTCAGCATGTTCAACAGGAGGGGTATAAAGGCATTTTTGATAAATGTAGTTAATCAGCAGAAGCAGTCCAACTACAGAATCACAGTGCTCTCCCTTGCTTATCTGCTGCATTTAAAATGGCAAAAACTGGTTTGCACTTTAAGAAAAAATGTTTTGATAGTGAAAATTGCTGCATATTTGCAGTCTCACACAGCTTGCAGACTAAGAAAGGCATTAGCAGCAACATTTGTGCCTTCTGCATCTCAAAAGAATAAAGCAAATGTGCATCAGTTGGATTTTATGGAGGTACACAAACCAAGCAGAAGGAAATTACTCATTCCAAAAATGAACTAAAACTCTGCATGACAAAATGACTGGTGAAACAAACTGAACCTCACAAATGGATCATTTCAAAGAGATGTAAAAGATGTTTCAGCCTTACCTGTCAGCATCTCCCTGTCCTGACGATGTGTTTCGATGAAGCGTCTCTCGGACGGCGGCCATGCTGTCGGGCAGGCGGTTCAGGCGCCGCGTGTACAGACCCAGACCTCCGTCAGTCATATAGCTGCAAAACACAACAAAGCACATTAGATATAGTCACCATAAAGCATCTAAGACACACAATTATAGGGCTCAGAGAGGATGATTTAAAGCTTGTCTAAGACTTTGGCCAGAGTTAATACACTCTCCTTTTTTTCTTTTCAGCACTTCTTTTGTTGTATATAGTATATATCAAGAGGAGCCCACGTTCATCTAGTTTTCCCAGCCGGGGCAAAGCTCTCATCAATCAGGGCAAAACATTTTGCACAGAGCTCCCACACAAACGCTGATGACAGCAAACTATCGGACTGAAGACACATTTCTCTCTTGTGGCCAGTGGTAAACAACAGTGGTCTGTAAAAGATGTGGCAGCTCAGCAGACACAGGATGAGTCTGTTCTTTATTCCCACAAGACGGATACCACCATTCATCACCTACAGAAACCATCATCTCCTCCAAGCTGTAACATTATGACTGACTGAGTAGCTGAACGTCAAGAGAAGCTAAAAATATACTGTATATGTGAGTGGAGGCTACGTAGGTCATTCATTTCATTTCATGACGGAAAATTACATTTGAATTGACTTGATTTATTGGTTGTTGGAGTCAGAGGCTGACCGTTAGCAGCAGTTACAGTCTAAAGCTGATGCTGAGGCCTGAACACTTACACAAATATTCCCATTCAAACTAAAACAACACCGACTAATTCCCCAAATATTTACTCGTGGAGGAGATTCCTAATGGAACTAAATATTGACTCATTTAACCCAGGTGTAATTTAATGAAATGTTTGCTGATTTAAAGTCGAGTCTGGGCTGTTCAGGGCAGTGAATGCTTTCTGTGTGGGACTGTGATGATTCAGTTTCTGCAGTCGAGTGAGTAGAAAAATAAGCTCCAGCAAGAGTTCCACCACTAAAACCCTCTCTGTGTTATCTCTGCGTGGATCTCACTAAGAGGCAACCCAGCACAAACACACACAAACGCACGTTTATGCCTACATATACAGTATACACAGAGTACAGTGTTTCCTATAGACAGAGCTCCTTTGTGTAACCTGCAGTCAAACTCAATCAGCATCGGAGCTGCGGGACAGAAACGAAATGGCAACCAGGAGTCACTCAGCAGAGAGCAAACCTGTACAGATGTTTATATTGTTTACAGCTGTAACTATGATGAAGAATCAATTGTCCTCAAAGTTGCAATGATTGGGTGGGTTTTTTTATTTGGCCTCTTGTGGGTCACAAAACTAGCTGAAAACACAATGATGACCCTATAAAGTGGTTATTATGAATATATACTTAAACATCTAGTAGACCAAGAGCAACATGAGTGTCAAAATGGAGTCTTGTTTCTATCAATGATACATATAAGTCTAATATTCACTCTCCCATTGTTCTGATGTCATCGCTCCTGACTGTCTGTGAAAAGATGTCTGGCTCTTTAGCTAGTAGATGTTTAACGTTCACCATCTAGTTTATTTTTCTTCTGAAACAGCTGCTGCTGGAAAGGTGGTTGATGAGAGCTAGGTTTGCAGACTGGAACCCCAAAACAGTGTACTGAAAGAGGCTAAAAGGCTCGGCAGTGATGGGAGATAATTCACTGTGGTGATATAAAAAACAGCAGCTTACCCATGTTGCAATAGAAAAATTTAACAGCTTACATAAATTTAAACAATCCCTGTGAGTTCTGCATGATGTTGCAATTTTGTTCAATCACTGCAACTTTCCCATAAATTTTACTAGTCATCATAGTTTGCTGTGAGTTTCACAAATAATAGCAGTCCCTCCCTTATGTCATCAACTCATTTCCTTAGTTTTGGTTATGAAGTTGCAGACAATGGCAACATGTCTCACATTAACCATCAAAAATGATTGCTGAAGTCCATGAAAGGTTTTGCACCACATGCAATGTTAAAGTAGAACACAAACCAAAAATCATCGATGGACAATCACCATGACAGGGGCTGTTGCATCTAGATCTACTGAGTTAGTAAAAAATGTGCATGTCCAGGGTGCCCAGTGGCTCAGTTGGTAGGGCGGGCGCCCCATGTACAGAGGCTGTGCCCTTGCCGCAGCAACCTCAGGTTCAATTCCAGCCTCGGCCCTTTACTGCATGTCAAACCCACTCACTCTCTCCCTTTCACGCTGTATCTATCCTGTCTCAAATAAAGGCAAAAGCCCCCAAAAAAACTGTAAAAAAAAAACAAGTGCATGTCCTTTGATTTTTAATAAAAATATGCACACACAAAAATCAAATCACACCCACCTCACACTTGATTTTGCAATTTCATTGCAAAACATTGCAACATGTGTTGGAATTTTTAAGAAAAACTGCCAAGACATCAAGCATTTTAGGCTGCAACAACCCCCCCAAACCATCCTGCAATTCCTGAAGGGACTTAAACAGATATGAAGCGGGGACTGATTTGCTGTGACCAGCAGCATGCAATTGCTTTTTTAGAAGCAAACCTGAAAGTACCAGATGTTGCACTGTCTCACCATAACATGAAGGCACTATAAATGCTGTAAACACTCTCTCAGGTCATCTGGTAGTCGTCTGCTAACCATTACCAGGGTCCAAACTTAACATGGAGATTTAGCATTTTGTTACCATGCAGTAAAAAGACCCAGAGCAAACTTCCACAAGGAAGAGCACCTGATTTAAATCCATATCAAAAATGTTTAAACTCTCAGCTGCCTTTAATACTAACTAATTAGTGTTTTTAAGTCTTGTGCTGTATTTATTATTTGTTTTTAAGGTATTATGTAAAGCATTTTGAATGGTTTTTGGATAAACAGTGGTAAGTTGGACAAAGACGACCACCACCAAAGTTGAATCAAATGATCCACAGACCACCCGTCACTGACATAAGGCTTGTTGTTGAGCATACTGTCACAATAACAAGAGAGGAAACAGACAATGAAGACAGGTGATGAATGGTGGGATCCTCCTCTAACAGGATCCACTCCGAGTGGGGTTAGCTGTCCTTTATGGGGAGCATCCATCATCCCAAAGCAAAGTCACCTTGAAGATGGCCGGGCAGTCACACACATGGACACATATTAATCCTTAAAACTAATGAGTAACTGAGCCTCCCTGTCCTCCTGTTTCAGATGCTTGTTAACCTGTAACCCTCTGAGGCAGCAGAAACGTGTCCAAACAAGACAGTTTACGGGCTGAAACCAGCAGCCAGGTAGAGTTTACACAGCCGTGCAACTAACAGAAGGAAAAGTTCCTGAGTAAAGGAAACTGAGGAAATGTTTGACTGACTAAGAATGCCTGCACTGTGGTACCGACAAGAGGAAATTCAGAAAATGTCACGCTCTGGAATAAAAACAAACAATTGCCTTCAGAGCTGATTTTTCTCCATATAGTTATAAACACTCTGACGTACCTTTCTGCCTCAAACATGGTAACACAGTTAGTCCAAAGCAAAACAAACAAATCCAGGTGACGGTTGATCCCAGTCGATAAAAATCTCCAAAGCAAAGGTGTCCGTTTTCAACCGTCTGGCTACTGTCTGTTATCAGGTCTGAACCTGCGTGCGTAATCTGCTCTTATGTGACTAATATCACCAGGTGAAAGCGTGTTTGATCATGGTGATATCAGAAGTGAGTATCAGTGAACTCTGTGCATATAGATTATGTGTCCATGTGCAGCCTGAATGTGTGTGTTGCTCTGTGGGAGCTCTGTGTTGGTATGCAGCCTCTCTTCTCAGCTCCACATGCTTTTCCCTCCTGGCTGGAGGTTGGGTCTGTCTGTGAAAGGTGGGAGGAAGGGAGGGAGGGGGAGGGCAGAGGGGTAGATCGGGAAACATATCCCCGAGCCAAGGAGGTGGCGGGAGGGGGGCTGTCCATGTCTCCAAGGGCCAGAGAAGCCAGAGGAAAAACAAAGGAGGGGGTTTGAGATTGAAAAATACCGACGCAGACACTTAATGTGGTGTCATCACTCATGTTGTCTGTGCTGCAGGACTCATAGATGACTAAATAAATTAACTATAAGGATGGATAATCCTGATTTGTTCTCAGTCTACAGTTAAGACGGCTTCTTAATGTGTATAACTTCAACTAATGATTGTTTTAATAACCCATTCGACCTCAGTTGTTTTTTTTTTTATCAATTAATAATTTTGTCTATAAAATGTCAGAATATAGTATGACGTTAGCACAGAGCTGAAGTGTCTGATAAACAGTCCAAAACCTAAAGATAGCTCACAGCACTGATTAAAGTACAGAGAGACAATATAGCTAAAGTGAATCTATTATTGCAATTTTTGTTTTCTGTCAATAAACTAACTGATTAAACAACTAATTGTTTCACCATGGGAAATGTACAAAAAAATAAAATTTACAATATCACAAATCCATGGTGTCTCTTAAATTTCCTCATCCACCTGAAGGTGAGCTGAATTTAAAATAATGCTAATAGTGTTCAACAATGTCTATCAGGACATCTGAAAGGCTGATAAAGGTCTTCTTTAGTGAAAAGTAGTTTAGATTTAAAAAAGAAGAAGAAACAGAAACATTGATTCTGGAAAGAAATGCTGTCATTACATTTCCTCAATGTCATTTTTTCACGCTGATGAGTAACTCAAATTAAACTACATGTACCTATTTTGTATTGAGATGAAAACATACATTCTTCATGGAATAATTTACAGAGGGACCTAAAATTGTCACAGCTGATGACTACGGAGAATTTACGTCAGTTTTAAACAATCACGAAACTAGCACACTTGGTCAATGTGTTTGTTTCCCATTTTAAATTTTTTACGTATTATAAAGGGTTTTTTTAAAACTGCATTTTAACTAGATGTTGTGCTTACTCATATGTTTTTGGACACTTGTACTGCTTTTTGTTATAATGATGTTTATGCTGCCCTTCTGGCCAGGTCGCTACTAAAAAGATATTTAAAAAAACTGACTGATACTTTTATCTAGTGACACAAAAGACATATATTTGAGAAAAAAAACATTAAAGCCTTGACAGATAAAATCAGATATACTGCATGGCTGGATACGGCTAGTGAAAAAAAAAAAAAGTTTCTTTTGCGATTTATGTGAACTGACTCTTTGATTGACATTTATGTGGAGGAAAGGAGTTCTACTGCTGCAATATAACTGCCAGCTCCTCCTCTCTGGGTAAACATCCCGCCCCAGTTTAGAAGAACCAGTTAGTGGATGCTAACAGGGCTGTGATGGAGCTAACGGCTAAATGGCCTGAGGGTGTGGAGAAGAGTGGGGGGAGGTCATTGGTCTGTGTCTGTTTTAGACTAACTGTGATGAAATTTTTTTAAAAAAATCTCTATTTAATGGACTAAATGACTGATCATTTAACAAAAAGAGAAAGTGATCATGACACAATGTTTACGTGTAACATCACATGCTATCATAGAGTGCATTTAGTAATTTTACACCTATTACTATTGTAATATGAGATGCTATAATTAATTTATAAATAACTGAATTGTTATTTACATTTATTACATGTCTGTCCATCCTGGAAGAGGGATCCCTCCTAAGCTGCTCTTCCTGAGGTTTCTTCCATTTTTTCCCGTTACGGGTTTTTTTGGGGGGGAGTTTTTCCTGAGGCGATGTGAGGGTGTGAGGAGAGAGGGATGTCGTATGCTGTACAGCCCTCTGAGGCAAACTGTGTTTTGTGATAATGGGCTCTTTAAATAAAACTGAATTGAATGACAAGATTGTATAATTACTGCCTGAACAATATCAGATTATCAGAAAATCACCACAAGTTTTAATTTGCTTTGCCTTCTTCGGAGGTCCAACCCACCAGGATATCAAATTCTCATTGCAGGCAAATGGCTGCGCTCACCTGCTTACATCACTCACCTGTCCAGGTGTGGCTGTGGCTTGGCCTTTGTCTGCTCACAGTTTCAGACATATCAAGTACTTCAAGAGCACTTAGCCCCCTCGACATGTACAGCTGCCTCGGGGCTGCCGCTGAATCAGCGCAAACCCATGAGGGCCAGAGGAAGTCGTTCCTACTCCAGTTTTTAAGAGCGTTTTTTATCACCTTGCTACGTTGAGCTTTTAGACTCTTTCCTACATTTGCATTCATTAGAGCTCAAACAAATCCCTGCAGCAGCTCTTTGGCCAGATCCTGGGCTCTCTGTCATGTGAAGGCGAGTTGGCACCTTTGAAAACTTCATCTGATAATAACGATGACAGCAGAGGTTTAAATTGCACAGTGTGAAAGCCAAGGTATTCAGAAGGCCTGTTACAACATGGGCAGTGGTTTAGTGAGAACAAATAAACAGGTTATCAGCATATCAGCATGACTGCGGCTGCAGACGCAGAGATGGGATACTTGTGGGATCGGAGCTACACATACAGTGATAAATGTTGCTTATGCTACTGCGCTAAACTGTCAGGTATCATCTGGCACTTGGATTGCAGACAGAGTGAGAAAGGAACAATACCGCCCTCTTCTGGCAAGCTTGTAGTCCACACAATAAAGAGCCTGTAGGATCAAATTTTCAACAATAACACTATCTCTCAGCCAGATGGAAAAATCTATAATCACATGATGCCTCCTTTAAAGTAGAGCTAAGTCATTAATGAATACACACGATCACTTTATTGCTGATTGATTAGCACACTGCTATGCTATATTGAAGTGTAATGAAAATGTACAGGCCTAAAATACAGTCTTTCTACAGTTTCTCTTGCCTACAAAGGGTGTTGAGATAAATCCATTATCGACCAATACTCTTTTCTTACTGGACAAAATTACAATCAAACAATCCTAAAATAAAATTTTGGACTTTATATCAGATACTTTGTTGAGTGGCATACTCACAGTTGATTAAATTATTGAAAACAAACTAAAACTAATCATCATTACACACATTAATATCCAATTTGCAGCCCATGGGCAAAATCTTGGTAATTTGCTTGGTTATCAAAAAGAAGGGGATAATTCCACCACTCTGGTGGCAAATTGCTAAGTGGTGCGTTATGTATAAAACAGTTATGTTCATTCGTTATCTGGTCCCTGGCCCTCTGTCATTTTGCAAATGTGGCCCCCAGGTAAAGCAGGTTGAGTATCCCTGTTGTCACATAATCAGCAAATGTGCTGTGTCTCTTACTTGACCACAAAAAGAATGCATTTGTTAATGGATGGTGGCAATTTCTTGGGCTGCAATTAATAATTATTTTTATTAGATGATATCAAATCCATTAATGTTTATTTATTAATAGACTAATTGTAACACTGAAAGCACTTGCACGGCACATGCTTTAAATGTTTTTAAGTGTGATTTAAAGAGATTTCTTATTAATGTTGTCTTTATTTTAAGTTATCTATAAATAGTTTAAAGGCTGAGAGAGCTGAGGTGAATATAATGATTGCATTCAAATGTAAATTTTACTTTTTTATGTGTATAAACTCAACTTAAAAGTTAATTTAAACTTGAGCTTGTTTATCATATAAAATCTGAAAACTGAGAAAATGAGTTCCAAGAGCCCAATATGACAAATAAATGGTGATCTATTTTAAATGAAAGAAACAGAAAAAAGAAGCAAATCCCCACATTAAAGAGGCTGCAACCAGAAAAAGTTTTGCATTTTTCATAGTAAATTAACAAAACTGCTGTCAAGTAATTCTCTGTAGATCAATGTGGCAATTCAGCAAATAAGAATTTCACCATTAGCGACTTTAAAACTGCAGGATTAAAAAGCCTCCATCAGTGTAATCAACTTACCCACTACCAACATCATCCGTGCGCGCAGCATTCTTGCTCAGCACGTCTCCATCGCTCATGTATCCAGTGACGTCCACGGCGATGCCCTCCAGGTCAATGTCCTCCCCGGCTCTGTCTCCAAGGTCCACGCTGCAGAGGGCCCCTCCCCTGCCAGCCAGCTGCCTCCGGAGGTGCCCAGGGTACAGGTAGCGTCCTCCCTGTCCGCCGCCCACCCGGCCGCCATAACTGTTCCCCATAGAGGGTGCATCGCCCGCCTGCAGACGAGGGCTGGACTGGCCCAGTCGCCATGACGACAGGGAGGGGCGGGTAGAAGTGATGCTGAGGATGCTCCGACCCCCTCCGCTGCTGTTGTTGCTGCCACCACCGCCACCTCCGCCGCTGCTGATGTCTGTGGTGACGCTGCCGTCAAAGGTGGTTTCCAAGGTGCTGAGCAGAAGGAGACAGCAGGAATTAAGAATAACGGTACCGTTTGTGATCAACATGTTAACGGGGAGGCTCTATTAAATCTACTTTTTAATAATGAGGGTGTTTCATTTGAAGTTGCAGAAAATGCCGTAAAACCGTTAAGACAGGCACTTCAAGAACAAAAAGCTCCCAATGCAGTTCTTAGATAATCTGATATATGTGAGGATGATTTCATGACTTGGAATTAAATCTCTATCTGTAGTTTCTGCGTTAGAGTACAGACAACTGCCATTACCGCCCTGAACCCTGAACCCTGTGAACCAGTCAGGTTGCATTTACAGTTTACATCTATGTCTGTAAAGTCATGGATGTTTCACGCACATCTTCTCCCGCAGCAGATAAGGGATTTTGTAATAATTAGCGTATGAATTCTTGATATATGGCCAAAAACATGCTTGATCTTTGACCTTTGAACATAAGTCCAAGTGGATGTTTGCACTAAATTTGGGAAAAGCCTTTTTGAGATATCACGTTCATGAGAATGATATGCATGAAAAGTTAAAGTGGTCCTTACTTTTGAGCTAAATTTGAAGAAATTCCCTCATGGCGTTCTTGAGATATCGCATGAACCAGAATGGGACGGACAGACGGACATCCCAAAAACATAATTCCTCTGGCCGTGGCTGTCACTGGCATGGAGGCATGACAAAATCCTTTCTATGCTATTCTGGTTAAAAAGATTTTAAAAAGCTTATCTCCAATGAGAGATCACAAATTTGGATGGCCACCACAACCAGATAAATTGTTTCTTGTCCACCAAAGTCCACAGAAATCAGTTCAAAGAATTGTTAAATATTCTATAATACAGGTATACAAACTGCTATACTTGTAGTGGCAAACTGCTTATGCCCCTCAGTGAACAGATGGGTAGAAAGTGAAGATAAGAAACGCTTTGTTACTGTCAAAAACAGGAAAACGGAGACTTACAACAAAGCCTAAACTAAATTGAGACAGCTGGGTCAGCACTAAGACGCGAGGAGAGAGCAGAGGTCAAAATTCTGTGGGAGGGAAAGTGATTAGAGCTAAACCTGAATCAAAGACGACATGAAAGACATGCCCTGCGATCAAAGCAAAAGATCCCTCAAAAGAAGGATGAGACCGTGAAAAAAAAAAGTAATACCTGTAAACCTAGACAGACACAGTCTGCTGACCACGAGGCAGTTCAGTCACAAATCCCCAGCAGTTATCCCGATTTGGCCTGTTTACCACTCAGCCTAAGCAGCCATTGTAAGGCGCCGCACTTTGATGATCCCCACACAGTAGAGTTTTGTTTTCCAAGGCACGTTTTTGAAACTGCTTTATGAGCAGTGCTGAACTCAAGGTTCCCACACATCGTTACGGACAAAGTTTCAAAACTTCTCCATGATGAATAAAGAAAAATGTCTTGCCTGTGTGGTGTTTTTTAAACATATCAGATTAAAACGCAACGCACAAACCTAATTTTCAGCCAGCTGGCATACATGAAAGGAAACACTAAATGCAGGGAGAAAATGAAGAAAGATATGTGATGGTAAACAAAACAAAATCTTTGAGAAAATAAATTTACTGTTATGGTACATTACTTGGAAGGTTATACTTACAGTAGAAGATTAGCGACAATTTCATTACACACAACAAAATTCAATGACTTATCCAAAACTTCCAATGATTTTTACAAATTCCATGACATTTCCAGGGTTGGAAAATGTGATTGTGAAATTCTAAGACTTCTCCAGGTGTTATGGCTTACATTGATGATTAGTCTTTGGCAAATGACCAGCATATAGCATTTATTCTATTACCTACTGCACGTGTTATTCATCGACATGTTTTTAGACAATTTTTCAAAAAACAATTTAGGTTAGAAATCAAAGAACCACAACATATACCTGAATATTTGAAATAATAAAGAAGTAAGAAAGTTTAACAACAAGCTTGTTAAATTACATATGATACTCGAAAGCAGAGCAGATGGCCTCAGCACTGAATCCACAGTCGCTGCCAGTTAAAACCACCTGTGAGAATGGATATATTTGTTTTTCTTACCTGTGTGTGACCTGAGTTCCTCGCAAGCTGGACATGGTCTCCTCCAGATTTTGCCGCAGGTCTGCTATGTTTTTTACAGTACGCAACCGCCTCGTCTCTGGGTCTTCACCTGAGCGAGATCAAAAAGAAACAGAAATATTTACCAGCACAATACGCTAAACACAGAAAGAGTGTTTACTGTGAGTGATCGCCCACCTGAGAGGTCCTCGATGGAGAGCTGGCTGGTCTTAGTGAAGGAAACGTCTCCACCTCTTCCTCCTGAGCCGCTCTCAGTGTTCGCCGTTCCCTCGCCCTCTGTTTGGGATCTGGGGAAACAAATATTTGAGGGATCAAAGGCGGCAGATATCATCGATTCTGAATTATTGTGCAGTTAGTGGGAACCTAATATTCAGCAAATTGTCACGAAAGAGGGATAAACCTGATTAAGAATTAAATCTGCTGTGTTTCAAGTCTTGTGACCAGAGTCCAAAATGAATGCCTGTTAAGCTCTAAATGCCGGTAAAAAACAAAAAAAACTTGTCTTTGAAGGATAAATCAATGCAGTTCACCCGCTGCACTGGCTGGGGCTTTTTGAGATGATGACGTTTGAATGCCTCAGTTGTATACAGCCTTTGGTCTTTGCCTGATCCCAGACTTTGTCCTTGTTGACTACTGTACACTCTCTGTGAGTGTGAGAGCCAGTCGAGCCACTGACTGCCTCTCACACAAAAACACGACAGCACGTAAACTTCTCTTTAGAGGGGAACACCTCCTAAATTAAGAGTTCTGATATGTTATTTCCATGGCCAAGTAAAGTTCAATGAATTTCTCTGCACATGAGCTATTCTCTTTCAAGGCCAGAAACCACATAATCACGTCTCAAACTTGTGGTGTCATCAAGCATAAAGTCTGGAGCTGCTCCACGGACACAAATGGGAGCCTGCGTTTGATTTGTTTTTTTATACTCAAATGAGCTTTTCTCTGCTGTGGTGTTCTGAGTTCTGAAACAGAAAATGTTCCCATATACTCAGGACATTCCTCTAGGGGCTCTCAGTGTAATCTACAACATCTTTTCTGAACATCTTCTCTGGAGAAACTCCAAAATTTACACTTGATGACATCACAGATTTGAGTTTTAGCACTCTTGTTTTTATGTTTGGGAAACAAATGTTCATCATTACAAACAATTTGAACTGCCTTAAAACATAGAAATTACATGTGAAACATGTGAAAAGGCAGGGAGCAACAATAGAAGAAATGACACAACAATTTGCAAGAAATTAGTAAAATCTCAAATTAATTTAAAAAAAAAAAAAATATATATATATATATATATATATATATATATATATATATATATATATATATATATATATATATATATAAAGTGAAGTAAAGCAAAACACAAGAAAATGACATGGGAAAGGAAACTAAAAATTCAAATAATTGTGTAACATTTTAATTGTGATCATTATAAACGTAGCTTTTCCCTCAAGCTTTTTTTCCCGTAGATATTTTTTCACAGCTTTTTTTTAAAAAAAAATAATTTTCCAAATCTATTCTTACCAAGTAACACACTGCCTTTTTTTTTACCATGTTTTTGAAAGAAATTGCACCAATTGACATAGGGTTCAAAAGTCACCTAATTTCTGATGCTGAAAACATTAACCAGCGGTGAAAAGTGGCTTGCTGCTTTTTTTTGGGTGCAACCATGACAAAAATGTGTTTTAGGAGGGAAGAAATTCTTTGTAACATAGGTCACCATGTCACAGGAGGCACAGGACTGTGTTTGCTGATTAGCTGTGGGTATGCTCTTGCCACAATTTACCATAAAAATTAAAACTATGCCCAAATTTAAAGGCAATCGCTCTCAACTTCCATTGCCAAAACATCAAAACTTGCTGCAGACCTCACTCAGCTGCTGCATGGTGTGATTTTGTCATGATGCCTTAAAAAGGAGATAAAGGCGCTCATTCTGAGGTCTCAAGCCAAAACAACAAACAAAAAACAGCTTAAGTCAACACTGAAAAGGGAGTTTCTGAAACCTTTTGATAAAAGGTCAGTTTCAGTGACCTAAAACATGGTTTCTGTGTGGACAGAAGTCCAAAACACATAGAAAAAGCTACATTTTAAATATATATACATATGGACATAAGTCCTATTATTTATGAGAGGGTGATTAGTTTTTGTTTAGGGTGTGAGGGAAAAACCAACATGAACACTGATTTTAAGTTTCTTATTTTTTTAACTTTCTGTCAAACATACTCTTCCTGACAGGTGGAGGTGATATAATCCTGCTGGTAATGGCACCTGACAGGTATACAGTTAGAAAACGAACGTTTCAGAGCACTGACAGTGGGGGTGTTTGGGGGAGTGGGTTGGGGTCAGGATGTACAGAGGGAGAGAGGGCAGCAGCGCAGGAAGTGTCAGGGGGCTAATGAGTGGAGAAGGAGAGGGACCTCCTTCCTTATCACACTGGGACAAGGACAGAGGTCAGAGGCACACAACATCCACACATATTTGCCCAGATACATGTGGACACACACATGCGGACAACACACTCTGCATACGCACACATGAACAAACACAGATGTGACATTCCTGGTTAACAGTTCGCAGATGGCTAGATTCAGATTTTGGATTTTCAGATGCTGCCAGAGAATCAAACATCAGATATGCAATCACTTAAAAAAAAGGTCTCGCTAACTTTTAATTGTTTTATTATTTTTTTAAGTGTAATTATTCAGTCAAGAACAGCTTATCCAGAACTGCTATTCGACTGAACAAATACACTTCAGCAAATATTTGTAAACTTCAAACAGTAGTCAGTAAAGAATTAACAGGAAAATGTGAGGTGTGTGTATGTTTTATAGTCGTAAGAGAATGTTCAGTAGTTAGATGACTTTGTTTAATCAGTGTTTTATGACGCCCCATACAAGTTATTGAGTCGAAGCCAGCAAGACCGACTTCAACATATTTATAGCAGAAAGATTTTTAAAAAGATAAATTAATTCTTCATTGATTTAGAATTGCGTATCTATCACAATATCTGACTCACAATGGACAGTTTTTAAAAAGGTAAAAAAACTGATGCAACAAAATCCGACTGTTTATGTGTGCTTTATCTTATTTTGTACTGCAATTTATTTGCCTTTTTGTATTTGTGCTGGATCTTAAAGGGGAACAAAAGCCATTTTCAAATTAGTACATTCATTGGCTCTAGGCTTTATACCCACTGACATCACAAGTTTGAGACTTTCTTCTCTGGTTTCTCCCTTTGACAGAGAGTAGCACATGTTCACAAATACTGACTGAACTTGCCTGGACCATGGGAATAATACATCGGAATTAATAATTTTGGTGGTGTTTGCTGGTTCCCCTTTAACCATCTAATTCATTCAGGATGATTTCATATTAATAATTAAAACAATTATTAATATGAAATCACATACTTTTTTTACTACTACTACTGGTGCATTTATGTGATCTATGAAGTTGCAATTAAAGCTGAGTCTTAAAGGACCAGTGTGTAGATTTAGTGGCATCTAGTGGTGATGTTGCAGATTGCAATTATTAACACCCCTCCTTTTCAGGCAACTACAGTGGGCATCAGGAAATATAAAAATACAAAAGTCCCTCTTTAGAGTCAGTGTTTGGTTTCTCTATTCTGGCCTTCTGTAGAAACATAGCAGACTCCGCGGAAGATGGCCTGCTACCTACTTAGGTATAAATGGCTCATTATAAGCTAACAAAAAACACATTCATCCTTAATTTCAGGTGATTGTACTCTAATACATTAATGAAAATAAAGTTACGATTATGTGCGGATAGAACAACAATGAATAAACGAATATCATTTCTATTTCTGCCAATAAATCCCCCTAAATCCTACACACTGTACTTTTAAATTCTTATCCAAATATTAAATTTTTTTCATTAATTGTAACTTTCATTGTGGTCACAAATGTTTCATGTCAAAAATACCAAATCTAGATTTTTTTTTTCATGGCTTTAACATGTGTGCCAGCCCCAGTCTGTGTGACCTTACCTGTACATGAAAGGTGCGACGGTGGCCGTGTTGGGGTGGCTGTGGTGCTGTTGGGTCTGAGGTAGCTGCACGCTGATGGTGTTGCTGGCTGTGCTCTGTGTGGTGCCTCCGGCCACAGGGGAGGCGCTGCTCTTCCCCTCTGTGGAGGCCAGGCTGGAGGTGGAGCTGGAATGTCTGCTGTCCCTGTCTCTGTCCAGAGGGCCCCGGTGCATGGCGAGACCTCCTCCTAACCGCATGCTTCGAGGCCTCTCCCCCGACTCCTTCACTGAGGAGGCTTTCCCCGCGACTCCCGGGACTTTGCCTCCTGGCTTTGGTATTCCGCTGTGTGCAGGCGTGGAGCTCTCCTTTTTGGCCACTTTACCCCCCTTGGGAATGAAGCTGGTGATTTTAGAGGTCCTTTTGTTCGAGTTGTCTGTGTCGACAACAGGTGCTATTTCCTCCTTAAGCTCGTCCCCCTTGAGCTCTGTCCTGTCAGGGACCGAGATGCGTTTCCCCACCTCCTTCCCTTTCTCCTTCCCCCTCTCCTTGTCCTTGTACTTCTCTGTGCTTTTGACAGAGCCCTTCTTGGCAGTCAAAGCTCTGCTGAAAGTGCGCTGGGCGATGCCCCTCAGAGCGATTTTGGGGCTGCTGGCAGTTGTGGACACAGTCGTACCTGCTGTGGGAGCTGCTCCGTAGGCTGTCCCGTTGCTGGTCCCGTTCATTCCCGGCCGGACGTTGCCATCGTCTTCCTCCAGGGGGTCGGTGTTGGAGCCAGTCTCCGCTCTCTCCACCTGCACCACTGTGAGCTGCCTGGCTGGGGCAGCGTTGTCAGTTTGGGCCCCTACTCCGTTGGAGGAGGCAGAAGATTTGGAGCCTCCTTTACTGTTGAAGAGCTTCAGCTTCTCCAGCATTGACTTTTGAGCAACAACCTTCGGAGGAGCTTCAGTTGCCGGGGCAGCCTTACAGGAGACGTCCTTCTCCTGCTTGGCGGGCTGCATGGCAGACGCGGGGATGCTGGTGGAGGAGGGAGCAGGAGAGATGTGCTTGGAGCTCATGGACTTGCTCCTCCAGGGCTTGCTGTTGCTATTTGGCTGGGGAATGGCCGTGGATGAAGAGGAGGAAGATGGAGGAGGATTCTGGGCGGAGGTAGCAGCGGGGATGCTGGTGGAGGAGCTGACGGTCACTGCAGATGACGGAGCATGCTCAGTCATCACCGAAGGCTGTGAGGTCATGCCCTCTGAGGAATCTGAGGCAGAAAACAGACATTTTATTAAACAACGAGATAGGAAAGTACAGCAGAGGAGGAAAAGTCAAGCAGAGGGAGGATCTGGGGGAGAGAAGAGAAGCCAGATGCTGAGTCTTCTTTGACCCCACACAAAGTGGCCTTATAAGGGCCTGGTGGTGGCCTGTGTTGATACAGCCAAACGTGCCATTACTTTCCTTCGGGCGGGCCACCAAAACTGTTAAAAACCCCTTAGCACTAACAATGAGACGAGCCCATCACAAACGTTTTATAAAAACAATGAGGAGCAGGCTCAAGTGCTTTAAAGTCTTGCCAAGCAGGCCAAGTCAAGAAGCAGTGCAGCTGCACTTATAAGGCTTGGACTTATATGGACTGCTTTTGGTCAGCGTCCCTCTGCTTTACAAAGAAACACTGTCTGGTTACAACTGGTTACATGTGCTCAGTCTCTTGTAAATTAGATTTATAAATGGAAAAAATACAGTTTAACACAACAGAAAGTTTTTTTTTCTTTTCTTGCAATGGAAACTCCTATAACAGATTTCTGTCTGAGTATATCTGCAACAAGTGACTCAGCAGCATCTCAACAAGCAGACTTACCAAGAACCGAAGGCCCAAGAGATGCACTGAAATCCGTGGTGATAAGTCACTGCTCTCACTGTGAGAGCTGCTGAGGTTGTCAGTTTGTATGCAGAGGGGAGCTACTGGCTACATGGAGTTCAGACCAGTAACATTTGAATATTCAAACACCAACGGCCGGTGAGAGAGAGAGGGCCTGTGCAGGGAGCACTGGAGGGAATTAATCATAACAGTTCTGTTGCGACATACCCAACACACACACCTACACACACAGACTTAAATGTATTCGAAGGCACTGCTGCTGCTGTGTTGTGCCTTCTCATACACCTTAGATCTCTAGATTCTTAACGCACTGCAAATCAGTCAGTTTCACGCTAAAATAGCAAGATTTGACTTATTAATTGAACAATATACCAGCAACAACAAAACTGCGTCTTAATAAGTATGTTTTTGTCAATAATGAAGCCCATAAAGTTTTCTTAAAGGGTAACTTTAAGGGTATTTTTCAACCTGTACCCTATGTTGTCCAATATTTTCTGTCTAAGTGACTAATGGAATTGGACCGTTATTGAGCAGCTTCAGCTGGCAGTGGCACAACAGGCTGTAATATATCCACTTGGGGCAGTTGTGCACCATCAGCGTATGTCTACTAAAAGTGTTTGTTTTTGCCACTGACAGGCTCAGATTGATATTATAAATGTCTGATAACATCATGAAAAGGATCTCTACAGAAAAAAATATATTTTGTGAAGGAGTAATTTTTCATTTTTAATTTATTTTACAGCCTCAAAATCACAATCACCTAATACACCAGAATCCATTCATAGAAACAGCTATTCTAATGTGAATAGATACAGGATATTTTCACATCTTACTGTGTGAATTAAGGCTTTATTTCAACCAAACAAGAGTTGGTGATAGACCAATGGACCATGGACCAATTTTTTAAAAAATGTTATCATTAGTCACTAAGACACAAAAACATGGAAAAACAGAGTTACTCTGAAGACAAGTGACAAAAACTTTTTTTCTGGGCCCTTTTTGATTTTTTTGTTTTTCTTTCTTAAACTTTTTTCCAATACAAAACCTGTTTCAAGGATTCAAAGAAATGACAGACGATACTTGATTGTCGAAAATTCTTGAACCAAGTCGATTTGTATCGGAAAAAGAAAATTACCTCAATCCATTGAAATTAAGACTAAAACAAAGAGGTAAGAGGTAAAAAAAGACCTTTGGTGCTAAACCATTATGACAAATGGTAATTATGATGCATATACAATCTTTCTCTGTGACATTTCTGATGGAAAATGATCATACAGCTCTCACAGGGCTCATTTGTTTATGAGTGAAGATGCCCTTAATTCATGTTAGTCACATTAATTACATATTCATATGTTATTCATGTAGTCTCATTAAGTCAGTATTTAGGCAGAATATTAAACACTCAACCCACTTGTTTACCCCTCTCTCATCTGGCTCTCCACTTTGTTTCCTTTTTACAGCACCTTTCATGTCCTAATTGGAAATAGGTACCCGCTCGCCGCCTCTTCTTCCTCCCCCTGTTTAGCATTTAGTGAGAGCAGCCTGAAACAATGCAGCCATTAGGAACTGATTAGAGCCCAATTAGCCGTGCTAGCAGTTAGCAATCGGAAAAGTGGGTCAGGTTGCTAATAGCCGGCGTCCAAATGGAGGCGGCTGAATGAGAGGGGGACCTGCTGTGATTATGGAGCAGGCTGAGAGAATATGGGGACTGGCACTGCAGGTTTGGGATGAGTGAAGCTTTGATGGGGGCCAGCAGGACGGTCTGTGCTGTCCGTGAATGGGGTCAGCTTGGATTTCGGGTCAGGAAGGAACAGAAGAAGAAAGGCAGGACACGGAGAAGCACTGGACACCGAGTACAGCTGGTCGTTGTCATGACTGGACCCAGTGACCAGGACTGACACGCTCCAGTTGGGTTGCTACGGGTGACATAAAGTGGTCAATCTTCAACGTGGCGGGTCAGATGTGACACGAGAGTAATGGACTTGGACACTGTTGCATCATAAATCCGCTACGGTTTCCAGACAAGTTGTAACGCTCCAGTCTATCACAAATAAAAGAGGCAGCAAACTCAGATTCAAGTGTGTTCACTCTTTCCTGCTGGTTTAACCCTTTAACATATGGTGCGACATCAGTTTTTAAATTTGAATTTAAATTTTTAAATTTGTTTGATTTCTTTTGAAAACATGTGAGAAAAGATAATGAGCAACTGCAAACTTATTAGATCTATATTATTATTATTATTATTATTAATGCTATATTAGATAGAATAAAGAAATAGAGAAAAAAATACAATTCTTATAATAATATCTTAAAAATTATGTTGCAGAAAATATTTTACATTTCCCAAAAAATATTTGTTGTTTGTTGGGTTGGGTTGGGTTTTTTTTTTTGCTATTTTCTTGGAACCTTTTTTTTTGACTAAACTTTTGCTCATTTACAGGCCCATTTCTTGTAAAATTGCTCAGTGTCTTCTTCCCTTTTTTTTACCCCAAAGAAATTCAGTCACTTTTCTCGGGTTTCAAAGGGTTAAAGTGAACCTGTTATTTCTATATTTAATTTATTGGCCACCAGCAGAAATGGATTTCCCTTTCAGAAAGTGTTGCACGTGTCTTATTTTAAAAACAGCTGAGTCGTTCATCAAGTTGAGGAAAGTTCATATTTTCAGATTTAAAAAATAAAACAGTTTATCACAACAACCTCAAATGTATTCAGACTTGGTAGCAAAATCTCTAAAAATATTCTGATCATTTAGTGTCAATGTGGACCAATCTGGCTTTATTCCGGCTACATTTTGAGAGACCAGCTTTTAATTATCTGCACAAAAAGCACTTGAGGAAGCACTTTTCCTCCAAAAATAAACACAGAAGAGCCTTAACATGCCCAAAGAATGGGTCACTGACCTAATGACCTACTCTGTGCAGCCCTGGGCCAAATCCTGGACTTTAACTGCTGGAGGAAACATGCTGAAAGAATTTAAGTGTTTACAGCCCAACAGCTTAATTATAGCAGCCATTAGAGAATAAAATCAAGAGCAGAAAATGACAGTACAGGAGTACCCAAGGGGAAAAGAATCAGACCACCACTCCACATCCTGTCTGCCATAAAACCTGTCTCACCCTCTCCTGCTCTGCCCACTCCTCTTGGAGCCTCCTGATAACATCAAGGCATTTTGGGAAATTGGCTGAAGAGGACCCAAAGCTCTTCTCATGGATCGTCGCACTCATGTGTCTGTGTGTGCGCCCCTTTGTGTTAATGCCCGTCTACAGCCGAGAAAAACCATGTAATTTCACAGTGTGTCAACACTCTTCCCTGTGTGTTTGTGTGTGCATGTCCGTGCATGCATGTCAAGTTTAACAGAGAGGAGGATGTTTGTTCTGCTCAGCAACTTCAAACATTTTAACCAGCAGGATAAGTGACCAGAGAAAAACATACTGCAGTGCGACCACTTCTTGCACATGAAGAAAACAAGCGGTAAACGCATTAGATGTAGCGTCGGCTGACACTGTTTGGACATCACAAGCCCTTCGACCGCTCTCGTCGTCACACCAGTCACAAGACATTAAAGCTGAACCTTTTCAGTCAGTCGGCAACCAAACTCCTGACCTGAAAATGCCCTGCTTACATGCACGACTGGAAACGTGTTGATTTCTTTGATTTCACACAGAGGGAGCATTGTGATGGTAGTCCTCCCTGAGTTTTATTACACTTACTGACACCTTCATCGACTTTTAATTTGCAAAATCTACACAAATCATATCTCACTGGCACAAAGTTAGAGGCTGCAGGTGTTTGCTTACTCATCACGTTCTGATTTCAGAAGCTTGCTCTCTCTCACTCTCTCTCCCTCCTCACTCATTGTGTTCCCAAAAGTGAGATGGACAGCCGGCTTTTGTGCCAGAGACTGAAACTTTTTAAAGTTTCTCCACATGAATACACTCAAACAGTGACGCTACCGCTCATCAGAAGGCTATTCATTCAGCATCGGCCATACACACACACACACACACACACACACACACACACACACACACACACACACACACACACACAGAGAAATGCATGGGCAGCAGAAGCATGCACGTACACAAACACAGAACCACAGGTGCCCCCTGCTCTCTCTCTGCTCTGTGTCACTTGGTGGACACCCAGACGCTGTCACCCTGTGTTAACACAGAGCAGAGGAGAAGATTCAGGTCTGTTTCCTTACTGTACAGCCGTGCAGTAATGTGAGTCCATTCTGGTGTCAGGGCCATTGACACAGAGCAGATCTGGACACACAATAGAAGCTGCAGGTGCCTCTCTAAACATCCAAACTGCAGCAAACCATGTTTCAAAACTAGCATGTATATAACTTAGAATGCAGCATGTCAGTCCCAACATGCATTTTTTTGGGATCAAAAAGATTTTTAATGATAACAAGGACACAAAAGGAAATTCTGAACCAGTGTCAGTTTTACAAGAAGTTGACTAATGACTATTCATACAACCTCATTACTTAGAAATCAAATTCTTCACAAAAATGTTAAGGGCAGCCGACTAAACATCCTCTCACAGAAAAACAAACCTGCTTTCTGCAGCATTAAAAAATACACACATTTCTAGCAACAACAAAAACAATAACCAGTACCCCCGAACCAGTAAACTGACTCAATCTGCAACAATACTTGCAAAGTTTCAATGCAAACCTAAAGTTCTACATCTGAAACTCTAACTTGCAGTCCTACCTACAGGCGATCTACATGTGCAAGCTGACAAACCTCATAGGTGCTGCAGACGTCCAGGAGGAACGCAGACAGAATTAAAGGACAGGAGGAGATAGGAGAGTCTAAAACCATGGCCAGCCATCCAGAGAGTGCAGGAGGAGGAGGAGGAGGAGGAGGAGGAGGAGTGTGGTGGTATGGCAGGGGGGAGGAGCTTGGCAGCATGTCAACAACAGTGCAAAAGGAGGAAGGGGGGTCGATTCTCATACTTCCTAATGTCAATCACACGGCCTGCTGCTCCCAAACACATAAAGATAAAAACACACATACATGCACCCCTGTATGCTTGTATAAAAGGTAAATTAATCTTGTTATGTAAACTCTAATTGACCAGATTTCTGGATGAGCTTTGGTTGTTTTCACTGCTCACTCACTCACCTGGTGATAAACTTAACTAACACCTCAAACATTAATGGCACTACTATTACCACTACCACTTGCACTACCACTACAACCAAAAAGTCAACTACTTAGTTCAACTTTTTGAAAAATTCGTTTACTTGATTACAAGCCCCGAGTTAGCCTCCCCCCACATGTAAATATGAAGCTACAGCCAGCAGCCAGTTAGCTTAGCTTGGCATGAAGCAGCCTGGCAACCTCTCTGTGACTCCATGTGGTCACTGGCTGGGCGAAGCAACAATGCAGAACATAACTCCCAATAAAATGCCTACTTTATGTATTCACACATTGTTTTTTGTAGAGAGTAAATAAACAATACTGAACAGTATTTTGAGTTTAGCTCACACACAGGTGTGAAGAAATACTTCACCTACAGTAAGTCATGCCTTGTTACTTTGAATTTATGAGGAAAATGAGAGGAGTGTGTGTTAAAACTTATTCTCGCTTGCCATCACGGAAAGCAGTAAACGTATTGATTTCTTGATGTATGTATCAAAAGATCAATTTACAAACTCTTACACAACTTGTGCAGTATAATCCAAGTGTTATTTATCCAGTCACATGCTCAGTTCTTCTCAAATATGCATTTTTACAAGTTTCAGTTCAGTTTTAAATTATAAGCTACTAATGAAGATGTATATGTTTTGGAAGTACACCACGTGATACTGAATAAATGAAACAAATTTAAGGTAACACTGGGTGATTAATTGTAATAAAAAATTGTAATTTTGTGGGTGAACTCTTCTACACAGTATACACACACATTCATAAACCCACAAAAGTGCACAAACGTCCGCAAACACAACAACGTCCTCTGGAAACTCTCCCATCTCCAGTGCAGCCGTACATCAGAATAAGTGCCCCACAGTGCTGCTCCCAGTGTTGGTCCCAGTTAATTTGTCACTTTAAACACAGACAACGGATTCTCTCTCTCACTCACTCACAGACACAGACACACAGACACACAGACACATAGACACACAGAAACACACACACACACACACACACACACACACACACACACACACACACACACACACACACCTCTCTGGGCGGTCAGAATTCTCTGTGTAATGCAGGGTAATGAGTTTAGACTATGAACACTAACACAGTCTATATAAAGCCTTGGCCCACTGAGTTGTGACAGAAGCTATTTCAACACCGCTCTCACTAAATATACTGCCAAACACACACGGCGCAAGTTTGTCTGCTGCAGAACTCAAAACACTGGGCAGCACAAGTTAAACTGGGTCATAGCAGTTTGAAATAAACGTGTGAGAGAACATTTCCGTCTCCACCTGAAAACCAAAACAAAACAATTGAATCCTCAGTACAAAAGATGAACAACTGTGTTTAAAAATACTTTCCTCCTTGTCCGGTTCTGTTGTTAAAAGTCAAATGTACAGGCTCATGGATATTGTAGCATAACACCAAACTAATGGTAAAAAAACATGTTTCATAAAAGACAAAGATAAAATCCTTCAAATCAAACAGAAGTCCTAAAAGGGAATTCTGACCTCAGCAGCAGGAGGAGGGCGCTGTTACTCCAGACTAAAGTCAGCTAATAATTAATGAATTATAAATGAGAGCAGAGTGAAACATCATTTTATCCTCCTCAGTAAACACAAAGAAAATAATGAAAAAGTATAAGAAAAAGTGAAAAATCTAGAGAAATATTTCTTTATCTTTAGAAACAAAAGCAATGAATAATAGTGTTTGCATGAAACTAACCATCACCACAATGGATCTCTTTAGTTTGTAATAATAATGACAATCTATTGCAATTAATAAAAATAAATAAATAAAACCTAACGAAAAAAACCCTGATAAGTTCCACATTTGGATGCCACTTGTGAGCAAAATCTCTAAATAAATACATTATTAAATAAGTAAATAAAATAAAATAAAATAAAATAAAATATTAAATGAATAATTCAAAAACATACTTATAAATGCCCAAAACAGTTCAGATCACAGTCAACTACACCCACAGTAACCCTCTCAACCTGTGGAGACAAATACAGTCTGTATACAGCGGCCGAAAGGAGGTCACTATAATATCCCAACTCTAATAAATCACAGCTTGTCATCCTCTACACTGTGACAATGTCCTTAAAACAGTAACCAGACACAGATCCAAAGGCAGAACATCCTAAGAGAAAATCTTCCTTACTTACATTGTACAGAACAGTCACTGAGGCCGCAGTCACAGAGTACACTTACTTCAGTGTACAACATCTGTATGTTTGTTACAGGAACTGAGAATGAACGCTTTCTCCTTATGACGCGAAAAACAAATGTTCTGAGTTGACTGAATTGACCTGAAACATTAATAGGAGGAGTTTTCTCTTGAAAGGAGACAGTTGTTTCAGAGCAGCACTGCATGCTGACGGCTCTGCATTATTTTCTGGCACGGTTTTTAATCCTTCCTCTTGGTCTCAAAGCAACAGAGCAAACTTTCCTCTTGCACCCAGAGGATTCACAAGCCACCTTAAATTTCTCCTTAACAGCAAAACATTAACATTTTTAAGAGCTGCAAGGTTATTGTTTACCTTTTTCTATCACTACCACACACACTGATTCAAAGTTTGTCAAGGCTACCTCCATATTATGATGTTACGATGATGGTATTCAAGGCCTTCCATTCCAAAACTTCGTATCTGTGAGTGTGATTGTAGATGAGACCTACCTTTGTTCAGGTGCGAGTTGGCTTTGGTCTTGTCACTGAAGCCCTGGCTGCGTCTGTTCCCAGCAGCACTGACCGCAGAGCCTCGTGGAGGGATGTCACTGCCGGCAGTGGACACCCTCGCTGAGGGGCCGGGAAGTCTGATGGAGAGAGAGAGAGAGAAGCAACAGAGAGAAAGGAAGGAAGAAAGAAAGAACATGTTTGATATTAAGCCTGCATCTTACACACTAAATTAACACATTTGGTCTATGTAGGTTTGCAACACATTCTGCTGAGACAAATCCAGTTAAAAGGTCTAAATTCAAACAGGAGGGGATCACTGCAATAGGACTGAGAGTGCAGGGACCATGCCAAGTTATTACAGGTCAGAGAAGCACTGCCTTGCTACTATATAGCAAAATAAGACATCCGAAATGTACAACACGATGCTAACACCTGCTTCAATATCACATGTTTCAGGCAACTATAAATACAGAATTCACTTTCTGTGTACAACAATGTAAAAATGAGGAAAAAAACATATTTTCTGTTCTTTATCTGAGTAACAAATCACTATTTTTTCATGTCTGATCTGTTTAAAGGTTATGAGTAGCCTGCAAAAAATAATGAGCATGTTTAATCATCCCACACAAACATCACTCTCTCTTGTTTTCCACTATGTGAATCTGCAGCTTGTGACCTCAGTCGACGCCAGAGGAAGCTGATGTACTGAATTCACACCATTATTTTTTTTTCTGACCTACTTTATTGATTTCTTCGTGGAAAAGTTCTCCTCTTGCCCTCTAGTTGGACTGCAAAGTCGAGTCTACCTCGAAATGATGACTTAACTACCCACTCAGTCCTGCTGCCAAGATCTTTCTTTTTGCTTTGTACTGTTTTTGACTCTTTTGGTAACAGTTTGGTAGTTCATGCTTACAGCTGGCTCATCTTCAGTCTCATGGTCCGTGGTTTGGATTAAGAGACACACACACTTTAATAAACATAAACTCAACTACTGTTTGTTTTCGTTGCAGCTCTGCTTGTCCCCGCCTCCTCATATGCACCTATAGTAATCTAATGGAGACAGATGAGCCCAGAGCAGCGTGGACGTGTCCAAGTAGGTTGGACCATTTGTCAAAATGCATGTCTCAGGGGAGCTGTGGGCTCAACAGCCTCAGATTACACATCCTACTCCTTTATTCCCCCTCACAAATTAAACTGGATAATCAAGCCATTGATAAGCCTTGGTGAAATTTATAACACCTTGATTCCATACTGTGAGCCGATGTGTCGCCTTTAGTGAGGTCTGCGAGCCGAGCCGTAATCTGACCACGCCGCGGCACACAGACTGCTAATGAAATGCTAATTCACAGGCGGCGACATCATCATCATTATCCTGGGACTGTGAGGCAGATGCTGATAAGCAGATTATAGCTCGCTCTCTCAGCTCTTGTATACATTAAAGAAACTCTCATTTCCGGCACGCCATTCACTTTGACTGGCCATTAGTTATCTGACCACTGCAAGGTAATAGGTTTTACCACATTATTTACTTGAGAGTAGCCTCAGATCATCTGGCTTTCAATTATGGCAGGACCAGCGAGTCTAACTGCCTTCCCCCTTTGGACTGGCCGGGGCATAAAAGAAATATTTATTTGACGGGTGTATTAAAGTTTTTTTGCTGTAGATTGACAGGAAATGTGGGAGAGAGAGGGGGATTGATACGGAGCAAAGGGCTACAGGCCGGAATCAAACCACGGCCGCCGCAACGGCCTCAGCATGTGGGGCGCCCACTCTACCTAGTAAACTCGAGGTCACACCCATAAACTGTATTTTGAACTATTAATATGGGCTACAATATGTCAAAACGAATATGGCTGGAGTTGTTCAGGTGGGACTAGAGTTTGAATACCCGACCTGAGCCCGATGGGACGTTTCAAGACCTGAGGGGCCAGGCAGGTATTTGATAAATTTCTGGGTTTAGGTGGGTTTTCTGTGTGCTCAAAACCTGTTTGACTGGCATGACTGAATTGTACAGATGTGCAAAGGATCTTAGATCATCATATTTGCTTATTTGTAGAGCACACAATCTCTGACACTGTGGTAAATTTACTTATATATGGTATTGAAATTTACTTATTTTTAAATTTTTGTAGAGGGGGAAATACACATCTGTCCATGTGGAAAATGGCAGTGGCAATATTTTTCATCCCACCCAATCTCATAAACAAAAAAATAGGCTTTTCATTGTCTATTGCCATAACATTTTATGATAGGGCCTTTAACTCTCTGAAACCTAGAGCAAAATCAGTTTTCATGAGCAGCTTTCAGATGCCTTTCACAAGCATTCAAACCTTTGAACCTTGAGCACACTGGTGTAATTTCTTTTAAAAACATAGAGCATAATAGAGCGTAAATAATGTTTCACATATTGCAATAAATTAGTAGATTTAGAAAATAATATTTCAACACATGGGAAAAATGGCAATGGGAGGGAAGATAGCTGGCGAAAAAACTATATTTATAATTATTATAACTGCATTTTTTAGATTTTGGTAGATATTATTATGATTTTTAAAGCAATTTTCCATATTCTATCCACTTTTTAATTTTTGTTATATAAATATATTATATTATATTATTTATATATTATTTATTTATTTAACACATTTCAGGTAATGCTGTTGTACTTTTTACTATTTTCATGCGAATTTTGGGTCATTTCTCCTGTCGTTGCTCACTGCTTTTTTCAAAAGAAAGCCAATTTGTCCAGGTTTCAAAGGGTTAACAGAGAACATAAGTTAACAGTGAACATAAGAAGTTAAGTGCTGTGTGGTTGGAGAGCACCAACAGGATCTTGTAGTCGCACATGCTGACCAGAAGGTGGGGTCCTTGCATTGCTTTGGAGAAGAGCTGGTGCTGGGGCAGGTGCAATGAAAACAGAATCTGGGATGGGCAGCATGCAAAACCACATCCTAAATCCAATTTCAAGGCGCATCATCACATAATACCACAATGCATGCTGAAAAAGGGGCAAATGTGAACGCAAAAAAGACTCGAGAGCGTCACAGTGAACGCAGACGGAAGCTACATTTTAGACACACATTAGAGACACATTCCAGAAACAGATTCTTTTCCGTGTTAATTATTGATGTCACATTATATGGGGGATGTGCTTGTCAAGCTCTCTCTCTCACACACACACACACACACACACACACACACACACACACACACTTACTTATGGGTTATCTAAAGGTCTTTCACAGCCCATTTAGCAGGCCTGCCAAATGAGGCGCACTGCCAGACAGACAGCGCTGTCAGAAAGTGGAGCCCAGAGCTTTAGTTCCTATCTGCTCAACACCGCCACTCATGCATATTAGATAGTGCTTGTAGTAGATATTGCCCTTAACCACAGACAAAGAAACAACATGAAACTCAACAGAACAAAAGAAATGTTATCCTTGATTAGGGGCAATTTCTACTTTCCTATTTCCAGGAAGGGGACGGGACAGGAGGAGTGCTGGAGGAAAGAGAGGGAGGGGCGAGAAAACAGAAAGGCAGAAGAAGCTGACCTAGAGGTCTTTTTCTGACCAAGGGAAAACTTGAGCAGTTTACTCTGAGAGCCATCCCTGGAGGAGAAGAAAAGAGAGATATGGAAGAGGACAGAGACAGAGAGGTCAGGTTTACAGTAATAAATGATGGCAGGCGTGAACAGGAAGATAGAGATGACAAAATGATGGATTAGAACAGCAGAAACAGCAAGAAAGTGAAGATCCAGTCACCCAGTTTCAAGGTTAAGTTTCTTATATTTCCAGTTTGATTGAACGTGTCAGTGAGCCTCACCTGGACTGCATCTCGGCCTGTGCTGCTTTCTGGGCTGAAGGGGCAGGAGTCCCATGCGTAGAGTGGCTGAGCTGGGCCGGGGCGCTGCTCTGCTGGCTCAGCGGAGGGTGTGTGCTCTGGGACTGAGCGGTGGGTGGGAGAGAGGGCTGGGAGTTCTGCCGCTGGGCCTGCTGCTGCTGCTGTTTGTAGCGGGACAAGCTGAAGAAGAGGCCGAGGATGGCTTTCAGATTACCATTCCGAATCTCTGCAGGGGTCAGGGAGAAGGACAATGAGGAATATTAAAAAGAGAAAGATTAAGCAGCTGTGAGGACAAAGTTTAAGGGAAATTTTGTGACTACAGCTGCAAAATGGTAGTAGGAGGACTGTTCTTGGCTAAGGAACTAATGCAGGATAGCTCTATGACAGTACTGCTTTTACTGGCTGTCATGTTGTATTGATATTGTTGTTAAATTGTGTTATTGACTAATTCCTTAATTGCATTTGCCCGCTTAATCCTATTTAGTATCGAAGGCAGAAAGTTTCACTTATGCCTTTGCAAATTAAGCCCACAGTGTACTTTAAACATAATCACGTGACAGTAAAACTAAAAAAAAAAAAAGACGTGACCAAAAAGACATTGTACACTTGAATTCCAGATTTTGACTACCCCAAAACTCTTCCCACCATCCGATTCTCCCCAAAATTGTGATTTTCAAGAGTTATCTTAAAACACACTTTTACTAATTAGCCATTATTTGTTCATAATTTAACTGTCATTATTACTGTTTCTTTCACAATGTGGTGACAGTGAATACAACAAGTTTACAGTGTTTGCTATTGTTATTACTATACATGCTAGAATAACAGCAATGGTATTTTATTATTTTTTGTTAATATATTGCTGTTATTGCTCAAATTTTGTGTTTTTTTTCCCCTTTGTTTTTGTTTTTGCTGTGTGTGTGTGTGTGTGTGTGTGTGTGTGTGTGTGTGTGTGTGTGTGTGTGTGTTGTAAAGCACTCTGGATCAACCGTGTTTGTGTTTTAAATGCTATATAAATAAAGTTTATTTGTCTTAAATAGTGCCGTTCCAATACTGATACAGAAATGATATGGTGTCAGAAATGCCTTTGAAACTGCCTAAAATGCTAGTTTGAGTATCTGCGCTGATCCAATATCACATCATTTATTTATAAACAGCAGTTTCACACCAAGATAAAACAACAGTTTTCCTGGAAATTAATTATTTTTTGCCAATTTAAAACGTAAGCATACAGAAAGAGTTGTGCTGTGCAGCCACTGGCAACTACTGTTAGAGAGTCTCATTCGTGAGGAGAAACTGATTAAATAAAAAGTGTTACATTAAATGTCGAGTCATGTTGTATGCCATGCCAAACAACAATAGTAGTTATTATTTCACATCCACAAACGGTTTCTAGTATACAGCTATCAATTATTTTTTAATGCAGTGGTATGGGAACAGTACTCAGTCTTGGCCGATATGCAAGTTTGTGTAAGTATTGGAAATCGTATTACGGCGGATAAAAATGGTATTGGAACATATCTGTACTTAAATGGTCTTATATGGTTCTGCAAATCCTAAATCACCCTCTGTCTTCACAGAGTCCACTGCGGCTGTAGCAGTGTCATTTCATTTGCTGCTGTTGCTTATTGTCAGTTTAATTCCATATACTTCTTCTAGTTTTAGGAGAACTGTTTACTTATTGCTTAAAAGAACATACAAGCCACAACCTGCCTTACTAACTCCTTCATTCGGCATTGACACGATTAAGTGAACAATCCTCAAGTTGCTGTGAGTACACTGGTTTGTTTTGTTTTGCAACGCTGTTTTCAACATGCAACCTGAATATTATTTACAGTCTGCTGTTGGCTTCGGCTCTCCAGTCTATCTGACTTGCAAGTTCTTTGCAAGAAAATACTTAAAGAATATGTGCTCCTTACAGAACCGAGGACTGACCCAGTGTCTTTCTTACTGTAATGGGACATGCTGTCCACTGATACACATTTTTGCAAAATGATGACACTACCAGTATTGGTATCACTACTATTATTGTTCCTGGTGTGATTAATATGATGTTGACATTTAGGCCAGAAGCTGTCTTTTTTTGTAGTACATTTAAACACAGCACTATTGTGAGCTTTCTGGTACATTAGTAGTCATATATTTGGAGTCATCAGCCCCTGCTGAGTCTACATGTTTTAATGTGCACTGTCTGGCATTAATGAAGTGTGTCCTGGCAAAAGAGCCTGCCAATAAAAACGCCTCAGTGTATCAAGTAGCCACTCTTTATCTTTTTTTCCACAGCACAAAGGACATTGTTTCAGTAGCTCTGACGGCCTGGTTTGCATTTAGGTCTACCATTCTTGTTCCAGTGAAAGCAGAAGAGCGGGAGTCCAGCTTACCCTCTGAAGACAGACCCTGGATGTTGACTCCTTTGGCTGCCAGGAAACTGAGGCAGGCATCGATGTTCTCAATCTGGGCAGACAGATAGACACAGCTGTAAGACACTGCACCCTGCACATTTCCATTCAAATTTGCATATTTGTATAATGTGAGGAAGCGTGCCGGTCTGTCTTTTACACGCTTCTCATGAGAGCTCAGTGGAAAAATTGGCTGTGAACATCTTTAAGTCTTTCTTTAAAGAAAAGCCTAAAGCACAAAACGGTCTAACCTTCGAAATGTTCAAACAATTTTCAGAAAAGAGGTGCTGAACACAAGAATGAAACCAGATCCATACATCCTTCATATTCATTGATTTGATAGTGTTGGACCGAGAAAAACAGGCTGTTATAATGGGAAGTTAAAACTGTTGATGTTTATGGGACTGTCTTTGGCAGTAAATACTTATTTCATGCCAGTAAGCTGCACAAATTTGAAATCTTAGGCCCCGAACAGTCCCTACATTTTGCAGATTGCAAAACATGTTTCCAAATAGTTTGATGAACACAGAGAAACAGAGATCTGTGTAGGTACATGAGAACCTCAGAAAAAGGAGAAATCACAGGAACTACCACAAACTAGTCCGGGAGCTTCGCCAGGATGATGGTCAGTTCAAAGCTTATACTGCCTTCACAAGCTCTTCTGAAAAATCGTATTTACTGCATTTATCGTATTTACCACATTTACCAGTTACGAGCACATGAACGGCCTTCCAAAGTCATAATTATGGGTGGGAAATTGGGAAATTTTGATGATAACTGAGTTGCCGAGTTGTGACGTTTGCTTGACAGTGTAAACAATTAATGGTGAAAACCCAAACAGGAAGTATAGACGTGCGGTCGGTGACTTTATGGAGTGGTGCAGAACTCCTAAAACTGCTGCTAAGGGGAAAAAAACAAACTGGGCCTCTGCTACATTCATATAGTATAGGCTATACCTACCCAATTACACAGGAAATGATAAGGGATATAAAACAAAACAAAGTGATATGTACATTTTTCTCATCCACATTTCTTGAGATTTGTAGTGATGAAATAAGTGTTTCCACCAAATTGAATCCAAATCTAGTTTTTGAGTTATCAAGCTGTAAAACAAACATATGGCACATTGTCAGTCAATTAAAAAAAAAAAAAAAACATAAAAAGACAATGTTGTAAAATGTTAGGAAAGCTTTAGAGACTGGCTCCTCACACTGTGCTGGACAAAGCTCAATATTTGCCACATGGTGACATAGTCAAAACAGGATTCAAACCAAAGCAGACTTTCGTCAGCAGAGCAAGAGAGAAACAAACCATCTACACTGACACAGTTGCTATGACAGCAGCCCTGGCAACCTGAGCAGACTGCTGAGCTGTCACAGGGCTGCGAGAGGATTTGATAGGCAGACAGGCTTTGTTTAGAGCCCATGTGACCCATTATACAGCGAGTGTGCTGGCTGGCCCACGTAATCACAAAGTAAACCACATAAAACAAGTCATCAGGCACAGTCGGTGCAGATTAATGATCGCGCGATCAAAGTTTACCAACTGTTGTTCCCGATGAGCAAACACACCAGGTACGGCACACAAGATATCAATATGGTTCGGCCGTTGCTCTGACTGCTGGGTGGTACTCCAGGCAAGGCAATTAACAGATGGATTGACTGTGAAATGGACATACTGAAAGCATTTTACAGTATGCACAAAGGTTAAAGAGGTGCTAAATCTTTTCCAGCATGACATTTATTACCAGTGAGAGTCAGTTTATACCACACTGTGTGCCACAACGTACTTACAACAACCCTGTTTTGAGAGCACAACCACTTAAAAATAGTCTTACAGCCAAGGGAGAACAGATATAGAGCAGTGATACTCCAGGTGGTTTCTAAACCAAAGTACATATGAACTGAGTTCTTTGTGTGGGCTGCAACCGGGAGGGTCCCGCTCTCTAAAGATTAATGACATGATTACACTTAATATGCACTGACTAAATATAGCTTGACCTACAGCTCCCTCCATGGTTCTCCTGTCAGGAAGTCTCTGGCTGTGAGGTGAGAAGCTGACGTGTAAAGCATTTGCATCTTCCTCTAATGAAAACACATGAGCATCTGATGCATACATACAAGACAACTACTTCCTTTGTGCTACCCACATCTACAAACATACTTTTATTACTTACAGCCACTACTTTTAGATTACTTCTATCCACTACCATATCACTAGTAGTTACACTTACACTCACATTACTACTACATACATGAAGAGCTGTATAACTACTCATCATATCTCCTGTTACGTCTCCTGTTTTTGCTACTTGTGACATCCACCACATTACTTTAATAACATTCATGACCATACTACTGTTAGTTACATCCCCTTGCATATTATTTTGAGTTACTTGCGCTACCATTCCTTTTCAGTTAAACCTACTACTAAATCACAATTAGTTTCATCCAACATATTGCCATTAGTTACATCCACTACTACAGTAGTCTAAATTACTTTGACTATTACTATTAGCCCCCTCCCCAACTTATTATTAGTTGCATCCACTACCATGGATCTGACTGAGAATCCAAGGACAATGCCATGGAAGTGACTTGTCAATCACAAGGTTCACATGTAAACCAGCAGATAGCAAATGGCAAACCAGCTCCAGAACAGCACAGGTTAAAAAAAGAGAAAAAAATCGAAATGAACCACAGGAGCAAAATATTTCGAGCAGCCCTGATGAAACTAAAGTGGACAACAATCGACCAAGTGCCAGTGGCTACTTGAGCAGCAGCACAGAAGTCATCTCCTGATGAGGGGCTGGGCCTTACAGTATATATGAGCTGTGTTAAAGCGTTTGAATGCCCATTCTAGTGTTACTCCTTTGTACAGCTTTGCTGACAGTTAATATTCTGATTAGGAATAAACCCACATCCTGCGTGAACTGCCCGTAGCTTAAAAGGGTACACCTATGCTACTGTATTGTCACATCAACATGGTGGTGGTATTGGAGAGCCAAATAATATGGCACACGGTATTAAAAGTTTGTGGACTACTGGTCTATTTCAATACGGTCTTAAAATCCATTGATTATGATCCTGACAACAATATGCCACTAGGGGAGATGGCCAGTGTTTCAAAACATCTGGTTTAGCAGCAGATATCCGGGACAATCATTTCACCTCATCTCTATGAGCAGATATCTGCATGCAAACAAACAAAAAAACAAAGGTAATCTTAAGATAAATCGTTATCTGACAATCGCCATTAGTTTCCGAGATCGCATTTTAGCCAATGCATTCCATCCACTAACACAAAATTAATAGGTACTTACGTATATCATTTACCACATTTATATTAGTCGTGTATATGCTACTAACCTGAAAATCACATGCTATAAGCACCACCTCATCACTAATAACTCTATTACTGCCAAACCTGAATACCCAAAACCTGATTTTTACCAAGTCCATCTACCACGAGAACATGAGTAAGTACATTTATGTAGTGATTGTTTGAGTCCTCCTTGCTACATTATGTACGCCATTACAAGTGCTAACCTTCACTGCTGTGCCACAGTTTTATTAATCAATCCAATACTTGATTAATACAACTTATTCCACTCCTAAAGTCCGTGTTTATCTGAGTTATGTCAGTGTGTGAAGAGGCTGGCGGACTCTGGGCCACTGATTGAGTGGAAACAGCAGTCTAGCCCCTGCTGTCATTTTAGTGACCTCTGACCCCAGAAACAGCTGTTAGAGGGGCTGACATGTGCTGCCCTTCGAGGTGATACAGCAGAAAACATAGGAATAACAGGAATGCAGACTATGATCCTCACTAAATACCACAGACTCTTTAAAAAAAAAAACCTTTCTGAAATGCCCACTCAACCCCAACTGGACCTTAACTCCATTTGAGTGACCGAACCACTCCTCTACTGCCTCCAAGTCTTTGGTAAAGTTAGAATTTAAATAGCAGCAGCCTGCAGAAAACATGTTTTTAAAAAAAGTAAAATGACAAATTTTGTAAAAAAATCTAAAAAATATGCACAAAGTATGCAAATACAGTCAAAATTAAATAAATGAGAATACTCTTGTGCTCAAACTCAGCTCATCACCACAATAAAATACCTCAAAACAAGCTCAGAGAGAAATCCACAGCAGATCCTGAATGACACCACTGGTAGTTCCCACCTGCCTGGATATGTGATCTGTTCCTGCAGTGTGACTGCTCTGCCCGGCCTCACACCTCCACCCAGGCCACCGTCACCTCCTGCTCTGCTCCGGCAGCAGCACGGAGCCGGCTTGCCAACGGCCCTCTGAACAAACACCACTTCCCATTACAGGGATGCTATTGTTGTGTGTGTGAATGAGACAGAACGAGAAAGAGAGAGAGAGAGAGTGAAAGCGAGAGAGCTAGAGGGAGGGAGTGTGTGTGCAAGCACGAGTGTTACGTGTCTGAAGCTGGATATGACTGATAGGAGCTTTTGAAAACTGATACTGAGGCCGATATTTTTAAACCAAAGCTGCTGATAGCTGATCTAAAGCAATGAACTTGTGTGGTTCAATACAAATAATTTAGTCTTGTCATAATGAAAAAGCCTCAGAGGCAGCCTTAGGAAAGTTAAGGGATGCAAACTCTCAGCTCGTGTTGGGTGATAAGACAGAATACATACAAAGCAAGCGCGGAAATGTGTCCACCGGTAGAGATTTGGCAATACCGTTTCTGCCACGAGAGCTATTCTACGCAGATGCTGTAAATGAGAGCTGGATTATTGAGTGATTTCGTGATTCTCGTGTGATATCGCAAATTAAACTGCCTCACCAGGTGATGAGAATTACATGGAGGAGGAGAGTGAGGTTGTACATTCAAAACCTGTAACACTTGAAATTTTTACTCTTAGGAACTTAACAACTTAACACAATTTTAAAAGTATTTGTTTTTGACTTTGGTGTTTTCTAATAAGGAAGTTGATTTTTGGTGTAAGGAAGTTCCAAATAAACAAAGAAATGTATAAAACGTGAAAATTAAAATTTACAGAACAATTATTTAAATTCTTATTGTTATTGTTATTTAAACCACATTTTTTCTGGTCTGATGAGGAATAAACCGCCTTCACACTGTCACCAAACAACATGATTAGCTGATGAGTCATATTTCATAAAAACCCAATATTACACGATACACCCGATACACTGAAGATCTCTACCATTTAACTTTCTAACTGTTGAATCTTGTGGATTCTGATCACGTGGTAGTGAGACAACGTATTGTCAGTATGCATGTGTATTTGCACACGTGCCTGTATGACTGTGTTTAAATCTGTCAGGATCTGCCCACACACACTTTCACTCTCAAGAGGTTTTCACAGATAACAGTTACCAGCTCACATGCTGAACTTTGACGTCTACTTTAATAATTCTCTCACTCTTGACTGAAATATTTATGCAGAGGTTTCAGTATCTCGAGGAAGTGCTGTTTTTTACAGCTTATTGATAAAAACACTGATGCACCAGCTGCTGTGATGCACACATCATGATGCAAAATCACACACATCAACCTCAGGCAGCATAGTGCTTCTGCAAATGTATTTTTATAGACTTGCTGTTGTGTGTCTTTATGCACGTCTGTAATCGTGTTGTGGACACAGTGTGTATTCTCTCTTTTAATTAAGCATTATTAAACATGTTTCGTTGTATTATATTTTCGTAAGATTTATAATTATTTATAAACCCTTATGTTAATGTGGTTTTAGATTTTCCTAATTATCCTCCGGATGACACTATGCTTTCACAAACAAAAACATTTTTCTCTGGCTACTTCAACATTTCCCCCCGTTCTGTGAGCAGAATAATTAAAGCGAATCTGCTCATTTGCAGTCTGAAAAACACTTAAGGGTTGTCTTTACTTATTCAGAAGACATTAGTGAATTCTTTTTTTTTTTTTCATTTTAACAACACCACGTTTTGAGGTTTCTGGAATAATTTCTTGTGTAATTTACAAAGTGTTGTGTCATCTTCTATGAATGCACTAACTGTTTCTGCAGCAGATGACTTTCTTATGCAACAAATGAGCACAATATGTCTGTGTGTATGTACAAGGGGTGGACAAAAAAAAAAACACCTTGCCGTGCATCATGGGAATCACAGTATTGTGAAAGATTGAAAATGTGCTTCACTGCAGCAGCTTCTGTTGCAGGGCTATTGTATTGGATTGCATTATTCAAGGGACAAGGTAGATTTATTTGTCATTGTTTTTAAACTTATTTATTTTGTCCACTCTTGCTGGGTGCTGTTTCTTTGTCACCCAGGGCTCAGGAGCTGATAGAGGTCTTAGCCCTTAGAAATGAGCATTTTGGGGTTTGGCATATTTGGTTGCTTAGAAACAGTAGATTGCTGTCTTGTGTTCAGTCTATCACGTGATCACCAGAGTCCTGACCAGCTGACACAGTTGGGGATTTCTCTTTCTCTAACACACATACACACAGAAAGTACCACTCCCTTTGATCAAACATTCACCCGCCCATTGAATCATTAATGAAACATCTTTTGGGTCTTGGCCTGCTTACCTGCATAAAGCTTCACCAGCAACAAAACCTCCAACATCCATCTGTGTCTAGAAAACAGCCACATAGCCACCGGTCTAAATCTGTGATCTTCACTACACACACTAACACAACACTGTGCAACAGTTTCAAGCAACACTGCACCTGAAGGGGACACACGGGGCAAAAGGTAAAGAAAAGCTATGCTGTCAGGCCAGTTTAACCACGAAGTGAAAGAGCTGTGTCGTCATTTAAGGTTTTTCTGTGAATGTCGATGCTTCCTTCAGTCTGTTTTTGCCCATTTGACACCTGGTCCTGCTGGTTTCTACCTGTGTGGCTGACTGTCAGTCTACCTCCTTTACCTCTCCCTCTCTCTTCTGCAGCAGTAGAAAATAGACATGTTAGAGAGAAGAAACCAGTCCAGCAGAGAAGTTATTAAGAATACAGGTAATAATTTAAACCCATGAGTGGTTTACCTTAAAATCAAAAATACATTTTTCCTCTTACCTGTACTGCTATCAGTCTAGATAGTTTTAGTGAGTTGCCAAGTGTTGGAGATTTCAGCCGCAGAGATGTCTGCCTTCTCTCCAATATAATAAAACTAGATGGCACTCTGCTTGTGGTGCCCAAAGCGCCAAAAATACATTTAAATAACTCAACAGCAATGTCTCTTTCCAGAAATCATGGCCCCCTTATTCAAGAAAATCCACATGCCCTGTTGTGAGCAGTTTCATGTAGGAACTATTTTCTTTCACTACATTCATCAACTTTGTCACTGTGCAGAAGTACTACTACAACTGCTAGCTCACCTAGCACCACTGAGCTAGCTAACACTACAGCTCAGCTATGGAGGACAATATAATTTACATCTCATACCGTCACGAGCATGAGCCCCTCGTCCATGACTACGCGCACGCTTCCTTTATGAGGTGATAGTGTTAGGAGTTAGAAACTCGACAACTCAATTCGCTATGCAATTCACACTGATAAATACAACTGCAGGTATAAGACAAAAAATATAAAAAACATAAATATTACACAAAAATATATTTTATCTTTTTGAATTAGGGGGGGAAATCTGCCTTTGAACAGGCTCTTTCACTCTCTATTTCATCCTCAATACACAGTGGAGAAACATAGTCTAAAGCGTGGTGTGTCCCTGAATTTGCAAATACATATGTAATGGATTATCCAATCATTTTTAATGTAAATGTGGGTATAATGTGCCTCAGATAATCTGCTGAGGACCACAAGATAATGTAATTTGAAGGGTCAGTTCATTCAAATTTTAATATGCATTTTCTCACTAATATTTTGCAGAAAATGTTCATTTCATTTATCCATGTTTGGGATACTTGTCACTCGCCGTATAATGGAAGTGAAAGGAAACGATTTAGAATTTGTGGTGATTACAGCATCAAAAAATGCATTAAAAAAAGTCAACAGTAACATTTCTTTTAGGGAGTAGTGTCTGCAAGTTTTCATTTGCACTTCTTTTGACTACTAAAACTGTCCCTTTAAATTTAGCTTAACTTCAAAAAGCTGTTCCATAGTATCTGCAGTAAATTAAGTACTTTAATCCATTACTAGCACTGAGTGAAATGAGGATGATGAAATGTTTGGCTGATAAAGCGTAGCTGTCAGGCTTTTTGCAGGTGAAATCTAGTTCATTTCAGAAGCTGCTGCCTTAATGCTGCTCGGACAAAACTCTCTGTATGTGTTTGTGTGTCTCTTGTGTGTTCAAGGCATCCTGTGTGGTTTTAACAGCTCAGTGTCACATCGACACCCCCGTTTTGCACTGAACCCACACAGGCAGACACACAAACAAACACACACACAGAGGAATTACTGGGTGGCAAAGGAATGACCCGATGATGGGGGTCCGTTTAACGACGATGTGACAGTTGTAAAAACAGCCTTTCGCTCCGGCCTGGACAGCCCGCATGTTAATCACCTAGCGTGAGAGTGAGCTGAGAGTGCTACAATTTATTCCACTGATGGAACTTATTTCCATGTTTATTCGTTTAGAGACGGAGGTTAAGTTAAGTGTTGGTAATTGGCAGCAGCTTTGGAAGCTTTGCAATGAAATCAAGTGCTGTAAAAGTGAGCTCTCATACTCCTCCACCCCAGCTGCCACCTAAACTCTCAGGACCTGTGCGTGTGAGTGTGTGTGTTTGTTTTGACAGCACAACAACACACAAAGCAAACATTTGCATAATGACTACCGTTGCACCTGCCCTTAGCACTGCTTGAGTGCGTCAGATTTTCCTTTAAAGCTAACAAACCTACTGAGATTATACGCAGCGATCCAAAAATATCACACACACACACATACACTCACACTGCAACATCTGATCTCATCCAAGCAAAATAAAAGCAGAGTTTGACAGCAGCCATCCAATAAACAATATCACATTGGTTGAATGCACAGTATAAAAATATATTTTTTTGTCTCCCTGTTGACTGACACATGCACCATCCATGAACACTGGGGACACCATCAAAGACAAGTTGTATATTTGGAAGCGCTTGATTTGTCTCTGAAGTATCCTGCAATTTTCTTGTCTTAAAAAAAGCTGCTGTGTTTGCTGATGACAGTGGGGCTGGATGTGAAAGAGGCTACACAGGATGCTGATAACAGCACAACAAAACCACAGAGAGGCCCCGACCGCTGAGACCAAAGAGTGCAAAGCGCTCAATTACAGGCGACTGGGGGGCGTAATCAGAGCTAATGGGAGAGGCCTAATTGATAGTAAGTGGAACAGGAAGAAGAGGGAGAGGTGAGCCATTTTCAGAAGTGATTTGTAAGTAAACTCAGGTGTTCTGGTATCACGCAGCTTGCTCACAACTAAGGCAGATCCCCCTGGTAACACCTATGCTGCACGGCCAACTTGCTCCACAGCACGTTAACCAATCAATCAATGATCAGACCAAAACATGCCAACAGCCAAATCCTTACTAATCAGGTCAGTCGAAAAAACATTTCTCATCACTAATACAGTATCGTGACATGGAAATAAGTACTGTATTTACAAAAGGGGATAAGTTATAAAGAGCAATATATACTTTTCTAAGTCAGTAGAATCCTGTACTTTCTGTGTCCTGTCTGCTTTTAAAACAGGGTTTTAAACAAATGAAGGGATAGTTTGAGCACAAATAGAACAGTGACGATTAAAATAGAGCTGCAACAACTTACTAATTAACTGAGTAGTTGTCAACTATTAATTTAAGAAACTAATTATCGATTAATTGGTTTAAGTAATTGTGTAAGAAAAAAGGTTATCTGGAATTCTCTTATTGCAGCTTCCTAAATGTGAATACTTTCTCTTTTCTTTTGTCCTCTGTGACAATTAACTCAATATATTTTGGTTTGAGGACATTTGAGGAAGTCCTCTTGGACTCTGGGATAGCTGATCGACAGCATTCACCATTTTCTGGCATTTTATACACCAAACAACTAATCAGTTTTAAAGGCTTTCAACTGCAGAACACCATGAGGCAATATAAATAAACATGAAAAATTAACTCTCTCTGGTATTTCGTAAGAAAATTAATCCACGCTGCTGATTAACTTCCAGATAATTTGAAAAGCAATATTTTGGTCCGATAGATTTTATCACACTTAGCTACTTTTCTTCTCCGTTTTGACTGAAGAAATAGTTTTACATTACTTTGAAGTGTATGCATCACACAATTACTATGGTTTGTTCATTAGACCAAAAAAGCAAGGTGGAGAATTTTCTGTAGCTACATCAGCAACATAACTTATAACATGGCATAAAACAGAAACAGACCACAATAAAAACATGAAGATAGAGTACTATAAAATACTAAAAAAGCACTAGAAATCAATCCCAATGACAGAGTGTCCTCGTAAGTGTAGTAAGATGGGTCCATGTTCACAATGGAGCAAAGGGTTCAGCGATCAGCTGTGCTTCCACCTCCTCAGTTGTTAACTCTCTGTGTGTGTGTGTGTGTGTGTGTGTGTGCGTGTGTGCGTGTGTGTGTGTGTGTCTCTCCCTGGTGCTTTGAGGCATCAGTAGTCTGGCTGGTGGCCAAAAATAGCCTCCTCAGCTGGCACACTGGCCCAATTTACGACCCTTCACATTCAGCGGAGGGCAGCCCTGCCCTGGGCTCTGTCGGCTCATTTCCCACAGAGAACACAAAACTGTGAAAACACCGAAATCCCACCAGCAGCGTTACAAAGGAAATCCCACTTACATATCTGCTAAATGTCACTGAGGACAAAAATCACGTCACAACTGGCTGTAAACATTTGTCTCTGTCCTCAGCGCTGATGCTCACCGCCTGCTCTCACTCCTGGAGATGAGAGGAATGCTCGCTCCTTTGCAAGTGTAATAAGATGAGGCAAAACTGGCCCCAAAACCCAAAGCCTGCGACGCTTTCAACTGAGTGCCAACTGCCAGAAGTCTGAGCCAGAGGTTTTCACGGACGGCAGCCCGCAAGACCACAAAAGTAAAAATAAATGGCCTAACTATTCACCAGTGACTTCTGTGCCACAGCTCCCAGCGAGGGCCACATGAGGCGGTGAGATAGATGGGAAATCAAAGAGGTGTGTCGCTTCACACACACAGAAACACACACAGGAAGTAAATTTCACAACGTTCTGCCAAAACAAACTTAGAAGGTCACTCACCATCTGAGAACGGCTCTTGGGACAGCCATTGATATCTCCAATCTTCTCATTGGCTGAAGAGAGACAGAAAGAGGAGGCAGAGACAGAGAGATAAAAGAAGCCAGTATGAAACTGTTTTCAGGCGAGTCCAGTTAACATAATCCTCTTTTATTTCCAGTGGAGATCCCTGAGTGTGTGTGTCCCCGACAGTTGCAGGCTGAGTGGGGAGAGCAGAGGTGTCGCACCGGTAACTGTGACCCCCCCAAGCCCTCCTCTCCCCACCCGCTGTGACATGAAACACTATCTGGTCACAGCAAATGGGAACGGGGCCACTGGAGGCCCGATCTAGATGTGTGTTGTGCTGCTTCTTTTCAAAGGGGGCGTGTGGATGCGTGTGTGTTTGGTGTCGAGGATTCCTCCCATCTATTAGAGACCCAGCCCACAGCAGCTGAGACACGATCGTCAGCTCACAGCTGACAACTGTGCCAACAGCACGGCCTCCTGCATCAGGAGGCACAGTGGGGCCCACAGTGCAGCTCCAGCTCAGGACCTTGTACTGCATTACCTACCTTGCGAAAAAATACTCCTCTGTTCAGTGAATAAATACAGTGTCTTTTAGAGATTGTCTAGGCAATAGTTCTTGCATAAAATGTTAAACTTGTGTTGCGGTTTTGCCTTTCGTTCACATGACAAAGGCATTCTGGAGGCCTGAAAACGCAAACTAAAAAACTCCTTTTTTTGAAAACACCACCCCTTCTGTTGCCATGTAAACTGCCAATGCGCAGAACCCTTTGAGAAGGGTGACATTACAGACGCACTTGGCGCATGCACATTATGTTTCAGGCAAATACCCATGTGCGAGGAGGAAGACAATAACAACAACAATGGCGGACTACTGAGCTGTGTCTCTGCAGGAGTAAAAGGTAAAACTATTCAATTAAAAGATTAACATTGTGGTAAAGAAAAAAAAGAAATGATTACTTCTACAGAATATGTTGTTTCATAATGAAAAGCCAAATTTGGAAGAGTGATCTCATTGACTTTGCAACAGTCGAAAGGTTTCATAAAGTTGACTTAATTCCAGTGTCCAATAATGAGGTGTAGTCACAATGGAAAAGCAGATGTGTCCATTTTTATTTATCTTTTGTAACTTTTGACTTTAACAGCTATCAGTTTGCCTGACTCAATGAAAACTGTAAGGGAAGCTGGGCAGTTGTACTCACTTTCCCTAATTTGTAAGTATATAAGCAAAAATACATGAAATAGCATCTAATACTTGTTTAAAGGACACTTGTCATGCTCATTTTCAAGTACACTTTATTTTTCTCATAATGTCTGTGCTGAAATCCTGTATTCACGCTCTGTCTGAAATGCTTTGTTTTAGCGCTTGTGTCTTTAAGCCCCCCTCCTAAAAAAGCCCAGTCTGCTCTGATTGATCAGTGTTTCTTCGCTTCTCAGCTAGTGGTGTCTCTGCACCGTCATTGCAGTTGGAGAATGACTGTAACTGAGTAAAGTAACACTTTTTAGCATGAAAAGTCACCACTTAAAGCTTCTAAAACAGAGAAATTAACAACATCGGCAACCAAGATTTCTGGTTTTGCTGACTTTAACATGTGTCTACAATAAGCAGTGTAAGCTACATAATTTAAAGTCTTGCAGTAACGCCTGGAGGACATCTCAATAAAAAATTTGTCCCAAGCTGACCTCAACTTGTCATTTGAAAGAATTCAAAATGAACTGAGTTTTTTTGTTCATATGAACTTCCGACATATGTGTTTTCACATATATATATATATATATATGACTGAAAAAATGAAAAAGGATAATGGTACCCTTTAAATGTGTGTTAGACGTGTTAAGACATTTAAATGATTGATGATTTAATGTTACTACTGTTGGCTATGGTTTGTGTGCTTCCTAAAATATTTCACACTGTGGTGACACCCAGAAAAGACAGCTACTCTGTGATTTTGAGACACATTAAATGTTCCAAAAATAAAAAAAACACAACAACCAGACATATTTTGCCTGGTTGACTAGTGCAGAGCAGCAGCCTGCAAATCAGCAGCCGGACAAAGGCGTCTGTGAAAAGTCTCAATACTGTAATGAGACAAAAGTAAAATAACCCAAAAGGTCACAGATCTGGCTGAACTCTGCTGGACAGATTAGAACAGTTGCCTCAAGGACAGTTCGTAAAAACTTTATTGGTGTCCTTGATCTAGAAGTTTCCCTCTTCCAAAGTCCCGACCTTGAGTGTGAGTTGGTCAAATAGCTAAACAGGTGCCATATCCGGTCCCAGTATGGCTGTTCCGACACCAGCGGGCTGCTCCAGTTTCACCAGCGATTATGTGGTGTGAGGTTTATTTCCCAGCGGACAGGAGGCAGCAGGCAGGCTGAACCGGTGAATGGACTATTCTGTCTCGTGTTGTTTTAACATGACCGCAGAGCAGCAGATCAGCTGTCGAAGTGTATATATTGCATGTAGGCTTGATGTTGTGAGAATACAAAACAAAAAAACTGGAAGACGGACTTTCCAAAGTGCCTCACAAGATAACATGTAATCTTTTAATCTTTTCACAGAAAGATTAATGCAAATAAAATGAATATGATGAAATTAATGCTCATAAAAAATGTATATGTGTTTTTGACTGACTCGGAGTAGACTGCAAAATAATAACACAATCAGTGAAATTGGCAAACAACCTAAAAACACGTTATCCGTCACTCAGCTCAACTCAACAATTTTACCCGCAGCTATCTCTCCTAAAACTGTGTATGCCTGGTCTGAAGAATATGTAAGGCATGCACATTATTGCACATCATAAATACTAGTTTATGTGTGGTGAAAGGGTCTACGCATGGTTTTGGGGCATACACATCATCTATGCATCTGGTCCTGGGTGTGCAGGACTGACTGTTGCTGAAGTTAAGATAATTTCACCCCTGTAATAATAAGAATAATTTAGGTAGCCAAGATCATGGCAGGAGGCTGCAGCTAGTGTTATGGTATGAGAGGAGGCTGTCAAGCATGTGATGTAAATACATTTGACATACAAAATGCCCCGAGCCTTAAAAAAAGCATCACATGCAACAGCTACAGTATGACAGCTATGCAACAGTGAGACTCTGTGTGCAGGATGAGGCTGATCATAGGAAGTGTACAGTGAATGTGGGTCAGAGACGAGGGGGAAGAACAGGGAGCAGACAGAGTCAGTGACATGCTGAGTCACCGGTCAGCTGGTGTCAGCCTGCTTCAGCCTCAAGGCTGTCTGCACATGAAATGACAAGCTAAGGACGGCCAGACGAAATGACAAGACTGATGATGATACAGACGGGTGTGAAGGTCAAAAGCACAGAGGAGCAGCCCACTTTTACAGGCTGAATATCTTCGTATCTTGCGAATGTGAACTCATGGTGCTATTTAACGTCTGTGTAAGAATTACAAGCTTTCTGTGTTTCATATAGGGTGATGAGAAACTTTAAAAACTGAGATTAATCAGTTCTAAAATGCACTATGGTCAATGTGAAAATGAGACTAATGTAATTATGTTCTACAAAGTTTATCATAATGTTTTAACTTATAAGAGAGGGACTGTAATTACCATAAAGCAGAGGACACCTGAAATTTTTTAACATGAGGATTATTTTTGGGGGCTTTTTTCATTTTTTCTGTCCTTTTATGTTTTTACACGGCAGCAAGAATTTCAAGTCATTCGTACTAAATCTCATAAAAATTAAGACTTTCTTTGCTTCTGACTGAGATTATTAAGGTTTATGGAGCTAAAATAAATCCAACTTCTTCAAGTTCACTCAAGAGCATAAGCGCAAACCTGACAAAAATGGATTTTCATTTCTTTAATAGTGTTTTGTCCTGACTCTATCAACACCCGATGGGAGGGAACTATTCAATGGTGCCTGAGTAAACAAACTCTTTGCACAATTCATTCTGAAACTGGCATTATTATGTCAGACAACAGAGTTGGAAAAGAAAAAAAAAAGCTGTTAAAATATCGCAACTGTTTGGTAAAGATCCACCACATCTTAAAAGTAACTGATGACGTGTTTCACTTTCTTTCAGCAACAATGTGATCAGAGCTTGTTTCCTTTTTGCAGATTTTGGAATCAAAAGTGTGTTTTCCTTACCTACGACCTGTATGATCTCAGCCAGCAGCACTCCGTCTGCGACGTCTGTTTGCAGGTCCTTGATCAGACGCTTGTGTCCTGACTTGGCAAGGTAGTGGTTGGCCCAGTCCGTGTAGATCTGCGGTCAGACACAAACACAAACCGCAGCATTCAGTTATGAGCCAACAGAAATAAAATCCAGTCCAAAACAGGGGCAACCCCGTCAGGTCGTCCACGTGTTTCAAACTCCATAAACACTTGAAAACTACAAAAGGTATAAATGGTTGGAGCAAATTTACGACTCTAATAAAATAACAACATGGTTGAATGGGAGCCGAGTAGCCCTCTTTCTTTTGTTGGGGCTCCGATCTGGCATATATCCGCGTGGTATTCAAATTGGGGCCATTGTGTTCAGCCAGGGCATTCATCTCGCAGCGCACGGCGGCTGTTTTCAATGGGCCATGCTGACATCACTCTCTGGGGACAGAAAAGACCCTTCACTGCCTGGGGGGGAGGAGAGGAGGGGGCAGAGCAAGCATCTGAATAATCTGAATAGCTTCCTTCATAATTAGTCACCAAACTCTTTCTCTGTTTCTCCCTCTCTCTCATCAAGAGCAGTGAGTTTCTATTTCTGGTGAGATAAAAAAAAGGCACTCAAAGGTTGAAATGAAGTGGCAGCGAACATTATTTCTAATAAAGAAGAAGTTATTTTTGAGAAACTGAAACCTCATGGATCTATCTTGATTTGAAGCATTGTCAGGCTCTTCTGTAAACTCCAGAGACTCTGTTTAACAAGTGTAACTTCAGAGCAGTTTTTCCACCCACAGGGATCCGGAACATGTGCGACAGCTCGGCTAAATTAAGACGCCGCTCCCTCGGCACTACACTATGTCTCACTGTCATTTTCGCACATCCCCAAACACTGCTGCACCAGTCAGGTGAAAAAGACGACAGAGGAGAGACGATCAGTATGTTTAAGTCACCTGGTTACAGTCTGTAACTGTCGGTTTCTGCAGTGATCTCATTTCTTCAGTGTTACGTAAACAGGAAATCTGATTTTTCAAGCTGGATTATTGCTCCTGGAAAGGGCAGATTTCTTGGCTACTTACATGTGTTACCAGTTTCCCACTTTTTACATGCACACATATGCATTAAGTTAAAGAATCCCTGTGACAGCAGTGCAACGGGATAAAACAAATCCTCATTAATCATAGTGATGCATCCATATAAATCAAAATACTGAAATCCAGAGGCAGAACAACTGAAAGTAGAAACTGTGTCTGACACTTGTGCTGTAAGTAGGGAGATATATTGATATTATATCGTGATATGAGACTATATATTGTTTAGGATTTTGGAAATTGTAAGTGTTGTCCTTTTCTGGTTTTAAAGGCTGTATTAAAATTATGTAAATTTATGAGCTTACCAGACTGTTCAAGCTGTTCCATTATTTGCCGTTACCCATACGGTTATTAATTGCTGGAACAATGGAAGATTTTGGGGTTTTTTTTTGTTTTTTACACAAATACCATTATATACCCTAGTGAAATGTCAGGAAGATATTAAAAAATACCACCCCAAGCCTAATATTGGGGTGTTTTGTCATGTCAAGTCAAGCTTAACTAGAAGAGCACATTTAAAAACAACAGTAGTGACCAAGTGCTGAACAGGCACAAAATACCAAAACAGATGAATACAGAAGAGAGAAAAGAACAAATTTCAGCAGGAACAAGATTGAGCCACAAATTAATCAAGTTCAAATTAATCATAAACCAAAGAGAAGACGTAGGTCTTCAGCAACGACTTTAAGGTTTCTATTGTTGGAGCAGTTTTTTATTTAAATCCGTAAACCGTTCAAGAGTTTGTGATCTTAAATATTTCCCATATCACCCAGCCCTAACTGTAAAGGAAAAAAATGCCTACTTACTTACAATAACCCTAAAATAAGTGAGCCATGGCTCCAAAATAAGGTCAAAGGCAGAGGAGAAATCTGATTAGTGACCTGCTGCATGTATACGCAGATCTAACAGTAAGCAGTAGTCACCTGGTTACAATTATACTTCGTATAAATGTGTTATGAGATTTCCTGTTTAACCTCATTTCTCCCAGTAACCCGGCTTCTAATGTGAGTGTCAACTTTCTCAAGAATTACTGTGAAATTCAAGTGCATCTATTAGTACTGAATGAGTGCACAGCATTGTTGGGGTCAAACCTTCAGCACAAACACGGACACACAACACGCATGGTGGTGAGGTGTGTGACACGGTTGTGACCCTCGTTTCTTTGAGTTTGCACTTTAAACAGACCCGGAGCAATTCTGCCACGCTACTCATCGGGTGAATCACCGTTCTCATGATGGCTTACAACAGGTGTGCACACTTCAAAGGCGCACACACACGCACACACACACATACACACACACACACACACACACACACACGTACATATGCTCATCTACACGCACAAGCTAAACTGCAAAGGGTTTATGAGAGTACACGACCACACATTAAACACAAAGAGGCTCGGAGCGAGGTGTAAATCATACAGCCTGCATACCCAAACACAAATGCACTGTTATAAAAAGCCCTTTGAATAACACACAGAGCTAAAAAAAAAAAAAAAAAAACCTGCCGGATTAGGCTCTATCCTTTCAATTCACACTCTCAGCTGGTCACGGAGAAAAGGAAGTGCAGTGTTCAGGAGCTTTTGTGTGTGTGTGAGTTTTCTTTGAAGTAGTTTCGGGCAGGTAAATTGAGGGGTTAGAGTGTAATCAAAATCGGGGTGAAATGGGTAGCTGTCAATCACAGAGGGGGATATCAGAGGGATTGGGGGGGGGTCAAACAGCCTGAGGGCAAGCAGTGGGGCACTGGGAGGTTGTAAGAGGAAAGACGAGGGGAAGTGGGCAAGTCACAACAGGTTGCCTTTTAAGTTGTGAAAATTAAACTCCTCAAAACACATTTTGTGTCTCTGATGTCATCTTCTCAGCCAAAACAGATCCAAACTTTAAAAGTGATATCTTAGGCACTGACGGAGGAAACATGCAGGGGTGATGCATTTTAGCACTGTGATCCACAGAGAAATTGAACAATGGCTTCTTTCAGCCTCTACTAGTTTTGGTTTGCAACACATTTACTGTTTAGTCACATCTTACCTCTCTCAACAACCTCCTTTTTAATAGCAGCCAGTAGCTATTTTCAGCCCAATGCTGTGTTTACAATGTGATTGCATTTAGGCATTAAAACAACTTGGTTATGGTTTGGAAAAGATCATGTTTTGGCCAAAAATGTCCACATTTGGTGGCAAAAAGTCAGTTGGAAAAACAGTAATGGGTTGCAAATAAGTGCCCACATTCAGCAGCACAAACCGCTGGGAAAGCCACAAAAGGTTGTTAAAAAATACCAATACTGGCGGCACAAAAGTCACCGCAAAAGCATGAACAGGAAGCTACAAAAACCTACATTCAGCAGCTCAAAGCCCCGTGAGTCCCTACAAATATCCAAGTTGGCACAAAAGCCATTTGAAAAAAAACTGGTCGCTAAAAAACACCAATATTTGCAGCACAAAAGCAACTGGAAAAATTTCAACAAGTCGCAACAAAACACCTACGTACATTCAACAGCAAAAAAGCCCCTGGAAATGCAGTGACTGATCGCTAAAAAAATAACCAGTGTTGTCGTCAAACAGTGGTCTGCAGTCTCGCCTAGGTGTTACGACTACTATCTACTGTCCCCTTTACCCCCGTTGTCAAGGTCACACGTCACTTCAGAAACCTTAATAGGATAGGTATAAAATTCACAAATGCACTGTGATGGCCATAATGTGCCTATAAGACTTCTTCTGCCCCCAAGAGGCCAAAAACATCAATTAATGTAGCTTTGACTGACTTGCTATCATAACAAACACTGTGGTTAATAAGTCGAGACTAAAATTTAAAGTTTAAGACTTGTAACCCTTATCTTACATTTTACTGCACTGGTTTTAAAATTTATATTTTAACCAATATTTCATTGACTCAGAGAAGGCGCAATAAAGCTGCAGCAAGATGCCTGATGCAAAATGTAAACATAAGGGATTAATTACTTCTATCCATTCATAATGAAACCGTCCTCAGTGAGGCATAACCAGCACTGAAGTCCATCCCACCACAGACCAAATGTTACATCATCATGTCTGTAAATCAGAGCCCCCAAAAAGACATCATGCACTAATCTGTATCATGTGTGTTTAACCGCACTTTTATTGTAGCTTCTGTGATCTGGAAATTGCGTGAAAGGTCACAGAAAGACAAGCAGAAGGGAAGACGGGGGCTGATGAGAAGCAGGAGACTGATCTGAGAGGCATTTTAATAAGCTGAATGGTTAGTGAAGAGGAGTATTGACTCCATATTGACTCAATATTTATCAAAATGAAGTCTCAGTGAATCCAGTCTCTAAGCTTCATCAGAGGGAAGCCCTCGGCATATTATATAGAAAATGTAATCAAACTCCAAAGGGTTGTAAAGGACTGCTGAATCAATATTGCAATTACGTGGGTAAGAGGGCAACGTAGAGGCTAAGTGGTCAGCGTTATTACCTCACAGCCCATGTTAAGTAAGAAGGGAGTAGTTTCATTTTCAGGTCATTTTCTGTGTAGCAATGGCTACTGAACATCTGTGCATTGTGCCAAATTAAATGTGTCTGCGGCATCCGGTAACAAAAGCTGTCAAGATTCAAAAGTTGGCATTGAATGATGAGTCAGATTCTTAAGTCTTTCTTTACCTAATCTGCAATCAGATGTGTCCTCATCTAAAACAGGACTCAATGCTTTGTTTACACGAAAATGTATTTAGGCTAAATTCTTACACAGCTGCTTACAGAACAGTAACTGGTGCAATGGCTTAAAGGTAGGCTGATTTTGCCAAATGGAACCTTTTTTTAACCACTTTTAAATTTGTAAAAATATCCTGTATTCAATAAAAGTATCAAAGTACCAATGAATTAGATTTTGGATTGCCATTGTAACCATCTTAATTCATACATAAAAAGCTCCATTGTACTGTAGACTCCAAATCTGTCCATCTTAAAGTTAGATGCACAACCATCTGTCAAAAAAGTATTTCCCCTGCATTTGGCTCAAAGAATAATGGGAATAGTGGGATTGGGACATATAAATAATAAGCGCAACAAGGCCTCACTTTTGAAAAATGATATATCTATCTATCTATCTGTCTATCTATCTATCTAAAACAAAGGGCACCATGGCATCTCTCACATCCATATGCCAACACTGAATCACTGAGTGATCATATTAAAAACTCTGCTGTTCAACAGATACATTTTTCCAAGAGGGAAAATCCCCCCATTCCCTGAAACTCCCAGTAATCCCAACTCTCTCCTCGTGGGATTGAGGGTCTTTTTTAGGAGCTGTAAATTCATGTCGGGGACAATCCTGTCACCACAGAAAGCAACATGACACCAAGTTATTCATACTATCAGGGCCTTATGGAGAATGTCATGTGTAGCCCACTGAGCTACTGACCTCCTGTTTAGGGAATTTTAACAAAATATGAGCATCTTTTTTTAACACTGACCATCAAAAGTGTAGTCCAAAAGTATTACGACAGATGAACACTTTCAGGACGTTTGATTTGAAACAAAAGAATTAAGCATTAGGTGCTGACTAAAGCTGTAATTAGAGGCTGTTCACATCCAAATTAAGCAAGACTTAGAGCCCTAAAGACCTCGACATTGTGACATTAATATGAACTTGGATGAAAGAAAAAGACCTGTAAACAACTGACCATGCTTTGTCACGCATCACATGTGCATGTTCACATAATAACATCCAATTTAAACTTTAAGTGACACAGAGTCAGATCTTCAAAGCTTGTGACAAGCAGCGATGAGTCACTCATTCAGGCAGCTGCATCTTTTTTTTTCTCTCCACACAAATATGCTTCTCATCCAGCATTCCCGCTGCCCCGGCTTGCTGATTCACCAGGCCTGTGTGCGATGCCTACAGAAGGGCATGACGCACACAGGCCATCCCCGCAGCGCTGGGTCAGCCTGAGCGGGGAGAGGGCGAGGGCAGCCAGGACATCACACTGAGAGAGTGCCCTTGAGCCGAAAGAGTGAAAAGTGACTTTTCTGTTTTGGCTGGATGGCTCAGCTGCAGATGCAGAGGCGTAAGTTTAGCAAATGCCATGACACATAATGACGGAGGCTGATTATACAGTAGGAGGAGCAACGCAGATGTGCTTTAGTACTTCTTGTGGTCATATGCGTGTTTGCGTGTTTATGTCTCTATGAAACTGCCACTCAGCTGAAGCAACCATGTCACATTACATCACCCTCACATCTCTGTTGTTGTTTGCACCAACACTGAGTTGTTCAGTGCTTACAAAACAAACAACATTTCTATAATTTTACAAGAACCACCTTAGTTTTAAGGTTAATGAAGAATGCTTGCCACATCTCCCCAGTTTCCCATGTAAAACTTCTCGCATTCAATCAAATAGCAAGCCTCAATCTGCAAAAATCAAGATCCTTGCAACTACAATGAGAGCAACTAAGATTTTCTAACCTTCTCATACAGCTCCTCAAGCTCACCATTTACTAATCCTGTGTGTCTTATGGAAAGCACCATTGTAACATATAGAGTCTATTAAAGTAAATTATAGAGTAGACTCAAAAGAAATTGTATGACACAGGCACATCAAACTTTATGGTTAGCTATACACACTAGCAGCTATAGAAATGCCCACAAACAGGACATTCCTAAAGTCCTACAAAACACAGTTTTCACTCTCAATAGGAAATGAATTACATAAAATTAATAAAATTAAATTAAATTAAATATCATGATGAATTTTAAAGTTAATGTATCAGCATGAACTTTTTCGGGCTAATTCACAATATTCACAAAAACAGGAGCCACTAAGTATTCCCATAACAGCAATATGTTGAATATGTTTGCTAGAGATGCATCAATCAATCATCAAGTGACCAGAATTAGGCTATTTGAGCAGTGAGTAGGTCAGAACCTGTGGCAATTAAATTTACGTGCATACTCTGCATGATGGTTCACATACAGTCCTTTCATAAAAATCTAATTTATTCCCATGCCATGCATGCTACAGGCTGTTTGAGGCTGTTGTGTTTAGTTAACTAGCAGACAAATCACCCATACTTGTATAATGAAGCATAGATAACTATTTCATATAAATGGTTGAAGATGCTAAAAGTTTCTTTATACAGGACATATAACTTAAATACCAGAGAAATAAAAGATACAAATATTCATATAGACTATATTTTAATCTTATTGCTGTCAAAACCTAAAAATTTTCACTGTTTCCCTGGCAACACCCTGTCTAATACCTGGAATATTCATTACCGACCCATAAAGTTCTATGCAATGGAAACGTCTTTCACTACTCCAGTAAATAGGACGAACCTTGGATAGGACTTAACAACGGGAGATATTTCTTGTCCAATCAGATTTGGAAACTTGAAACCTTTGGCTCAGCTATTATCCTGAGTGCTAACATTGTGCTAACACAATATAAAGTAAATAACATCGCGTGCCTTTGACACACACTAAATATTACTGACGGTATTTTTGACAGCAAGACTAGCTCACGTTAGCTGTCCAGCTGAGTCATTTTCAAGGAAAATGATACAACTATTAGCGCCATATTTCGATAAGTTTAGTTACATCAAATCAGAGTTGCTTTCTTACCAAGTAGGGTCCATTTGATAGACTGGGTAGTTTAATCCGTGGCAGCAAAACGCTCATGATTGAGAGGAAAATGAAATGCTAACGTTCACTTGAGCTGAGAGGCAGCTGTCAATCACGCATGATCTGACCACGCCCCCACAGTCGGCTAAATTAACTCTTTGAAACCTGAGCAAGTTGGCTTGATTTCTCTCAAAAACATGGGTAATAATTGAAATCAAAAAAGGAAATTACCTGAAAATAATAAGAAAAAAAAAGGAAAAAAATGGCCTATATACACACAGCATATATCTAAATAGATAGAAAGAGCAAAATAATTCTTCTTTTTTTTTTGCAGTTTGCAGGGCATTTCTTGCCAAGTTGCTCATAGGTTTTTCTCTGTGTTTTTGAAAGCAATCATATACATTTTCTCAGGTTCAAATACATTTGAAAGGTGTCGAAACGCAAGAAAACTGATATCAATCCAGGTGTTAAAGGGCTAACTGTTTTTGTACTAGTTATGAAAGTTTATTATCATTCAGATTTTTATGGATGTTTCATGAGATACTCATCTTTTATATCATGTATGCATTTTTACCTTTTCAAGCCAAGTTTCCAGTAAAGAAAAGTTCCAAATATATTTGTGTATGCTATTTTAGGCTAGTTCTTAGGGACTGTACTGTATTTATCAGAGAAGTGGGGTGGCTGAAGCGCGCCTTACATATTTATTTATTAACTTACCTATTTATTTATTTATCTGTCTATTTATTTATCTATCCAAAGCTACAAATATTTTGATCTTTTGCCCCCTGAATGACTGGGGGGAAATGCATAACCCTTCCGTCACCATAAATAGGTCCTAAACATTTTTTTTATAAATACATTCACCCCAAATGTAGGTATTGAAGCTATGCAACAAGCAAACAGCACAAGTGAGAGTTATTACCAAAATAAATTTCTTAAGCAAAATGCAAATCCTTCTTACAAGTTAAATGTTGAAAACAGGTTGAAACTTCTATTTTCATCAGAATTTCAAATGAGACATCTAAAAGTGATTTTTAAAAAGACAGAAGCTTTTGTCACACAGAAATTTGAATACGCAACAATAATTTCTGTATTTTTACAGTTTGTGGCTTTGATAAATGGTGTAATTTTTCAGATTCTCTCTGTAACTGAAGTAAATTTTTTTAGGAACATGATTTTGTGTGCAGAATTTGTTTTTTCTTCTCTTGTATTATATCTGGCATCAAGTTGTTTGTCGTCTGAATGTGCATGCTTTTGTGAACTTTTTGCAATTTTGCCAATTAAAAATAAAGCGGGTCAGACTTTTAAAAACTTGCAATTGGCCAAAAAAGCTGCAATTGGTGCATCTTTCATGTTTGCACAACAGCTTGGGTCTGTTTATTTTTAGCTTGATGGTGATAATATGGCACATTTCTTATTCCAATGGGTTTTTGAAACTCTTTCATAACTGAGAGGCTGAATTTTCTCAACCTGTTGAAAACCATTAGTCTTCCCTTTGAAGTCCAAGCATGAAAATCACAAACCAGCAGCAGCTCATTTTTTCTCCCACATTTTCACATGACAGCAGTAACACACAACACCTCAGGTCTTTCAACAGTTCTCACATACATTGACGGCGCACGGCTTTCCAGAAACAATTATGCTGATAACTTTGCGACTATTAGCCTTATTACTTTCAGGGTTCAGTAAGCAACCTAAAAAAGCACTGCACTTAACACGCCATTATGAACTAATCTACCGACATGAACAAGAACTATAAAGAGAACACAGCAGGACCGAAGCTGCTACAAAGTGCTATCTCTCACGAGAAGCTTTCAGAGGGAGCCAGAACTTAAACTGCTCTCGTTACACGTCAGGTAATGGCACTAAACTGAGGGCTGAGTCTACTGAAGACATGCTCTGATAACAGTGCTTTCTTCTACCTTTTCTATGAGAAATCTACCTCTGAATGTCAAGTGTAAAGTCTCTGTCACTGACTATTTTTAGGAAATCTTGAGGTTTATGAGGTGGAACCAAATCCCAACATGAAGGAAGCAGGTAGTGTGTGTTACCTGCCTCTGTCAGGGGGCTTCTAAAATAATTCCCGGCTGCTCCTGGAGATCTGGCTGTGCCCCTGACATTTCTATTTCGAGCTGACCCTTCCTCTTGAGTCTATTCCTCTCATAACTCTCAGGTCAACACTTAATCTTCACTGTGAATGCTGCTGTCTGTTAACCCTTTAAACCTGTGGAAATTGGCCTGATTTTTTTCAAAAACATGGGAAGGAGGCCACCATCAACTAAACAAGAAATGGCTGAAAAATCAGCAAGAAATCAGTAAAAATTTACAAGAAAATTGCCTGAAAATCAGCAAAAATAAATAACAAAAAATCCAAATCAAATGACTTTGTAAATGTAAGTAAATGTTAAAAAATATATTGAATATATAACTAAGAGAATTATACATTCCATTTTATTGAACATTTTCCCTCATTTTTGATATTCAATAAACCCCCTAACTAATTTTCTGATCATTTCCATATCACCTTTTACTATTTTTTGGCAGTTTACAGGACATTACTAAGTTGCTTATTATTCTTTTCAGTGTTTTTGAAAGAAATCAATCCAATTACAAACAATCCATCTGAATGCAGCACAAGGAAATGGATGCAGGTGTTTAAGTGTTAACTTCATGTCAGCTTTAAAATGAACAAATTACTGCAAAGTAAAACTCTGCATGGTTCATCAAGTGGGCAAGCTAAGCAAAAACACAGTAATGACACACTTATAGATTCATGAACTCACTGCGTACACCCCTCCCCTCCCTCGCTGGCATCTTACCAGTTTGTAGTTTTCGCAGGAGAAGCGACTGTAGCTCCTGGCCGGCACCCTAAGGCCACCGTACTCCGCCATGTGGAGCCGTCACTTTTGCAAAGACGTCTAACCAGGAAAAGGAAACAACTAGAGCTCCGCAAACTTCCAGGAGATCAAAACACGAGCGCACTCAGTCATAAAGGCAAAGTAGAAGGGATAAATATAGGCACGCTGTTTGATGACTCTCCTCTCTTTTACCTCACATCTCTGTAACAGCTCTGTGAATCTGCATGAGCAGGACATGCTTTAACTCCTCTTCATAATGTGCCTCTCTCTTACCTCCACTCACACTGCATTCATAGTGAAGCTTCAGACACACTGATACTGTTTTAACCCCTCTCTCTCTCTGAGTGTCATTCACTCTGTCTGAGTCAGACACCCTGACTCAGTTCCCTCCTATGCTACTGGTAGAGAGACAGACAGCAACACCCTGTATCTTTAGCAAATTTCATTAAATCTCACGAACATATCTGGATAATATAATAAAGCAAACAACAGACGTACTGTGTGACAAACATCTCTGATGAGAAGGTGTAGCTGCTTGCTCTTTTGTTTTGTAAAGATTCAACAAATCCCTAAACTCCTTAATGTAATGATTTATTAAATGGCAAGCTGGCAAATCCTTATAGGGTTCTTGTGGTCTTGTTCCACGGGCAAAGCATAGTAACCAACTGTGATCATGTTTCCACTGTTGTCTCACAGCAGGGGAAAACCACTCCAACTGGCAATATTGTCTACCTGCTAGGAAGCAAGGCAAACCCATAGAGTGCCCAAATAATGAGTCCAAAAATCCAGAATTGAGCGAGTATTTCAGCACCTCTGGTTCCCTTGTCTCAAAGTAAGTGTTTTTTTTTTTATAGAGGCCTGAAAAAAGGTCTGTGATTAGCAGAAGCTGAAAAAAGGTTCACATTTTGTTTTATGACATCAGCTACATCACCCACTCATGAACTTTTATGTGTCATCACACCAAGCCAGGAACAAGGCTTTACAGCCTCGTAGTGGTCTTGAAGAGTCGTTCGTTTATAGCCTAATATGGATGAATAATATGAGGTTATCTTGCTGAAAAACACATGCAAGCATCACAAATGTTTGTATACCACAGGGTTTATTTTCTGCTATGATCCAAAATCCAATGGAAAAATCCCAGGCTTTTTGATGAGGGAACAGAGCAACACAAACTTCTGCATCAGCCTGCAAAAAAACATCATCTGTCAGGCTCTCTATAGTCCGTCAGCCGAGTTGTGTTTTGTCCTGTACTGACTCAACGCTATCTGTGATCCTGGCAATAAGAGAGTCACCCCATGTGTCCGAGACAGGTGGTGTAAATGTGATGGATGTCTCTCCTCGATGTGACAGAGCTCCTGACGCTGACTGACAGAACACTTCAGTGTCCTCTTCCTCTGACACACCTGGTGCTGTAATGTACAGCGCCAGGTGTGTCAGAGGAAGAAGACTGTGTGAAAATGTAAAGGTTGGGGATGCCCTGTAGCTCAGGCTTTTTTTTTTTCATGTCTTTATTAAGTAAGGACCATGCATAAAAACATTAATCTCAAAATGAAAAAAGATGATTCATGCCAGATTTAGCAATTAGCTAGTTTACATCTGCCGTCCCTGGGCAGGTACAAACAGAACAAATACCTAACACTAAAAAACACCTTTTACACACAATAAAAACATTACAATACAAATAGATACAAACATCAGCATACCAACACATCCATCAAGTTGGATACAAAAGCTGGTAGAACGGCGCCCCGTGTACAGAGGCTACGTCCTCGCTGAAGCAGCCGCAGGTTCAATCCCAGCCCTTGCTGCATGTCATCTCCCCCTTTCACGCTTAATCTATCCTCTTAAATGAAGGCAAAAAGCCCCAAAAAATGATCTTAAAAATGTAAAGGCAGCATAAAGAAGGGACTTTGTAGCTTCCCTATAGCACAATCTCTGAGTAAAAGGGGACATAGACCCCCCCCCAAACACACACACACACACACACACACACCTCAGGCTTTGCTACTGAAACATTAAGCATATGAAGCAAATGTGAAAACTATTCACAGCTCCACCACTTTTTGTTGTGGTCCCCAAGGTGACCTCTATAACAACCCACTGGTGCTACTGTAAGTGCAGTTAAGTCAACCAAGAGAACATATTCTTGTCAGCGACCCCTCCCGCTGCCCGACCACGCTGACTCTCATCGATAAGGACTCTCCGTGCTGCTGCAGGCTGAGGGCGACATGTGGCGACACATCCCCTCTGACCCAGTCTGGGCCGACTAGCAGATGGCTGGTGGGAAAATGATGGATGGACTCATGGATTCATTCTCACAATAATCTAACAGAAGGATGCGGGGAGTGGAAGGAGTGGTGGATAGGTGCAGATGATACACTTATCATACTGTTACTTCCTCTGTCACACCTATCATATATACTTTATCAGTAAAGCTTAAATAAGTCAGCACTGAGCAGAGGGAAGCATCGTCTGCACAGCTCTCTACACTGGCACTGACCACTAGCAGGCACAGACAGATGGCTTCTGAGAAATCACTGTCCCTGGTCTGTATGATATGACAACAGAAGACTGCAGTCTGCTCTGCCAGCTGCTGAGATGCTTTAAATAGGACACAATGACTCCAGCTCCCTGCTTTAACAGTGATATTTCCAGTGCTTGACCACAAACTGGACTGAGGCATCCCGGCAGCTCAGTTGGCTGAAATGCATCATATCTCACCTCTGTCCAAATCTTTCAAACACTACTGTCTAATACGGGATATGCACTGATCAGCTCACTCAATTAAGTTTGATTCAATTTCCGCACAGTCTGTACAGATTACCTTATTTTAACACAATGGTTTTACACATCAACTTTAAATTTCATGCCACGTTTTTAAAGGTGCAATCATTTAGTTCAGTCAAACAGTCTTTCTATACAGTTTAGTTGCGTGATGTTAGACAAACTACAGGAAAATGCAGCACTGCTACTGTAACATTTCACATAAAACTAGACTGATTTCAAGGAAATAAGGCACAAGAAAGATTAACTGGAAAGAGTGAGTCTGGAAAGATCAATCTTTGGTTGTAGGAACATCCAAAACTGCTTCCAACAGGGGCTCAAAAGAAAGGCCAGTGTGTCAAACCACTTTGTAGTTTTTTTTTATTTGTTCTCTGATTTCACTGATTTTTAAGCACTGTGCTCCATTGTTTCTCATTTCTGCCTTTTTTTCCTCTTAGTTGTTAAGGCAAGGCAGCTTTATTTGTACAGCACATTTCATACAACAGGGCTGTACAGTGGAACAAAATATAAAACATATCAAACGATAAAGACTTACAATGAAAGAGTAAAGAGAAAAGATATAGAGGGTAAAATTAGTTACAGTTAAAAAGGTCACCATTAAATATAGCATAAGTTCAGATAAGAGGTGCAGAGATAAAGATTATGTATGGAACCAGGGAAAATTGGGTTGATTTCTATTAAAAACATGGTGCATGCAAATGCAATGAGAATCTTAACAAGACAATTAGTTAGAAATTAGTAAAATAAATGAATTAATAAATAAAATACAGGAAATTATGTAAAAAAGATTTTATATATGTGTGTGTGTGTGTGTGTGTGTGTGTGTGTGTGTGTGTGTGTGTGTGTGTGTGTGTGTGTGTGTGTCAAGTTCCTGACTTTGCCTTATTCTCTCCTCTGCATCACCACTGCAGCTGGAGCAGCTTCCCTTTCTTCTCAGCTCCTAGCAGGATGCACCATGGCTGATTTTTGGTCTGTGGGCCCCTGGCAGCTACTTCATCCCCCTCCGTTCTCTGTTTTACTCATACAGACCTCTAAAGTGGCTTTAGCCCACAGAGGGCTGAAACATGCTGCTCTAAATGAGCCCTCATGTCTCTGCTTGTCTCTGTTTGGCACATGAAAGACATGAGGCTTTTTGGGGCATGGAGGCCATACCAGGCACATGGTAGACAAAACGACCTGGCAAGAAATCAGCAGTTTAGAGTATGGGAAACTGAGTCATTCATCAGAAAGCCGAGGGACAGAGTGTGCATGTGTGGTCATGTGTATAAGAGATACATAAACTGATTTGAAACTCACTGCTGGTGGGTGGAGGACAAAAAAACTCAGATTGCAATAATGTAACATCTGCATCCAACAAAGATCATTCTGATAATGCTTGTGGACAGAATTTAACCTGACTATCCGACAATGCCGAAATATTCAGAGGTTAATCCAGATTATTATAATATTGGATCATGAAAAAAAAGACTTCTAAGTCCCCTAAATTGGCGCTTTGTTTGCTGCACAGCTGAAATGGCACAGTGGTGTCTGCCGTGCAACATCTGAGCAGAACAAATCCTGAGACATGCAGCCTGATGCACATGAGGGCACAGCAGCCCTGCAAGAGTTATTAAAGAGGGCTTAGCTTGTTAGTGGCACTGTATGAGTGAGCAAGCCATATGCAATGATAAAACTGATTTCCCGGCAGAGACGGCTGCCTTGGGGTCCTTAAAAAAACTGTCATTCTGCAGGTGTGGCACAGGAGCAATGAAAGTCTGCACACTATAACTTAACCTCTGTATTAAACTGCAAAACTCTTCAATATCACTGTGTTTTTGAGTAGAGTCAACAGAGTCTGACACCCAAGGATAACTTTCTCAAAGTTATGCAATGCACGATGTTTCTAAAACACCATATTTACAAAAGTAATCTCTCTCAATCATCACTTAATACCCACTAAAACTATGTTGCAGTGTATTTATCTGCAGACACCCTGCCTTCTACCTGCACTTTTTTATTTTCTTATCATTTTGTTGTGGTCAGGATGTTACTGAGTGTGTAGCCCCCAGCCAATAACAGAACACAGGTGAGGTTGGCACTTCACAAAAATGCCATCAAGAAGCAGCAGCACACATCCAAAATGGACAGTTTTGATTGTGATTTGGTCTACATCATAGACTGTATAAATATTATAACTTTATTGCAACTATCTGAAAAGAGGCATGTCTCCACCTGCCTTGATGGAGTCAGACATACTTCTGTCAATAAATCGATTCTCTCCCAGTGCTTGTTACTGGGACAAGGACAGTAGTCCAGTTAAATGGCCTAATTGAGATTTCAAAGCTTGAAGACAGGTAGCTGAATTCCCCTTTCTTCAGTTGTCATACCTCCTGGATGGTTGGGATAAACAATAACTGACAACAAAAACTTTACTCAGTCAATAAAATCAGCCCAAGAACAATTTGTAAAAACAAATGAGCAGTTGAATGCATGTCACGGCTACTGATGTCTTCAGTGAGAGTCACTCAAGATTACATACAGACAGTATCACACACACAGAGTGACACAAAGACAACTACAGCATACAACAAAACTAACAACAATTAAGGTCCCATTCTTTTCTCAGCTTTGGCATGTCTCTGATCAGGATTAACATATAAATCACATATTTTGATTTATGCTGCTCAGGTCGTATGTTGACATGAGGATCATGGCAATCAGATAATCAATAGACCTGTATTAGAACAGAGGTGCTCATGGACATCGACTACACTTCATAATAAAAAGGAAGGTCATTTTAATATCTGGAAGTGTGTGCACATGTTTAAGTGTGCCTCCCTGTAATCCCTTTGTCATTCTAACTCTCTCTCTCTCCCACACACACACAAACACACACACGCTGACCCTGTGGCCCACCGGCATCCCGTCAGTCATGCTGTGTGGAGGTTGCGGGTGTGTAATTAAACTAGCCTCCTTATCGCCTCATCTCTAGACTCTGGTAATAACCTCCTCTGCTTCCATCTCCCTTTCCTCTGTGAGCTTGGCAGATCCAGATAAGGACCACGGCAGAAAGAAAGAGAGATGCAGAGAAAGATGGAGAAAATAAAGAGAGAGAGAAAGTCCCATGTGCCTGTGTTATGTATAAACTCAACAGGGTGCTCATTATGTAAACTGACTTTTATTAAATCTGCTGCTTCCTACTTTTATCACACACATCAGCCAATACAAAGATCTTTTTTTTTCTCGTTTGTTTGCACCACATGACCTTTCTGCACCTGACCGGCCCTGTATTTTATCACAGTGTCCCAGACCCTGTTGAATATTTACCATCTCTGTGGCACTGTACACACACATCACACCAAGCAGCAGGCAACAAAGCAGAACCAAACACTGTCCTTTCTTATAAATGCTTGAAAGGAGCACACACACGCACACACATGAATGTGCTGCAAAACTGGGCTTGAAGTCCTTGCTAAGCCTATTTTAAGTTTCCATGCAGACATCAAAGTAAAGCTGGTATCAGGTGAGGGGAAAAACCGGGATGCACGCCTTCAGCACTTTCCTATGATATTAAAACGACCGCCACTAATCCATTGCGTGCCTGCAATCCAACACCGCAGCTACTGTACGGATTTGGGCTGATGAGACAAGCATTTTCACTGATACATAAACACACACTGGGGGAAAAAATCTAAGTGAGACATGTCCTGCAGCTGCAACATGAGGGGAAGAAAGGCAGGATAAAGATGTGAACACTGTATTGATGAAAGGACTAATAACAACAAAGAAAAACCTATTGGGGCTGTGATTTTATATTTTATATGCATTGAAAAGAGCTGAAACACAATACATTTTTAACAGCCCCCTGGTGTTTGACCTTAGTGATGACCTGGAAGTGTTCAGCCTACCAGTTTCATGGTGAAATTGTTCTGCTCCCAGCGGCACAGCATCAAACTCATGTTGCGTCTTGCAGCTTCCTTCCTCAGAAACACCTGCCTCACATTGAGGAGGACTGTTGGTTGGCCAGCCAGGCCCAAATATAAGCCATCAGAACCAGGTCAAGACCAGACTGGACCAGAAAATCCACAGGAAAAAAAATCTGAATCCACAGAGGAGGTTTAAGAGAAATGTCCCTAATGAGTGCACCATGTAGATCCAGAGGAAATGTTAAGCTGCTGCCTTCTCGAGCCCCAGCAGGTCTCTGTCTGCCTGAGGGGGAGACAGCTCAGCGCCTCCAGCTTCTCTCCACCCACTCTGGGACACGGAGGAGGGAAAAATAAACGCAGGAGGTGAAAGGCAAGAGGAGCTCCGCGGCCTCTGCTGCCGCTCTGAGAGACAGCCAAACCAAACGCACCAAGAGGAGGAGGAGTGGATACCCCCCCCCTCCCCTCCTCCTTAGCCCACGGCAACACATTGTGCTATTGCTCTTCAATGGACCATCGGTCATATGGGGAGGAGAACGAAAGAGAAAAAGGACAGACCTCTTAACCTTCTAACACCCCTCCCCCGATACCAGACCCCCTCCATGACAAAAAAAGTGAGGAAAAAGAACAAAAAAGGGATCATCAGTGCACCCTTGATAACAGTGGAGAGACTAAATAGTGGGAAGTGCACAGCTCAGAGGCCAAACCACGCAGAACTCAACGCAAACCGTCTCTTTTTCTATTTATTATTTCTTTAACCAGCTCCTCTGCTGTCTGGTAAAAAAAGGCCAAGTTTTATTTTCCCCAACCAGAGCAGAGCAGTCCGGTCTCTGATCATCCGTCACCCACATCACATTGCAGCAGCTGCATGTGTTTATTTATGTTCATGTGTACAGTGGGTTCATAACCTAAGCCTTTATGTATGTGTGAGTGTGTGTAAGAGAGTCCGCAGCACAGGATGCCCTCCGTTTGAGTATGCTCCAACCCCCTGTGCACATACACACACCCCACCGCCGACCACAAATTACAAGCCGAATTTGAATTTTGGGAAAGGCCCAAGATTTACAGAAAGTTCCCACAGTAGGGGGATGCATGATCACTTCCAGCAGGCTGAACTAAAATGTTTAAAGCTTCACGAAACAACAATAATGCTGAAGCCATGTAGGCAGTATAAGGTAATGACCTGTGATGTTTGCACAGAAATAAATGTCTGTTGCTTCTCTACAGCCAAATACTAAAACACAACAGTGGCGCAATGTACAGCTGGTTCAAGACAGCTGTGACACTTATCTTCTCACGGAAAATGCATTTTGGGTAAAATGTTATATTTCATGTAGAACATTTGCACTGCAGTCTGCAAGTCAGGGTGTTTTCCTTCACAGAATTTCACTTTAATTTCATAAACAGAGCAGTGGCTGGCTTGCCAGAAATAAACACCACTGACAAACCAAAAATGGAGTGACACTTGAGAAAGTCACATCTCCTCAACAGATTTAGGAGGACATCACAAGCTGACATTAATACCTCTTTTCCACCAAAATCCAGCCCAGATTTTTTAATAATCACTGGACCAGAGCCGTGTACATGGCTCTGCAGCAGACTAGTATGCTTTTCTGTTTTTATTGTTGTGTTACGTTCAATGTCACAGTGAAAGGCTGAAAAACAGGTTAGCAGACAGTAAAAAAAAAACAGCACCGGGCCCAGTGAAAATTTTATGGTGGTTACTTTTTTTTAAAATCTTATTTACTCAGTTTCCCTTTCAAGTGCTGACTGATTTGTAAAAATGTTTCAGCGCTGCTTGTACAGAGATGAACGGTGTTTTGTGGTGGCGCGTCATTGCATAACCCTGGTAGAGGGGCAAAAACAACCCTGCTCACCCTGGTGATGTATTTTCATGGCTGCCAATCGGAGCCGGAGCCGATAAATACCTGTCGACCACAGAATCATTTGACCCAGGTGTGACTGTTACCTTTCCCATTAGATACAAAGCCAGATGTTAGCAGGTGTTAGTGGGTCTTTTGTGCAGTGGGAAAGGTGCCTTATTGATTGACAATGCCAAGGGGCCTCGTGAGGTGCTTTGTGCTGAATCCAGAGATGTCATGCAGGTATCATGGTGTTTACTACCTTTACTATCTTCAGCTTAGCATGCTAACATTTGCTAATCAGAACTAAACAAGCACAGATTAGTCTGACAATATTAGGTTTGCAGGTACTTAGTCATAAAACAAAGAAATGAACAAATTCAGGATTTCACTTGATGGTGATCATTTTGTGGGGGCCATGAATGTCTGTGACAACCTCTTCATGGCGCTAGTTGAACCTTGGAGTTATGTCCAAAACTTTGTGCCAATTCATGCATCCATGTTGAGATGTATTTCACTGAGTGGGTGAAAACTTTGACCTGACTGTGACGTTAGATGAAAAGTCATCACCAAAGTCAGTAGGATTCATCCTCTGGGGACTGTGAATGTTTCAGTCTGTGGGTACTTGGCTTGGGAACTTATAGGGTTGCGGATTCCTGTCCCCGCACGTACCAAGTATAGAGTGCGGACTGGCGGCTCAATATGTGACATTTTGCCTCCTCAGCACTATTGAGATGCCCTTGGGCAAGGCACAGGAAACTCCTGAACTGCTCCAGGGACGCCAAATTACCCTGTGCTTCCACTCCGAAACAGAGATTCCACTTATTTGTTGTGAGTAAACATGCAAGACTGACAAATAAAGACAGTTAAGTTAAATTAAAATATCATGGCAACCCATCCCACAGTTGTTGAGATATTTCATTCTGAACCAAAGTAGTGGACCAACCCACACTGTCGGCACCTATGAGCGATAAACACCAAAAATGGAAAGTAAACAATATAAAGTGGAGAGTTGAAATCATACTTTACTTTTCAAACAGCAACTAATCCTGCATGTGCAAAACATTTCCGATACCATACAGTATTTCACCAAGACAACACAAAAACACCCCCATCCACTCAGCCGACCACACCACGGGAACATCAGTCCCCCATTGCTCCTAACCAGCACTGATTTAATGACATTCTGGCTCTACAAGAAGGGAATATGTCAGCATTTAGTTCTTGTGTTTAACAGTTTTAGGAACAGGCCTTCAACAAGCTCATTAAGTGCAGCCGCAGTCAATGGGCTGAGTATGGTTCCTTTCACAGTCCCAGATAAACCTCAGTGTGTCAGCGACAATGGGGGGATAACCCTGTCAGGGAGGGCCCTTTGTTTTGGGGGAGCCCCACCTCAGAACTCGAAAGGCGGGGGGGTTGGGGTGATGGTGGGAGGGGGGGTTGGGAAGGCCCTGCTGCCGGGCTGTTCCACTCTGAATGGGGGGCGAGGGACATATGGACTTGCCGGGGGTAAAGTGACGTGCACAAAAGCGATCAGACAGGAGTCTACTGAGGAGGTAATGAAAGATTGACTACTTTAGTTGCCTTTTTATTGACCCCACTTTTACATCACATACAGTCCTCTTTACATAACGTGGTATGGAATCACATTAATGTAAAAAATTGGCACTTGGCACAGAATTTTAGATTAATCAATTAGCTGTCATTAACCACCAGCTAATTTAATATAAATCAATCAGCTGAATTATTTTTTAAGAAAAAAAAGTTTAAATGCTCTGATTTCAGATTCTTAAATTTGAATATTTTCTAAGAGCTTTACTCCTCTCTGACATTAAAGTGAATATATTTGGGATGTAATTAATAAATTGAGAAAAATATCGACAGCGTAATCGAAAATGAGAATAATTGTTAGTTGCAGCCCTTAGCAATATAAGATAAATTGGTGTGTGTGGTGTCGTATTTTAACAGTTTCATTTCACTAAGTATTATCGACTAACCAACTAACTATTATTTACTGAAGGTAAGTCAAACAGTTTGTCATCCAGACACCACCTTCTTTATCTATCAAATCAATCATCAAATGAAACTTTGAGTTAAAAGGTATCATATCAGCATTAGAAAATCTAAATTTCTGAAATGTGTGTCCACATTTCTCATACTTTGTGAGCAGGGCTTGGCCTCATATCAGATTTTCACTACACTACTATTGTACTATTGAGTTCATGGTGACGATATTATCGCTATATCATTATAAAATTTAAATAGTACTAACAGTGCTATCAGTCAAATTCATCTTTAATTTTGTTTTCTGCGGGTTTTGTCTGAAAAAGCAACCAGATGGCGTTGAGTGAAGGGGGGCAAAGTAAAAATGGAGAGAAACTGAGTTTTTATTCAACTTGCAGTTTGTCACGGTTACCAGCTGAGTTATGTTACTAATAAAACAACTTTTTATCGCTGAACAAAATGTTCTGTAACAGTCGGGAAAATGTTATCCTATCTTAAGATACAGAAAAGATGAAACATGTTATCGCTGTATGTGAACATACTCTGCCTCTAGATTTGGTCTTCTCAGAATTAAATAACTTTAAGTATTTTTTTAAGTAAAAGTGAGTAAATTAACTCAAAATTTCAAAATTGTAGAATTCTCACGTCAATTTGATTTTTATTTTTTGAGTAAATAATGCCTATTTTTTCTTATGTCTTCATGTTTTGGAAGAAGTTTATAATCCCTAAAAGGTGGCTGCACCATTAAAGTCTAAAACTAAAACTCTTGTTTGAAGGTTTTTATCCAGTATTGATGATACATATTCATTCTTAAGGCAAATTGTTGAGATGCAACTTCTCATTGCAGTTCTGTTTTTTGTTTATTATGCATCGTGTATGTGCGTGATGATGTGTGATGATGTGTGGGAGACAGAGATGATGTGTTTAAAAGCTTCTTGAGGAGCAGATTTACAGCCCCATCATAGGATTCAACACTTATCAGGGTGGCTTAGAGACTGCCTGTGTCAACTGAGCAAGCGGAGACATGCAGAATAACACTCACACTCACACTCACACTCACACACACACACACACACACACACACACACACACACGCACGCACACACACACACGCACGCACGCACACACGCATTGCGATTGCATCCAGGTTGAAATCAGAGGGATGAAGACACTCGCTCAAGCTTCAGGATAATATAGTTCAATGGAAAGATGTGAAAATCCACTGTGTCTCTTTTAAATACCAGAGAGCTGACAAAAAGCCAAGAAATATACTTCATAACTGTATTCATGCCTATTTACACTGACGACTTGCATCAAACTCAGAGCACAACAGAGAACCTCTGCAGCTGGAAGCACAACTAAAACCATTTAAAGCTATAGTTGGTACCTTTTAGAAAGAAAAAAAAACCTTTTTTGTCATATTTACTAAAACTGTCACTACATCCACATAGTTGAACATGAGACAGGTAGTCTCATGAATTATGCTCCCCCTCCTCCTCGTAGTCCATCTATAAGAAGAAGAACCTACATGAGGGTGCACAAAAACAACCAATGAGAGCTGAGAGGTGTATAACGCAGATGTCAATCCTGTCAATCACTGCTCCTGAACTGTGGTCAAACTGTCAAAGCAGGTAACGCGGATCAAATATGAATCAGATTCTGTTACTGCTTTGCCCGTTTCTCAAATATTTTCAGGAAAATAATTTTGGTGTACTATTTAGCTGTAAAATGAGAAAGTTGGTTCCATCGGCTGGACTGTTTTCAACATGGAAGCCGGGTCACAAACTTTCTCATTTCACAGCTAAACGGTACGCTAAAATATGTATCTGAAAGAATATATATATGTGTGTGTGTGTGTGTGTGTGTGTGTGTGTGTGTGATCATATAGGTTCTGATGTAATCTAAGTTTAAACAACAAATTCTATACATTTTAAATAGTGTACAAAAGTAGACTATCCTAAGGTTCTGTTTATATTTAAATTATTTATTTATTATTTCTGTTAAAATACAGGTACAAGTTATTTGAGAAAGGTGTGATGCCATACGGCAGTTTCGTGTGCATGACTTTAGAGATCGTGATGACCTCGAATGCTTGAACGACCAGAAGTCTGCATAGGTGTGGATTGTCAGAAGTTTCTGACTGTTTAATGCTGTGCTATAACGTATGCTAACAGGTGATATGTGTATGCGTTGGTAGTGGACCAGGAGAAACATGACTTTGGAATGACTTTGCCTGAAGTATTTTTTTTGTATGCTAAAATAAACCTTGTTTAAGTTTTTCCTCGTGTGAGTACCTGGATTTCATAAAGAAACTGGAACATGAGTCAAAACCGAGAGACTTGCTGACTAAATGGCCTAGGAACTTAAGTATGTTAAAACAGCCACTTTAAAACATAAAATATAAATGATAATTTCAAGTTTTATTATAGTATTCTACATAGAAGGATAACTTCTAAAGATCTGATCGTAAATTTGAACTTCTTAACTTTTATGTTTCATTTGAGCAGTTCAGCTTACGTGATGGTGATCACATAGTGAGCAATAATTACGGTCGCTGTTGCATCAAGTCAAATTGATCTCAGATGTATTTTATGTGCTGTACATTATATGACCTGAAACATTGAATTTTTATACTTTATGAGAGGTATCATGTTTTCCAGCTTTGTACAAACAAATTTCCTTTTTATTTAGACTCGGATCATCAAGTCTGATTTGTTGTATTAAAACCTGACAGCAGACGTCATCGGCTCTCTGTTGGCTCCACAGAGGTCATGAGGTATTCAACCTGCCTCTCAGTCCTCGCTGACCCCGGGCACGGGCCTCTGGGGAGGGTGACTTCAGCCCTGCTGACCTCTACCTCCTGGCTTCTCCTCCCTTTTCCACACTGCCTTCTGTTTCCAGACAGAGATGGAGCTGATTGCGTTAGTCTAACCGCCTCTGCAGCTTTAATTCCCCAGGGGGCGCCACTCACAATGACCCGTTTGTCTGCACCAACAGGCTCCCTGTTACAACTAACGCGAGGAAAGCAGAGAAGGAGAGAAAGCGAAGAGAGGAGGGCACCTTGGGGGAGATCAATGGACGGACGTTGACTCAGGAGAAGCAGATGCCCGGCCTTAATTAATATGGTTATGTCCTCAGCCATGACCTCACACAGGAAGGCGAGGGGACAACCGCACAGGAAGTGGAATCTGATCGAGACGCATTAGGCAGAGATGAGGTCATTACAAGAGGAGCCAACTGCCATATGATCATGTATATCCTCAAAAAAGAGAGCGTTTAACTGAGTCTGTTAAAAAAAAAAAAAAAATCCCCCGTGACAATGAACGAATGTATAAATGAATAAAAGAAATATGAAGACATTTATTCTATAAACATAACAGCTGAATTGTCTCAGATACATTCAACAGATGCACAGGTCCAATTCAGTTAGAAATTGATAAAACAACAATCATGACTACAGTAGCACTGCAACAAGTGATTATTTTTTTCATTATCAATACATCTGCTGGTTATTTTCATGATTAACAGATTAATTGTTTAGTCTATAAAATATAAAAAATAAAAATAAAAACTTTTACATTTTACTTCACATTTTAAAAAAATACTCATCAAAACTTCCTGGAGCCCAAATTTATACTCCAGATCGCTTTATTTCCCCCAACCAACAGTCCAAAATCCAAAGACTATGTTTCCTATCATAAATGACAAATAAAAACAGCAAATTCTCACACTTAAGAGGCTAGAATCACAAAAAACATAACATTTTTCCTTGAAAAATGATCAACCTATCTTTATAAAGACAGTGATGAATTTTCTTTCGACTGACTAATCATCGCAGCTCTAGACTACAGTTGTTCATATTACATGAAATCATGAGCAAAGCTGGATCTAGAAACCACAAATGTTTCAACATCATATCCTGCAGGAAACACTATAACCAGTCTCTTTATCGTCAAATAAAACCCACAGACTTAAGACTTGCTGCTATCTCATCATCTGACCGTCGTGCACCTGTGTGAGTGAAGCTTCTGCTTGTGTCAGCCGTCGGACTGTTTCAGCTCAGGACCATCATCTCTGTGCTCTCTGAGAGAGGACACAGACTTGTGTTGTAGCTCTTATCAACAGCAACATGGGCTTCCTCCTGCCTGATGCTGATTGTAACATGCGTGTGTTCGCTGTTTGGTGAAAACCTCTTATCTCCAGAGTGTCAGCTTTAAGGCACTGAAGAAAACAGCGGCGATTTCAGCTTGACAGAAACAGACTTTTTGACACATTCTGACGGCTTTCCATGCTAGCTGTGACACGAAATGATAAAGAGCGTACGCCAAATCCACAAGGATCACTCACAAGTCCTAACAAGACACGTCTTTTTTCCTGTGCTCTTTGTCTGAACTGCTGCAGTCTGTTAAAACCTCAGTTATTCCTCTGAACAATGAACTCTCCAACAATGAATCACTAAAACATCCATTAAATCTGGCTTTAACTTGCAGCTCCTCCAGAGGAGACATATGTGTATGTGTGACCCTTTGTCATGGTAATAAAAAAAAAAAGCAGCAATATAGTCACGCAGACCCCCCACCCAATCTGTCCTCCTCTGGGCGGGTAGGAGGGCATTAGCAATCCAATGCAGCACGGTGGTGCTTTGCCTTTCACTCTCACCTGCTGGGCCGGGTCTTCAGGAGACTCACGCTGGATGTAAAAGCCATAAAAAAAAGTCATTACTGCCTTTCACAGGATATGGGGGGGAAGGGGAGCGGCTAAAGACATGAGAGAAACCTCTTCTAGGGGTCAAGTGAGATGGGTTTTAAAGGTTGATTGATTGTATTTGTATTTGCAGACCGAAGACGCTGAAATTTCAACCCAATCGCCAGAATATATGTTGGCATTGTGTGTTTCTGCAAACCACTGGCGGATACGTAGAAACTTCATGTTTCAACAGGTTACTTATGTTTAGGCACAAAAACAACGTAGTCATTGTAGGTAAACATCCTGCACAATATCTGCTGGAAAAACAGCGATGCCTCAGTAAAAAACAACCACTTTTCTTGCCAAAATCCTGCCTGGAAAAACAGCGATGGAAAACATTTGGTGCCTAAATAGCTGCTGAAAATACAGCAGTGTCTCGCTAAATCACAGCTGTGTCTCACTGAAGTGACACGCCATCCACTGTCCCCTCCACCTCTCAAAGACAAAAAAAGCTCATACACTACGTCACTTTCGAAACACTGATATGATGCATCTGAGACATGCAAATGTAACATATTCATGTTTGCAGAAACATACAATGCTGACATTTTCTTCTGGCGACTGGGCTGGATATTTAATATTTTCGCAAAAGTATTCATTTGTTTTAATTTGATCTATATCATGTTGAAATCTCTGTTTTTATTATTATTATTATTATTATTATTATTATTGTTATTATTATGTTTCCCTTAAATCAAATGCCGTGCTTGAAAATCATCTTGACCATCTACAATATACAATATATATACAATAACTACAATATCACAATATTTTGTGAGCCAATATTGTATTAATGCACGGATGCCAAGTACTTTTTATTGTATAAATCATTAATATTATAAATACAAATTAACTTATTGGTAGCCCACTAAAATAGAAAAATCATTCGCTTTTTCAGTCCATTAGATATATTTTGTGGCAATAAAAATGAATAAAGTGAGATGAACAGACTAAAAACTTCATCTTATACAACAGATGTTGTATAAGTTTTTCTTTGGAGACATAATTTAAGGTTGAAAATCGGTAAAAAATCACAATAAATCACAATATATGTTATCATAAGACTCAGCATGTCATAAAACATTTAAGATCACAATAATATGTCCTCGTGACTAAATTATTGTGAAAATATTGTATTGTGGAGCCTCTGGTGACTCTAACCCCTAGCTGCAACTAGAGTTTTTTTCATTGACGTGATCTCTCAATATTTTGTCAGGAATTGTCAAAAAGTACCCATTACAGTATAATTAGTACATACAGGATCTATGATGACTTCCTCAGATATATTCTTTTTCATAAACCAGAGCAAAACCTCCAAAGTATTCAATGTGTGATAGAAAAAAAATCCCACAGTGAATGTTTAGCATTCAGATGATTTATTATTTATCAAAATTGTTGTCAAGTGATCTTTTCTTGATTATTTTCAGTAAATGTATCTACACTAAATTCCTTTGGAGTTACCGTCTGCTGCGGTTTAACTATTCATAAGTGTTCAATATTAAAGGGAAAGTGCAGGCATTACATTAATAATTACAACTTACATGAATGAATAACCAGGCAACAAAATATGATGTCATTGCTGGTTTCCCTGCCTGGTTTTCACTGACTGTATATATCAGTCTAATCTCTCCCCTCCATCACCACTCATCCATAGTTTGCCACTGAGGGTCATTTAATTAGCTTTGAATCCATAATAGTTAAATGAGTTCACACATGTCACCGGGTACTGCAGGTTCACGGTCAAACCAATTCCCAAAATGAAATTACACCCAATTTAAATAATTCAAATGAGGGGTATTATAATCCCGGGCAATTACACACCTTGAGGAAGGGAGGAAGTTGAATTAATTGAGCTCTGCGTCGCTGATGCATCTATCACAGTGATGATTTAATATCCACACTAAGCTCCTTTCTCCTGGATGCCTAAATTGTGGATCTTGGTTTGTTTACAACAAGATCTTCTTGGTAAATATTAGCTGTGGTGGCTTGTGACCCTCTTCACCAGTCCCACTATGTTTTTATGTGATTGGGCTTCAGCTCAAAAGCTGAGATGAGCTTTCATAATGAGTCTAATAAAGCCAGTCTTTACACAGAGGCTGACTTAAGCCTTTATCTGCAAAGATACTTATTAAGATAGGGGCTCCTTATCACACCGGCACACGGACAAATCTCTCTATGTGGCTGCGTGCTCATGTGTGAGTGAGCATGTGATTGTGTGTGTGTGTGTGTGTGTGTGTGTGTGTGTGTGTGTATGACTTATAAAGGTCTGTGCACGCTCCAAGTAGCATCAGAATTTATTTTTCAGGGTCTCCTGCTGTGAATGTGGCTTTCAGAGATTCTTCGTTTGAACATTTTCTTTTTCAAAGCCTTAGCTAAGAATTAATGAGCTGGCAACAATGAACACTCGGGTTTCAAAGAGCAAGAAAATGAAAGAGAGAGAGAAAACAAGGGAGGAAGAAGAGAGAGAAAGAGAGAGAAAGAGAGAGAAGGTGGTGCAGGATAAAACTGAGGTATTACAGATTAATAGAGAAGACTGTGGCCTTGAATGACTGAAACACACACACACACACACACACACACACACACACACACACACACACACACACACACAAGTGCGCTGTTTGTGAATGAAATCAGGTGTAGGGTAAAGAAACAAGCACTAGAGGGCAGCAGAGTATCTGTGCAAGGTTTTGCTCTCTGTAATGACAGTATGGTAAAAGGTTAAAGGTCACAACGGCTTGTCATTTCATGTGATGACACATGAGTTGGAAATAACACACACACACACACACACACACACACACACACACACACACACACACACACACACAAACATAGAGCAAACGGCCTCAAATACCATTCACACGTTTCCAGACTATCGCCTTCACTTCAGATTCAGCAGATTGTGCCAGACTTCACACTCACACACACACTCACAAACACACACACCTGAGAACACAGACAGTGCCCTCCTCTCCCCTGTCTGTAAACACGACCTGGATGTTTCCCTCTGCCTCCTGCTGCTCTCCTTGCATTATGGATTAACTCTTTGTTACAGGTGTGCACAACATGTTTGTGTGTTTAGTGCCAACTGGGTCATCGAGCTGGATGTTTGTGAGGAGCAGGAGCCTCGTCTACACTCTGACTCATGACTGCACTAATCCTCCTGATCACCGCAAACGCGTGCTGCTGGTAGTTACCTGTGTCATTTTTTTTCTTTTAATTGAAAATACTATAGAGTAACGGGATAGTAAATGTGCAGATGTACAATTTAAGTTTTTTTATACAAAGAAAAGAGCAGTGTTAATGAGAAACATTTATAGTTGTTGTACACATAAAGGAAAAAGAGGAAAACAAAACAAATCAGAGAGAGCAGAAAAGAAAACAACAAACAAACAAACAACAAAATCCAAGCAAACCAACATCCACATACCCAAATCTGGCTCATTTAGAGTGAAAAGTACCTGTACAATCTGTGTCATTGTCAATGCATCAAGGTTTTTTGGAGCATCTGTCCCTCAAGCCCCTTGTTTGACCTCTACCTCAGCTTCTTTCCTACATTTCCCAGAATGCCTGAAAATCTCCCATTTCAGCTACTGTTTATCTTCATGAATATGTTGGTCCTGTACCTTCTATTTTTTAAGTGTTCCAACACAAAAATAAAGACTGACTGTGATAGAGATAGTAGGAGCAAGATGACAAGCTTTCCTCGAAATGACTCAGACGTCAACCCACTCTTCTGACTGTGCTGCATTCAGGTCTATTTGTTGCTACTGTGGGAGCTGAAATTGCTCTTACTGCCTCTCATATAATGGATTTTTCTCCCTCTATTATTGTTGAAAGTTGGCGCAAAATGGCAGCTCCAGAAAGATTGCTTTGGGTGAATGGACTTTCCCTGATTATAAAACTAAAGTAAAGAATTTTAACATCGTGTCTCCGAAGATGGCTGCGATAGCACCAAAATCATACAGCGGCCTGCACATCTCCGGAGAGCCTCGTCTCATCTCACTCTGCCCTCAGAGCAGATTGGGTTCACAGTGAGGACCAACGCTGTCTGTGCACCAAATCCGCTGAGGGTTGGACCCGTGCTGACAGCAGTGCAGCATCCTCGGGAGCTATTCTGCCTTTCAGGGCTTCCTCTAGTTCAGTCAATCCCTGGAGTGAAGCCCAGCAGACAGAGATGAAAAATGAGGACAATAGAGCTATGAGACAACCAACACTCCCTCTGTATTAAAGGGTTGTCTAACCATGGACTGTTTTTTTCTTTCAATCCAAAGAAGGGCAACAGTGCATAAAAATGTGGATGGAAACAATGTTTTTGTCTCATATTTTGTATTATTTGATGGTTTGCTAAAATAGAAGCAGTCAAAACAGAAGTTGTCTTTTCTGGATTTCATCACTTGTGAAGGACATTGTAGGGCATTTATTTGAGAGAAATGTGCTATCTAAATAAAGCCTCATCATTTTATGTAGTCTATGATGAAACTCAGATGCTTGGTGTGTGATGCAGATGTGTTTCAGAGTGTATGCAATCAGTGGAATCAAATTCCTGCTGCTCTGGTGTAGAAATCATGTTTATTTTTTGCCAACATTTGTTTTATCTTTTTTTTTTTTTTGCATTAGGTGGACCACTGAAATATCTGACCATCACATCCGACTCAAGTGAAAATTACATTTCCCTGTTTTTGTTGTTGGTGATTTGGGGGGTAAAGTATTCCTTTGATATCTAACTTTATGTGCATTCCCGAAGACCTTTGTGATGTTTGAAAGGAGCAGATAAAAATCACCGTCTGTATATCTCTTAATTACTTACACCATGTTACACTGAATTTGTGAAGAAAACTGTGTTTTTCTTGCATGCCTCTGTTGAAAGCAAAATCCCCCCAAAAATGAGAAAAATCTTGATATATTAATACACCACTATATTAACAACAGCAAAACTATATCAGAAGATCCATTTACAGACGCTCACACAAATTGTGCAGGATAACTCAAGCCTCATTTATCCAGTCGTATGTTCAGTGCTTCCCAAGCAGAGAGGCCTTTCCAACCGGGAACTGAACATGAAGTGAAATTCATCTATGCTCTCTTCAAAGCCACACTCCACTGAAAAAAACAGTAATTTTATTTCACTGCACAAAGGCGCTGCTACTCCACCACTTATGTTTTGATGTTGTGTTGCTGTTGTTATATGCTGACTCCTATGACTTCAACTTTCTCCATTTTTGGATTTTTTGTTCACTGGAGGCATGCAAGAAGAACAAAGTTTTCTTAAGTAATTCAACATAAAACATGGTGAGTAACTAACATATATATGGTCACTTTGGGGGGGGTTAAGTTCTCCTTTAAGTTTATGTATTTGAATTTGGTCTCTATTTGTCACTTTATCCTGATGCAGACGACATATTTTTAAACAGTTATTAGCCGTATTTACACTTACTGTTTAAGGTGGGAATATCCTGCCATTATGCTGCCTTTCTTTTCCTTATATAACGTCTGATCGTGGAAAGTTGAAAGACCGGTCTCACGTGTCATGTCATGCTAGAGGCAGACACTCGTGTGTTTAAAGTCATGCCCGTTGCGCCTCCTTTGAGTGCGGGATGCCGTGATGCAGTGTATATTTAAACCTTGGAGCAGAATGATGCCGCTATCGTTTGGTTCCATGTAAAAGTACAGGGGTGGTACAGAGCGGTGTTTCTATAGCGTGCTCTCTGTGTAGCAGCAGCTATTGCCTGATAAAATGAGCTGACTAACAAAGTGTATTGTACAATACTGTAGTTAAAAAAGTTGACTAAGAAAGGCAGACAAGGCAATTCACAACCACATAAAAAACAGCAGCTGTCAGGGGATTCCCTTGCCTAAACATTCAGTAAAAAACACTCACATAAACATGCCACACACACACACACATACACACACACACACACACACACACACACACACACACACACACACACACACACACACACACACACACACACACACACACACACACACACACACACACACAAGCCACAGTCAGCAGTATAGGATTTCAGTACATGGCTGCAATATTCACATCACTGCTGTTGGAAGGTCAGGGGTTAACTCAGCCGAGGGTGAAGACGGCTGCTTCATCAGCACCACAGGGATGGAGAGAAAGAGAGGGAGAGAAAAAAAAGACAGAGAGGAGAGAGAGAAAGTCACGGAAAGTAGGTCAGTGAGAAAACATGATTAGCCACTAAACAAACGACACCAGCAGCGGACGCGTGCCGTGTCCGGCGGCGCTGGGCTCCTGTAGCTTCCCCTCACGCCATCATCATCATCATCCCTCCAGATTCAGAGCTGTCTCCTAAACAACAGCGTGCTGGATGCCTCAGTGGCTCCAAATCACGCTTACTGTACAGACAGGTTGCCAAGCTTGCACATGCTGGCTCTCTAACACACACAAACACACAGACACCTCCTTCCCCCTCACTGCCTTACATGGCGTTAGAGCGATCCCTCTCGCCTCTGCAGCCGTTTGTGTGGGGTTGCTAAGCGCAGCCAATATTTCACACAAACACAGCAAAACAGCCACCCTGATATCCTGCTACGCTGCCATCCTGGACAGAAGAGACGCAGCCTGCTCCGGCTCCTTCCAGGAAAATCACTGAATTTGGCGTTGTGTTTGTGTTATGCTAAACAGAGCCAGAGAAAGTACTGACAAGTCTGTGTATTCATTTACAAAAAAAGATTATTCAAAGAGCTGGATGAGAAAATAACGAGGACAGACACATAAAAACACAATCTGAACTGAGTGATGACAACTGACACGGTTGTAAACTAACTTTTTTTTGCAGAGAGTGAATGTCTTCAGATTTTTGGACAAACCAGTCTTGTAAAACAGCATTTAGATGATTATGGGACAGAAACCAAAGCCATCACTTATTATTTTGGGGGTTTTGATTTGAGGAAACAAATTAGCAATCAATAAAATAAAACACTTTTGTAAAATTGTACCCCAGATACTTGTCATGATCTGTACACTCTTAGAAATAAAGGTTCCAAAAGGGTTCATCCTGAAATGCTGAGGTTCAACCCAGAACCGTTTTCTTCTGAAGAACCCTTTTGTGAAGAAAGGGTTCTTTGTGTGACTAAAAGTCACATTAATAACTAAATCTATGATTAGCAAGAGAAATGTCTATGGTAACGTAATGACTTAGTACTTTAAGAACCCCCTCTTCGTTCCAGATGAAACCCTTGGAAATTAAAGGGTTCTAGCTAGAATCGTATGAGTGGTTTCTTAATGAAACACTTGAAAATAAAAGGGTTCTTGGAAGAATTGTCTGAGTTGGTTCTAGATGAAACCTTTGAAATGTAAATGGGCTCTCGCTAGAGCCTCCTGGGTGGGTTCTTGTTAGCACTCTAAGATGGTGGAAAGGTTCTGGATTGAACATTGTACATTTTACATTGTAGAAGGTTTCTCTGTAAAACCTCTAATAGAGGGTACTAGGTAGAACCTTGCACAGATGGTTTTATTTAAGTATTACCCTTTATGTTAGGTTCTAGGTAGATCCCCCTGAAAGAGTTCTAGCTGTAACTTTATTAAAAGGTTTTACTAGGAACCAAACAGGGTTCTCCTATGGAAACAAGCCAAAGAACCATATATGGTTGTATTTGATACTTTCATTTCTAAGAGTGTACAGAACATTTAGGGAGAGAGGATTTTGAAGGCAATTATCTAGTGGTGTAATGTAACAAAGTAAAAATAATTTGTTACTGTACATAAGTATTTTTAAGAGTATCTGTACTTTACTCAGGTTTAATTATTTCTGTCAACTTTCACTTTTACTCAACTGTATTTCCCCAGAGTACTTACAACAAAACAGGGAAATAAGGGAGGAACGGACAGACGGACGGATGAAGGAATAGGAAGACAGTTTTTTTTTTAAATCCTTTAAGTTGTTAAAAAAAAGACCTAATTTTTCTTCTAATATGATGTATGCTCCATTTTGAAGGTGGTGTATGTTACTAAAACATAAGCTTTTTGATTCTCATGATTCTGACAGCTCACTTTTTTGTTAACAGGATTTTCCTGTACTTTTACTTTAAATACTTAAGTTCATTTAATATAATAAAATTACATTTGGTACTTAAGTCTAGTTAGTATTAGATACTTCAAGATTTTTACTCAAGTAATATTCTAATAGGGGACTTAAACATCCACCAAAGTCATTTTCTGGTAAGAAATTTGTATTTTACTCATATATACCTTTCAGGTACTTCATCCACCACTGAAATCATCGGTACTCTTTCCAGCAATACTCAAAATGTACTGAAGCACATATTGTACCTCACAAAGCTGCACACATTTGCCTAGCAGCAGGCAATGAGCCTATAATGTAAATTCATTCGACAGCAGCTACACTGAGTACTAAGTAAAAGTATCTAGGTGGACAGAGAAGTATTTCAAGACAAAAACGCAGTGGTTGTCTTAAATGCCACTCAGCAGGCGTGGGTGCAGGTGACAGTTTTACATGCTGACCTTCCTGACCATCCTGTCCTCTCCATCCTCCGACGCTGGCGTGATGCTTCTCGGGGATCCTGCGCCCACCTGCTGGCCCAGTGAGGGGATTTGGGTCTTGAGTGGTGCCGGAGGCAGGGAAAGAGCTGACGGTCTGCTGTGGGTCTGAGGGATGGGCAGGGCGCTGTGCACTGGTTTGGGTTTGGGGAGTCCTGATTTCATCTTTGAGGCCACCAGGATGGCTGGCATCTTCTCCCCGACCGCCTGATGACCGCACGCTCCCCTCCCTCTCACACTGAGATGGAAATTTTCCAGCGAGAGTCTTTGTTAACTCACATATGGTCCAGCTTCTTCTGTGAAGGTGTTACCAGGTAGGAGAAACACACGTGCAGTTTAGACCTCTTAGTTGAAGTAATGTGTGTAATTCTTGGGAGTCCAGCTTTGGCTGCTCCTGCTGGATCTCAGCAGGAGGGTGAGCTGAGCTCCCCAGCATGCAGTGGGGGGCTAAAAACCCACCAAATCCACCTGTTTCAGAGTAAGCAGCTTCAGCTCTTTCTAGAAAAGACCAAATCCTCCTCAGAGTGCTCTGTAAAAAAATGTCCAGATGGAAATGAGAAAATCTACTCTGTAAAGTCCAGGAAAGAAAATCAAAAATCCCACTTCACACTCAGAGGAATCCCCAGTTCCCTGGTGGCAGAGCAAGTGTTGCCTTCTATTTATTTCCAGCACTGAGTGAGAGTCAGCGATTGGCGAAAGGATCCTGCAAGAGGCAGAGGCGTTCCTCTCCCACAGAGCCCTGTTAATCACTCGATCGCTTCAGGATGACAGGAGGAAAGAGTGGGCTCCGTTGAGAAGAGGTGAGAAGAGACCGAGAGATGGAGAGAAAAAAGAAAAGGCAGCAGTGACACAGCGACCGCTCGCTCCAACGACTGCTCAGCCTGTGACTGCACAGCCTGAAACACACTCACTCTGCTGCCCCTCTCTCTCTCCCTCTCTCTAAGTCGTGGTTAGCAGCAGGTGTGGCTTAGATCAGTGCTGACATATGTGGAGAAAAGCTCACACATCAACAGTATGCTCCCGCAGCCTGCCTCTTTATTCCTCTGCATGTCTTACTTTCTTTTCAGATAACATGCTCATCATGGGGAGCTACTTATTCTCATCTTGAGTTTTGGGGTTGCCAGTTCAGTGTTACGGTTTATTTTTTGCATGTGAAGGTCTTGAATCCCATGAGCAATAGATGTAAATGTCTTGAAATGAGGCAGTATCCATGTGGGTCACATTAAACAATGTAATTCCCACTGCAAGAAACAAATCCTGTCAGCCTGCTTTGAGATTATGGGTGCTCTCATTCGGGGTCGTGTTTACATGTTTACATGTTTACATGTTTACGTGTTTACGTGTTTACGTGTTCATGAAATACCCCCTCGTGGTATTTACAACTTTCTGAAATTATTGCAAAGCTCAGAGTAAACAGGTTTTGACCTATTTTCTAACATTTTTAGAAATGGCGCAAGCCATGGACTCTAACTTTTTGGGGAACGGTAAGTTAACCCTTTCAAACCTGGATAGACACCACTTTTCTTGTGCTGCCTTCAGATGCCTTTCACAAGTTTTTAAACATTGGAGGCCTGAGCGAATTGGTGTGGTCTCTTTCAAAAACATGGGGAAAAGGCAATGAAGAACTAAGAAATGTTCCACAAATTGCAAGAAATTAGATCATTTGGATTTTGTTTTTAATGCTTGGGGAAAAAGAAAAATGCTGTAGAAAAACTCTATAAGTATTATATTTACATACTTAAAATTATGTTACAGAATGATCACTTCTAAGCATATTTTTCAGGTCATTTCTATCTTTGTTTTATTAAATTTTGTTATTTTCTTTTTCATTTTTTTCTTTTTTAAAAAAATAATTTTCAGGTCATTTTAATTTTAATATTTCCTTGTACATCAACAACAGAACCATTACATCTGTATGTTATTATGTAGCCAAAATATTGTAATTCCAAAGTAATGCCTCAATGATGCTGTGGTTAAAAATTGGTAAAGATTAGTCACAAAAAACACTTGGTTATGGTTAGAATAAAATCATGTTTGGCTAAAATGCCCGGTTTGGTGGTACTATGACAGATGGAAAAACAGCAACAAATCGCTAAAAACCCACCCACATTTGGTGGCTAAAAAGCCACCAGAAACACGACAACTCTATAAATCAACCAATTTTTGTTGTTTCCTGGTCGCGAACAGAAATCTGCAGAGGTCCCCAACTTGGAAGGCATCTCGCCATTCACCTCCCGATGATAAAGTCACCTCATATATTAAATTACTTTAGAAACGCCGATATGATACATGCAAATGTAACATATTGGGGGGTTTGTGGAAAAAAAACTATGCAAGAAAATCTGTCACCCAAAGAACAGTGTTATACCTCATGAGCTAAAATAGCAACGTTCCCAATGCTACAGATCCTAGAGATGCATGTATGTAGGCAGAAAGTGGTCTAATACCAACAATATGCTACATATGTCAGCAATCATAGTAAAGACTGATTGATGACTATTTGCTTTGTCAACCAAACTGAATATTGGACCAGATCACCGTGTTAAGCTTCAAGTGCTTCTTCACTTTCAGCAAGTACAGTATAACAGCCACTGACAGTGAAAATGTAGTATTAATAGACTCTTCTCTGTATTTGCTCCCTCCTCTGACTCTGTTAAGCCTCCCCTTTTTTACATACGCGGATGGCCAATTAGTAGACTAGTGTCAGATGAGCCTGACTCCCAGCAGGCTTAGTGAAGGTTGCAGAGGGAATGACTCAAATCCTGCTGCAGAGCCACAGAAAAAAAGGGCAGTGCAGGAGAGATTTTGCATTATCTCCTCTTCTCTTCCAACACCAGTCGATTTAAGTATTTACAGACAGATTTGTATGTAATTCATGATTTGTAAATAGTTCATTTCAAACCCCATGAAACCTGAAAAGCATTAAGGCAAATTTGCACTGGTTACTGTATGCTTTCACAAAACTGTCGAGTGTTAACCCTTTAAGTTCGTTTGGCAAAGCGAGAGCAGACTGTATATAAGGATGGACAACATGACATTTCCCCCAAATGAGGCTTTACAATCTTGATCGCCCCCTGGTGTCTGTCTACAGCATAGGTCATAAGACCTGCCCTGTTAATGAAAAGGACATGGGCCAAACTTAAAACTAAAAGTAAACGCCAAATACATTTTTTCCCAGGTAGTCCTGATGTTTTGATTTTATGATAAGTCAGATTTTCCACTATAATTGATAGCTGTGTCAGCCAATCTATGCGCTCACGTTCAATGGAGCTGCTCGCGATTGGTCAAATGGGTGGTTTGGCGAAAACTCCCCCAGCATGGAGATCGACTCTGGCTCGGAATGACATCACCAGCAAAAGCTGGCAGCGGCCGTATCTTGGATATTTTAGCTGCACTTAACATAGCGGGGGTAAGTGGGTAAGTGTCATCCATCTTTATATACAGTCTGTGGGTGAGAGCAATAAACTGGGTACCAAATATCGCAAAACAACGAGACAAAAATTCAAATCTGAAATGTCTTTCAATAGAAGTTTGTTAGGAGTGAGAACGTAAGTATCTCATCATGCTTTTAAAGCCAAATATAACAAACTGTGTGTGTACTAGGGCTCATACTAATGATTTTTTTGTCAAAATAGATTTAACGATAACTTCCTTGATTAATTATTTGGTGCTGAAAATGTCACACAATTGTAAAAAATGTCTGTGCAGTTCCCTATAGCCAAATGCGACGTCTTCAAATTGCTTGGTTCGTCTGACCTACGAAGCCAAAGAAAGCCAAAGATATTCAGGTTATCTGTCACATAAAACAAAGCAAAGTGGTATCCTCACATTTGAGAAGCCACAGCAAGGGAAGGTTTTCAATACTTTACTCTAAAATGTAAAACATCGATCACATGGTGGCAGGACAATCTCCAAAGTTAGTTGCATACATCATCTAGGACCTATTAATTTCTGTGCCAAATTTCATCCTGAGAAGAGGCAATGTGGTATTGTTAAAATATTTCACAGGAGAAATGAAAACTTTGAAGTCATTTGGATGAATTCTGTAAACCATAAATGTATACATGAAAATCATTGCTAAGAATCTCCATTTTACAAACTAATTTACCCTGACATCTCTGCTTTCTTGAAATGACAGTGAAAACCTCTTAAATACAGTAGCAGCTCACCACAATCCAAACCAAACAAATTACTCGAAATTACCAGCAGTGGAGACATGAGAGCCAGTGAGTCACTAAACACAAACCGTGGAGCACTTTCAGTGCTCCAGTTCAATGTGAAAAGGTCACCTCAGGTCATACAGCAGCGAACCAGAGGAGGTGGAATTAGAGAAAGTAAAGATGGATGTAGCACACACACACACACACACACACACACACACACACACACACACACACTTAACATAGACTTTAAAAGGGCGATGATTTAATCCAGAAGAGGATGTGTTTAGTATGTTAATCTTAATCCTGTTACGTTTATCCTAAATTATGTAAATGCTAATATCTGATTATGATTAAGTCCAGTTTTGGTGTGTGTGTGTGTGTGTGTGTGTGTGTGTGTGTGTGTGTGTGTGTAGAGATGTGATGCCGAGGGTCCAAACAGTTTGAAACACTTCATGTAATTATAGATTTGCCAGTCCAGATTTTTATTTATTTATTTATTTTTATCCATTCCCAAATTAAGCTGCATTTTATGTATTTCCTCTGAATTCTGGCAAAACGTTCCCATCCCAGGTGGTCAAATACTAAGAGTTTGTCGAACCCAATTTGCCTGTCAGTGACACAAAGTCCACAGAGCTGAAAAACATTGTAACACATAACAACTTTAACAGAACAGCCACAATTGTTTAGCTAAAATGATCATGTTTTAGGTTAAAATACATATGTTACATAACGTTAATACCTCATGTGAGTGAAGTCAGTGCCTGACATTCACACATAAGTTGCCAAACATTATTGACTTTTAGTTTTATATTGGACACAAACTGCGGTCTTTCCTTGCTGAAAGTCCAATTTTGTTTAACCCATCCAACTCCCTCAAGCCCACTTTATACACAGACTTTTTTGCTCTTAAAACTACATCAGTTGTCAGCGGTAAATATTACTGCAGATGGGTTTAAACTGGAGTTAGCTGATGTGCTGCTGCATCTTATGAAGACACTGAAAGCTGCCTTCGGTGTCAATAACAGGTTGATTCTTTATGTATACGATATACAGACAGTCATGAAGTGCTCTCATCATTTTCAGTACTGGTAGATTATATGTTTTCCTGAGACCATAAATCTCAATGAGGTAAATTTATAGTGTTCTGTAGATCACAGTAATTACGACATCATTCTGAAACTAAAATTGATTTCATTTCTATTCCAGATATTGACCTTAACCCTTTAAAACCTGGCTCAACATTCATTTTCTTGTGCTGCATTCAGATGCCTTTCAGTGAGTAACTTGGCAAGGAATGTGCTCCAAACTGCAAGAAATCGGTAAAAGGTGAAAAAAAATGACCTGAACAAAAAACCCTAATTGAAAATGTCCAGAAAACTATGTTTCAAATTATTACATTTATATATTTGAAAGGATGTTCCAGAAAAAAAGTTGACATATATATATATATATATATATATATATATATATATATATATATATATATATATATATATATATATATATATATATATATATATATATGTATATATGTATATATACTGTATATATATATATATATATACATTCAGTACTCTTTTACAGGTAATTTTCTTGTTTTTGGTTTTTACTTTAAAATTTTCCTTATTTTCAGGCAATTTTCTTGTGATTTTTTACTAATTTCTTGCTCATTTTGGGCTATGTCTCCTAAAGTTACTCATTGCCTTCTCCCAGTGTTTTTGCAAGACATCAAGCCAGTTTGCTCAGATTTCATATGGTTAAGATAATTACTAACTTATTCCAGCTTGTCACAAAAAAACAACAATATTGTAACTGGTGATAACTGAAAAGCCATGCTGCCTCCCTGACTGAAAAAACACCCATATCCTGACATCAAAACACACACAAACTACTGACTGAAACGTATAGGAAAATACATTAATTCCATGCGGCTAGCCTTAGATGTCAATCTGTCATTTCAAAAATGGAAAGTAGAAAAACATACAGCGCACAGCATAGCATAACAAGGGAAACTTCCATTATTTTCCTACTCTCCTCTGTGATGGTAAACATGTCCTCAGCCCTCGCTGATCACAACACAGCACTTCACAGAGCAGGAAAAAAAACCTGTCTCATGTGATTTATGTAGTAACCTTTGAAGATACCTGATGACAGTCCTGCACAGTCTAATAATAGAGCCGGTTTGGCTGTAAATGGGCGGTATTGACAGTAATAACTAGGACACCCACTGCCCGCTCTGCTGTCTGTTTATACTGTATGTCTTCGGAGAATAATAAACATTCGTGTGGGGTAGGCGGTGAGTGTTTGCTGTGAGCTCTGTAGCTATGGAGGGAGATTAGTGTCAACAGAGATTATATATGAATTGCAGAGATGCTCAAGTACCGAATTATCAATTTTGAGAAATTGAGTGGGATTACTAATTCTACTGTGGCCAGCCCTAAAATGGTTTCTGCTTTTACTGGTTGCTCTTCTCTCCAGACCGAAAAGAGCACTGCATTAAAGAAAATGCAGGGAAGTGTGTGTTAGCGAGGGCGTGTTGCTTCAGGTGTTGGTGAGACGATGAAATACAATCCAGATTGAGTAATAGATCCATAAGTGTGAAGCCTTATCAGACGCTCAGAGGTTTACAGCATATGAGACAGGATATTACATGTCTGTATAGTTACTGTATCACCGTAGCGATCATTCTGCCCTCCGTCTCATTGACCGCTATGTAAACAGAAATGCGCCGTTAGTATTACAATGTAATCTATACTTGGCACTCACTTATGTTTGATTGGTGGAGTCTCGCTGAGGTGGATCTGAAAGCTACATTTTTGCACCTGTATTAACGCGTAGAGATGTTTCCACTTGTTTTGTTTGTTTTGTTTTGGGTTTTTTTTTTAAATTGAAGTCCCAAAAAGTTATTAGTATTTTGGTGGGGAGCTAGCTTCTATAATACCACCATGTGGTATTAGATAGAAAAAGAAAAAAAAATCATTTTCATTCAATCAAAAAGCACAATTTTTAGTGGTTTTGCTTGTTCAAAGTAAATTTATAATGCTAAAAAAGCCACCAAGCAGCGGCAAAGTGCTCGTGCAACCTTTGCAGTGATGTCCACTCTCTGAGTGATTTGTAGTTTAAATATTTACAGATAAAAAATAAACTAGTGGAAGTTCAGAAACAGACTAGATCCTGGAAAATCATTTTTCTTCAACGCTATTAAGTTCAATCTGTTGGTTTTACTTTTTTTTTATTTGTACCTCTGTGAGTTTAATCTAAATTGAGGAAAGTAGACTTGGTCTGAGAACCTTCATATCTAAAATTAAAAGTACAAAATTTTATTATAAATCAAATTCCTTGATATATTTAAAATTCAAACACAGTACTCAAACAGTTTGTTGACTGTGATCCATTTCCAAAGCCTTTCCTATATCCCCTATATATTTCAATATTTATGCACTGGAAATGAAATGAGACTGCACACACACACACACACACACACACACACACACACACACACACACACACACACACACACACACACACACACACACACACACACACACACACAGTTCCTTCCTCTCCTGATTGTTTTCATTAGCAGAGTTAGCAGAGCAGAACAAGTGGGCTCTCACTGACAAGAGCTGCGTTAACTGGAGCAACAGCCTGACATTTCCACCACGACAGCACAGGATCTACAACTTGACCTACACACACACACACACATGCACACACACCCTACACACACACACACACACACACACACACACAAACACAAAGTTATTTACGATAATGAACAGTGGCAGTGCTGTAAGGCTGGATCGCAGGCGGGAGAGGAGCCGCGTCCATGCAGCCCAGCAGGGCTCTGGCATGGCTCAAGTGACACTGGGTGACACAGCACACACAGCACAGTGTCAGGACAAACACACACTAATAAACAACACACCTACTACATATTCAATACAGATCAGCTCAGCAGGATGAGCTGGAGGAGGACGAACGGGTCCTTTTACTTATGAAACATGAAATCTAAATAAATGGGAGAGAAAATTAGAAGAGTCAACTGACAGGAGAGAGAAAGAAGACGGAGTGTGTGTGTGTGTGTGTGTGTGTGTGTGTGTGTGTGTGTGCGTGTCAGCGTGGCTACTGCTAAGTGTGTTAGTGCCCTTGCACAACTCCAGCTGAGGCACATGTGTGTGCGTGTGTGTATGTGTGTATGATCTAAATGGGTCTCTGGGGCAATGGGGGGACATCCTGTCATTTTCCTGTCACACGTCACCTACACAGGTCATCACTGTTAGCTCTGTCTGTCCAGAGGGCGCAGACATCAAATACATACATACATACACACACACACACACACACACACACACACACACACACACACACACTGCATAACATTCCTCTTGACTTCTCATTTAGTCTCGCATTAATTTTTTTTGCGGGAAATTCCACTTTATTACAACTTATCTTCAAAGTTTGGGTAATTATTTCTTTCAGTTATGATGGCGATGTATTCATCAAAATTGATCAAAAAAAGATCTGGGACCGCATCGTCATCGTGACAGGGCAACAAACTATCACGAAACTATGATGGGTGTTTACAATGGACAGTTTGAGGAATAATTTTACTGTTTGGCTAATTCTAACTGATCTGACTGTCTGACTGTGTGTATTTCTGACAACACTTTAGCAATGTCCCCTTATTTTCAGGTCTTAGCAATTACCTTGTACAATGATGAGAACCATATTATTAGGACTCAGAGGAATGACAGCAAACACTACTCAAAGTGATCCTCTAAAGGTGCAGTATGTAATATTTAGGGGGATTTAGTGGCAACAAGTGGTTATGATTGTAGATTGCAATTAGCTGAAACTTCACCTGGTTGAAATTCCTTTCATTGTTCAAGAGATTTTTAATGGGAGCCAAATTATCTGCAGAGATCCCTTTCTCTACAAAGCAGATGGACCCGTGATTGAAACTGGGAAAAACACTGAATAAAACAGTTTCACAGCAAAAAAAAAAGTCCAGCACCTACTAATCTCTGTTTACTTTTTTTCTCTTACACTTAAGATCAAGAAGTTCAGGAGTTTTTATTAGCCGATATATCTGCAGAGGTCTCTTTCTCTCTAAAACCAAAAAGACCACATGATTTCAAGCGGTAAAAACACTAATTAAAGCAGTTTCACATTAAGAAATGCGTGTTTTTCTGATGCTCTTTGTTGCAAAGGAGCTGCAAACTACAGTGACCACAACAAAAACCAATTGCCCCTATCTAGAGCCAGTGTTTGGTTTGTCTGTTCTGGGCTTCTGTAGAAACATGGCGGTGCAACATGTTGATCTCCGTAGAAGAGGACCCGTTCCCTACGTAGATATGAACAGCTCATTCGAATGCAACAAAAACAAAAGGATTCTTATTTTCAGGTGATTATACACTAAAGAAAACATACTTAATATATTAAATTATATTCCATAGATCCCCTAAATCCTACACACACTGGACCTTTAAGACAAGAAGAAATTCTGCCAAGCTATATATGCTTATGTTCTCAGTTGGAGTTTCTCATGTTTTTCAGAAATGATTGTCACTATCTTTACACTTTTTAAAAATGTCATTTTATCATTTTTGATCATTTCATGCTGTTATTAGATAGGAACTAAGCCTGATTCTTAGCTTGGCCCTAAAACCAAGATAGATGCTGAACAGAGTATAGCTGACAAAAATGTCCTTAATTTCCAGCATTGTCTTCACTGCTCAAGGTCAACATCTTAAAACTGGTCCTCACAAAGACAGAATATACAAGAACAGACACACACATGCAGATCTTCACCACAGCGCAAGACAACCACACAACCTGTGTAGCGTGAACAAAAGCAGAGACATGAGAGCCAAATCCTAAAAATTACAGGCGCGCACACACACACACACACACACACACACACACACACACACACACACAGAGAGAGAGAGAGAGAGAGCACACATTCATATAGAGTTAAAGCAAGACAGAGGAGACAGCTGCACCCAAACAACAGTCTGGGTGGAAACAGGGACAAGTCAGCATGTCTACAGCTCCAAGGTGTGTGTGTGTGTGTGTGTGTGTGTGTGTGTGTGTATGTGTGTGTGTGTACATGTGGAGAGCATCTTCCCCTGTGATCTAAAGACCTACTTTAGATCATGAGAAGGACAATTTCGTCCAAGGTAGACAAAATGAAGTAGAAACACAATAAACTGCCTCGCCACTCACTTCTTAATCAAGTCTGCATAATTAACCAGCACTAATCAGCCTTTAGTAGCTCATTTAGTACAAATTAACTGAAGGTGAAATTTAATGTGAGCACATTATGCCAGACATGTTTTTTTCCTTTGTAATTATGTTACAGCTACTCTATTTGATGTTAACATTTTCAAACATTAAGCCGCTTTAGCCCATCTTACTCGACAAAGGAGACGGCAGTGAATATTTCATGAATGAATGGGGATGAAGGAGAGGACACCAAATGTCTGAAAGCAATAATCAGAGCTCTAAAGCCCAGCTGATTTGAGAAAATGCTCCAAATTACATATTTGAAGTTCATGCGTCAATATTAGCCGGTCTGACCTCCTTTATGCTTTCTAGTGTTCGGGAAAAGTCGGGCTGAGAGGCTGGCCTAAATATCCAAAACACCAGCAAGTGACATTCAGATAAATTACATTCTATTCCTTAGTGGAGAAAGAGTATAATCAATAGTGAGATTAAAAAATTGCATTGGGCAACTGGTCTACAATAAAGCAGCCGGTGTAACGTGAGCCCTGAGGCTTAAATAGCAATTACCCCAACTGCTGTGACACAAAACCACTTACAGTTTTTTTTCTCAGTGACGAAATAGGACAGAAAAGTGAGACAGATGAGGGCAAATATGGGTCTGAGAAAGCGCGGAAGTGAGAGGTAACCAAAATAGAGATGTAGATCAGGGCAGCTTAAGGAGGGGGCAAAAAAGACTGGAGGAGGAGGGAAAGAAAAAACGGAGATGCAGAACACAGGAGAGATAAGTGGCTGATAGATGGTAACTCATTCTAGTCTGCACTTGTCCTGGTTTGATAAATGTGTTTTCTATTGGCTGCAAAATCAATACTGGACTCTGACAGAAAAACTGACGAAATCCTAAACATGACACCTGTAAAGACTTCATGTAAAACGATAAGTTGGCTTGGGAAACTCTTGAATACATAATCAGACTTAACTTCATGCAAAACACATGTACACTACACACTGTCAGGATTAGGCTTCTGTGTGTCCATTTAATAAAAGCGAATCATGCATTAGGATGCATGCCGCATCTTTTATCACATGTAAAGCATGATATATACTGTGCGATTTTGGACTGTTTCAGACAAAAGATGACCATCATGAAAGAAACGTGGTGATATCAGCTGAACTTCTTCCAGCCTGTTTCATTCCTACACATTTATCTTAGACGGATATTTACAGAACAAAAGAAATATGTCTGCCAGCTGTGATTGGTTTTTCCTAATCAGATGTCGTGCAGTGCGTCTTGCTGTGTTCAAAAAAATTAAACTTTGTTTATCTCAGGACAGAGCCATCATGTCCTGAAAGACAGCCACTTGGCAAAGCTTGCGTGCCACAACAGCATCCTTCTCCCTTTCGCCACGTTTCTAAATTGAAAACCATGTATTTGAGGGTGCAAAAATGCAACATATGTACGAGCCCAAAGTCATGCAAAACCTCCCCCAGAAAATAGTTTCTGCATGCATGTTTCTACCAAATACTGTGTTACGTGACACGTTACCATTAATTAAACAAGCACCTGTCACTGTGGCCCATCATGCAATTCCATCATATTACACATAATTGGTAAATACTTTTGTCCAATGTGACTTACAGAAAGCATAATCAAGGTACAAAAACCAGCTATCGTCAAGATTCCACTGCTCTTTCCCACCAAAGTCTGCATTTCCGATATTTTAATAAATCCGTCTCCTCAGCTCACACACAACCTCAAACTATGGGATGTTTTCACAGAAAAGAGACATGCAAAAGCAACCACATTAAACTGTCTCGTTAGCCCTTTTTCCCGCACAAAGATTTTTGATCTCATATGAGAATACTTTTTTGGGACATGTTTTTGCTTTCTTTCAAATTCTTGGTAGCCAAATGACCATTTGTAAATCAATCAGTCTTGCTATGTTACCTTCAATTCATGAAGAAAACTATGTTGTTTCTTGCATGCTTCTGCTGAAAACAGTGAACATATTTGACCAAACGATTGATTGATTGATTGATTGATTGATTGAGGACGATGTTTAACATCAGCAAAGCTAAATCAAAACATTTCCTTACAAACTTGCGCATAACTCGTGCAGTATGTTCTATGCTTTTCAAAGTCAGACTGTGCATAAAATAAAGTTAATGTAAATGTACTACAAGTAAACAAAACTGCAACATGCAACAACGCAGACACTCGTTATTGATTTGTGTTACTTACCAAATCAAACACAAAGCAAACATCAAAACTTTGATCACAATGAAGCTACAGCTGAAAAAAAAATCCTTTCGAACGAAGAAACTTGTCTAAAGCTGACTGAGAGGAAAACATCTACAGTATACCAGCAACATATGAAAGGTTTTTAAAGCTTTTTTTGTAGAGTTTCTCTGGCATTAGACAGAGACCAAATGGCGATTAGGGGAAACCCAGATTGTTATTACAACTTTAAAAAAATGCTCTCTTTTGCTTTGACATAAATCTGCCTGAGCTCTTGAGAATACTCTGCTCATTATCGAGTCCATACATCCACACCGAGCCATATCCGACAAAACTTTCTGGAGCTCATTTACACAACTAATGGCTCATTAGGGCAGCAGCGGGTGCCAGAATGAAGGATTTCAAGCAAAAAAAAATAAAAAATCAGACAAACGCAGGCTTCTACAGCTATTACACAAGTGTTAAGCCCAGTCATGCAGTACATACAGTGCAGATACAGTATACTCATCAGAGCATTGTTAATCCAATGTTTGTTGATGCATGCAATTAAAATGGCATTTGAACTGCCAGATAAAACACTGCAGAGAATAAAAAAAGATATAAAATATAAACGGGGTTATAAACAGTGTATTTGCAGAACCTAAACATTTTTCCCCGAAACAAATATATTTACAGAAAGGTTTGGGTGATTGAAGGAAACTGTGATGTTGGTAGACCCAACGACTGAGCCAAAGAGAGCAGAGATCATGGATTAGTGGATTGCAGAGATAAAAAAATGTAAATGGGATTCACCAAACAGAATGCTGGGACTTTGCAGGGTTTATGGGGGTGATTGTGTGCAGGGATGCATTATTCATTGGAGGCAACAAAACAGTCAGCATTTGCATGTGGCATCATTCCTCAACGCTGCAGAATTAGAAATGCACTCGTGCTGCTGCTCGGCTCTATTACTAGAAGTGTGAAAGTGCAATGAGTTCATAATCTGACCTTTTTGTTATTTGAATCACTGGATGCTTAGCCATTTGTAGCAATTTGTAAGAAGAGATTTAAGAAACCTTTCAAAATGTCAAAGTAATTTCCCTCCAAAGTGTGAGAAAGCCATTCAATAAAGGCATCAGATTTTGCTGTTGCAGATGTGAAACTCACAGTGATCTGCTCCAGCACATGAAGTGCGCTGTGCTGTTTTAACGGGCAGTAAAATTTGAATTGACACTCCACCCAAAATCTTTCTAATATCAAACACTCATCCCCCGTAGGCTTTAAAAACGTGACTGTAAAAAGTTGATCGTTTTATTTTGTAGAGGAAAAGCAGCTTGGATTAATTTTGGTTACAACGGATCCAAATGGTGAGAGTTTTTCATGGTGGAAAAAAAGTATCAAATTGTCCATATTAAGTTCTCAATTGAATCCGGCAACATAATCAGACACTCCGCTTTCCATTAATATACTCAATATGTTGCACACAGTTATGATTTTGCCAAATACCTTGCTGCTATTTTTATAGTTTGCACATAGTCAGCTTTTAATATGAATATGAGCAACAAGTGACAATAACGCAGAAATCAATAATCAAGCTGTGTAAAGGTGGATGTTTAAGTACTGCATTTTTGCACACCAAATCCTTTGAAATAATACATAGTATTTATTACTATTGGATATTTTGTAGATGTGGTAATTTATTGTTAAGATCTTTTTCCTGTGGATAAATAAAGACGTACTTTTATGTTAAGTGTGGTTGTATGTGGTTAGCAGTGAATGATCTGCCGTAATAAATCTAATTTCCTGTGAAAGATTAACACAGTACCTATAATCTAATGACACAACGGCCAAAAACTTGTATTGCATACTTCAGATTAGCAAATTTCAGGGTGCAAAAATCTAATTATTTTTGCTGCTGTGTTAATTATGACCCTTATCTGTGGGGATCAAAGGTAAAAATAGCATGGTTTTTACTTATAGCAGATAAAAACTCCACAGTGAAGTGATTAGGGGTGAATGCATTGGTTTGTTAAAGCCTGTGACTTCATGTTGCTAAATGTTTTCCCCCAAACGTCAATGTTGCTTTCTTTCATCCACAACCATGAACTTTCCCTAACCCTGACCAAGGCGGTTTGTACCTAAACCCAAACCAAACCTTAACCGCAGCGGTGTCACATCAGAAAATATGAATAGTTTTGGAATGTAGTTACAAACTCTATACACTGTTTTGCTGAATAGTTTGGTGGAATTGTTGAGTCATTTTCATCCCACAGGCAAGTTTTAAAATTAGCAAAACAGTCTTGTCTAAAAGGTTTCTCATTGTGAACGATGTTGCTCACCACACATACTTCACACTAATCAACAGCAAGGCCTATATAACAAAGTAAATGTTGGATGCTTCCACTACGAAAAGCTAGCTGACATTATAAGAGCACAGTGTAAAGTAAAGGTCAGGGAAGTCAATGAGGGGGGAAAAGAGATGCTGTTATTCACAGTTAGCTTGGTGGGGCCACACCAAATCACAAATGAGAGCTATGGCACTGTCACTCATTAGAGAAACTAACACTGGCGAATATTCATCTCCTATTTATTTCCATTAAATGCAGGCAGAGGGGCGAATAAAACATTTGCTTCAGTTGGCGAAGCATTTTAGCATTTTCACATCACGTGAAGTTCAACTTTTGTGAGCTTCAAAGCCTAAACCAAAACCAAATAACTTAACAGTCATTGATTGTTGCTTTGTTTGCATCATATGTGAAAAATATAAACTGCCCCACATGAGAGATGCTGCCTGTCTGGCAGGGAGTTAGGAGAGAAGCATAGAAAGTAGAAAAATGTAATATGTACTGACAACATCAAATATTGCGGCATCACATCAGGTACTGCCCACATTCAGCACAAATATCACCTCGGCAGGCAATGGTCACTAGAAACCTCTCACTTCAATTATGATCTCCGAGAGGAATTATAATCCCTCTGGACGCAATTGGATAGACCTCTAACCAATCAGAGCAACAAAACATGTCACATGAGTGACGGACAAATGCAAAAAGGCTGCGTGCAGAGATGAGCTGTGATGGAGGAGCGTCAATATGTCTGTAAACAAGTGTTGCCATCTTTGCTGTCAAAATTTAAAAATACTACTTTCACAGAAAGTTCCACTTCAGCTGCAGCCATCTGGGTTGTTTTTCAAATGCCTGAATGGCGCTCCTCTTTGCTAAACTAGCTTTATGCTTACCGTAGAGTCCTTTGAGTGAAAAATGACGTTATGACATATTATGGGAAATGGACTGCACTTGTACAGCGCTTTTCTAGTCTTCTGACACATTTACACACTGGTGGCTGAGACTACCGTACAAGGTGCCCCCTGCTACTCAGTAACCATTCATACCCACTCACACTTTGATGGCGAAGCAGCGGGAGCAATTTGAGGTCAGTATCTTGCCCAAGGATAGTTTGACATGTTGACTGGAGGAGCCGAGGATCAAACCGCCAACCTTACAATTAGAGGACGACCCACAAGCCATATATTAAAGCCTGAAGTCTTAGTAAGATGTCAATCATTATATCAAACCAACCCCAAAGAAGATAAATGGGTGTGAAATCAGTCTAAACTGGAGGGCAACCGGATGACCCTGCCAGAGCAAATAAAACATGATCCCCCAGATCTGTGTGGTTCCAAAGCTAATTTACAATGTCATTTTGATCAAGTTGCTTAATTTGCTTCAGCTGTCAGCTAATCTCGTTATATGGCAAACACTTACAGTAAAAGTGCTTCCAATTAAGAACATTTTTACAATATTGTTATATTACCTGCATCCACAATACACTAAGTCTCATTCTGGTTCAACAAAAATCTATACCAAAAAGTGTACTCTTTAACTCATAGGTGGCTCTATTTCCACACTTACAGACCCCTGTAGCTGCGCACTCTATACCACAATGCTCACACATGCTGATGCACACAGTTGCACAGATGGGAACGTCAATGTGTATGCACATACAGTACACACTCTAATTTTAAGATTCATCTCACAGCTCCCTCTCACTGTGCTCAAACCTCCATCTGGCTCACATATGTGGGCTTCTGTGGAGAGACCCGGTGTTTGACAGAAACTCACACTCAGCTGAATTTAAAACCAGCCCGCTGCAGAGGAAACAACATGGGACAGGGCGACAAGCTAACAAACAAAAGCACTTCTTACCTGAGATGAGAAGGTCACACAGCATCACACGGGAAGGACGAACAGGAGCAGGAGAAAAGAAAGAGGAAAAAAACATGTCAGTATTAGACAGATATACAGAAATACTTTTAATTTTGTTAGCAGGGTTTGTACAGATGGGGGAAAGTAAAATTCAAGGATTTTCAAGTACTTTTTCAAGCACTTATTTTCAAGGATGCCATTGTTTTCTCTGCACAACCATTGGTTGTGTAAAGATTTATGCAAATTTGTTAATGGAGCAAAAATGCTTGCAGGGCTTAACATTCACTAAAAATGAATTCATTGGTTATTATTATTTAGGCATGCGATTGACAAAGCTCAACCTCGCACTAACGACTGACACTGCACCCCTGTGAGCGTTTTACAGGCTAGCAAAACATCCTGGCGTTAATTATCTAGTGGAGTTTAATAACCTGTTGGTGCGCCGATCACATATAGCTGATACAGCATTAGAAAAAAAATTGCAAGCACCGTTGTTCTTAGCTTTCTTGTTAAAATTATGTAATACGTTTCATAAAATAATTTATACTTCTGTTCTCCTCCCAAATACAATCAATATTTTTTCAAGGACCAACTAAAAAATGTCTGATTTTCAAGATATGCCTTATTTAAATTTCTGAGTGTCAAATTCAAGCACTTCAAGCACCTTGTATGAACCCTGTGTTAGGTATGTTTTTTTTTTAGATTTTGAATCTGTAATATCCATTCATTTTTCTCATATATTACAAGGAAAAATGCATGTTCCCATAAACCTCTAATGCTTTTAGTGATGTAGGTAAAAGCAGATCATAAAACAACTGAAACACATTAAAAGACCTGCAAATGAATCATGAGGAATGCCTGATGTTGCAGAAAAACACACTCTGTTGTGGCACAATCTTCTTTGAACTGTCATCCAGTGGGAAAGAAAAGTTGTGGCAAAGCAAAGACGTTGAAATCAATATGTCAAACTTTAATCCATCATTCGACAGCAAAGAGGCAAACTGGAGAGAGTGTATCAGCAAAAAAAGAGGTATGTTTGGCCCCAGACCAGCTGAAATCATTGGGGGAGCCACCCTAATGTTTACGGCCTGTTTCTGCCTGCGGGGTGCCAAGGCTGAAATGTGCTGCCAAGTGCTGCCCACCCAGCTTAGCACCACTTACTCACAGCTTCCATTTGATAGGTAATGCTGTTTGCATGGTGATGTAAAGCCAATAAAACAGACCAATTCAGACTTAAAGTGAAGCACCCGCACACCTGTTTTAACAAGGAGAAACTTGCGATGCAATCAAGCTGAGATAGACAGAGAGGAATACTGGGATGGACGCAACTCTCAAGTAAGGCCCCTCAAAGGCAAACAGGAAATTAACACCACCACAAACAACAAATAAAGAGTCCTACTGTAAGCACATTGGTTATGGAGAGAGGAAATCAAGTCTAAGGCCTCATTTCCTGCCTCGAGGCTTTGATGGAAACAAACCTGAATTTTATGAAATGCTGTAAAAACCTTATAAGTTTGAAAGCAGGACTTTTAAATGTTCAAAGAAAAACAGCTCGGGAAGAGGAAACACATTGACTCCAAGCCACAAAACGAAACGGCAATTAAAGGCTCTAATTTGGCAGAGGTTGGCAGGGATGTTTCTAATAGACGAGCTGCACCACAAGCGAGTGGATAAAGAGCAGCAGCCTGCACAGACACTGCAGAGAGCGAGGAAAAGTATGTATGGATGCAACGCAGAAACTGAAAATTTGATGCATGCGTGTTTTTCTGTGCGTTTTAAGGTTGCAGTTTGCACAGGGCTCAGAAGAAAATGAACAAACACTCAAAGCAGCACTTGGCATTCAGGCATCAACACCACTACTCGCAGCAGCTAATTGGCCAAACTCTACCAACGAAGGCTGGAAGCGGATATCCCCCAGAATAAAAACTAAAAAGGTCCATGGCGTCCTCGCTCACAGCGCAACATGAGCCAATTTGGCCGTGATGAATCTGACTTTACGCGGAGGCACCGAGGCCCATGGCCATGATAGTTTGAATGTGCCTTGCCGCTCTCACGCTGTGTGGGAGATTGTGGGCGAAGGTTACTCTGTTTAAATGTGGATGATCTCTCCACCCTTTTTACGCTGGTGCACTCCAGGGAAAGCTACATTTAGTTTAACAGATGCATCAAGAAACTCTGCAATAGAAAGCTTATCCTTTGAGAATCCACTTTTTTATTTTTTTCTTATGAAAACGTGATAATGTTGGGTGGAAGAACTACAGGAAAATGCATTTTGTGTGCAGAAAAAAAGCTTTTACTTTGAGGATAAGAAAACTTTACCATCACAATTATGATGTAATTTTGACTGCTACAAGTTTCTTGGTTTTACTTGAATTGAAAATAATCACATTATTTAAATCATACCTCTACCTTTAATGTATCTGTACCTGCATTTGACCTGGAAAGCTTTCAAATGGAGAGCTGTTTTTGGTGTGAGTGGTCCAGGAAAATGTGTTTTCATTCAGTTTTTAGCTTTAAAGATTCAATGTATAGGATCTAGGGGGAATATCCTTTCACACTGACAGTGGAGCAGATTTGTGTTCAGAGCAGTGTACACAGCTCTGCAGCAGATGAGTATAGCTTTTTTTTTGGTGTGTCATGTTTGACGTCACAGACAGGCTGGAGAACAGGTTAGTAAATCGAAGTAAAGCAGCATAGATGGAGGTCTGTCAAAACTTCACGGTGGTTACTTCTTTCCATATATCTCTTACTTATTCAGTCTCTCTTTTAAACTCAGTGAAAACTAATATGGAGTGATGTTTGAGCGCTGCTTGGAGGGAGATGGATGGTATTTATTGTTAATGCCCTGCTGCATTTCACTGGTTAAGGGGCTAAAATTAGTATGTTCAACCATCGGAAATCTTGGAAAAGAAAAGAGACTTCTGTGGATAATTCAGCTCCAAGTTAAAACCTCTTGACAATGAACACTGAAGGGAATCATAAAACTTTTTAGCTGGTTGCAATCTGCAGTCCTCACTCTAAGCGCCACCAAATCTCCCTTAACATCACACACTGGACCTTTAAATCGAATTACGCTAACACAGTTAAAATTTAAATTATAGGTGTTTCTAATGCAATGACAAGAGTTTTGAGATACTGAATTCTAATGAACTGTTAACTGCAAACTTTGATAATTCTCTACAAATTTGGTCAAACTGCAAGTTACAGACATTATTTACTGTTTTCGCATTCTTCTAAGATATTTAATGTGATGGTGTTTACCTGAAAACCCCATATGTACAACCCTTCCACCAGCATAATACACAGATACTTTCCTTAATTTGCAAAGCAGCCTTACAAGATCATGAAAATTTAATTATCCAAACCTGAATAATAAAATTGTTGAATTTCAAATCAGACCCACATTCAAATCCTGATGTCCTTGACAACTCATTCACCCAAAGGTAATAACAACTCGGTAGATGTTGAGCGAGCCAGTGGTGCTTCTCTTGCAGCAGGTGCCACTTTAAATGTACCTCTACTGTTTCTGACAGCAGCAATCTGGAGATCAGATTAGAAGGTGCGCTCTTTATCAGTAAGCAATCCTTTAAAAAGCTTAGTGAGTGGGCCCGGTCTGCCTCCGACAGCGTGCTGGGTCAGAAAGGCACCCGCTCCGCGTCGCCCACTCTCCGCTCTGTGCTAATCCTGTTTTCTGCAGAGTATTAATGCCAACCTGGAGCAAAACATTCAGCCACAGATACAGTAGTGGAGGGCAAGAAGTGGAAAACACAAAGGATGAGTGTGTTTAGCCTTGTGATGACAACGAGGGGCAGAAGACTGAGCAGGATTGGGCTGAAGAAATGTGCTGAAGGCCGTGGAGCTGCAGCATCTATTCTTTATATTCTGGCAGCCTAGGAATACTGAATGCTGAACATTTGGGGAATGCAGAGGGTTGAAACGTATTCAAGGTCTGCAGGTTTTCTGCCTCAAAGCCTGAAATAAATTAAATCCCAATCCCGATTAAATTCCATTTAATTCATCTTTTTAAGGGAAGACTTCTTTGTCATTTTTAATTCAGTGAACAACAAAGTCAAGGTGTAATATTTGACGGATGGATGCATTATTGCGATGTTATCATTTTAAATAACCTATTTTTCTACTCAAGGCTGCAGAGATGATCATCCTTGAACTGATCGTGAGTGGTTAACACGTGAGACATATTCACATATATACTCTACAAATTAAGCAAATATTTGGATCACATGTTGTGATTTTTTCCATCGACTGGCCTACATTGTATATTTGGTGAATCTGAATCCTACCTGTTAATTTAACACAAAAAGAGGTAGAGGGGCACTTAAAGAAGTTCTCCTGCAATTTAGCATTGCAGTGACAAAAACTTGGGAGACTTATGAGAGAAACTTGAAAAGTATGGGTCAAAATTAACACAGAAAAGGCTGATACGTTGTGACTTTTTCTTCCTTTTACGGGTAAAATTCCAGTCTTCTGTATCAAGATATCTGCATATGTTTGCATAATATATAGGCAGTAGGAAAAGAGTTTGGTATCATAAGTGTTGTGGTTTCTATTTGTAGTTCGGGTAGTACTGAATCATGTTTGAATGGCTGGTAAACAGTCCGTGTGGAGAGGTGAAACGCATTGCCAAAATGCAATCTTGGAAACCATCGTCTATCGTCTGACAATAATTTAGCTTTGTATTAGATTTTTATTAAAATATGTATTCATATGCAGATATTTGTTTATAGAGATTAGCTGAAATGACCAGCACACGGAGAAGAGGAAGTCTTAGCCCAGATATCCGCCTGCTACTTCAGATCAGCCTGAAATATTGGCCATTGCCCCCAGAGGCCTTATCGTTTTCAAAATGAATACCGATGGGATCCAAGATTGAGCTCCAAAAACTCTGGATCCTACATTTCCCATTCACATCTTGAAAACAACTTTTGTTAGACACTCAGTTCCTGGCAAATACCCACATCTGTCAAACTCCTTGACTTGTAGATAGTTCCTAATTTTAAAAAATAATTCATGACAACATCCAAATTGAATAGTATTTATGATTTGGAAACTAAAACGTTTCTGAAAACTTGATGCCTTACATCAGCCAAAGACAAACATTCAGTGTGAGTCAGGGTTTCTACAGCATAAAGCAAGTTATATTCAAGACATTTTAAGACTTTTTGAATGCCGGAATTAAATTTAACACCAATTTTGCAATACCCAAATTAGCAAAGAAAAGGTAATGGATTTTTAGGAACAATTTTGCCCAAATGTTTATTGTAAAATAAAAATTAGCTTGTGTTTCCCTCAAAATGACAGTATATGTGTGGCAGTAGCTGTCCATTGCGATCTTGATTCTGTGAATGCGTGAAAGCCATAGACGTGGTAATCTTTCCCATCTCTGGAACAAGCAGAATGAAGGGTACACACATCCTAAAAAACTTCCCCAAGTGCTTGATTAAAAACAAACAAACAAACAAACAAAAAAAACCTAAGGCAATATTAAATGTGCAATATTACAATCTAACAGATCTTCATCAGGCATTAGGCAAAAGAGTCAGGTGTAGAAAAAACACATACACACATCCACACGGGAAGCAATCTCCAGATTCCTGCACGAAAGTGATTTCTTTGTTGGACCCATCCACTCACACACCCGCCTGCCCTGTAAGGGCACTCATACTACTTTTTTTACATGGTTACCTGCAGCGTTATGACCTGACGCTGTCCTTCAGCATTTCACGCCCAGTGCCACCCGATCATCCACCAGCGTTTGATAACAATACCGCCGGTTCTGTCCGAGCGTGTTTTCATATGACATCGTCCAGCTATATTCCAGCGTCACACTTGTTCGCCGAAAGCACTGACAGAACGGCACTATTTGGAGTGAGCGGGCTGTACCTGCACACAGCATAACATGAGATCACTTTACGAGGCTTTCCAAAACTTCTCAGAGTCACAGTAGACTTTATTCAGACATTGCCCCTTTACAACAGACTTCACTAAAAAGGATTTACAAGCTTTAACCTTTTTGTGTGCAACATTTACCTCCTCTGAAAAAGAGGCTCTGTTATGTTTCTGTGCAGTTGTTTTACTATCTGATGGTAGATATCCTTGGTTTGTCTTTACCCTTAGCGAGTTGACTCAGAGTGACTGCGACAGATAAAGAGGCCAGGCCTGCACCTTCTCTTCGCTTCACAGCAGCCACACTAGCTGACAGAGGAACATTGTTGCAGCAGCAAGAGACAGTCAGAGGTGAATCCGAGAGAGAAGGACAGAGAATTAGAGAGAAAAACACACAGATGCCTGACCCGATGAAGACACCCGTTCTAAATAGCTATGAAATGATCCCGCAAGAAGGCTGAAAGGCAAAATGCCTAAACAAACAGAGAGAGGGAGACGAGCTGGAGAGAAGGATGCTGAGAGGGAAAGGAGGAGAGGACGGAGAGATGGAGGGAGGGAGGAAACGACAAGGAAAGGGGGGGTTTGGATTTTGCTGGTTTGCACTGGGAGCCACAGAGGCCCCAAGCGTCCTTTACAAGCCTTAACCATGTCAGATCACATCAGTGTTGCTGCCAGCTCCTTCCCCTCCCTACACACTAATGGACCAACACACACTCGCACACACACACACACACACACACACACACACACACACACTGTACAACAGCACAAAGGATCTACATGGAAGTCCGCACACAAACACAAACCTTGAAAATGCCTTCATGAAATGCTTTCCTTGAACCTTAACTTATCTCCCCCTTATCTTGCAGCCCCTGTGGTCCAATTTCACAGCAACATTTTAGAGAACACACACACAGACACACACACGCACTGTGTTAAACATGGATATGAGGAGGTAAGCACGTTCGGTGGCTGAAAGGGCCGTATGATGCTGAGAGTGACAGCTCACTCCCTGAGCTCCCCGAGGATTTCACCACCAACGCTCCCGGTTATTGTCCTCTCATTTCTCGCTACTCCTCCCTCTCCTATCCCTCCATCAGGATCATGAGTGACCCAGTTCAGCTCACTGTCTTTTCTCTCTCTTTCTCTAATAACAGCGGTTAAACTTTGCAAAGGAGGAGCACATTAGCAGAGCAGCAGCCTCCCTGCCCGAGGATGACTACAGCTGTTTTTTTTCCTTTTAATGTGTTGCTTGTCTGTACCTGTACAGCATCTTTGAGTATTTTGAAAAGCACTAGCCTATATAAATAAAATGTATTATCATTACTATTATTATTACTACAGTACAGTACAACTATGTTTTAAGTTAAACTGATGTCTTGACCCTAAAAACTGCTCTGAGGATTTGGAATTGAGTTTCAATCTCTGATGGTGTCAGAGGCTGTAATATTAAAATAAAAAAAAAAAGAAGACAGAAAAATCTAAACTTGTCAGCAACTACACAACAGCAATTACACAAAATACCACATCTCTGTATTAAGTAATACAGTCATGATATTTTAGGTTTTTGAACTTATACTTGATGGAATAAATGGTGTTTGATTTAAAAAGCTGAAGACAACTCTTGTAGAGTAAAAAGATGCAGGTTGATGTTGAACTTGCAGTGTTTCTTTTAGACTGGTAAGTACCATCTAACATTGACTATTTACTTAACCATATCTTTAGGTAACTAATGACAACACAAACTAAACAGGCTTACAGTCATTTACAGGGTGAAATACTCACCCCTATTCGGTTGGACTGGGTGGCTGGATCTTACAAAATGCTCCTTTAAGAGTCGGGGCAGAATAATAAAGGTTCTTTCAAGCACATTAAATCCTTTGGTGCCAAATGTTGGTAACCGAGAGCACATTTTGGGGAGAACATGGGGTTTAGAAAAGAGGCAGAAGTGCTGCGAAATGTCCCGAACTTGAGACAGGAGATGGAAGACCCAAATGCTGGGAAGACAGTCCCGGAGCTGTGAGGCTGGGAATGGAGCTCCATGGAGCCACCAGGCTCAACTTTAGACAGGAGGCAGAATCAGAATTTGGTATCGGTTCAACATGAACCCTTGTGACTAACGTAATATTTAAGGGACACGATTGTAGCCTGTTAACACACTCAAAGCTGAGGGCCACTAAAGACAAGTCCTGTGTTTTCTTAGACTTGTTACATACGCAGCAAACATTATACATAAAGACACCCAAACAGATGCAGAGACAGAGGCTCTATGCATAGAGTTTCTTATTTTGCAGTGTAAACAGAATAACAGGCCGGCATTAAGACTCTCTGCATAAACAGGATGTTCAGCATTCAGAGCAGGCTGCAAGTTTAATTCATTAACTCCGAGCATCCGCAGCGAGGCAGAACTTTTGATGAACACCACAATAGTTTAAATGAAACAGAAGAGGAGCTGCTCGCTGTCAAACGCCTCTCTGCGGTCTGGGACCATCCACCATCCACTGGTAGTCACCCCGAGGCAGGTCTTCAAAAACTATTCAGCCGGCGTCCACTGGCAGCAGCAGAGGAGCGTGCAGTGATTTTAAATGAAGCCACTCGCTTCTGTGCAGCCTGAATGAATTTGTTTGGACAATAACATTTCCCTATCTCGATACACGGATGAATCACACGGGCCAATAATAGATTGGTTTATTCACCACGGGGGAAGCCGGGGACGCGCTCCCTCTCTTTTCCTTGTTGAGCAGCGCTGTCTGGAATAATTGGTTTCATTGGAGAAGAGGAAAGAATTCCTACAGGGCTTCATGGGAGAGGAAGGCCTCCGACTGGATTTTCCTGATAGATGACTCACCATGTTCACCGTACGAATTTGTCAAGCTCTGGAAAGCTAAGGAATATTATAAGTGAAAAGGTTGATTATTCAAGAAATGGGGGGAACTGTCTGTTAAAATACACACTGGAATCATCTCATCAGATGTTTCCTTCATGGAACTCCAACCTGGAAACTGTGGGTTTGGAAAAGCCACATTGTATTCATATTGGCCTCCCGTGTCAACTTGAGGCCATGCAACGAACTGGCAACCTGCACAGGGTGTTTCTCTGCCCAGTGCATGCTGGGACAGGATCCAGCGCCCCCTTCTGTGACCCTAAATGGGATTAAGCGTGTGGAGAAAACGGAAGAATGAATGTCAGCTTCAATGTGGTCAGCTTGTACTTTGCAATTAACTGGCCGGCTGATCGGGCGAGCAACCAAGCCGGCTCAACAGAAACCACACTCGCTGTGTTTATGTGCGGCTCCGCTGGAACACAGCGGTTATGAGAGTTATTATTTACACGGCCCTTGGGGCAGCAGGGACCCGATCACAGGAAACACAAAGTGACAGGAGATAATCTCAGTTTAGCCTGGCGTCCAGGGGAAAGTCATAACAGGTATATTGGATCATAAAGTATGAATGGTTTCACTGTGATCCTGCTCAGTCATTGGTTCATGCTAACCCCAGAAAACCCCACAGTATTACTGACAGCCTGGAGATGGGTCATCTCGCTGTATTTGCCCCAAAGCCAAGTGAAGGTGACATCACCGTGACCCCTGCAACTGCTGAGCTCCGGACTTTATATCGCCCCAGGGAGAAGAGGATGACATAGGGAACGACCTCAAACCTACACAGAAGCTGAATTAAAGCTTTAATCTGAGCCGTGATTCTCTGCCACCCCTGCAAAATGCTCCCATGAGGAGAATATTTATCTAAACAAGATATCAAAGGCATCAGTGATAAATGTCAGGTTTTAGCGTCAGTCCCTCAGAATCGAATCTCATCAGCTTCTCTTTTACAGCGACATTTAACAATAATACAAAGAGAAATCTGAGAGGAGAAAGAGAGACCAAATGCTGTATTTTACAATTTGCACGACCAGACAAGGCAATAAAGGCATCGTAGGCATAAGATAAAATGTCCACAGTCGCGTTTGTCAATGAGGCCAGCATATTTTTTTAAGTTCTTTGTAATGGCAGTGCCACCTGTCAGGCCAGAGAAATAGTTGCTGTTTAACCTTCCATTCTCGTGCGTCCGGCTGCGTCCGGCTGTGTCATGTGGGATGTAAACAACAGACATGACGAAACTCGAGGAGGTTACTATCATATTAATGCTGAGATCAAGGCAGAGAAATTGCATGAAAATCTATCGCATCTCTGGTTGATCATCCAAAAAGGGGCGCCATGTTAAAGTTTTGTGATGTAGTCATATGTACTGGGCTGGTCAATTGTTCAATTTTTGGGGGGGGCACTATAATGAGCATACATTTGTCTGAGGGTAAATACAATGCACCATATACTAAACAGTGAGTGATACTGGACATAACCGCAGCTTCCCTCGAGGAATTTTTCTAAATGCGTTCTGGAAACGCAGGAAACCACTAGAGGAAGCGAGGAGACCAAAGGAAAAGATTACAACACATCATCAAAAAATAAAGGATAAATCCATCAGTCCAAGAGTGAAGTGGGGGCCGGGGCTCACCAGGAGACTTCCATATAGATTTAAGAAGGTTTGATGGCGGACTCTGGAGCCGGTCCCAGACTGCTGCTGGCTGCGTCCCAGCACTACCTCTGCTGAGCTGGCACCGCTCCACTGGACTCGACAGCCACTGAGAGCTGAGCAGTGAACGGTAAGAGCTGCCGGAGACAGACGCAAACCAGAGGAGGCTAACTAAATGCCTTCCAAAGCCTTCATAGCTGCCTTTAATCCATTCTATCCCCGAGAGAGGATCGGTTGTTGGAAGGTAACCCAACTTGGCGCCTTGTGTATGCTGTAAATGCTCAGGAGGCTTTAAGAGAGACTGAGGTTGGAGTTAACCGCTGTGCATAGCACGGCTAGCTCCCATCCTCTTTGAGCGGTTTATCTGTAGCTGCTGCAGGAAACTCTCGCAGGATGTGGGCAGATCATCCCTTCCTAACAATGTTCAGGTGAATGTACTTAACCTGATGTTACAATAATCCCGAAAACACCAAAAATCAAGAAATTAAAACAAACAAAAAAAATGCATATAAATAACTACAAGACACAAACCTGATGATTCTGCTGGACTGACCTTGCTGAACAGGTCTGGAGTGACCTGATCATGCCTCACTGCCGGCGAGCAGGGAATATAATTTTTACACGATCTAGATATTTATCCATACTCCCTTACCCCTCCTTTTTTTTTTAAAAAAAAAAACAACAAAAAAACCTTTTTCTCTTTTCTTTTCTCTGTTTCTTAGTATTCATCCACCACATCAGACTAACTGCTCGGACTGCACACATCCCAAATCAACAATCTCACCCCTTGTGGGAATTTTGTTAACTGACTCATGTTTTTGTTTCGTCAGTGTTCTGCCCATTGTCTTGCAATAAAAAATTACAAAAAAAGGAAAGAAAACAAGCTTTCCTCAAATGTAAGATGAGATATAGTGAATTGTATGTTGCAGGTTTCAGGGAAATTCTAGGTTATGTATAACATCTTTGTCCTTGAAAAATGTCCTAATTGGTCTCTCATCACCATCCCTTTAAGATCATCTCCCATGACTGCAAACCTGATGTTCAATTTTTAAGCGCATTTCTGATTCAAAACTGTGGAAAATTAAATTAGAACAACCTGGTTTGACACAAGCAAATCAAATTGGAGGAGCTGCTTGATGAAGATGTCACTATTTTCCCATGCGGCTGTCAGGAAAACGGGTACATGATCATAACAGCTGAGAGGCGTGACTCAAATCAGATTTAATCAGCACGTCTCTCCTCCTCCTCCTGAGATCTTCATCTCATACCCAGTCTCTTGGAGCAATAACACAGTAAATACTGCGATCGGCACAGAGAGACTGACTAACGTGATATATTTGATCTGTATGCATCTCCATCACATAAGGAGTGACATATTCTGTCTGTGGGAGGCTCAGAAGGGATGGTGACCATGACGTGGCCGACAATTCAGATGGTTAAAGAGTCCAATCAGGCAGCAAAAACGGCCATTTCCACTAAGAGTTCACAATCTATCATTGTACTTGACACCAGCTATACTCTCACACCTTCCAGTTTCTCCTTTCTTTCATTCCCTTTAGTTTAATTTCTTTCTACCAGTGTCAGATGAGGCTATTCCTCCTACTCTCTGCGGGCTCTCTGAGTGTGATAAGTGTCGGGGAGGAGGGCCGTTGTCGCCTCGGGGTGACTGAGCTTTCCCTCAGAGAGACTGTTGAACCTGAACAGGGAAACCAATCAAACTAAGAATTCCCTCAACATGAAATAGGACCATTTTCTCTCACACACTGCCGATTTTGAGTGTACAACCACACTAAAAGACTCTATCTTTCTGAGACGATGACTGAACACTCAGACTGTGCAGAAAAAGGGACTGTGTCAGTGTATTTACCTTTTACTGTCAACCTTTTTACAACAAGACAGGATGAGGCAGACAACTTTTCAAAAAACACCCTAATCACTGGGTTGTCATCTGATGCAATAATAATTCCCAGTCATGGGACCCTCCACGGGGCTGCAAGATTCATTTTAAGGGGTCACACGATCATTAAAGGGATACTTCAGCTCCCATATGACCATTTGTATAGAAATGACTCACCCTGTATTACGTTATATAGTCACAGTCACTGATGAGTAGCTTGCCTGGGCTGTTTGTGTGGAAGCGTTATAGCAGGAGTAATAGTAATGTTCTCATATGACTTCAAATCAGGTAAGTTTTTTCTTTTTTTTTTTATCCTTCATCGCTTTGGAGGCATGCCAGAAAAACAAGTTTTCTTCCTGAATTCAAGGTAACACAAGGTGAGTAACAGATATAAAATGATCATTGAGGGTGTAAAGTTTTTCTTTAAGATTGGGCAAAAAAAACTGCTACCTCAAACTATGTTTATTGTTTTACCTACTTTTCTCCAAGTTTTTGTTTTTGTGACTAGAAATGTGTCGTACAAAAAAGCACATTACATGTGAAACATGTCACACTTGAAACATAATTTCAGATGTGATACATCTGCATATAGGCGCATGTGTATGTAGTTTTTGTGTATATTTAGATGGATATTTAGATATTTGATATGATGTATGACATATGAAAACATCGATTATACCTGTGCTGTTTATATAGAAGAAAAAATGTTTTAGATACATAAAACTTGAATGGATTCATGTTGCCCTACTGACTGAAGGCAAACCCACTTTGCAGAAGTCCATGCACCAAATTCAAATGTGCATGTAGGATCCATGGGATGCAGCTTAGGCTGGCATGAACATTAATCTGAACCAGAATCCAATATAATTTCACATGGAAATAAGTCATATATAAATATGTATACCTTGGAAATACCACGTGTGATTATATATAATATGACACAGCACAAGTGTTTTTCGAACATTGTGTTCAGTACTAAAACCTCAGATAAAACAATCTGAAAAGGGAGCATTTTAAGTTGAACTACTTGCAAGCTCAAACATGCCAAATGATTGTGAGTTGCTTTGCCATGAGGCGTCACAACCCAAAACGTTTGGGGAGCAATGCTCTAAAGGCTCCAGCTGTGTAGAGTTACTAAAGGAGATGTGGAGCTGTGCTATATAACTAATGAGATGAATTATGGTGTCAGAAAAATCAGCTTCAGGAGCTCGATTGAGTAACAGCTCAAAAAAAAAAAAAGAAAAAAGAAAACAGACCCAATGAATCATTCATGTCAACTCCAAACTCCTAAGAATGTGTAAAGAATAATGAGATAGCTCCCACACTGTCTCTCCTCACAGCAGAGTAATAAGGGCAAAAACATTAGCAGTGATTGAAATAATAATCTGGAAACATCATTAGGAAGAATGTGGGCTTACAGCCATAACAGTAAACTAATCACAGTAACTTCAGCAGTGACATATTCTCATTATCTTCAAACTATACGCAGATGTAAAATCCACCAAGTGAAAAGCAATAAGGTATGTTCTAATTGTGACTTGTCCGTCACAGTAATGAACAGCTTTGTCACCATTTTTAAATTTGTCACCAAACATGTCAAATTTGATGGCTGACAAACAGAGAGACGTGTCAGTGGTGCGAGGAGCATCTCCACATGCAGGAACACTGCTGTCATAAACATAAAAGATGGCCCTGTCTCGTAACTGGTGCCCTTTGAAAACGTCTCACCAGGAGAAAAAAGACAGATGGCTTCTACTGTCCTGCGATGCTCCAGATAGACAGCACTGCTGAATATCACTTCCATATTGTGTCCCCTGATAAAAGACCAAGGCCGGTGTCCATGAAGGCGTGAACGGATCAAACGCTGCTGAGAAGGACAGGGTTTCTTATAATATGGAGCTCAAGACTCATAATGCAAACACACACACACACACACTGACATACACACACCGTTACTCGAGGGAGGCCTCTCTACTGCTCGCAAACACCCCTGTTCATCGTCTTTGTCTGCTGTTTCCATGGCAACGTGCCGCCTAACTCTGCAGCATATCGATGAAACGGGCTGAAAAGCGTAGAAAATAGCAGAGAGAGCTATTTCTGCTCATTAGGCGCTCAGTGTGGCAGCAACTGACAGAAGCTGCTCAGAGCCTTAATATCCTGTCACACATGGACATGAACTGGAGACCAGTTCTGCCGTCAGCAGTGAGAACTCACTACATTTCCTACAACTGCAGTAAAAACTCTGAAACATGTTGTAATTAAGCTCAATATCTGTAACTTCAGATATATTTGCATTACAACAGATGCTTTTACTTTGTAATGTCAACACTGGAAATATAAGCGAATATAGAGAGTGACTGCACTTTTCCACTACACACAGATTTCCATATTAACTATCGCTATAATTCTAAGCGTACAGGGGAGAAGCCTTAATGAGGTGAGATGTGAAATAAAAACGTGCTTTAGCATGACTTGTAGCAGCAATAAGTGTCCCCTTGTGGGGGTAATTGGGCTTTCTAATAAAACAGTAACTCCGTTGAAGTCCTTTATTGCTCAACAGAATCGCAGGATCTTCTAAAACCCTACAAGAGTCTGTTTTATTTGTATTGATTTACAGGGACACCTTTTTGCAGAAATCCACATTGACAGAATTCAATCTTAAGTTGACCACACTGCTATATACACAGCAGGATCATACATGACAAGAAAAATATCAGTCTTTTTTATTGTAGCATAAAAAAACATCAACTATACCTTATATTTATATTTCACCAACAGTCTCACAATGTATGAGGATAAAATGTTTGATCTTACACACCGTACAGGAAGGACTGAGCACAGAGCTCGCACTCCATTAAGTTTTATTCTCTTCACAAACAGCCAAAAATAGCTTAATCCATGTACGCAGTCACACAGACACACGCCAGCAAGAAGGAAAAGGAGTGGCTGTCATGTTTTTATTGGTGCCTGAGTGACGCACGTGCTGGGCATGTTGTGGTCGGAGGTGCTGCAGCTGTTGCCAAAGCGAGGGGTTCAGGGACCACCTAGGATCCCTGAGTGGGGTCCTCAACTAAATTAAGAATAATATTATTTCACTACTATGTTACCTGAATGTGTTCTGAGTAGAGAGGAGTGGACAGGGAAGAAATGCAAACAAAAGATTATACTCCTCTTGTCTCTCTTAACCCCTTTTTACATTTCAAAACTGGTTTTATCAACACAACTGTCATGTTGCATTGACATAATGGAGAAGAGATTAACAACAAACTTCATACTTAAAAATACTCTGCAAGTCAACTTTTACATCATAATGACTTGCTAGGAATTCCAGGTAACCTGACATTGTTTTCCATTTATTTTTGGTGGACCCTCTCTGATATACAGAACAGCACAGCAATGGGTTTTGTCCAAAAAAATTAACTTGAGAAACTCTGAAGCTTCAGTCATTGCCATGGTAATTTACGCCAAAATCTTTTTGTTTTGTTTCTTCACTAAAATTGTAGAGGAAAAATAAAGGAACTGGCCAGTGTCAGACATGAATGAAACCAGTATTCTCAGCAAAGTCCTCCAGCTCTGCTTCAAACATTAAGTTAAAAGTCAGACAAGAAAAAGGACAGTTGAGAAAGATTGCTGACGGTTATCTGCGGCTGCCAACTGTAGTGAAGCACTTGCTTTGCATCAAATAATAGACCTCACCCACAGCGTTCTGAGTAAGTACTAACTTAAAGAAACATTGCTTGCAATAGTCCACCTTCCACCTTCTAAACCCTCTCTCTTTCACTCTTCCTCACACACACATAGTGGCGCTACGTCTGTTTGGATGCGCTTGGTTGGTTTAGTCTTTGATTTGTCACCTCTGTGGCTAAGGTCAGGTTAAGGTTAATCAATTAATACAACTTGGGTAAGACGGGGTAAGACTCTGGGTTATGGTTAAAAGCAACCCGAGCTGACCATTAGTAGCAGATAGGATGCAAACCAAAGGCTCTGTTATCAAATACCAATATAGCAGCAAGTAATATTCATTTAATAAAATTACCTACAGGAACAACATACATTACAAAAGTATGATTAATATATGTTCCTAAAGAAATTGGCCGGGAAAACAGGATTCATCCATGCATTCTGCACTTTACTAAACTAGACTGTACTGATATCGCTATAACTAGATTTATGAAAATAAGAAAATTAAAAAAATTATCCAAAAACTTGAACTATAATGGGCAAGATTCAGTTTGCTGTCATTCATTTGGAGATGAAAATTGTGAAGCATGTTATGTTGCTATTAGATTTTCCTCCTCCTCCATGTAAAAGTCCTTCACTCCAGCTTCAGAGGAGACACTGCAGAGAACTTAGTGAGGTCAACAGGGAAGGGTAAATTAAGAAAGTGCCAAAGTGGAAATCCATCTACAGTAAAGAGGAAATAAAAACACCCTGGAGATCACTTCAATCTCATCTACTTCAATATCCTTCTCATCCGCTGACCCCAGTTCCCACTGGTCGCACTGGTCACCCTGTCTCACAGGAGCTGTGGACACATTAAATGGACTAGACAAAGCTACATGCTGCTCCTGGGTGGTTATCACTCTTAGCAGTTAGTCATAGTCTGTTTCATTTTATTGAAGGTCGATTACTACTTTATCAACGTTTTGTTTTAGTCATCGTACACCAGGGAGCCGTTTCTCCACAACAGCTGGCACTGTACATGTGACACAGTGATTGGTGGTGCAGGAGCTTTGAGGCAGAGAGGAAGACGGTCCTGGCAACGTGCCACGACATCACACAAGTGTAAAATATAACAAGCACACACACACACAGGCACAAACTCAAAGGCTATACATGCAGCACGGATCCAGACACAGTGATTTATTTATATTAAGCCCATGACGCAAAAAAGAGTCCTAATTTCCATGCAAAACGTCCCCAAAACCTCTAATGGAAGGCTGTGAGGTGGGAGGGAGGGAAGCCACATAAAGGGAATCAACCAGCGTCACAACTTTGGTTCCACATGGGTTATTTTCCATTTGAACCATATAGCTAAACATCTGGCGTTCAACACCCTTGTCCTCCTCCGCCGCCTCCTTCTCCTCCAATTAGGCTGCTCTGCTCTACAATGTCACTAACAGCATCACTTCCACAGTGGCGCATGAGGTTCTCGTTTCTCCTTCACCCCTCAACCTGACCTGCTTACTGAGTCTGAGCTGTTGGAGGGAAGTCTTAACCCAGTTCTACTTTAAGTAGGTTTCGATCAATGTGGGTTCTTTAAAGGCTGTTGATGATTTTCAAACTGCAGTGGATGAGATTCTGATTTATACCTTTAAAATATAATTTAATACCAGGATGGATTCACTGTCCTCTATGGGTGAAGGTTTCAGGTGTATTGTACCTCAGATCAAACCCAACAGTGATGTCATGAATGTTTTGACCACATCTTAGAATAGAAATCTACATCACTGCAGCATGAGAAGCAAAAACTCAAAAACAGCAAAAACAAATTTGATGTTTAAAACTGACCATATTGTTTTTATTTTATTCTGTGTTTCCCATATAGACTGTAAAAAAGTAACAGACATAGCCAAAATGTCACCCATCAGTTTGCAGACTGCCTTTTGGAGGCTTTGAGTTTGGCATTTAAGCCGTCGCCATCTTGGCATTTTGGAGCCAGAAGTGACCAAATGTTTTCTTGCCCACTGAAACCAGACTTGCGCTACAACTACAAATTATTTTCATCATAGCCTCATCTGATGATGACTTGTTTCGATTAAAAGTCTACAGAAGGTCAGAAAATCAAAACAATTTAGAGCCCAAGTTGAAGTCTTCTTATGAAGTTTCATATCACCAATCGTCAAAAACGTAATTTTCAATGATGTGAAACAAAAAGCAGGTTATGCTTACCTTTTAGAATATGGAGCTAGAAAACATTCAAGAATTTTGCTCAACAAATTGCCCAGACAGTTGATTGTTTATTAAAAATGATGATTCATTTTTTTATCAATTGACTAATCGCTCAATCGAAAAACTAATTTCGCAATAAATTCTTTCAGGGCTACCAGCTCCACCACCCTTATTAAGAAGAAGAGGAAGAGGAAGATGAAGAGGATGAAGAATAATTAGAAGAAGAAGAAGAAGAAAAAGAAGATGAAGAAAAAGAAGAATGGTTTTCTGGTTTTCTGCAGCTGTGCTTAAGGAGGGAAGTCAAAGTACCACAGAGTGCATGGCACATATTGGTTTATATCCAACATATAACAGCTGGATGAATACAACAAAAAATAATGTGGTGTTTCAAACCTACTTTACACCATTAACTGATGGATTTCTTCCATACAGTGCTGGCAGAGTTCAGCACAAACTACTGTTGACAAAGTCTCATCTTGAACTTTCCCTCATCATCTCATGTAAAAGAAGCACAATTTCTAGACTTCAGCTGTTTTTACTGCCGAACGTGCTCCCATTGAGTTCATCATATTGTGTCAGCTTGAGTAGGTCAGCTGCTTACATAACCAACTATGGAAGACAGAGTGGCAATTCTTCCAGGGACCGGGCCGTGCACTCTGCGGAGGCCCTGGACGGGCATTCTTTCCCGGGCTGGCACTACTCAGCGACTCCTGCCAGGAAAGCTTCACTCACGGATAACAAGGTGTATAAATAGACCTGCGGGTAATGAGGCATCAGGGGTGAGAGGCACAGAGGAGACAAGACAAGCACGACAAGAGGACACTGGGTGTCATTTGTACAGTCAAGCTAAATAAAATAAGCCACTCATCATTTTCTCGTAGAAAAAAAGAAAATCAAATAAAGTGAACACAGTGAGCAGAGAATTCTAAAGTACTTATTCCTGCCATGAAACCAGGGCAGTGCTTTGCTTGGCTGACAAAGCGCACACAGCTCTGCGGTGAATGACGGACTTATTTGGTTGTTCTGGTACCAGCCTCAGCTGCCAACAAAAGCAACAAGGCAACACAAGGAGTTAACACTCCTTGCAGCCTGAGAGGCTGAATGCAAATAAACTGCAACAGTGAGAAAGAGAACGAAAGAAAGAGTGGACGCAACCTTTCAGCGCATTACCTGTTGATTTAAAGGCATTACGGCTGCACTGTTTGGGAGAGAGTGGGCTGCTGGGTAAACAGAGGGCCATGTGGGTGGACTCCCAGGGTTTGAGGGACCACCAGCAAAGACCAACACAACGCATACACCAGCACACACAAAGATGACAGACCAGTGCTGAGAGGAAGAAGGAGTGGGAAAGGAATGACAACGCAAGAATCTGTTTAATTTTTTTTTAAGTCGGAGACTGAAATGTTGGATACAGTGAAGGTGAGAAGAAGAAGGGCGCAGACTTCAGAATTAGTCCCCTTTTACACAGAGACAGTGCTATAGGGCCGCTACAAAGTCCCATCTTTACTCTGCCTTTACATTTTTACACACAAGCAAACGACAGCGGCATCATACTGCTCTAGTGTGTGACTTTAGACAGCATACCAGCATCATGGAAACAAGAAAGACATGACGGGTGTGACGGTAACACAACAGCATCAGCCTCCAGTGTGACAAACAAAATGCGTTGGCAGTTCTTTCTAAACAATAACATCGTAAAAACAATAATTTGTCATCCCTGTTATATGGCAGCTGATCTCATCCTCTACTTGGAGGATAATGGAGCTCCCAAATCTCATTGTTTTCACAACTTGCAGACATTTACAGCTACTGTTCTCCATCTTTGAGATAGCTGCTAACTGCTGCTGGCTGCTTTTAAATCTCTTTTACAACCTGCACCGGCATCTTCTATTATCCCCATGTGACCAGCTCACAAGCATATGCAATTATTTCATGAGCAGCTAATGTGTTTTCATCAACATTTCAGATAACCTGTTTTCATTTTCAGGTTCTAGCAGAGCACTTATTTCCAGCACAACTTCACCTACTTCCAAAGTGCATGGAGACGGAAAAAGTTTTTAAAAACAACACTTGTATGCGGAACAATTTTCAGCCTCTGACATGGCGAGCTGTCACTACTGATACCACTTTTCAACCACCATGAGCCCGAAAAGTTGGTTCCCAGCTAAAACCAAATAAATGGCAGGTTTTCCTTGATCTGAAATGCGAACTGTGATGACATCACCTGGCGAGTCATACTGTACAGGTTGGAAAGAGAGGAGGGAGAAAACAGCAATGAAGAAGTCAAGGGAGAAATCATTGGAAAAACGTGTGTGCAGTCACTGTGCTCTCACTAACAGTTAGTCTATGCTTGTTTTTTTGAATAACAATAAATAATGTATCTGTAATAACTGAACAAAAGCTTGCAGGTAATCAATGTGATTTCCCATCTACTGTTTACTGCTGTTCTGCATTGTGCAACACCCTGCATTGATGACGCATCCTTGATTAAAATGGTTTAGTGAAAAACTGGAGGAAATGTGGGTTTGTTAGATAACACCAAGGTTCCAAGAATCCTGAACAAACCTGTTCAAAAACTAATTTGGTGGAAAGAGGCCTGAGAGACATCAAGAGGTCCCTGTGCACTTTGCACTAAATATGACCTTGCATCAGCAACACTTCCAAATTTGAGCCCTCCCACACCAAGATAAAAGCCAGAGTTTTTATTAGAAACTACAGCAGTTACACTCCCACACTGCACATCTGCACAGAGCCTCTGCGATGCAAATGTCTATAGAGCGGCTGCCCCTCTGGTGTCACGAAAAGTGACAGCAGACCATCAAATGAGCCCATAGCTGACTGGTAAAAATGACATACTCAACTAACACAAGGTGGCAAGTTACTTGATGTTACAAACAGGATATGTGGACACTTTATAAAGCTGAATTAATAGATTTTGGGGGGCAGAAGAACTTTATAACAAGCTTTAAAAAACACAACAAAAATCTGACATATTCTCCCAAGAATTTTGGAAAAAAATCTGTTTTAAGAAAATGTAAAATAAACACAACGCCTTATAATATTGGTTTAGCCAGTTTGAAAGGCCTTCATGCCTCAGTTTGGGACTGAAAGCGTGAACTGGTTCAAATATGAGCAGTTAAATGTGAAGTATGCTAATTTAATTGAATGCTTTGCTTTTCTGACTGTGATTGTGAGGTTCAGATTGGGCAGTTTTGTTCTACAGTGAGACGGAGAAACGTCCTTATCAGTCTTACAACAAACGGTAGACAGAACGCAGCCTTATCAGTAGAAACAGGGTGGAGATACCACTAAGCCACTTACTGGCAATTACAGGGATGGATACACACACTCTCACACACACACACATACACACACACACACACACACACACACACACACGCACACACACACACACACACACACACACACACACACACACACACACACACACGCACACACACACACACACACACATGCCTTCTTTCTCAACTCTAAAACCATTCTGAACTCCAGCGGACCTCGATAGGCCTTTGAACAAAACAGACTTAAACATTTGAGGATGCAGAGTAAAAACTCCAAAATGTTTTCTTGCTAGAGACGTTACCCGAGATTAAGCTGATAGCGTTTGCATGTGAAACAGTATCCTGGACACACACACACATACACACACACACACTTACTCACCTCAATCTCTTTATCGTTGCCTTAAGCTTTTTGGACGCCCAACTGTCTCAGTGACGGCTAAGATTAATCGTGATGCCTTTGCCTCTAAACTACATGTCATGTACTGTCATGTCCGTCCTCACGTGCAGTTTGCTTACACGGGATGAATTAGATTTGTTTCTCTAAATACTTATGCATAAATGAAGAGAAATCATGTTGAGGACAAATTCTGAATTAAACATTTACTTGCAGCTGCAGCTCAGCAGGATCTGTCTTCTTTAATTTGACATGTTTCTGGTTACAACAGGATGATGAGGGGGGACATAAGGCAGAGAGGGACTGATCCGGACATCAACATTAAAGCAGAATTAAACCAAATTAAACATGACGGCCTCACAGGACCTGGGTGCTAATTTGTACTTAATTGCAGAGACCAACTGGCCTCCAGCGACACTGTATCACCCTGTAAGAAGAGTCCTAATGCCCTATGTGAGACCAGGAATCTAAAACTACAGTCTGTGTTTGATGAGACAGGTGGTAGAAAGGGGGACAATTTCAATACCAGAGATGCTGTTACAAATCGGAATTTGTATAATACTGCTAAAACCCTGGGAAATTACATAAAAGTAAAGGGTATTTGCTACAAAGGTGCACAAGGAAGAAATTTATCCTGGAACAGCTGCACTTCAAAAATGTAATTTAGACTCTCATTTAGGCCTTGAATTTTTCAGAGAATTTGCTTTAAACGAACCAGCTCCACACAAAACAACTTGGTAAAATTAAAATTCTCACAGCATATACTCAAAGAGAAACATTTGCTATCAAAATGAGAGCACTCACTCCTCATTCAGTTGACTCTGAATATCTCAGGGAGGTAACAAAGCAACAGAACTGGATTGCAGTGGCCTCCAGTGGTCAATAAAACTAATGCACGTGCCTCACACAGAGTCCCAACACCTTGCAATCTTTAACCCTTAGAAACCTCAGAAGATTGAACTGATTTCCATTTTTAAAAACATGGGAAGGAGGGAAAGAGCAACCAAAGAAGACATGATGCAAAAATGAGCAAGATTTTGTTTTTAAATAAAAAAAATCCCTGAAAATTAGTAAATTAAATAAATAAATAAATAAAACTCTAAATGAAAAGAAAAAGAGCACTAAATGAAAATAAAAATGAAGTTAAAAAATCACTACATATTTAATTAATAATCAAGTAACATAATTTGCTTTTGTTATTATAATAATTCTAAATATAGTTTTGTCCGTAACTTTTTTCCTTTCTCCTCAAGACATTTTCCCTAGGTTTTTTTAAAAACTATATTTTCGAAATCTACTACTTTTTTGCAATTTGTGGGATATTTTTTTACCGAGTCAAATTAATTTGCTTAGGTTTAAAAGCCTTGAATGCTTGTGAAATGCATCTGAAAACAGCACAAGAAAGGTGATGTCGCTCCAGGTTTTTAAATGGTTAATGACCATAAAAGTTGTTCCTGTTCACAGGAAATTATTTATTAACGCTGCTAGAATTAATAATGTAACATGTAATATGTAGAAACATGGGAACTTAGCATGGAAACCTCTTTTTCATCCAGAATCAGCAAAACCTAAACCACACTGTGTAAACGCAGGACCTGTCATGGGGCTAAAAAAAAAAAAAAAAACCTCTCCAGGAACATGAATCAAGCTCTTCCTTTTTCTCAGGCTGTTTTACCCAATTCCTGATCCAAATCACAGTGGAGCCGCTGAGCTGCGGTCCAAAACAAACCTCCCCCTGCAGACAGTCAATATTGAAGTCTGCTTCTAACGTTGTCTATTGTGTGAAGGTCTGCAGCCCTGAAATATTAAAGCATGTACGAATCTTCACCTTCCAATTCCAGTCGTTCAAACAACCTGCCGCCTCTAAGACAACACAAGTGGAGACTGGTCGAGTCAAGATTTGTAAGCTCAGTTTCAGACGTTAAACATATAGATGTCTCTGTGCAGCATGTGAATGCAGATAATGTTTCAGCAAAACAAATGGACTCTCATGAGAGTAATATAGCTGTTAAAATACAGCATGAGTGATGAGAATGGGGAAGAAATGAGCCTTTTGAAACCAAATTGGCTGGATTTCTTTCAAAAACATGGAAAGAGGGTAACAAGCAACTAGAAAAGAAATGACCAGAAATTAGTCACAAGAAGTTTCAATAAAATTAGCTGAAATTAGAAAAAAATAAAGACAGAAAGAAAAGTAAAAGAACAGAAAAGTACCAGACAAAAAGTGCTTAAATAAAATATAAATAATAAATATAACTAATAATAATAACTATAGGTTTCTTGGTATTTTTTCCTGTTCACTTAAATATTCAAGTAATTCTCTTGATATTTATATAATTATGTATTTCAGCTAAATTTCAGATCATTCTTTTGTCACCTTTTTACAATATGCTGACATTTCATGCTAGGTTGTTGATTGCTTTTTTCCTGTTTCTTGAAGAAATCAAACCAATTTGCTCACTGCATCTGAATGCAGCACAAGAAAACTGTTGTCAATCCAAGTTGCAAAGGGTTGTTGAGAAGTGCTGCAATTTATGATTTCTTACCCCTATCTTCTACTGAAGTAGTCAGTTACTTCATTTCCCAGGATATATGTCAAACAGTTCAAAACTCAATCAAAAACAACGGGCTTTCACGTTGAAAAAATTGATAAAACGTCAGAGGAGAAAGATGTTCACACTAATTCTGACTGACAGCTGCGGGTATTGATTTCAATCACACAAAACCCACCATGATATTCCCGTAGATCTTGCCCAGGGTGCCACTTTAATTCAATTAACTCTTATCTCAGCACGTCCACAATAATTTCTCTCTTTTTTTTCAATGGGAGACGCCCTGAAATCTCTCCACGCTCCCCCAGATTGGATAAAAAACAGCCTTAGAGGGAAATGAAATAGAATTCCCTTCATTTGCATAAATCTTCCCTTAATTAAGACATTAAATATGATCTTCTGCCTTAGACCCACATGCATGAGCACACAGCAGACGCAGCTCGCACACAGATTCAAATTCCCCCCTGAGCATGGGCCCATAACACGATTAAAGGCTGCCTGAAGACATCCGTGCACGGTGTGATTTCACACTCATTGTTTTTGCAGACAAAAAGGATTAACCGCCGCAGAGTCAGGATCGTCGCTGTCACATTTTTAGAAAATTCAACAGCTCAGAGGTCTGACGGGGACTGAGAAACAGCCAGGCATGGACACATTCACAGAACCAAACAGCACATCAGGAAACGTTCTTATTTATGATATTAAATCCTTATTTAAAGGGAATTCACACACAAAATAAACAGAAAATTGTAGATATTATCAATTGGTTCATATCGTCAGAAGTTATTCAAACAAATGTTACCTAATCTCGCTTTACATTTGTCTGCTTCAGTTAATACTTTCAAAATGTCCAAGGATGCCCAATGCATCTCAGCTGCATTAAAGGTGAAAGTGGAAAGAATATAAAATAAGAATTACGACCTCAAAGCCGTATTCCTCTGCAAACCAGTCAAGTTGCAGTTTACGTCAATGTCCAGACTCATGTGTTGCCATGACAGAAGACAACACTTTAAATACAGATGTACCTGCAAGGAAGCCTCATACATACAAGCATCCACACATAAAACACTGATGCTTCACACACATCTTCCAACCAGCAGCACAGCAGATTTTTACAATCAGCACAGTTTCATATTGCACACCCAAAATCTGTGCCACCAATTCAGTCTCCCCTTCTGCTCCTGACTTATGACGTCAAAGTAATGGCCAAAAGTATTTTTACTGAACATCATAATATCACAGTGAAGTTGACCTTTCAGATAAAAAATGTCACCACTTTGTCATTTTATCCTCTTGGACATTTGGGTGAAATTCTTTCACATTTACAGGTATGAATTCTTGAGTTGTGACCAAAAACATGTTTTGGGAGGTCAGAGTGACCTTGACCTTTGACCATCAAAAACAAATCAGTTCATCCGTGAATCCATGTGGATGTTTGTACCACATTTGAGAAAACTGGGTTCACTTGAAAAAGGACAGTTGGACGACTGTATGTACGAACAGACAACCCAAAATCATAAAGTCTTCAGCCACTGCTTCTGCCTGCGTGGAGGCATAAAAAACAAGAAACGCAGACGTGTGTCCCGTGTTAAAATGTTGAAGAGATTTTTTTCCTTAAGAGCAGGCAAGTAAAAAAACAAAGCCAGTATAGTGAGTACTACAGAGAAGGTACCTCAGACACTCACAGGTTCAAGGCTACAATGTTATTGTGTTGTTTTCTCGCTGAACAAAGTCCACTGGCTTGATCGAGACCATTGTGACAGTTTTTGCTAATGAAATGCAAATCACTGACCTCAGAGTGTCCAGATTTCTCAGACTATTTCAGACAACCTACTTGTCCGACAATATTGCCTTTTACAATTCAAACGCAGAATAAAACACAATTTTGTACAGCTGAAATCATGCCAGACATTGTCAAGAATTATTGGTTAAACCCACAATAACTTCAAAGATCTCAAAATAGTCAAGTTTAAATTTCTGTGCATAAAAACGCACTCATTCATAAATGATGCAAAAAAAATTAAAAAATACAAAAAACCTTTTTTTTTCATTTTAACTACATTTTTTAAAACTGATATAAACTTCAACTGAGGTTGAAAAACTGAATTTTACCCTCATGAAGTGCCACCAATTTGTGCTGAGCATGAAACACCACTAGATGGGAGCAAATAGACTGATAACTGACTGGATATCAAGTTGACCAGTGCTCAGGCTTGAATTTATGTTGCATGGATGCTTCTTTTTTTTTGGCAAATCAGAACATAAAAACCAACACCTTCATCGAAGTTAAATGTGAGAGCAGAAGCAAATGGACACAAAAACAGCAGTGTGAATGCTGTTGTAAAAGTGGACTGATTGATGGACAGAAAGAGAAGAAGTCTCCTTGGTGAAGGACAGATGTTTTTGTCTTTTCTCTGCACAGCATCACCAGGAGAAACGTCACATGGAGTAATGGTTTGTTGTAAAAAGGGATAAATAATGTAACAAGCAGAGAGGGTCTCTAAACCCACACCCACTCCCAAGACATCAGCATCTCTGCTCCGACAGCAGAGCACAGAGGAGGAGGAGAGGGCACTCAAAACTGAATATCTCACACACACACACACACACACACACACACACACACACACACACACACACACACACACACACACACACACACACAGCCCCCAGTCCCTGGTATACAAGGTGAAGTGTCCTTTTCTGTGTCCTGGAGAGGGGCGGCATGGAGAGAGGTCACTCCACAAAAAAAGACGATAACATAGCTCCATCCATTAGGAGGTCTGTGGGAAATACAACAAATGAAAAGGGCTTCCAGAGGAGAGTTGTTCAAGCAGCCCATTACCTCATTCTAACACACACACACACACACACACACACACACACACACACACACACACACACAGACACACACACACACACACACACACACACACACACACAGACACACACACACACACACACAAAACCCTTCCACTGCCCCCACTACTTCCCATGTCAGTGTTCAGACAGAAAGGTTTCTTTCTGCAGGACAGAGCCAATTAAAGAGCCCCGGTGATGTTTTAGTACCAGTACGCCTGGATAAGCAAGAGACAGACACACACACACACAGACACACACACACACACACACACACACACACACACACACACACACACACACACACACACACACACACACACAGAGGAGTGAGGGAGGGGAGATATGGGGGTAAATCAAGGTAGTCTTGGAAACCTGTAGGGAGGGCAGAGGGGTTTCTGGGAGCTCTAACCCTCGAGTGACTCTGTGTACACCCTTGTTAGCCTTCTTTTTACAGCGGTTACAGTGTGAGGGCTCAGCTATAAGGCCACAGTGTGTCAGTGCATTTGTGAACTGAAGTGTCCTTAAAGTTCTAGTAGTTGATTTGGTGACACTGGGATTTGTGGTTGTAATCATGGGTGAGTTTTTACAGTGCAGGTCCCAGGGTAATGGGAAAAAAAAAACAGCAACAAAAAGAATGAAAAATAGCAGAATTTGACAGTTACGGGGAGGTTAATGTGTTCACTGGTCAGGCTGCATTACAAGAAGTTAACTGACCGCTGCTGTTTCACCTCTGAGAATAAAATATGTACATGAGGGCTGGTCTAATGAGACCATTACTGGCCTCCGCTCGCCTCAGGCCAGCAGAGCGACACAGGTACACAGACACATACACGGGGATAATTACGTTTTATTGCACCTCAGAAGCAGGAACCAAACTGTGGGATAAGGAGAGGCTAAATTATTGTTTAATGATTAAAGATTTTACTGCCTTTTTTACGCTGCTTTCTGGTTCATCCACCACCTTCCCCACCTCAATATTCTCTTCTGTTTTCCTTTCCCTTTAGTCATCTCTTCCTCTCCACTTTCTCTTTATCTCTCCTCTCCTTTGCTGTCTGCCCTCCATTCTTATTTTTTCCATCCTTTCCATCTCTATTTTCTTCTAATTTTCTAATCTCCTCTTCCTCTTGTCTTCTGTGGATTTATCTGAGCTGTGGCCTGAGTGAGTGAGTATGTGTGTGTTTGTTATGGACACTTCTTAATGATAGATAATGTGCTTTGTGTGTTTTTCTCTGTTATTAACATTGAATTCCAACTCTCCTCTCCTCTCTCACTTTAATCGATGCCTTGCTGAAATTTCACCTGCACTGCACCAACACCAACACAGAGTAATAAGGCCAGGGATCTTACACTGAAATGCTCTGAGAGCAGTGATTAGCCAGTTAGCTTCAAAGCCTTCAGCACTACATTGATCTCTGGCTGCTAATCGTTCACATGTGAAGAGATGAGATACAAAGTGAACTCAACAGCACGCAGGTCAATCACTTTACGGGTAACAGAAGCACAAGTGGTCCGTGGGATCGACAGGAAATTTTGGCAGCTACATGTGAATGCACAGACGAAAAAGCACTGATTTCACATTACACCACACCACAATTTGGGTAGATGAAACAGAGCAAAACTTAAGTCATAGTCCATTCGTAGAAGTCAGTAGAAAGTTTAGTGAAAACTTAAGTCTTCTCTCCTCTTGTGCTATATTTAGTTAGGTGATAATGAGAAACATTCTCGCTGGATGTTAAAAAGGTGTAAATGCATCTGCTTACATTATGCTGCTGCTGCAACTTCTATTTCAGTGGTTGGAACAGATTTACATCTTCTCAGGATAACCAAGACGAATGCAATCAAAATTTCCTCTGTGGCTAATGAAGATGCATTTACATCATGTGGCTGTGTAAGACACATCGAATTGCAAGTGTTCCTAAAAAAGGGCCTGTGATAAGATCGCTGAAGACATATATTTTGAGGTGGCCAGCTGACCGGGAGTGGTGAATACAAAGCTGTAATCCCATTAAATGACAACTTTTTTTATACTGTAATGTCCACATAGCATTTAAACTTTCAAGCAGTTGTGACCTACAACAGGAGATTTGAAAAGCAGCGAACAGCATTTAGCAGCTAACTCAGAGAGAAAGAAGAGCGGATGAAAATGTCTTGGGGAAATTGGGGAGAGAATGAGGTCCAGGAGCACCTTACCCTCTGAGCAGAGGGCGAGGTCAGCTACTATATAACAGGGACAAACAATGATTGTTATTGCCATGTTATGCCATCGTTATTTTTTTATAAAGTGCTGCCGAAATGTATGTTACTTGTCACACTAAAGGCAGATGCTGTTTTGTTAAACATCACACACATCATGCCTCTTTTTCATCCAGGATGCTTGATGCCGCCATTGTTTGGTTCTGTGTAAAAAAGCAACAGCAGCATAAAGAAAGGACTTAGAAGTGGCCCAATACTGTGATCTCTGTGTTTTTAAAAAGGGCTAAAGACTACTAACACTAACAATAGTCATAATATTCTCTGGGTTTTGACGTTGCATAAATATGTTTTGTTTAGTGTCGGTGAAAACCAGAAACTCATAAAGCACCAGAGCCACACTTTGGTTCCTGTGAGCTCTGAACTGTAATCCATCTCTTCTGGATCTACAGAAACAGGGTGAACATTCAGGGCCGGAGTCTGGCTGGATTTTTTTTGCTGTGTCGGTTGCTGGGGTCGTTTTTTTTCCCCGTTCGTGACAACACAGCCATGTATAAAGCACCTGAGCATCTAATGGGAATCTGCTGGCTGGTGCTGTTGACATGCTCTCTGCAGACGCCTCCCTCCTTCCCCATCTGTCTGCTGTCTGAGGCTGCTCAGCGACAGCTCCATACCAGTGGTGAGCAGAACACACAGCTGGGAAACGCTCTCACACACACACACACACACACACACACACACACACACACACACACACACACACACACACACACACACACACACACACACACACACACACACACACACACACACACACACACACACATCTGTGATACCAGGTATCCAGGTTCACATTGAGGCACAATGCCAGAATTGCCCCCTCAGCTCCAAAAGGAAAAAAACCCTGAGTAAACATATATACAGTATATTTCATACTTACAAAAGAGTTACAGCCTGTTAACAACTTGTTTATTTACTTACTGGAGCTCTAAACATTACATACATCATAATTTTGCTATTATTGTATGATGTATTTATTGGTTTGTGTATTTGTGCCAAACTGTATATTATATTATATATAATATAATGTGATGTTATGTAACGTAATATAATGTTATGTAATGTCATGTCATGTTATGTTATCGCGACAGGAGAAGTCCCATAACATCACTCAATGGAAAGGCAGTTATCTTGCAATTGTGTTTTATTGACATTTAGAAAATACCACCTACGTTTTGTGCAAATCTAGGATGGAGACCCGCCTAGTTGTGATAACTTAAGGCGGAAAAATCGCATTCAATACACCAACAAATACTCCTCACTGTCACTCCATTCTTAAACTACTTTACTACAACAGATATTATGTTTATTCACAGTTATCTTTTGGATTGGTCTGCAGCTGCAGAGGTTCACACTGTCAGTTTTATATGAAGTTGATCTCAAACACATCAGGGGACAAGGCTGACTGTCACTCCAAACACCTCAAACTTAAATCGTCACTTTCTGGCCCTCTTCAACTTATCTTAGAAAAAAATAGAAGAATAAATAAGAAATTTCCTCAGAGGAAGCCCAAGAGTCTGTAACAGCAAATCAAGCCCATCTTATCTAGCTGAAATCAACAGATCCTGGCTCTCTGCGGCTCTTCACCAAAGCCTTCCTAAGGAGTGGCTCGTTGGACAGAAATCAGAGTTTGATCCTCTGAGCCTGGAACCAAAGCTCCCTCCATTTCCTCTCATCTCACCAGTCCTCGCTTTCTAATCTCACTCCTCTTCTCTTTCTTAACCTCCATCAATCCTTTCACCCCTTCCCTCAACTTCCCTTATCTTTGCCTCTACTCCTTTGCATCAATCTCCTCTCTTATCTGTCCTTTTGTTCCGGCTACTCTTTCTCTTCCTCGACTGTATATGGCTGTGACGCTCTCTGGCCTTCATGAATGATTCATCAGGCAGACAGGAAGAAGGAATTGCCAACAAAAGATCCAACTGAAGGACTGATGGACCCCAGGAAGCACATTAGATTTACAAACATTTACTTCTATGGCTGTTTGAGCTATTCAACATACAGTATACCATCATCTCTGCATTTGCAGCTGCAGCACCAGCGCCTGAGGTTACATTTAGGTCATTAAAATAAAACATGAATCCCTCATCTTCTCCATTTCACTCCCTTAATTCCTTTATATTATTTTTTTTATAGTGTATGAGTCAGTTTGTTCAACATGTTTCTTAATGTTTTCTGTTTACTTGCTGCTTCTTTATTCCCTCCCGTCTCTGCAGCCGTCTCCCTGTTTATGCCGGTGAGGATTTCCCTAGGAGCATCCCCTCCATCCCAAATGGGATTACATGAAATTCCCACTGTCAATCCTCCCTCCACCACCCACCCCATCCCCTCTGGGAAATACCACAACATCCACCAGAGGAATTACAAAAAATCCAGTTACTGCTGTAAGAACTTAATCACGTTTTACCAAAACATGGCTTCTTTTCACTTTCATATGGAGCAGGGATTCCTTTTTACTTCATGACAGCAAGCACAAAGCAGACACCGCCTTCTGGACTTTTCCCATTGATTCCACCCACCAGCTTTTTGTCATTAATTGTACCGGTTGTGACACCGGATCCTATTCTTCCCCGCTCTTGCTGAACGGTCCAACGATTCATCCTGATAAAATTCCATTTCTCCAGCTGACAGGGCAGCCCTGGTCCTCCGCTTTGCTCCCGGCCTGCTGACAGCCAGCCGGCCTTTAATGCACACAATTGATTCTGCGGCCTTTCTGAGGAGCTAATAAATGGGGAAGCCTCCACACTGAGTCTGTGACCCCAGATGCATGACCCTGCATGGCCAGATAACAGGCAGCAGAGGGGGGGACAGCAGGATGGAAAGCTGGATAGGTGGGGGAGGGGGGGTGGAAATTAGACAGGAAATGAAGGCAGAAATTGACAAAGAAAAATAAACAAGAATCTTCCTCTTCCTAAAACCAAAACCTTGGAGATACCCTGGCCTAGTTTACTATTTATACATGTGTGGAATATGTGCGAGTACATGCGTGTGTAATGATGTGGACATAATGAGGACAGATGAGGTCACTCTGGCAGTTGGGGTGGTACACCTGTAGGGGCCGCAGCGGGCTCTGTGAAGGGGATGATGTATGGGAGCCGGGATGGTGTTCGGATGCTCAGCACCAGAGCGCTGCACAGCCCCGAATAGAAAAAAGTCACCATCATCACCATTATCACAGTCATCATCATCCACCATCTATCATCACCTACATCGCCCTCGCTATCATCACCATACATCATCTGTGTCAGCAGGAGCAGTGCAACTGGCTGAGCAAATACAGGCGCAGTAAAGTGAGTCAGTGATGTCCTTTCTATCTGCTGAAACACACCAAAAACCGCCACATCACAACAGTCATCACCTCCTTTTTTTTTTTTTTGTTACTGTCTGTGTTGCTTGGAGCTTATTGCTCGGCTGTTTTTGTAATGCATTTCCCAAAGATCATTTGCCAAAACTCAAATTTGATGTTTTTAATCTATTTTAGACATGAGAAGTTTTCACCACAAAGTCCAAGACCCATTTTCTTGCAAAAATTTTAACTTGCTTTGCACGCTCTACCTCACTTGAATGAACCTCTCAGCTGTTTGCACTTCACCTCCATCTGTGTCCAATGTACTCTACGCTGGCCACCAAAGCACCACACAGATGGGCAAAGCGATTTTTAAAGTCAGGAAAATACCAAATTGTCAGCCATTACTCAGCTACCAATATAGGGCTCTTAAATACTCTATAGCAAAGAGCACTGAAGCTGCTCTGGAGGCCCACAGTGGCACAACACTTTACTGCTGGTATTAAAAAGACATGAACACCTCTATTCAAGACTCAAAAGGTCACAGTAAAAGCAATGAAATAGGACAGTAGAATCTAAAACTACAACAAATAAATACAAAAAAACCAGATAATCTAAGACTAAGCAAGGATAGAAACAATACAAATGAGTATTAATAAGTATAAGCATAAATATTCAAGTATTAAGTCCCTGCACTCCTGTATGCCGCCATATTCGTTTTCATTCATTAGAATGTGTCTCAACATGTCTTGAATGACCCCTCGTGATCTGATCTCAATTTGTCACTCTAAATGTAAATAAACACATCAATTGTCACACATAGCTTGCTCCTTGCATTTAGTGCATTCACATCTGCACTAAGAGCTGTCCACTTGTGATCTGATTCTGAAATTTCCTTTAATTTGTCACTTTCTCTCCTAGTTTATAATCACAATGAAAAGGTAAATTATATCCCTTCATGTGAGATTATTTTTTTCAGTAATGACCCAGAAGGTCCTAGTAGGCTTAAAACTCTAATCTGCCGATATAGGGTGGTTTAAGTACTGTAGGAATACTCTTAGTTGTAAGAAATGTGTTCCTAAAAAGTTGGGGCAAAGTCTGCCACTTAAAATGCATCATTTACATAAAAAAAAAAAAAAAACCATAAACACCAAGTGTTTCTGCCTCTTGAAGCAACATTAAGGTCAATGTCTGTGTTCTTCATGTGCATGCCCCCTTTTGGAGTACTCCACATCTGAGTCACTGAGTGCACTTCAGCGCAGCCAGACAGCCTCTGACCTTAAGCAACATTAACGTCACTGTGGCATTCAGAGCAGCACTGTCCCTCGAAGCTAAATCAATCACGACTGACAAACATCAGCAGGGAAATGGGCCAACAGGAACAGCAGGTAAGGGTCAACAGGTACACAGGCAGGTAAAATATTTACCATGCAAGGTCAAGCAATTGTGCCCAATGCCGGAAATGTGCTTGCTCATCCTGGGGCGATATCTGCAGTGTAAGCAGTTCTGCAGAGAGGCCGCAATTTCCGAATGACGGCGAAATAAACTTTCGCTGACTTTTGTTATCCCAAACTTTCCCCTAAGGAGATGAAAGCGATGATGTAAGCTGTCTTCAAAATTAGACCTTTCACTTGTGAGCCCCCTCTGGAGCAGTGACAACTGCTGTTCGATAGCATCGCATGTCATTTTGGGGGAGGTGTCGTCAAGTCCCTGACAATCAAAAGGGATCCGAGGATAGAAAGGGAGGAACTAGTGAGAAAGGAGAGGCTGAGACTGGAAGAAGTGCAGGATAATCTACACAGAGGTCGGTCCAGAGGCGATGTGTTGAGCACAGTCACTGCAGAAATGCTTATCAAAAAGGACGTGTTGGGAGCGCGTTGCTCTGAGAAGAAATGGGTTATGACAGTAGATATTATTTCCTCTCATTTCCCTTAAGCCCTCTGTGGACACATTCATGATGATCACATTTTAGTGTAAACAGTGTGTTTTTTTCGGCATGTTAAAAAGCTGATCTGTCTGAAATTCTTCTCCATATTCTGCAAAGCTACACCTCCACTTTCATGGCATATGAAAGACCCTGTCTCACCCCGGTGCACTGACACTGTGACAAGTTTTCCTGACAGTGTTTTTAAAGAAGAAAAATGGTGTCTGAGTTACAGCCCATTCGCTTCTGCCGATGTCACGTTTTCCTCAGCTTCTTAAAATGCATGCCACACATAAGAGGATTTGATTTACATATTTTTCTTTCATGTCACATTTAAAGTTAAAATATTCTGGCCAAAGTTTGTCAAAACAATGGAGCATGGATAAACAGTGGAGACTTGGATTACGCTGAGGAGCTGCAAAGAAGTTTTAAATGGCATTTTAAAGTGGACCAATAATGCTTTTCCTTATTTTCGATCATATAAAAAAACGCCAACAGTTTTTTGGTTTTTTTTTTACTTTCAAGACAACATGACGTCAGCTCATTACGGATTTCTTTATCAGCTGCTCCAAATAGACATGAAGCTACATGCTAACGTCAACATGTAATCTTGGTTGCTGATGTTGTTCATTTGCCCCCAATTTGGGATCATATTCCTGCTGAAACATGTCTGTGAAGATTTTGGTTTAGAAGCTTTTATTGGTGATTTTTCACAATAGAAAGTGCTGCTGTTCTCTTTAACCAGCAGCATAAATTTCCTAAAAACTGCATGTAACCATGGAGTTACATCCAGGCCAATAACGTGATGCCAGTGGGCTCCAAAATCCATTTGGCATATTTTATATATGCAATATCGATTTGTGCAATTTGAGGGTTAATGGACAACCTGCCTATTAATGTGGAAGATCTGAGTAATTTTGTACCAGGAAGTCAAACTTTTTTGGTCTTATACACCACTGGACATCTTTCATAGTACTTAATTGAGCCACACATCCAACGATTCATCCAGTTCTCTTTATACATCCAGCAGCTGCAATGATAGTACTGAGACAGCAAGAGTGCAGATGGGAAAGGGTTAGAAATGCTGAGTAATGACAGCAGACTGGGCTTTTTTAGGAGTGGTCTTAAAGAGGCTGGTGCAGAAACGGAATATCTCAGACCGAGGTGTTTCAGCACAGATAGAAAAATAGCATGCATGTAAACATGCCCTAGGGAAAACCAAAAACACAAATATGAACCTGAAAATGAGCATAATAGGTCCCTTTAATATGTTTTCTCTACCATGAAAACCTGTAACTGTTGGAATCTGTTCTAACTGACATTATTTCAAACTAAACACAGCTGCTGCTCTCTATTAAAAAACAAATCTTTTAACACCAGCTTTCAAGCCCACAGGCAGTGAGTGTTTGATACACAGAGTGCAGTACCACATAAAGGTGTCAAACCTGGATTCAAATCAACAGCTGTCATGGCTATCAATAACTCTAGTTATGAAACATGCATGTGATGACAAGTTGTATAAGGTGACATTGTGTGTGTTAACTGACATGAAGCAGACAGTAAAATAATGCAGCGCCAACAAAAAAGTGAAGGGAGGAAAATGAGGGCTGTCTATGAGGCAAACCATTCCTCCCTTGACATGTAATTTCTAAAAAATGATATGTGGCTGTATAAAACCCTGAATTCGAAAAAACTGTATACTGAATGTCATTGGTTGTGACATCCCGGTAAAAGACTGTTGACATCAGATGGCTGGTGAAGCAGATGGATTACTGCTTAGTAGATTTATCCAGAGTTGCTCCAATATCGGATCAGATGTTGGCGAGTAAACAAGTCCATATATTGATCCGATACCATGTAATTTATTAAAAAACTTTAAAGTAATTTCATACTCGCATAAAACTTCTTCTTCGACATTATAAAACAATAGCTTACACAGCACGTTGCACTGTGCATCCACTGGCAACTATGGTTTTAAAACAGCAAAGAATTATTTCTGCTAAATAGTGAAACATAAAAATGCTTGCAATTTTGGAAATTTTTACACCGGAAAGACCAACCAGTTTAGGGTTTAACTTGAGCCATGCTATACAGCAATAATATAAATGATTTCACCCCCATGCAGGATTACTGATGTACAGCTGTTATCAAATTGATATTTTTAAACGCAATGGTATGGGCCAATACACAAGCTCAAGTACTGGAATCGGTTTTGGGAAGTAAATAATAGTATTGGAACAGCTCTTTTCAAAACGAGCTACAAAACGCTTCACATGAAAATAAATAAATAACAATTAAGCAGGATAGAACTTACAAAACATACATGCAAAATCCATCCAAATATAGACAATTTCGGCTGTCTTAAATAATCCTTTTTAATGTTACTTCTTTAAGGTAAATCTATATATAGCTGTAGTCAAAGCTGCACATCACATGACACTGATCCTGTTTATGTCCTCTAACTCTCCCTGTCCACACAGGATGTCATGTCCACTGAGCCTTTCTGAGAAGCTCCATCATCGTTTTACCGTAATGCACTGTCACATCTGAACAATACACAAAATACACTTTAATGGTCCATGTAAAAAGAGCCCTAACGCATTCGAAATTGGCATAAGTGAAATAAAATCGGCAGTAAACATGCAGACAGGCAGGCGGCACTACAAGAGGATGGCGCATCTGTACTGATGGAGCTTTTATGGAGCAGGGGCCACAGTGACAACAGCACTAACAGCCTCATAATGTAGCGATTAGCCTCAAATGGGACGACATGTGGTGACGCTCTGGCAGCACCCTGGTGACAGCACTGCTCTCTGGGGAGCAAAGAGCCTGTCAGAGGGGCAGAGGGGGCTCCATCACTGCTGCTGCAGCCAGGGGCTCGAGCTGGCAGGGCCTTCAGGCCAGGAACATCCACCCACATCACCCCCCCCTTCCCTGAAGGAGTTATAAATCACCTGGCTCGTGACAGCAGCAGCATGCAGAGGAGTCACCTTGGGTGGAGCCAGTGTCTTCTACACTGGAAGACATTCACTCACTAATGAGTCTTTCCTTCTTCCTGTATCACCATCTATCCTCCGCTCTCTTTCTCTCACACACACACACACACACACACACACACACACACACACACACACACACACACACACACACACACACACACACACACACACACACACACACACACACACACACACACACACACACACACACACACACACACACAGACCTGAGCATGCAGAAAGCTCCAAGCTCAGCAGCTGTCTCCCTCTGTTCCTGCCTAGTGAGGTGTTCTCCTCAGTGATTACAGCAGCGTGTCACTATATGGCCGCCCCGCTTCGACCCAAGAAGACAACCATTACTGCTGCTCAACCTCTCGAATCACCGAGAGCTGTGCGGGAACATCATAGTACAAATTGTAGATAATGGAGCTACTAGTCAGAAAAAAACAATGTGTGTGTGTGTGTAGAAAAAAAGGGGGGTAGGGCACCAACATCCCACTGAGTTCTCTCATCCCTGTCAGACAGGTTGTGTACAGTCTGATGCCTCCTGTCTGTCAAACGCCTGCTGTCACAGACCAGTAAGAACAACACGGCTTCAGAGAGTCTGTCCCTGTCCTCGCCTCCCTCCTCCCACCAGTGGGACACACAGATTCCTGTTTACAGGGTTGAAGGAACTCAGCATGTCATGTGAGGTGTTTTTGCGGTCACGGTACACTGGTTGTGTTTCTATCAGTGCAGGGGATGTGCATTTTCCGGTGTTGTTATATTTAAATATGGAACCTGCACACAGCTCTAAAGAACCACTGCATGCCTTCCGGAGCTTTAGCTGCTGGTTATGGGTTTGGAGCAATGTCAGCTCTGGCTGTAATGTTCATAAAATATGGGTTGTGACCAGGGTGAGAAACGTGTTTTATTTTCGCCAGTCGTGATAACATCATGACAGCTGCTATTGTTTTCACCTTATGAGTCTGTGTGTGTGTGTGTGTGTGTTTTGTGTGTGTCTCATCATGGCAAATGTGGTCCTAGTGACATCTATTGTAGCGCATACTAATTACTATTATTATTATTATTATTATTATTAGTCGTAGTAGTAGCAGTAGCAGTAGTAGCAGTAGTAGTAGTAGTAGTAGTAGTAGTAGTAGTAGTAGTAGTAGTAGTAGCAGTAGTAGTAGTAGTAGTAGTAGTAGTAGTAGTAGCAGCAGTATTTTAGTATTTTATTAACATCAGGCAAGGGACTACTGATATAAACTAGCTAACTTGGGTGCATTTACATTCATTTAAATGTGGATTAATGTACATTGTCCCTTCTTAAATAAATCAATTGCATATTACAAACAACCACAGAGGTATGTTTTTTTGCATGGTGTTTCTGTGTCTGTCTGCTTATGAATAGATTTTCTCAACAAGGTAGAGTCACTAAAGTGCAAGATGCAGTCACAAACCTTTACAGGTGTGTGGTTGAGATGACAATGAAGGCCGAGTTCGAAGATGGGTATGGTCTGAGTGATGGGGTCAGAAGAAGGGGGGTAACATTAGTTTTTTATGCAACATAGAGAGTACACGCTGCCGCCCCTCCCACATGTGAACATGACTTATATATATGTTTTTTATAGTTCAAAATACAAAAGTATTTAATTGTCGAGCTGCGTGCAGCGTTCTGCTTTGCTTTTTTCCTTTTTGGAGACACTTCTATTAAATTACAAAAAAGGGTGTGGGCAATACGAATAAAATCTGCTACTGTGGCAAATCATGATATTGTCTCACATTATACAGTACTGTAACATCATGCAATACTTCTGTCAAATACAGTGTTTGCATCACTTTCCCCAAACAAACTTCCACTACTTATTTTCATAATGCTTTCAGATAAAAGGGAGTTCTTGGGCTCTCACAGATCAGTCTATCAAGGCCAACAGCTACACTCAGACATAAATAAACAGTGGAGAGGATTAAATGCACAAAAGATACTTTTAATTATAAGGGACATTTTATGCCCCTTATAATTAATAATAATAATATTTTTTATTCACAGGCATTCTGTGAACTTTAAGGGCACAGTTCCCCCTGAGCCGACGCTAATTTATGACTGCGGCTGTCTGAAGACTTTCTTACTGATAATTTTTAATAACCATCAGTGTCCCTGACCAGCGTTATGAAGTGTCTTACATGATGCTGAGCCTTTCCGTTGACCTGGTTCCTTACTCATTTATGCTTTATGAGCTTTTGAACAAAGATCTTAGATTGTCATTATCAAACAAAGACTATCTATGATCTTCCTGCATATTTTTTTGACATATTTTGGAAAAAAAGCTGTCATTAGTGCAGACATGCATGGCACTTTATTATGCAAACTGTCAAGATGTTACATTTTCATTCCTTGTGTGTCTTTGTTTGAGAGACACTGAGAACACAGATTTTTCCTGAGGATATTTCAGAACGTAGTCTGCTGTGATTAAACCGGAGTGTCAAGTAACAAAATAATAATTTTAACCTTCCAAAATGTCTGTGCCATCTGTGGAGGATTTCAGCTGAGACTGTTTAGAGCTGAACATAATTTTGTTCCTCTGTGACTCTATTAGCTCCAGCTGCATCTGTCTGACGGCCTCTTTCATGAAGATTAATATATCTATACATAATTAGGCATGACTGTTTGTATCACTTTGTTTGCACTGTTGACATCCTTGCTTTTATGATTTACAATATTCAACATACTAAAGCTGGAGTTATAGTTCTTTAAAGGCATAAACGTCTCTGTGAATTTACAGAGAGAAAGAAATTATTAGTAAGGAAACCAAATTTACATTTACTGTTGCATACAGTAGAAAAGAATGTGTGTGTGTGTATGTGTGCGTGTGTGTGTGTGTGTAATTGTATATATATGCACATGGATGCACACACGTATTGGTGTGTGTTTATGCGTGTATTTATGGCACCCGTCATCATGACCTTTGTTGGTAAAATGTAAAGTTTGACTTAAATGTATTACTTATCATTAATATACATCTCATGGAAGGAAATCTGTTACCAGCTAAATTATTTCCTGTAAGCTCATATTTTTTAAGCTGTTATTACTGAAATAATCTTTTTATATTTACAAGTTTTCTGCACTTTTGCTTTTTTTAAAGGTGATTTTTGAAATAGTAAATTGTTTAATAATTAATTTTTTACCTTTTATATCTTTTCTCCTTACTCTTTTATTGTGTTCATTGTATTGTGTTGCAAATAAAGCTGGATAGCCTGCTACTATTGTTTTTAGTTATTTTTTAATTTGTCATGTTTGTTTTGTTATTTCTCTTTGATTGTTAGATTTCTGTATTCTCTGACCTTCCTTCTCTCTCTTTTTTACGATTTGTAACTCCAGAGGTATTGTTAATCTGATTTCTTGAAATGCAAAGAAAAGATAAATCAATCAATAAATCAATCAATAAAGACATAGATAGAGATTTGCAGAGGAGCAAACCCCTCAACTTATTATACAACCCTAAACCTCAAACGAGCTTGGTAAATCCAACTTCCTGTCCAAAATTTATCAAAAGACATGTTCACATTCTACCTTAATTCATACAAATATAAAAGGGCCAGCTACATAAACATCTTCAAACACTTGTCCATTTTCAATAGCATGCAGCCCAGAGAAGCACGTTCCAGCGAGATGAGAAGCAACATGGAGATGAGAGGAGTCGAAAACAAAGAACGAACATCAATGTGAGCTATGAATAGCAGCCAGCTATTTTTTAGCAGTTGACGGTAAGTGTGCCAGTTCGTGCAAATATTCCACTAAAGTGATACTCCGCTGTAAGGCTTTCACTGAACAATCTCTGGGGACTTTTGACAGGTTTCTCACATCATCAGTATGTGTGTAGTGTGTTTTAATTAAAATGCAGACGCATACTTATTTCAGCCAGAAAAGTGTTAGTTGAGGTGAAAATGGAGGCAGGGAGAAGCTAAATTAGAAAAGAGAAGAACATGCATGACGTCTTTGTGTTTCTATACTGTATACTGGACATTTAGTCATTTGCATATTAGTTTGGCAATACAGTAACAGGATTTTGAAGCTAAAAATATGTGTTTTTAAACATTTTTGCACTCTGTTTGAAGCAAAAAGACCGAATATTTTACTTTGATATCTTGGAACAAAAGCTGGCTACCCATAAAAATAAAGGGAAACATCCAGCCTAAAATATCTGTTGGTTATTGATCTAAGATTCCAGGATAATTTTGTCACTTGGTCTATTTTGGTTACTCTCAAAGAGCATGTCAGTGTATTTATAGCAGTTTCAGTCATCTAAAACATCAGTTTTTTGGGTCAATCCATCAGAATAGAAGTAAAAAGGCTTTCATTCTGGAGTCGGCCTTTTGCATCGACACAAAGATCACACTGATGATATTTATACACAGCAGCACATGGTGTATCCAATGGCAGGCGTGCCTTTAATTGATGTAGTAAAAATAAATCCCAGACTGGGACTTACTGTAAAATAATGATTTATTCAGCCCCTTATTTGACAGTGTGCACAGTTCACACTGTGCCTGAGATGCAATAAAACTTTATTATCCCTGTGTGCATCTGCGTGTCTTGGTATATGTGCATATGTGTGTTTGTTTACCAACTGTATGTATCTATTCTTTTATTAAAATTACTTAATTACTTTAAATTAAAGTGCAGGTTCCTTCTTGTCAGAACATATTGGCTTCTAATTAGGTTCACACCTCCTCTGTGCACTCCAGCGCTGTGTGTCAGCTGATGAGGCTGCTGTGGCAAAAACAAACTGTAGACATCACTGTGAACTGTCGTCTCAGCCTATGATCTTTGGTTTGCAGTTTGGTAGCATTTTATCATAAATTAATAGAATCAATTCTGCATATCAAAACCAAATGCTTTTGAATTCCTTATCAAATCAATATAGATTGAGCTTTAAGTAAAATAAGTATTTCACTGTTGGAAAGATGATTTTTTCATAAAACTAGGCTATGTATGCAGTAAAAAGATGCAAATATTTGCTACATGACCACAGAAAACAGAAAAAATGGCTGTGACATTCTTTTGCTCAAGAGGCAGAAAACCTACGACTACCAGAATGCACAGTGTCGCACTGGACCAATACATGCTCCCACCGGTGGGTGATGTAATGAAAGCTTGTCCATTTTGACACAGGAAACAATTTGGCTGCCAGCTGATAACAAACAATCTTGTATTACAGTTTAAAGTTAAGTTATTAAATATGTTTCTGAAAAATCTGAGGCAAGAAATATGCAACATATTACCAGAATCTTAGTTCACCTTTGATCAGCGCTGTTTCCTTTTAACATTTGATCAGTTTTTTCAACCTCTGTTTTTACAATACAGAACACAGTACGGCACCCTTCCTGTTCATACATTTTCATGTACAGCCAAACAAGGTACTAAAATATGTTTTTGAAGACATTATAGGTGAGAAAATGGCAACGCAGTAAAATAATCTTGGTTCATATTCCATCAACACTGCCTTGTTTTATCCTTTTATTGGAGTTTGCTCTGAGTTTGCAAGAAGAGAGGCAATTCTCTTTCTGTCTCTCAGTCAGATTTAATGCCGTGTGTCTGTGGTGGCCTGCAACCAAAAATGCAATACAATCTGTAGTTTGAGCCTGTTGCTCTGCAGTGTCTCGAGCCTGCAAAAATATTTGAGCTAGGGGATGAGCAGGGATGTCTTGGTCCTGTGAAGGTGAAGGGACGTTCAGCACACTTAATCTACATGTACTACTCATGCTGTTATGATAAGAAGCTGGTTGAAAATTGTCAAAATATCCCTTTAAGTACAAAAAAGCTTTAGAAAAGTGCAATACTGATCACTGATGTTGTTCTTAAAAAGTGTAGATAAGCTATTTGCCAGGAGATTATTTATACTCCAACATGAATGAATTCGGGTACAAAGCTCAACCGCATAGGTTCTTCTTCTTCCTTTCCTTTAACACAGTGGTTCCCATCTGGTGGGTCGCAGTCCAAAAGTGGGTCGCGGGTCCACTGTGTATGGACCGCAAGTGACTCGCAAACATGTCAAATTTATAAAAAGCTTTCATTTTGAAGGGCAATTTCCTGTTGTTCAGCAACCATTTTATTACCCTGTTCTTCGTATTATTTGGCCTATAAACATGCTGTGCCTTTGCACTGTTCTTATTTCACTGATCTTGAAGCAATAAAATGCACTTTTTTTTTGTTCCAGTGCTATTTATTTACAAAAATTTAAATAATTGCACTTTATTAGTGCAATATGTTTTGTATTACTGTGTTCTAAGCCTATGTGATGTATACATTTGTGAAATAAAATTGAATATGTGGTAATTTAACTTATAAATGGACCTTGAACTAATGACTAAGGACTTTTGCTGAGGTTTGGACATTTTTCAACCTCTAAATGTTTAAGGTATATAAAACCATAGCCACCAAGGCATGCATGCTGTATCACAGGATTAGATCAGGGTTGATCATAGCACAGCATCCTGCACAAGCTCCAACTGTATGCAACATCAGGCTCCCTCCATGTCACCTGTGTGTTCACAGAGACAGATCAGTACACACTGGGCGACACAGAGTAACAGGCATGAAAGTATTACTCACTTTGAGGTGACATGAATGCATAAGCAGCTTTTCTGTTCACTATTCACAACAATAACAAGGCTAAGCTGATACTGTGATCTGTTTTCCCACCTCTATTCATGCAGGGTGGCTTAGAGGGATAAATCCCAATTTCACACTTTCATGATGAGGCATGATGAGGCACGCAAACACAGCCTCACACACACTGCTTCAGATCGCCGCAGGTTAAAAATACCACACACAAACTGCAATCAGCCATCAGGCTCCTTCCTACTGTTAAAAAACATAAATTCACAATCACTTTTATTTATAACTTCCTGCAATTAAAAAGTGGTAACACTGCACAACATTTTTTTGCATTATTATCTCTGGATATAGACACTGATTTGGACCAAATCACTGTGATGCTGTGCAAACAGCAACAATCACTTTCAGGTAGGTGATTTGAATCATGACATCAGCAAAATTATTCATTTCTGCTGCCATTTTCTGTTGAGTCAATGTAAAGTTTAAAAATATAAAGATAATCACTGTGATCCAGCCTATCTGACATTTCTGCTCTGCTTATAGTAAGGAATATGTTGCTTTGTTAATATCTTTAATAAACCAAATCTACCGCAATGAAAGCTTAGCAATATACTGCTGTGGATGGGGTCTGCAGAAAAAATTCTTTTCGACTTCTTAAAAGACACAACAAAAAAGTCAATATCAGTGTAAGTATTTGAAATATTTACAATATTTCCTTTACATCACCTGACACATTAAACCAACGGAGGCAGCCGTAGATCAGCTACACCATATTCTGCTTATTAAAATTGTGTGAGTGTGTGAATGATTACTGAGTAGCAGGTGGCACCTTGTACGGTAGCCTCAGCCACCAGTGTGTGAATGTGTGTGTGAATGGGTGAATGTGACAATGTATTTTGAAAGAGCTTTGAGTGGTCAGTAAGACTAGAAAAGTGCTATGCAAGTACAGTCCATTTACCATTTACCATAAAATAACTGTTTTTGTCAGTGGAGTCATGGTGGCTTTGAGATATTAGCTTCAGGCTCCTAAAAGGCATGTTGGATGGCAAGTTAAAAGGCGAAAATATTCGAATATAACATAAACTTAAACTGATGTTTTTGAGGTGGGCCTTTCCTAGGGCCTGTGTCCACGTGGCATTTTTTTTCAGTAGAAAAGTTGGCTGGGAGCTTAGTAGCGCTTCATCCCACTTCAAAGAGCACATGGGCTTTGTTTGTATGAAAGAAATATCTTGACAGATAAACATAAGCCAAGCGCCCGCTTCTCATAGTAAACAGCTGAAAAAGATGCCAGCGCTGAGAAAAAAAGCGACACAGGCCCTTAGGTGGCAGAAACTAATCAGTTGAGGCAGCGTTTGCTCTGTGCCGTTTCACTTTATGTTCATGACATGGGGGCTTTCCACCCAGAAGTTATTGTAAAGAAATATTGTGATTCACGCTATTAGGCCATTTATTCTGCTTTTTTTCTGTCTGATTTCCATGCAGCGAACTGTGTTCTGTCAAAGATCAAAGTGTACACATTCAATTGACAATATGCACAAAAAAATTAGTTAGTTTTCATATATATCTCATTTGCAATGAATTCAAATGTATTTGAGTTAAATGGGGCTTTAGGCTACAGCCTCCATTTGAATTGTTAAGCAAGTCATGGGTGTGTGTGTGTGTGTGTGTATGGATAATTTATGGTTGCTTTGAGTCTAGTTCTGTGTAAATTATTATATATAATAAATTGCGTATTTTGAAAGGATTTAGCAGCACAACAAAATGCAGTGTACAAAAAAAACCCTCAAACACAAATACAGACCTATCAGGAAAATACACACAGAAGACAAAGCGCAGTTTCACCACACACACAAATACACAACGCAAGTCTCAGTTACCATAGAGACAGGGCACTCTGGACATATTGAGGATTTATTAAAAAAGCCTCCCTGGCAGTATTATTCCCTCAACGCCCGGAGAGCAGAGACACAGACTGTCACCACACTGTCGGAGCAGGAGACACACCACAGCACACTGTCTAACAACTGTTAGCAGAAATATTATTCAGTGTGCTACCAGTCCGCCCTTTCTGGCTCCACACACGCCACAAAGCTAATGATCGACTTGAAGCAAAGGGCTCAGCATCTATGGCGGCGATATCATTACAGGGTTACGGGGAAGTAGCCACAGCGACACACTGACAGGGAGTTTCCTCTGCAGGTCTCTGAGGGATCCTGCAGCAGAGTCTGAGCCAACAGAGTGGCAGAGATGTCTCGGTGCTGTAATTGGGCGGTACACTGGGTAAACACCAGAGTCAGTCTACTGTAAACAGATGCTGCAGGGCAGCTAGAGTCAACAGACGCTCCGGGGGAACCTGGCAGGCTGTGACACTTTGGTACTTTAAAGGAAAATTCTGTTGTTTTTTCCTCATACAAGTCTTAGTCTGTCTTACAGGGAGTCATTGATTTTCAATATTCTACACAGTTTAACAATACAATCCATACAGTCCAATATACATAACTCTTTCAGAATTGAAAAAAGGCCTCCCTGGCAGTATGGAAAAACAGAATTGACCACTGCATACTGAAGAACTTTACTGTGACTTCAATAACAGCGAGCATCGCATAGCGCCTGTTGCTTCTTCAGGGAAATTACATGAGTACTCGCAGATGTGATAAATACACAAGTCACATGACTAGTTATCAACATCTTTTTTTCTTTTTTTTTTAAAGTTTATCAATATCTAATCTAATCTAAAGTGAGCGTTATTAAAAAACATGACAATATTCAGAAAACATTCAAAAACAAAGAATTTCATGACTGATCATAATCAGTGTATAATACATTTACAAAATAACATTTATTAGAAACATCACAATGTCTAGAATAGTTGATAGAATTCACACTACACCATATTATCACAATAAGGAAAGTAAATGCTATCCAGCAGACTAAATTGGAGTGATGACAAGATTCTGGAGCTTTTGTCAGAGACGGCTGAAGCCGAGATCGTCAGACAAACTAAATGAATGTCAGGATTACAAAGCGGCTAATATGACCGTGGTTTAATGTGCATCATGTCCTGTTTCCTGCAAGCTCTACCCAGGCACCACCCACTGCCTGAACTACACAGAATATAAAGAAAGCTTCTGATAAACTCCTGTTGTGTGCTGCATGTGTTAAAGAGAAACTCAAGTCAATGTCGGAACATTGTCTGAAGTTGATATGAGAAAACAGCTTCAGGTGACCTCACTGCTTCCTGCCATACCTGTACCGCTGCAATCAAGCTCCATATAGAAATGGTTAGTTTCAGGTATTAGATTAGAGACGGCTGAGTTTTGGTAACTTCTGATATGTGAGAAAACTTGCTGGGAGTGATACAAAGCCTGGGGCCAACTGCTGCCCGAGAAGCATTTCAAGGTTTGTCGGGATTGACACTTCATTTTACTTTGATCATAAAATAGTTTGGAAATGAATTTATCTTATGCAGTGAACTTGACTGCTGAATTTGTCAAGTATTTTTCCGGTTCACCATTTTCTGTGAAAAATTGCAGACTGCTTGAATTTGTATTAATTCTTACAATCACAAGACCACAAAATCTTGCAGGGACAGATGAAATGATCTGTTTGGAGGGGAATAAAAAGATGATGAACATGAATTCTTACTGTCTTCAGAAACCAAGTGAGAAAAAATCCAAGCACGAGAAACACGAGGAGAAAGAAAGATAAAAGTAGAAGTGATGGATGATGGGTGGATGATGGGGGCAGCGGTGTCAAGACTCCTCATTCCACGAAGTGAAATCAGTTTCCTCCTGGTTTCCCTGAGGCTGTTCCACATGAGAGCTCCAGCTCCCTGCCGCCTGCATCCACAAAGGAGAGGACGGCCGAGCCGACGAAGCCCGTGACATTTGACAGAGAGAGCATGAGAGAGAGAGAGTACATAGAGACAGGGAAAAAAGGCATGCTGTCCATTATTTCATCTGCACAGTACAAAGGACATCTCCCTCTCAGCAAGGAAATAAGTTGGGGTTACACCAGGAAGCACAAGGGTGGCTGAATGTCAAAAACAGTGTGGCATAGGGAAAGAAATGGGAAAAGGAAACAGGGTGAGATAAAAGACTGTCATTCCCTTTACTGAAAAGATCAAATGACTTACAGAGGACATGAGAGAAATGATGAAATAGGGCGAGGAATGGAAATCTGAAGACACACAGAGACAAAGGGAAAGCAGACAGAATTAATGTGACTGCCACTACCTATTTGCAAAGTCTTTAGCTCACCTGAGAATTTCCTTGCGACCCCCACTTTCACTTTATCAACTCTCCCCTCTACCCTCCGATACACTCATCATGTTGCACACTTTCACCTTTGAAGTTGCCTTGCATGCTGAATCTTTTTATAAGCACTGCCAGGGGTCCCAGCCAGGCAACCAGAACATGGAGAATGGGACAGGAAAGAGGCGTCTGGGAGGGGGACTGATTTATATTCAAGATCACACAGACACAGACGCTTGCACCTCAAGCAAAGCTAAAATTGACGAGAACCCACCCCCCCAAAAAAAGAAAAACTCATCAAGAGGACTGGCAGAGGGGAAAAACTGCACAGCCCGCTGGTTTTGGCCGACGTGGGACATCGTTTAAACATGTGAAATGTAAAAATTAAACACAAACAGCCACCCTCCAGCCTGAGTGTGGGTGGGATGTGTAGGTGTGGGACACAGGGGAGAGATCATACCCTTCCAGGCACAGGTACTGTAGCTCTCTAATAAAATTAGCTTTGGTGCTTAATCAGCTTTGTCTGCAGAAAGGAGATCACAGAGGTCCCTCACTCCCCTGACTACTAGTGAAGCCAGAAATTTAAAAAGCTTATATTCCGTGTGAAAACCAGAGGTCCAGTGGACAATCAGCAAAGGAGCAGAACAACTGCTTTGATGTGGTTTCTGTGGTTGTGGTGGCTATGAGGACAAATTTGTAGTAATGGCAGCCATTCTGTCAGAGCTGCTGTGCAAAAAAAAAGATGCTCTGTGGTGAGGTCAATGCTTAAAAAAACTGAGCCAAAAAAGAACAAGTAAATATTTCCTTGTTGTGTTGTCATGTGACATTTTACATCATGAGACATGGTAATTTTGGTAGTACAAGTAATGCAAAAACAGTAAATTAAAGAAACCAGGAGAAAGCTACAGTGGTTAACCATTGCATCTTTACCTCCATTAATATCCCAGCACACCTGGATCACAACACCCTGCTGAAGGCCACTGTGCTGAAACACATCTGCCTTTTTTCCTGCCTTTGTATTCTTTCCTACTTCTTTTTCTCTCCGTTACAAAAGTGACAGTGACTGCTTCAAAAGACCACTCCACCACGTTTAGGTAAACTGGTCCTTTTTGGCTCCATTTGTTCAAGGATGATACACCATGTTCCAGTTTTCTAACTCTTCGCATCTGCTTTCACAAAGAGTTCGGTAGTTCAGCAGTCCGAGAGGCGGACCAGAGAGCAGTTGGCTGGTCACACTAAAGCTGACGTCATAAGTCTGGTGTGAATGTGCTCTAAATGGCCAAAGGTTTTTAAAATGTAGTCAAATAAATAAATTATTCAATTGTATTTTTTTGTGCAAAAATGCCAAACATGGTCTAGGCTTGACATGTGAGAATTTGATGCTTTTCTTTGTCTTAAATTGTTGCATTCTGCAAAACAAGCAATTTAAATATCAGAAATCACATACAGCTCTGGGAAATATGGCAATTTTTCCTGACATTTTGACATTTCATAGGCAAAACAATCAACTGATTAGTCAAGAAAATAATGAGCAGGTTAATCAGTGAAGAAAGCAATTATTAGATGCAGCACAATTTTTTAATCTATCAATATAAATTAATTAAAAACGCTGGTTGGCTGCATTGTTAGTTCAATACAAAACTCAGTGCCTACAACACAAAGTCAAATGCTTCTTTCTATCAGTTTTGACATTACTACTCGATGCCAGTCTTGCTCAATAAATTTCCTTATGAACTTGACGTGCAGTCGAGATATGATTGTGAAAAACTTTTCTAAAATCATCATGACAGGGCAACGAAGTAGAAATATATATAAATAAGGGAACTAGTTTATATGCCAAAATGCTTCTCTGCATCACTTCATCTCCCTTTTCTCTTGTCTCTCTGCTCTGTGTTTGAGTTAACTTGAAATGAGCTATATAAATAAAATTGCCTTGCATCTCGCTGCCTCTCCCTCTCTCTTTATTGGTCGTGACAGTGCAGTGAAGGCATCAGCGTCACATTAAAAGGCAGCGAGGTGGAGAGATCAAGGTGATCTCTCTACCTTGCTTTCTTCTTCCTCCTCTCTGAATTATGCATTTATTCAATTCCCACTTCTTCACTCTTTCATTTCCTTTCCTCTTTTTTCTCTCTTCAACCATGAGGGAGAAATCAGCTAGTTACAACGCCCAGATAATGTCCAGACACGGCCATAAAGGTTGGACACAAAGAAATTAGCTTTCTGTTTCTCTTTCACTCTGTCTCAGTCTCTCTGTGCTGTTTGAAAAGAAACAAGAAGACAAAGCCTTCAAAGACTGTCCATCGCTTTAGCTTCTTACTTGCTCTTTTCACACGACAGTGACCCTCCCACCCCTGGGATTTCCTCTCTTTCCCACGGGTGATGGTCCATCCCTGGGACACATAATTAAATCTGTGTAGGGCACAAGGAGCGCATCCAGCGGAGCAACGCCACTCAGCATGTTACAGTCAAGTCAAAACACACGCACACACATACTGTACACTCCCTCTTTCACATATCCAAAAGAGAGTCCAAATTAGCTCTTGTTAAATAACACAGAGGTGGCCAAAGTCTCAAATCCCATCAAAAAGACAGAGGCTGTCAGTTATACTCAGGGAATAAAAGCTTCCCTGAAGTGAAACGAATCCCTTTGAGCTCATACAGTCGCTTCAAAGCCGCACAGCAGCCGATGAAATGACAGAGAAGCAGCACAGATTAGGTACAGAAAAAGCAAAACACTGCTTACCAAACTTCAGTCTTTGTGGGAGTAAATGTAATGAGGAGATTAGAAGCTTGGACCCTGCAGCACCTTCTCTATCTAATCAGTGACCTCACTGTTTGGATTCAAAACTTTACAACCGAACAATCAGCAGCGGCCGCTGATTTGAACTTGGACCTTAAAATCCAGATTTCTGCACGACGGTTTCCTGTTAAGCTGTCAACTTGTAGAGTGACAGTAGTTAAATATTAACAAAGATGATGACAGAGGCTGTAAGGAAGATGACATCAACAGCAATAAAAACAGGGCTTGAAACATCATGTGCATAATGCATGTATAATTTGAGCTTTGCATCAGATTCTTAGCTCTAAATGCACCGGTGTGCATGAAATTCATACAGAAAATATGCTGTCATGCAAGGCTGCTAACTCTAATGTACTGATTGCAAGACTAACGCAATTGGCAACTTTCATGCACAATCATGCCATATGTCCATCTTCTTAAGCAGTAAAAACCCAATTTATGACTGATACCATCACGGCGCAAAAACAGAACACTAACAGCACACAGACAAGACAGCAGCAGCACTGTGAAAAAAGTTAAAGACGCAGTCGAGCCTGCCACTACTTGGATTTTGATGGATGTCTATTTGTGGTATTACAGTACCACTACTTGCCACTATGTCAAAATGGATGATGAAAGACTTGCATTACAGCAATAATGTACTACACATCAAATACGTCTTGTTAAATTTGTGATGTCATCAAATTATATAAAGTAGTTTCAATGTACATAACTACACACTGAACATTAAATCATATTGTAAAACTTTGATAATATCCTTATTTTTCAATGAAATAAATAAATGTTTACCTTCAGAGATTTGCTGAAATGTTCAGTGTAATCATGTACAGGATGGCCCAGACTGTGAGCACGTCAAATTTAAAGTTATTTTATTGTGCAGTTTTTGAGATAATAAAAGGTAAAGTCCGCTCAAGTGACATTTTCACAATCTTTTAACTGTCATAAAACAACAACAAAATTGTTGAAGCAGTCTATATTGGATTTCTTTGGTCGGATCCAGCCACAGAAAATGGTCCAGTAAAATATTTGTGTGTGTGTGTGTTTGTGTGTGTGCGCGGGTGAAATGTTTTTGGTGCATGTGATTTCAAAAGTAAAAGAAAAAGTATTTCCAAACCTAAAAACCATTAATACAAAGGCAAGAGAAGAAGAACAAAGTAAAAGCTGTGTTCAAAAGCTTAAAGCTTTGATGTTCAAAAAAATATATATTTTTTTCTTGTTAAATGTGTCCTCTGAACAAGCATGTCAACAGAAATGCAGTTCGAAATGCAAATTTAAGCCTCTGACTTTATTTTATGAACAGGGTAATTAAATCCTGTATATAAAGACATGATGATGGTTTCTTGCTGATATGGATATTGATCAACAAAGTTGTAAATGTAGTTGTAAATCTATTATACTCTACTCCATCTCTGCTTCAACCTCATCTGCTCCCTGTTTAAGAGCATCTTAACAGAGAAGGGCCTTGATGCAAAATATGTAGTTGGTGTAATATCACAGTTTTATGACAGTTTGTAGATTATTATCACTTGTTTTCTACTGCTGATATTTTGGTGCTGTGGTTGAGTTTTCATTGCAAAAACTCACACTTTGTCATTTTGTCCTCCCTATCTGCTACTTGCAAGATAGTAGATGCAGAAAAGTGGATTTTGAGTCTGGGCTTTAATCACAAGTTCAGTCACAACTCAGCATCCCTTCCCTGTTCCCCTCAAACTGTCCTCCGCGCCTCTTCCGCAAGTTCAACAAGTTCCCCTTTGATGTTTTACATTTCAAAGAAACACATTTATGCTGTTAAACTCAAATGAGAAAATATAAGCAATGTTATTTTTTTAATCTACATTTTGCCCTGACATACAGGGGTAAACTGCCAACAGCTGTTTATCCTGTGTTTGTGCGAGTTATAGCTTCAAAACAAAACTAAGTATCTCTACGCTGATGAGGCATCTGGGGACAAAATCATCTCGATGTTCACCGAGAGACTAAGCAGTTCATGACGAGGAGTGGACTCTTATCTGCCAGCTGAGCAATCCTGAGACTAACCTGGGCTGCATTATGCACCAATAATTAAATACATGCTTGGTTTTATTTAATATTGATGTCTGATAATTAAGGGATCACGGGCTTCAGAGGATACTGTCTATCTGCCTGTTTCTCTACTTTCTCACTCTGACACACACACACACACACTGTTGCAATCAAATGCTTGAACACCTGAACACCTTCCTGCGCAGACACGCAACAGCAGACGCTCTAAATGAGGTCTTTACTGGTTAATGAGGACTCTGGTGCATTCACTGTATGTGCTGTAATATGGCATTTTGATGACTGGGTGGGGGGGACAAAAGAGCTCACTGGAGACTTCATTAACAGCTAATTGATTTCATTTGCGGTATTCTGAGACTGATGGAGTACAAATTTTCCCCAAATAAGCTCAGACTGAACCATTTATATCTGTCTGAGGGTTATTGGTGGGGAATAAATGGCACATTTTACAGCAGGGGTGGGAATTATAGATATGGATATAGCCTAAGATATGATGATGTTTAACAAAGGAACTGCTCCTTCTCCTCCCTCCTTAATTCTTCCACAGCTCTGTTCTCTCTGAATTCCAGCCTAATTGAATTAGAGCTGCGTGATTACAGCCTATATGGCACGGTGACAGTCTCTAGTCTTCATCATCTGCGTCACTGTGAGGCCTTGGTATGCTGAGAGAAGGAATGGGGGTGGGGTAGGATGAGTGATACACGGTGTAGCACGTATAAGTGGGCGCTTCATGAAATGACGGTCAGGATATAATGAGGATCAGTACAGTAGAGCAAAGAAAGAGCCTGCAAGGACACGACAGTCTGCCAACTGAAGCAACCGGAGTGAAAAAAGCAAAAACAGAGCCAACAATTGTTCTTTTTTGCAGTCCAACAATGACGAAAAGATGTTCCAGCCATTTTCTGCAAGATCTGAGGGGCCGTAATGACCAGCGCTGTGATTTATTAGCCTCTTAGGATCTATTATAAAGCAGTCCAGCGATGAACGGGAGCTCTAGATTTGCCGGTCCCCGCTGGCCTCTGTGTGAATAGAAAAACGACCTTGGGCACGTAAATCTCCAGGGAACCTTCATTAGCCCACGACAAAGCCACAAAGAGCCATCACACAGCCTCTAAATGCTTTGCAGTTGGCCGCTGGCCTTCAAGTCAGCGCTGCAGCGCAGTCATTCACACGTTCAAGCGTACTGGCTGGGAGGCAGTGCGGAAGTCGATGCCTTAAATTTAGAAAATTGCTGACACACTAACGGTCAGGCCTCTTGCAGTCGCTGCTAATTAGCAGGTTCCTGAGGTGGCTTCACTCGTTTCAGAACCAACGTCGATCCAATAATGTGCTCCTGCTTTCCACTGTGCCCTCTCACAGTTCAGCAGCGATGGGAACCCAAAGTAATAACAGCTGTCAAATGTATGTTACCCCGGCAACCATCTCCCTGGCAACTAGAGAAGCAGCCGCCCCGACACGGTGGGAATTGTTGTGCAGCCAAAACAACAAACTCAACAGTGAGAAGTTCAGGAGAGAATGCAAAAATGTGACGAGAGACAGTTTTCTAAGTATGTGTGCTGCTTCCACCACACAGACGACGAGGTATGTAGGATTCAGTGGCATCTAGTGAAGAGGACTGCAGGCTGCAACCAGCTGAAGCCTCTACAGGGTAGGATTCCTTCAATGTTCATTGTTCTGGAGGTTTTTACTGCGAGGCAAATTATTTTTAATCACTTCTTTTTATCTCTACCTCTCCAAAACAAATGGACCAAGGGATTCAAACTAGTAAAAACACTGAATAAAGCATTTTTTAATTTACAAATCAGTGTTCCTCATAGCCCAAGACCTACTAATGTGTGTTTGTGATCCAAACATTTAGTTTTTTTACCAGCAAACTGTACTTATGATTTAAACTGTAAAAACACTGAATATAACAGTTCCCAATAGGAATCAGTTTCTCCTGCTGTTCAGCTCATCACAGATGAGCCCACTGTCGAGCGCCTCCTACTGTGTGTTAAACCTTTTTCTCTCATAATTTAAGATCGAGATGTTAAGGGGTTTCTGCTGGGAGCTGAATTATCCACAAAACTCTCCCTCTTCAAAACAAACAAATCTGGTGGCTTAAACCAGTACAAACAAGAATAAAGCAGTTTCACGTTAACAAAATCTGTGTTTTTCCGACACTGCTCATTCCAAAGGGGCTGCTATCTGCAGTGGCTGATGTAAAAATGCAAAAACGCTATCTGGAGTAAGCGTTTGGCGTGCCCATTCTGTGTAGAAAAAAAAGCAGTGCAACATGGTGATCTCTATACGTAACGACCTGCTCCCTATAAACAGCTCATTCTAAAGTTAAAAGAAACACAAAAAAATGTATTTTACAGTGATTATACACTAAAGAAAAAATACACCTACACACTGGACCTTTAAAACAAGAAACACACAGTCAGACAGTCAGACACATTCTAATAAACCCCATGGGGTACCTAAACTTATTTGGGATAAAAAAAACCTCATTAATCATGAAATTATGAGCAAAAGTGTCCTTTCAGTGCACATAGTTTCCCTGCAGAACGAGAGGTTATACCTGACATTTGGGATGTGCTCACTTTTGGTTTTACCTCTGAATAAAGAGCTCTAAGTCGATAATCTGGTTTAACCACGGGCATGTATATAATCGTTTGTTTCCTACCCAAATAATCTTAATGTTTTTTTGAGTAATTAATTTAGATGACAGGAAGCAGACAATAACACAGCACGTTCACATTATCCCAATTATTCCACTGAAAGTCAATAGAGGATTTAGTCGTAATACCTTTCCATCCATCCAATCCTGAAACTCTAAAGCAGCTGGACTCATCTCAGTATGCACTGAGCATCCTGGACAGGTGGACAGGTACTTGTGAAAATAATCAGGATTATGACAGTATTGTATTTAAAGATCATCGGCTCTCCACCTGCTGTTTCTCAGCTGCACAGCTGCCTCGCACAGCTAACTCCCCCCAGGGCTCTCTCACACACACAAAAACAAACGAAACGTTTTGCTTCAAATGTCTCACTTCAGTTTTGACAAGAGATGGTTTGTAACATAAAAGGAAGTGCATACATTCATAACTGCACACCCAAACGTAGGTAAACAACTACCCGATTTGTCATATGAGAGGAAAAATGGTGAGAACAGTGAATCTCTAGAGATTGTTTCAAAGAAGAAGAATGTTCAGAGAGAAAAGTGAGGACTTTGTTTTGTACTGTGCCAAAATTAGCCTAAAAAATGAATTCTGTAGTGGAAAATCTGGAACAACAATACAAAAGGTACTTGAAAATAAGGACAGATGCAACCTGCATTATTTGAGCAATATTTCTACAGTCACATTTACATTGCCTGTTATAGGCGGGAATATCACGCTGTTGTGCCGCCTCGCCATTCTATATATAACGTCTGATTGCGCGAGACAGAGTGGTCACGCTTCTGAGCCAGAAACAGAGGTAACATCAGCGGCGTAGTGAGGTCTGAGTAGAACATAGAGCCAAAGAGACTTGACTATGGGCGACACGAGAGTGACGTTTTGATGACGTTTTTACGTGTGCGACCCACCGCAGGAGATCATTTTTTAAAAAAACACGTGAGCATAGCTGCTAATTTTAAGAAGAACAGCAGCCGTAAATGTGTGTAAATAGGAAAAACAATGAGATTCGGGAGCTCCTTACCCTCTGAGCAGAAGACGAGATCAGCCGTCATATAACAGAGGAGGTAAATAATTGTTATTGATATGTTACGCCTTTGTTTTTGTTTAGAAAGCGCTACTGACGCATATATTATATGTCACACTAGAGGCGGACACTTGTGTTTTAAACATCATGCCTGTTGTGCCTCTTTTGATCGTGGGATGCTGTGATGCAGTGTATAATCACACACTGAAGCAGAATGATGCCCCCGTGGTTTGGCTCTGCAAAAGTGCAGTTGCGGTATAGAGGGGGAACTCTGTTGCACCCTTATAGCACGATCTCTGTGTAAAAGCAGCATAAGTAAAACTGCTAGTAGAGACAACCCCAGAGTTTCCTGCTGAAATATATACAGCATGTGGCTGAACCATGATTCAGTTGGGCTGGCAGAACATATCCATCTTCCTGTCCACTGCCAATCCTCTCCATATTCTTCATCTCAGTGCAGGGTTGTTAAATGGGCATATCCCTGCCTATGTTGTCTCCAGCCTCGAGCTGTCACCTCCATGCAATAAGCCATCCACTAACAGGCAGAGTAATGAGAGCGCCGCTCTGGCTGAGAGGCCGGTCACCATTACGGCTCCACAGGCTGCTGCTTCACCATTAGCCGTTCTTACAGACGGCTTCTGTAGTTTCACACAGGCTGCCCTCACATTTATAAACTGCACTAAAAAAAATGGAGAACCAGCCAAAGTCCCAGGAGACGACCCCCAAGGAGGCCGCTGACAGACACATAAACACACACCTTTAACTTCCATAGTGCTCCACCAAATTATGACAAATGTTTGAGGTTTAGAGAGGTAAGGAGGTGCGAAGGAGAAAGAGTAAAGTCAAATAGGAATGCAGGACCTCAGCACACTGCACTAAATCAATGAAGTGATCAGAGACCAGATGGCAGAGATCTGAAGACACCATGTGTACTGACAATGACAGGAGCAGGGTCTCCGTTCCAAAAAATGGATGCCGTTCGACGTGGCCTGCAAGATTTCAATGTCCCGAATAAAAAATCTGGTCAACTACGATCTGTTTGGACTTGAGCATAATTAAGTTATCTTTTTAAGATTATTTTTGAGATTTTGGCTTTTATTTGATAGGACAAATACTATGAAAGGGGGTAGAAAGAGGGGAGGACATGCAGCAAAGGGCAGTAAGTTCAGACTCAAACCCAGACTGCTGCTATGGAATCCAATCTATAACATGAGGCACACGCTCTTCCAGGTAACCTACCAGAGCACCCAATAATGACACTATTTTACAACTACATGATAAATACTAAATACTAAATCTTCACTGGTAAACACTTTGTTGCACCTCAAAAGTTTGAATCATCCTCAGACAGAGGAATATTTCCAAGAACAGACAACATCACTTCTTCTTCCTTCAGCGTCATTCTAGTTCAAACATACCTCACCACCACCTCCTCCTCCTCCTCCTCCTCTCTGTATAATTTCATCCCTTCTTGAGTTAAATTGTGACTGTGACCTCTGATACTAATAGTGCTAAAGGTTTTGGCTCATGAGTTCTCTGCTTCCTCCTCTGTTGGATTATGTTTGTGTGTTGAATACTGAGTAAATGAATCAGTGCTACCTTACAGTCCCACAGGGTGACTCATGCATGACTCAAACAGTGATGATAATGACCTTTCATAACCTTTCTGCCTCCGGTGACTCTTCATACAGGCTCATTGTGCATTAGCTGGATTCTGATTGCAAGATTGATGAATATGCAACAGCTCTTTGACTTCAGTGTGCATGTCATATGACAGAAAAAGCTTGAAGGAACATGTGAAGCCTCATATTATTTATGTTTTATTTGGATTTTGCATGAGGATATGTTCCATTGATTCCTCACTGGAGTAATTCTCTTTCCACCTAGAAGGACAAAAGTTCAAGCAGCTCAACCTGGATGTCTGAAATTTCCTGTAATGAGCACACATTCACACTGCATGTATGTGTTCAGTCCTTTCCATTTTCACAGTGAGTTGACTTTTTAACTGTAGCTCACTTTATTTTTTAGTACTTTATCAAGAGGACCAAAGATTTGCCTTCAACTGAACAAGTTTTAGATGTTTACTATAAAAATGAAATTTGACAAAGGTTGTTTCAGTTTCCCTAGTTAAACTTGTTTTACTTATAAATTATGCGTTATTCACTCCATAATTCCTCCCATGTGAAATACTGAATACTGTCAGTCATATAGTGCTCAATATGATTCTGAGCTCAGATCCATTTTACTTATTTATTTATTTATTTATTTATTCTGTACAATAATTCACATTATGATTGTTAATGTAACCAATATTAACCAAAGCCAAAATCCAACGTGGCCTGAAGGTTAAAAAAGAATCAGATTTTGTCCGCTTTCACCTGCGATGTAAGCACACCTAAAGTTTTCTCATTTCACGGATTTTATTGGTGACTGACCAGGGCTGAATTGGACATATTTAAGTCACAGCCTGTCAGCCGCTCAACAACCACATTAGCCTCTTCACCAGCCATTTCCTCGTCAGTCTGGCTGACAGCTCTGAGTGTCCCAGCTGCTCCGCTGTCAGCCAGACCATCAGTAACTCTGCAGGCTGCTAATCACCTGCGTCATTAAAATATAACTCTGCAGAGCCCTTACATACACATCGCCAAATAACTGTACAGTAGCTGAGCCAATCACCACAGCCTGCCAAATATCTCTGCCACAACTAGCGGAAACTCTCCCGTGAGCCGAGCGATCAAACATAACTACGGCCAAACGACAGACAACTGCCAACTCACATCCCTGTGCAGAACACTGTGACAACACTGCTGCACCTTTGTTCTGCTGATTGGCTCTACTCCCATGGCAGCTCTGACCACTAAAATCCAGGAGTATTGCATTGAAACATTATTTACATATATGCACATCGATGTACCACATTCAAATCAATCTAAATTTTCCATGACAGGGGTACCCAGATTTCAGCTTATGCATTTGACTGCAGCCAGCAGCTACTCTTCCTCTTGATCACGCCACCATCAGTCGGAGCTCCGCAGGGGTCAACAAACATAATGATGTATACATCTCTGCCAACATGTCTCCATCTATCCAGCACCATCTCCAAGCCTTTGAGCTCCAGTTTCTAACAAGAAGAAAAATTCTCTGGCTTCTCTGAGAAGTCAATTTTGACAAGAAAAGCCACTTTTACTCCCAATAAAGTTATATTATGCATGTTTTTTATAATGCACGACACAATAAACAACTGAAAACAAGAAAATGTAAGCTACTTAAAAAAGATTCAGGACGTGGACCACATCGGAGACATTAAAATGATGTCTGCAAGGCACTTAACTAAAAGTTAAAATTCCTGACATATCAGGTGACACCTGTATTATTTCAAAGACTTTAACCTAACTTTCCACACAGTCATGAGCTCTGGCAGGAAAATCAAATCATGTTTATTCTGCAGAAAAGATGGCAGTTTTTTTAAATCTATATGGCAACATCAGTGGAACAGTGACGTCCTTGGAAATCATGAAGTCCTTTACATTTGGCCCCTAAAGCGCTTCTCCCGTTACGTTCAGACCAAAGAACGAGAGAGACATGAGCAGGCTGAGGCAAATGTCATGGCAGCAGAGAAACCCCTGAGCGGTACATGTGACAGTGACTTGGCATCTCTAAAGGCCAGTAAACAAATGATGTGCACTGGAACGTCCGCTCTGACTTTTTCTGTGAGCGAGAGGAAAGAATCCATGAAACACGTTACGTTTACGTTACTTTATGCTCAATTCTGATTATTTCCCCAGATCCAATCTTTCTGTCTACACCGTTCACACTTACGTATGAAGTGACCCATATCTGACATCAGTGTGAGCGTATCTCTGCCCTGAAACGCCTCATGTATCCAATAATGTCACACACATGTGCAACAACAAAACAACGCCACATTTGTGAAAATTTCTATGATGTATAGCAGCGCAAGCTTCATCTCCTGAATGATCGGCACAGTGGGAAGGTTTGATGGCATAATTCTCTATAACAACGATCGACATGCTTCTGTGTGAGAATGTGAGAATGTGTAGTGTATTATCGGAGAAATGGCACTTTGGAGGAATAGGCGTTGATTTTTGGGATAATGAGCTGTTGTAAAAATGGGCTTTCGGTCCACTGGCTCTATTAGCAGCTAGTCATTCAGTGAATAAGGAGAGGAGCGGAGTCAGGAGTGGTGGGGCCGTCACATGGAGGGTTCAACATTTTATGATGAGAAATCTGCACCTGCAAATTTAAGTATGACGTGGAAAAACAGCAGACATATGGCAGGAACACACAAGAATTTCAGTATGACTTGCTCTCATATCTATGTGATTTACCACTTCATACAAAATTGGTCCAGATCTGACAGGAAAAAAAAATCAGATTTCTGTGTGCACACTACTCTGAAAAAATCTGATCCGCGGTCACATGAGAGTGAAACAAAAATAGGATTGTGCTCGTTATGTGAATGTAGCATACAGACCTAAATGAGGTGATTTACATTAGAATGCGTATTTTTAGACAGAAGAGATTGCATTTTGACATCTAATTGTATAACTCTACAATTAATATGTCAGGACACTTACAAATAAAGAGAGTTTCATTGAGACTAACAGACAGTTACTCTGGCTCCTGCAGACAAACTGACATAACAGAGAATATAAACTTGAGTTTTAAATAAAGTTTCATTTTTTAAAAGTTGCCGCTTACAGACTTATCAATAAGCAATTTCCTTCCATTGTTATGATTACAGTTTTTCAGCAATGTATCCTGAGGATACGAGGTATTACTGTGGTTACATTTTTGCAATAGTAGCATTGGATGCTAATTATAAAAAGGATACCAAAGCTAAAGCTAAGATTCATTAATCTGTTTTTCCATTTTCTACCATTTTCTTGATTCCTTTTAAAAAAGCATATCAATGCACACTCATTTTCTCTTCTACAGGTCTAAAAGTTGAGCTAAGTTCAGCTAGGTCATCTCACAGTTAGGTTTATGCTTCATTTACAGACAATAAAAAGGAAAAATAAAGGAACATACCAAAAAGCTGCTGATTGGTCAATTAAAGTAACTCAAGTTAGGAAGTTTAATGTAAATGCATCCTTATATTACAATTTACCAGCCAGATTTTGGTATCTTAATTTTTTCTTAACAAAAAGGCTTGTTAATGCTTTTGCCAACTACTTTTAATATCAATTTAAATACCAAATCATTGATAAATTATAAGGACTCATAAATTAGTTTGTCATTTCACCTCAATTTTGGGGGTAAATATTTATGTCTTTGCCAAGCAGATGTGATTTAAGCTTGACAAAGTGTGTATGTGCGTGTGTGTGTGTGTGTGTGTGAGATTTAAATGCCTATTTTATGATAATGACCAGCTTGCAGGACATTATCAACTGCTTAGAAATGCCATGTCACAAACACAATATTAACACAAATATCCGTGACATGCTGCTCTCCACCTCGTCGTCTCTATGCCAGAGTAAACGGCAAACCTGCCATTTAAAATGCATGAAGGCATTATGCAACACACAGCAGTGCTCATCTCCCACCTCCTGGTGTCTCCACCCCGGGGGCACAATGATTGGCATTCACAGGCAAAGTTATGGTCCGACACTCAATTACCAGGCTCATTACAGGCTGAGAGGCCAGAGGTCTTAACGAGGCCCGGCTCTTTTCTGTGTTAATCCCGACAGGTGTGTGAACACAGGGTGAGGACGGTCCTGGTTCTCGGTTTCAGGCTCGGGCCAGCGAGGGCGAGATTACAGCACTAATCCAATGTTTGTATGACACCAGCACTGATCCCTTAATCCAGACTGCTGCTGCCCTGCCATCTCCAGCCAGCTAGCCTGCCAGCAGCCCCCCCTTCTACACACCCACAACACAAAAACACACACCGCAGGATGCAGACACCAGCTGTTGGGCTCAGCTGCGTCACAATGCTCCGTAGTGTAGTTTATGTGAGTGTGTTGGTAAATAAATGCATATATACATTTATGCATACACAGATGGTCTAACTGTGAGTAGATGCAGATCATCACACAACGATACATTAACATTGAATCAAAATCATAGAGCCGCAGTTTCCTGAATACTAAACCAGTAAAATGCACAATGCATACAAAGAAAAACACAGAGATGTTAATGAACCTCCGCTTCTGTAAAAACAACAACATGGAACTCATCCATTGTATTTATTGTACATTAGAGCGGCGATGTTTGCCCAGCTCCTGTGTGGGCTGGGAGGAGGAGGGAGCAGAGGAGGAGGGGAGCTTTCTGACAGCGCTGATTTCATTATAGAGAGGGGCTTCACAGATGTACTAGAAATATTGAGGCTGCCAGTGTTGTAAAGTAACTCATAAGTGCTTAACTTCAAATATTCTTCATTTATGCTTTATACACCAGCTCCACTTCTTTAAAAAAAGTATATTTTTATAGAGTATAACACAGGCTATAGTTAGAGTTGGTTCCACTTCAGCATGCTGCTCAAGGCAATAGCAATAATAAATTCTTTTAATATTGCAATATACTATTCTGAGAAGGTAAAACTCTGATTATAATGATTTCACTTACTAAAGTGCATTTTACTGCTAATACTTACTTACTTCAACTTGTGAATGCAGGGTATTTACTTAAGGTTAACGATTATTTTTGTTATCAATCAATTATTTTCGTTATTATTTGGTTAATCTTTTTATTTTTTAAAATCTTAATGATACGAAGAATCCCTTACGGCACCAGAATTCAATATGATATCAGAAAAATGTTGGACTAGATGTATTGTACTGTACTATTTTAACTGCTTTTCTTTCCTGAGATTATTTTATTACTCTTCTTGTTGTGCACTTTTACATTTTATTTGTGTGTGATGTGTGTGTGATCACCATCATTGCTTTGCACACATTTGGTGTTTGTCCTCCCTACCTTATGAATTAATGTCGGTATTCTACATCACGATGGCATTGGCATGAGATGTTTCAAAGAGATTGGATTTTGGTAACTTAACAACACAGTTGAAAACCAACATCTTCTGTCGTCAGTGTTCTATGTTAAATTGATGATAGGTAATGTCCTGACATTGAATTTTGGTCACCCGAATTCACAATCTCAATCCAACCAAATATCAGCATCTTATGATGTTGGTGGCCAGCTGGGAGTCAAGTCTAGTCAAGTCAGATAAGATAAGTTAAAAGACATATGAATATTAATAATGTATTGATAAGTAATGAATGTAGTCTATGATTGTATGTATATTACATATGAATATTGTAGTTTATTTATATGGAAATAATAATCATATGTGTAAAATGATAGTGGAGATATGACTAAAGATAATGGCAGTATAGTAGGCGTCGGTCAGGATCACAACACCAGTGCAACTCTAACCCATGATCCAAGCAGAAGTCTCCAAGAAATTTGTTTTATCCATCTAACAGTCGAGATATTCAGTTTACTGTAGGGATGTATTCAGCAGCTAATAGCTCCAGACTATTCTTGCGTTTTGATATTCCGACTTTTACTTCATTCACCACAGTGAGACTGCACAGAGACCTGTCAGCCACTCACATTCTGTGCATGTAGACATTAATACTTTCATTGCATTATATCCAGTAAAGCAACAAGAGTAATACATCTCACTAAGGTTTCTTAGGACAAAATGCTCTGCAACTTTCACAGTAGCGTTTGTAGAAGGGAATTGTGGGATTCATGAGGAATGTAAAACAAAGAGGGGTTCGCCTGGTGAGGCTGGCGGCAGTGTGCGGCCTGTAAACTGGCTCTGCTGCTGATGTTTCCAGCCAGCAGCAGGAGGAAGCCTTTGTACTTTCCCCACAGGTATGAAAAGAACCTGTCTCTAATTCCAGCGGATCGCACAGAGGAGCTCCCAGCATCTGGGCGGCATGTGTGAGTGTCCTGGTGGATCCGAGACCATTTCCCAGCCCTCACAAACTTTATCCCATAGCCATCTTCGTTCCTAAATGCTTGCATATACACACATAAATCTCTGCATGCACTTCTTTACATTTCCTTTCCAGTTTCATGCAAACGCAAAAACACACTTAAACGCAGTAACATGAACCAGAAGCGTTTTATGTATCATAAGCAGACAATGTGGTGAATCTGAGCCCCTACCAACAAGTCAAAAACACCTGAACATATTCATACCAACTATCAACGCATCCTGAACTAAAACTGGGGGATTTAAGCACTGGCTGTTAAAACTAAATGCTGTGTTAAAACTTTACTATTAACTTGCTCCTGGTTTTCTCAAATAAACCTACACAACAGCTAGCTGATCATCACTTAATCTGTATGTGCGCATCACTTGGAGGACGCCATGGCGCTATGGAAAGGTGCAAAAAAATGATGTAAAATGTTCTGCCTTGACACATCATTGACACTCATGACTACTAATAAAAACCTATCAAGAAGTGCACATGGATGTCTGTGTTGTCGGTTCCAACTGTCCAGACTAAAATACAACCCCAGAGTTTCCAAAATAAAACGGGATCAGCAGCGTTTTCAAAGGTCTTTGTTTTAGAGGTTGCAAAATGAGTCATGTGGAAGCAATAGTAATGCATTTTATTACAACAAAGTAGAGTGGATGTAGCCCACAAATGATATATGAAATGCCCAAGCTGTCTACATTTTCACCTTGAACCTGGTTCAAAAACATTAAATCAAGGTTTAAATAAAAGAGTAAAATAAAGCAGTATTTTACTCCAGACAGAGAATATATTCAACATGTGGCTCTACAACTCCCCAGAGGATCTCACATCCCTCCTCTCTCTGCCTCTCCATCTCCAGGCTGTGAGAAACACCCGCTTTGACACTTTCCATGCTGCCTCATCAAACAGGTAATTAAAAACAGCCTCCGCAGGTCGGTGATTTGAGCTGATGGTATGTACACACAATGTAGGTGGCCTCCAAAGTATGTAAGCCGCAGCCTTCCATTTAGTGAGCCGGCATAGACAACAGGCATTGAGGCTTAAAAACAGTCTGTTCTGTGCATTGGAGGTGACATGTTGCCAGTGTGGAATTACCACGGTCAAACCTGTGGGCTGCAGAAACTGGACTGCTGTTATTCTTCTGTGGTGCAAGGCAAACACTTGCAGAAAGGCTGAGCAGCAAGGATAACAGCACTCCACTATAGTATATGAGGATTTCATTAAAAGGAGAGCCTTTCACATGGAAATTACTCGCCAGAAAACACTGCATTACTTTTAGTTTTGGAGTAAAAGCCTCTCTGCTAAGTGGATGGAAATTTGAATTACTTCTCTGCAAAGATACAGATCAATATTTCCACCCAGAGAACGTGCTGACAGAGAGGCAAAATGAATGCTGCTAAAAATGAAAATGTGTTCTTAAAGACTCGCCCGGTGGAAATTTTCTTTTTCCCAAAAGAAAGTGTCAGCGGCAGGCTAAAATTAACCCAAAGTGCTGTGTGTCAATCTGTTATTCTGTCAGCTTCCAGATGCTCCCCTCCCTCTCACCCCCGCCTCCTCCTCTCCTTCAAAACACCACTCCTCTGTGGATGGGAGGTTATCTGCAGCCTCTGATCTCCTCACACTGGCCCTGCAGCAGAATCACAGCAAAAAACACTGAGCCAGAGATCTCATCAGCTCTGCAATGAGTGAGTAAGGACGCACTGGGTGTGCACTTGTGCTCAGCAGTAAACACCTCCAGCTTTGCACGGCATGTGTGTTCTGTTATTGTGGTTTGTCCCCATTAACAGCAGCAGTGTGATGTTTATATGCAGTGAGGATGTGAGCTGAGGCTTCATCACTTTCACAGTCCCGCAATGTGTGTCTTACACCACATCCACGCCATGCTGGTTACATCTAAAATAACAGCAGCTTTGTCGCTTTTGGTTTAGGCTGAGAAAACAACCTCGGACGTGTGCGCTGGAGACACATTTTCATATGTAAACAGCGTTTCCAGATTTCACTGAATTCATGTGGACACTCGTCGCTGATCATAGTGAGCGTGAGTGATTGTATCAAAAAAGCAAACACTAACTGCTGCTTTTTAGAGCTGTCATCGCCCTCCCCCATTCTATTTCATCTTCTGTTTGTCCTACCGTCCTCCTCCCTCTCTAAACCATCGGAGCCCCATAATGGCCCCCCACCAGGGACAGTTTATTTTGCACCCGATACAGGATCATAGAGAGAGGATCCTCCCTACGTTCATTTCCCCATCACCTCTATGGGAATCCTCATCTACCCCTTCGGCCTGACTGGTCTCGTCCCTCTGGGGGATGCTCACCTGTCACCATTAATGAGGGCTCCCTCACTTAGAAAAAGGAGGGGGTGGGAGGGCTGGGAGGTACAGAAAGGGGGAGGGGAGATAGCGGTACTCTGACAGCCCCTTCGCTGTGATGGATGATGGATGGGAGATTAAGAAAGCCAGAAGCAGAGTGATTTCTGCTGGGAATAGCGCATCGTTGGGCTCTTATAAAGACTTAGCGCCATGCTTGTAACTATAAAATGTTCTTTGAATGCGTGAGCTTCTTTGAGGAGAGCTGCAGGTGTAAAAAGATGCAGCACTTAAAGAGGAAACATACCTTTTGGTTTAAATCAACAACATACCTAGCATAAAAAACAGAGCAGTCATACAAGGACGGGCAGATATGCAGATGACAATACTGTTTGTCTACGATTTCAGCTTCTTAAATGTGATTTGCTTTTCACTCTTTACCATCAGTCTACAGTAAAATAATTGAGTTCTGGACTGTTGGTTGGACAAAAAAAGCAATTTGAAGACACCAGCTTGGGCTCTGGGAACTGTGTTTGGCATTTTTACCTCTTTTATATATTAGAAACTGGATCTGTTAAATGATGAATGAAATAAAATGAATAAAAAAATTACGACTTTCACGGTACAATACAAAACAAATATTTTATCACTATAATTAAGACTTGAAACCATTATTTTAATGGAAGTATCTGTAAAACTTTTGCCTTTTGAAAATAACTAAAATAAAGGAGGTTTTCTGTGCAGTCGTAGTTTTTTTCCCCCAATATCATAGGTAAGCAAATGTACACGGTATAATAATTGTCAACTTTCATATCACAGTAAACCTTAAAGCAAGTATATCACTATTGACACTAGAAAAACATGGGCATTATGTGGAGAGAACAGGGTTCCTATACGCTTTTCAAGGACCCATAGCATTATTTTTCTTGCCAAATGTGCTGTGTTTGTTAAAATATATCAAATTCAAACTCTATTTAAATATAATTTCAGCTAGCTGGCGTACATGGAAGAGACAGAACGCTGGAAAAAATAAAGAAACTTTAGTGATGGTCAACAAGACGTCAGACATCAGTGCATATTAGAGCTACGTTACATCAGCAGCTACAGCAAAAAAATAAGCCATCATGTTGAATAATGTGGACAGTTATCTACAGAAGATTATTAAGACAATTTCAATGCACAAAATAAAATTCTAAGACTTTTTCAAAAGTTTTGAGGACGCAACGAGTTTCTTTGGTTCTAATACTAACAACAAACTGTGATTTTTACTTTTACTTTACAGGCGATGTATAAAATAGGCAAAAATAATATTTTCAGAGCTGCAGCGTTGAGTTGTTCCTTTTTTATTACACTGACTTAAACTGTACATCAACATTTTTTGAGCATCACTCAATTGTGTGCATGCAAAACTTCTTTTCTCGTTGCTGAAGCACCTACTACAAAATTGGCTCAGGCATCCACTTTTGTGCCATTGTGGGACCACTAAAAAATAAGTTGGAGTGCAGAAAAACTGGAGTGAAAAATAAAGTAGTAGAGACTGGAGATGTTTACTACAAAGATGAGCTGTTCTTGTCCTGTCAACCAATTTCCTCATTTTGCTTGTTAACTCTAAACTAAAAGAAAATATCCCAGCATGTCTGCAGGCATTTGGTGCTCGTAAGCTGCTTCCAATTTAAAATGTACTGGATTGTAATTATTCTCTCTGTGCATGTCTTCTGTATTAGTTTGTGTAGTAAGGTCAGAAGTGTTTTGCATCTTCATGCAGCAGCGAAGACAAGAAGTGAAACTGGATGAACAATAATGTTTTGAAGGCAGCGGGAGTCTCACTCCCAAATTATTGCAGACGTGCAGCGCCATACCCTAAGGTGTACCACCTGCTCTGAGACCCCCCACCAACAGCCACCCACCTCACACACTCACACACCCAGAGAGCGCTCAAGGGCATGAAATAAGAACAAAATACAGGGGACACAGTTTGACGTCAAGACGGGTCACACACAATGAAGCCCTGAGGAGAGCTTTAACGGCACATCGCGTCAAGAGAGACAGATACAGACACACACACATGCACACGCTGACAACAGCCCACGCAGGGATCCCACCGCTGAGCGCACCGAGCACAGCTGGAGATGATATGTGTCAGTGATGAAAACCAACAATTAACATGACGAGAGAATAGGCTGTCAGACAGAGGTTAAAGACAGATAGAGAAGACACAGACAGAAAAACAAAGTGAAAAGTACTCACATTCTTACTTTAATAATAATAATAATAATATAACTTTATTTGTATAGCACCTTTAAAAACAGAGTTTAGAAAGTACTTTGACAAACAAGGCAAAGCAGAAGCGAGAGGAGTTTCTTGCAGAGGAACCATGACAAAAAGAGCTTAACAGTAATACTGAACTAAAGCCAGACAAAAGAGAGAAACAATCGCATAAACAAAAATAACAACAGCAACCCATCCAGATATGAATAAATGCTGTGCGAAGAATGTTTGAAGTAAACAGAAATAATAGTACTGGTAATAGAATTAAACATGACTAGGGCAGAATAAAAAATAAATAAATTAAATGATAAAAATGAATAAATGCAATAAAAAATAAATAAATAATTAGATGAATAAAATACATCAATTTAAAAAAAAAATCAAAATAAAACTGAAATAGACGACATCACATCAAAGTGACTCTATAAAAATGGGTTTTAATCGGATTCTGGTCCAAAATAACAGTCAGAAATCCTATAAAAATATCTATAGTGATCATAGATCTACAGTCAATCATCATGGCCAAGTGATGATTTATGGGACTGATGGGACTCACATTACCGATGTCCTACAATGCATTTACGTCTAAATCTTTAATAGAGGATATCTCTAATCACATTTAAACTAGTCAAATTTCAAATTTGACAGATCTCTTATTACATTCTGACTAGGAGGAATTAACCTCTGTGGTACACTGAGAATACGATTAGAAACGCAGCTATCGTAACATCATCCATTGATATGTGGACTCCAATTCTAAATCCTCAAGCTCAGCATTTCAAACACCAATATCTTGTTTTTGGGAGCCAAAATTGACCGTATTTGAACTAAAGGCGCAGCTGTAGAGGAACCATTTGGTGGACCTGACTCATATATTGTAGCGATGCCTTGCAGATAGTATGTCACTCAAACGGCTTCACCCTTAAATATGCATAACTTTAAGCCTTAATAAAATATAAATGGGTGAGCAAAAAAAAAAATCCCCTTACACTTGTCATGAATGTTGAAAGTAGTTATTGAGACCAAAACCGTGGCTATGAGTGGCTATTCAAGGAACTGTAGTTTTTTGGCACTTCTGCATTGGCTTTATTTTTCAGCCCCAGAGTTTGCTGGTTGGTTTTGACCCAGCATCATTTCAATGAAAGATAATTTTTTAATTTGGCACAATTAAAGATATCTTAATTATCTTTCTGTAAATCTCAAATAAGGATATAACTTGTCAAAATTAAATTACAGATATCTGAAACTGGAGCTATCATGAGTCAGAAACTACGATGGAGATATCTTTAATTAAAAATAACTATTTATAATCACAATTGCTTTTAAAATATTTGCAAAGGATTACAGTGATGCTGGCTTTGTTGTGTGTTTAAATTGACACAATTTGCTTTTTGTGAATGGAAAGCCAACAAGGGTTCATGCCATTGACGCCGCATTGCCTACCTGCTTCTATAAGAATGAGTCCAGAAATTCACAATGTTTTTAATCACTGTATAATGGTGGATGACCTGCCCAGGCAGCCTGACATTCACACGGTAAGCCTGACATTTTATTGTCTCTGTGCATTAGCCTCACACTTTATCAAAACGCTTCTGCAAACCGCAAGGGCGAGGAGGTTGATCTTCACCTCTCCTCTCTAAACACACCCTCCATTGTTCTCCAACACCCCTTCGTCTTCGCTCTCAAAGGTCAGGTCAGCTGTATAAGGTGACTGGTCTCCAATTTAAATCGTTCTTTGTGTCCTTTCCTCAATGCTCGGCAGCCTGAACCACCGTCTGACACTACATGTTGATTTATCATAATGAGAAAACCTGCGGGATATTTAGCCACTGTATCTGCATGACAAAACTCCCAAACAGAATAAAATAAAATAAAATGAAATAAAACAAAACAGATCTTTTTTGTCCTCTAGGGTGGACATTTACGCCCACCAGACATGGGACAAAATGAGTAAAAGTAGACAAGAAGTTAGTAAAACAAACACTTAGACAAGGCCATTAGAAACACTTTAAATCGGTTTATATCGTCTGAGGTTTAAAACTCATCAGTAACTCCCACCATCTTTCAGGCTGATGGACCTCATAGCAGTCTGCAGGGAACTTTACAGATGAGGACCCACCGGTTGGCCGTCGTGACAGCAGGCACTCTCACATGTAGGTGAAGGCCTCCTGTCCCAATTGTTTCCAGGCACAAATACAACAAGGCAAAATAGTGCAAATTTCATTTTAGAGATGAAGTGCAACAACTTTTCCAACAAGTATAATCCAGATCAGACAAAAGGAACTGCTCGCAATAAGTAATAAAACAACTTAAAATCTTAAAATGATCAAACAGTTGTGAGCACAGCATGAGCATCAGAGTCACGCCCAAAAAAACACCTCTTATTCCTACATGTATGTGACAGGCGATGGCCAAGCAGCAACAGACAAATAAGACTCGCCTTCTGTATTCAGGCATTCCTTATCTGAAACCAACAGAGTTAATTGAGTCTCCCATGCACCTGCAGAATCTCATTGTGCACACGGTGAGAGGAGCAAATTAAAAAAAGGGGGAAAAAAATAGACAACAAATTATTCAGTTGCTCTAGACTCACGATGGCTGCACCTCTGCATTCCAGCCTGATACAAAGGCACGGCCTTGATATGGGGGCAGAGTCATCATCTGCCCTCTGCCGAACAACAGACACATAAAGAGATCATATGATAAATATATAATGCAGCAGCAGTCAGTGCAGCCAGCCAGGCAGGCTGGCAGGCTGGCAGAACGTGAGTGAGGGCTGAGGTATTTTTTTTTTTACGATGCTTGTTTTATTATTCATAAAGAGGATGAGGTTTCCAGGATGCTTGGGCTCGTTGTTGGCTGGAGTCCCGAAGCAGCTCCATTCATTCGCTCTCTCAAACGCTTACATACACACACTGCTACTGAAAGTGCTTCTGCTGGGATATGTGTGAGCAGCAGATCCAGTTTCCTACATGGGGAGCGACTGCAGCAGAGGCTTCACTGTTTGAAGTGAGGCAACTCCATGAGGCTTGAAAGGACTTTTGCCAAAAGTGCCTAAGTGTGTCTGTCATTTTAAAAAAGCAGTAAAAAGAAACTCCAAATCAATGCTGTGACTGTGCGTTCTTCCACAGCGGTGATAAAAGCCTGGGTTCAATAGCTCATGTCACAGCGTTATGGGGCCTAACACAGACGCCGGCCTCTGCGTTTTAATATTTTATTAGTCTCATCCGCTATCTCTACCAATCAGTCGATATCCTGACAGAGAGAGAGCAGAGACTGTGACAGCGCCTGGCGTCAATCATTTTTACAGTCTGGGTCAGGAAAGAGTAATCCAACAGATGCTAAGCTCACAAGAGCTCTGCCAACACTCCAGATTTGAGTCTGCTTTTCAAGAGAGTGAGGATGATGAAGAGAGGAGAGGAAAAAATAAACATGGAAGAAGAGGAGCCTCCAAAGAGCTGTGGATGTCCCTCTGAAGTCACAGTCAGTGGAGTGTCGGTGCTGTTGCATCCATCAGCAGAAAGAAATCCTTCCACCTGCAGGACCAACAGCTCTCAGATAAAGCTGCAGAGAGCTTGGTGCTTCTTTTTTTCCTACAAATGATTCTGCTGAAAGCGGATGACATCACTTTCCCCATGGGGCAGCTGGATAGAAAACAAATAAGGAGGCACATGTCCACTAAACTGTAAACTGCAACCTCTGCAAGTGTTTGTGTCTTTAGTGTGTATTTTTCAGGTTTGGTTTTCCGACACAACCACACAAAGTCTTCTTAGTTAAAAACCAGGGACTTATGAAGTACCACATCTATCTCTATTTTACACTGCCATCAAGGTGGGAGTATTGAGCCACTATGCCGCCTTGCTATTATGTTTATTAGGTACGATTGTGGAATGGGAGGCAGACTGGTTTGTATAAACAGGGCAGCTGGCAGGACGGGACTATGAGCAGGATGAGTGTTAATGTTTTGACTATGTGTTATGTTTGCGACCAACTGATGGAGATTAAAAAAACAGCTAGTAGCAGTTAGCAGCTAACTCAAAGCAAAAGAGCAGCAGCCGCATACTGGAGCTCCTTATCTTCTAACCCAATATGCCATATGCCATATATGCCATATATCGCCATACGACGGGCGACATTTTTGCCATGTTATACCATTGTTATTGTTTATAAAGCGTTGCTAAAGCTATGTTTTATGTCGCACTAAAGACTGATGCTGTTGTGTTAAACATCATGCCTGTCGTGCCTCTTTTGATTCCACACTGCCTGCATGCTGTCTATAATCACACACTGGAGTGGAGTGATATCATCGTTTGGTTCTGTGTTAATTACCAAGAAAACATGCAGAAAGGACTTTGTAGCGGCCCTATAGCACAACCTCAGTGTAGAAGGGACTTGTGTCTACTCCGAGTATCCTCACACCTTACAAAATAATATTAACAATTAATAATTGTCTACAAACCCTATAAGAATCACCACAAACATCTAATCAAGTAAGACTCAAATCCAAAGCTCTCAGTCCACCAAATTTCAAGCAAACCCACACAAAATGCTAACAAACATGCAAACACAAACATCCCTCCCACAGAGCAATGGAAAGGATGTAGACATATGAATAAATCAAATATAAAAACACCTAATCATCAGAGAGATGATATGCGAAGAAAACATTTTGCTGTCACACAGACAGAAGCATGCAAACGCAAACACAACAGCAGGGTTGTGGCTTATGAATTTCAATATGTGGAAATTTTCCAGTTATTAGATAAACCTGTTCAGCTCCAGGCATCTGGCATATGAGTAACGCTGAGTGGAGGAGTGGGAGGAAGCAAAACCTTCGCAGGTGAGGGAAGAGTGAGGAAGACAAAGAAACAAAGGAGGACAGAGAGAGAGAGAGAGAAAGGAGAGTGAATGAGAGGACACAGTTTTCTAGGATTCAAAAAAGATCCATCCACTAGCTGTAAGGCTGTGAAAGGCTATGAAAATATTGAACTGTGATATTTCTGACCAATTTTGGGATCAAGACTGTGTTTTTTAAAAAAATCCCTTTAGGACCTAAGTGGTTGGTCAACGTAGTGTCAAACGTGTAGTGTTTTGTTCCTCGTGGTTTTTACCTAAAAAGAATCTGATAAAAATATGTAGTTGCCTCAGAGTTATTTTTATTTATCTATAGATAAATACACCAAATTAGCTATCAAGTTAGTGAGACACTGCATAAGGGGTGGACTTATTACTCAGAAATAAAAATAAAAACTTCAAAATAAAATAAAATGACACTCAAAAGTGACAAAAGATACCAGTTACCTACTAGTTCTAATCAGTGATAAGCTTTAAAGTTTCAAGAAATACTATGCAGGACAATCCAAAAAAAAAATTTATAGACTAACACCTCGTACACACTGCATGAGCAGTGTGTGACAGCAACCTCGCCACACTGCTGCGTCTTGCACACTTGTGGTGTTCACAGTTTACAATAAAAAGCCATGTATCAAAAGCTAATGGTATTCTGTTGACAAAAATATTGTCAGAGCGCTTTTGTTTTCAAACAGAAACAGGACAGAATTAGCAAAACAGATATGTATTTCCTCAAGTCTGTGAAGATACAGCATTGAAACTGTAGTAAAAGGTGGTATAGAGTTGATATAATTATTAAAGCAGCATAATTTTTACTGTGTATTTTTATTGCAAACTATGCAGGTCACATGGAAAAAATCAGCGAGCCACCATTTCTCCAGATGTGCCGCGCCTGAGAAGCAGCTGAGAAACAAAAATATTGCCTTTCACCTGTGACCCACCACAAGTATGTCGCAGTGTATTTTTCTGCTGACACTCTGGCCTTTCTGCCTGAGTTTTCTTATTTTCCTCGTATCTTGTTGTGGACAAGTTTTTCCTGGACACAGCGCACAGGTAAGGTCGTGACTGTATGAAAAGGTAGTGACCAGGTATCATACGTTAAGCAGCAGGCATCCGAGAGGAAGCTATGAAAATCGCAGACACAGCATTGAAAAAACACAACTATAAAGAGGCAAAAGTTCTTTTCACATGTCTTTAAAATACTTTAGTGTCTTTGGCAGCTGTATGTGACACCAACATTTAGAAAGCACACTAACTAGACTGTAGCGTGCCCAAATTAATTAGCTATGAGTACAAACAGGGATAGTTGTCACTACAGTTACCTGCTAAGATGTCACTGTTAACAATCACAGCTCTCGCTGTTCTAACAGCTCTTACATCTTGAAAATTGTACACTTTTTAGTGTCACACTGTCACTTTGCCTTTGTAGAATAACACAGGTGGCAGAGATGCTGAATACAAACAGCTGCTTTCTAATCAGCAGTGAGAGGTTGGCTGCGTGCTCATTCAACTGAGGCGAGTAGTGAAGCAATCAATGTACACAGACCATCAGAGATCTAAACTGGGCTTAAAAATATATGTCGATTTCTCCAATAAATAGGGCATTTGTGGACTTTAATTAAATATTGGCTATCGGTTAGTTGGTGTTATCGATATCCAGCGTGAGAGGAGCTCTTCTGTGAACTCAGCTAATTTTATCATCAGTCTTTCCCTGTTTTAGGAATGAGTCCTGTGGTGGTTTAAATCAGTGGTTCCCAACTGGTCCAGCCACAGGATCTTCTCCTTGGTCATACTTTCAAGGTCCACATATTAAGGAAATACAACAAATTTAATTTTTATTTTTCAATAATGTAAACAATGCGTGAGCTTGAAACAAAATGAACTAAAAAGCATTGCAAGAATAAAATGCACTGCAACCAAAAAAGTGCATATTATTGCTTGAAGCCCAGTGACAAAAAACGCTGCAAAAAGACAGCATGTCAGACCAAATAACACCCAGAACAGGGCCATAAAGTAGTTCCTGTACCTGAAAAAAAATCTCACTTTACAAAAAGAAATGGCACTTAAAAATAAAAGCTCTGTGACAGAAATTCTGAGCTGGCAGTGGTCGAAACATGTTGGCTTTTTTAACAATTTAGCCACTATAAAAAAAGGCTTTTTAATGTAATTCCTCCTCATTTGTCACATTTTTGGAGTCCCTTTATTTCCTTCCTGTTTATCCAGTTTGTTCCTGTTTTCTATGAGCACCTTAGATGTTTTTGACATAAGTTTGATCACAGCCTACAGAGCAACCAGTCATCTCTCTCTTTTCCTGATAATATGTATGTTTTTCTGCAAATACATTAAATGTTGAAACCATTGTTAATCCAATGATTTAGAGGTCAAGATTAAATCTGAAAATGTCTTGTTTTGTCAGATTAACAATCCAAATATATTCAATTTACTGTGATACAAAGCAGACAAAGGAAGCAAATTATTCAAATAATTTGTTATTTATCAAAACTGTTGTCCAACAAAAACAAACACACTAGTTTTAGCTTTCAAAATGTATTTTCCCCATTCAATTATCATTTGAAAATCCACTAAGTTGACCTTAAAAAAACATCCTAAATGAGCAGTTAAGGGGGAGGATAACAATAAGACAAGAGACAGAGGGGGATGTTTGCATGCAGAGCAGGAGAGGAAGAAAAATACAGGAAATTCACGTTGTCTCTTACTAAAGACTGTCTCCATGCTGTCTGTACCAGCATTTCGTGAGCAGCGTATTGATTGTATTTACCTTAACTCCCCTCGTCTCATTACCTGAGCACGCAGGGATGTACGAGTCAGTTTAATATTTGGAGCATGTACACTGCTCTTGTTATCCCTGCAGTGTGGAGCAGATTGTGTGATAAACAGCACGTCTCTAGCCCAGCGATCAATAGGAGTTAACTAGAGAAAACCTCTGTGGGCACAACACAAAAAGAGGAAACCCACTGAATGAGGCCTGGAGCAGCAGGGACCAAAGCAAATACACACATCATAATATGAAATTGAAAAAACCTACATAGATAAGAGAGGAAACAAACACAGCAGGAAACTTTTTCAAATGTTGCCTGCTTCGTCTCCCCTCCACTCCTAACTTGGTCAAGTAAAATAAATTATTGAGGGTTCATTATGAAAATAAAAGTTTTTTCATAAACTGAAAAGCTTCTGCAACTTTCACTACGTCAGAGTGTTTCCTTGGCCTAAAAAAGTTTTGCTTCTTCCTGTTTTCTTAATTTTGTTTTTCTACTGGGGTAAACAGTGACTTTTCCTCTAAGGAAACCAACACGCTAAAAAACACAAGTCCACCATCTTTTACAACTCTGTGAATGAGGGTTTACTGTATGTTTGGTTCATAACTAACCTCATTTTGTTGAGTTATAAAATTAAATCTGTGATTTTCGAACCAGACATAAAAGCAGCTTTTCCCAAACAACATAACAGCATTCTCAGACCCTATCTACGCTATCTAAGTAGCTAAGCTACTGGGGGCAACAGACAATATTTTCGGAAATCCAGTCCAGCCAGTGGACATATATCCACACTGCCTTTTTCATGCACCAGTCATTTTGGCTGATCTCTAAAAACAGATATCGGCATATAACCAGAATACTTCTGACACCAAAATCTTGTCCTGTTGATGACAAATCCTGCATACATGTGCAGATATCTGTTTATAGAATTTGTATTAAAATATCAGGCAAATAATTCCTGCATTTTAACAGACTGACAACAACAACTGCTAACAACTACGGTTGTTCCCCACTTAAAATTGTGTCAGTCAAATAAGATTTGGCTGTTCAATACGAATATTCCATGATTCATTTTGTTTTCCATTCAAAGCTGGCATAGGAAAAAAAAGACTGCTAGACCTGAAGCAATCTCTGTCAACTGAGGGATCTCTGACTGATAATTCAAATTATTATTATAATTATTATCCTTCTGAAAATGACATTCAGCTTTGCTGATACAGACCTGATACTTGCATCATATGGATAATATTGTACTTGCATCTTTTTGACCTTAACATTACAGAATGCAGCATATTCTCATAGAAAGGCTCATATGATATCTCACAAATTAATATCCTACGAATGATGTAACACCCCTATGTATAGTTACGTATTAAACATAAAGTTACGGAGGTTAGGTTTAGGCAATAAAAGTTACGTAAGAAACATTGAGAATGGGAAAATATCTGCGTTTTTGTAACCCATCCACCACCCCTATCACCCCTCCTAACAAGACCGTTTGGGACTGCTTCTTTCTCTTGTCAGCACATTGGTCACATAAATGCAGCCTTTCAAAAATATGTGGAATATGTAGGAATTTGAGTGCATTACATTTCGTAGGAAAATTTACAAACAGTTTGTAAGAACAGCATGCATCATGAAAATACCTACAGACTAAAACATGGACATTGTCCTTTACTTTTCGCTGCCTAAGCTTTGATTGATGACATTATACTTGCAAACTATGACCTGTCGATCTTTTTTTACGAAACTGGAAATTATTTGAGGGATTTATTTACCCTCCCTGACTTGGGTGGACAAACCTAACAAACCTTTCAAGTTATAGATGCCTCTGAGGGACAAAACTCAGTGTGCTGCTCTGGTGCTTGTTATGCATGTTGCTGCAGTTAGAGATAACCTTTGAAGGTACATTTTTATCAACTCATTTTGATGGAGCACACTGAGATTTCAGTGTCACTAAATTATCACTGTAAAACTGTAGGACGGTAAGGAGAAAACTGGGATTTAAAAAGAAAAACATATCACAGTATATTCCATTAAAGTGGTCTATCTGTAAAAATTAGTCAAGACTTCACCAAAAACAGATTCAACACCCTGACTCTCCAGTCACCAATCTTTAGCTGAATTATTGCAGAAATGGCTCAGCCAGTGCAAAACTGTCAGGCACCATTCAGAGCAATGAAAGAATGCAAAATGAAAGATAAGAAATACAATTCAAAGACACTGATGGTCAAAATGCAGTGCATGTTCACTCATGTGTGCTGATTCTATTTATTCATTTCTCCAGCCAACATTATCAACATCTAGATCTGCCTTCAGCTCCGTCTCTCTTCCATATTCCTCTCCTTTCACCAGTTCTCTGGAGAATCTGAGTGAGATGGCATTAAGACTGCGTTGGTATTCTGCAGAGGTTGCAGTGTCTGGGTCGCCACAATTACCCAGGGGGGAGGAAAGACGACATAAAGAGATGAGAAGAAAGGAGAGGAGAGGAAGAGAAGTGGGGGAGAAGAGGGAAAATGTGTGCCTAGAGTTTACACAGGGAGTCCATTGTGTATTCAGGAGTGTGACTGTTTCATTTTCGAAGCTCTCTGGTGTATTTTCTGACTCAGAACAAAGACGAGAGCTTCTCTACAGACAGGAGACGCAGGTCGTCCACTTCATCTCGTCAGTGATGGCTGAGGATGAATGGAGACCGCTGAAGGACTCCTCTCAGGTGTGTAGACAATGGCTGAGTTTTGGTCCACTGTGGCCTCCCTTCCTCCACCACACTGACACATATAGATGCAGAGCCACTTCACAGGCAAACACACCACTTTAGAATAGAGGAAAGTGTCCACAAACTTCTACAAGTACACAACTGAATATTTCAGCAGACGGAGAAACAAAAGGCTGTTGTTTAAACATCTGTAACATTAAATTAAATTATCATGCCCAATGGAAACACATATTCACCAAAACCATCTGACACGTACTGAACCCAGGACTGAAGCAGGGATGTGACAACACATCGGGTAATGCATACTGACCCCTTCATATCCACTGTCAGGTATAACTATTTTTAAATTACTGTATTTAGAAAAAGAGGTTGCGCTTCAGCAACTGGATTCTTAGTGGATTGCTAAACCTAAAATCCAGTGAGCTTATTCCAAAAAAATGAAAAGGTAGCAAATCTCAAGTCTTCAAGTATTTATTTGGCTTACATCACTATAAAAAAACACATTTTGGCACAAAGCCCTCATCAGAGTGTTTGAAGCACTATGCAGTGAACCAGATGTGCTACCTTTTCAATTTCTGTGGAAGAAGCTCATATTTTAATAATGTAAAATGATTTATCAGGGAACTGTTGCGTGCTACATTGCGTATACAAAGCCTCCCATCTACAATAGACACAAAGAGCATTATTGCTAAAGTGCATAAAGTGTGTAAAGAGTCAAAGGTAGCTTTGAGGCAAAAATGTGCAAGATTTAGCATGCATTCAGACATATCGACACCATGAGATGAGCTGTGTTTTGCCACACTATCAATCTGAACTTTTGAAGTATATCCCTGCTGAGCTTGAGCTTGTTTACATATTCACTGTTTTTTTTTTTATCACATTTTTCTGTAAAATCTTACAGCCCTGTACACTAAGGGGTATCTTCATCAATGCTAAATTTTTCAATTCCCAATCGCAGCATCACTTGCTGCCACTTTTCACTTCTAGAGCATCCTAATGTTACAGACTTCCAACCCAAATAAGTAATAGCCTGCTGCTTCTTTACTGTGGTAACATGTGAACACACCTAAAGGTAAAAGGAGTTAATGCAGTCCTGTGAAATGGCCTCACAAACAGACCTCAGTGTGTGTTTATGTGTGTGAGGGCCCCCATGCTGTGTCTAAGTGGAGCCGGAGCTTGGCTGGTTCATAACGATGTTAATATCTCAGCCAGGTGTCCAGATCCTCTCCTGCCAACACGCCACGAGGAGTCCGCGACATGAGCCAAAATAAGTAGGAGGGGTGTGTGTATGCATGCACGTGTGTGTGTGTGTGTGTGTGTGTGTGTGTGTGTGTGTGTGTGTGACGGGGGGGGTCTCAAAAACATTATGCTATTACAGCTCGAGTAAATCAGCGCAGTGGGGTGAGGGGCCTGGAGTGCCTTGCTCACAGCAAGAGGCTCGCAGGAAATCAATGAGAGCGGGAAACCCCTTCAGAAACCTGAATGGCCTTAGGCGAAAGAAAGACAACGGAGCAACGACAGTGGGGAAAAAAACAAGAATAACATAGAAGAGGGGAAAATGAGCAAAAAGGGAAGCAAACGGGAAGATGTTGGAAGAAGAATGGAGAAAGAAAGGTTAAGGTATGTAGCTTTTCCACAAAGACGACAGCAGTGACATGATGGATGGGATAAGCGAGAATAGCCATTTAAATACACACTTATAATAACATGAGCCAAATATAAACACGGTTGCTCAGAAACAAAACCCTGCAGCTGACCACACCAGTGACCCAGATGATCTGTTTCCAGATGGATACTTTAATCCCAATGGAAAACTGCATGAAGAATGCTAATGTAAACACACTATTAAAGACAAGTAATCTCACATTTTTACACAATTTTACACATGTTGCAATTTGAGTATTGCAGTAAAATATACTAGGGCATATTGCGATTAATTCCCTTTTTTCCAACTGCAAATTATGTCCCCAAAGGAAAACTTTGACAACGTCTGTTTTATCAAATGAGATAATGTTCTAAGTTCATCTGACTTCAGTCATTTTTATTGCAGCAAAATAAATCTAGTGGATTAGTGGATTTTAGTAGGCTCCCAAAAGTTTAATCTGCATTTGTGATATTAATAATTTGCATAATTAGAAAATTAATACTTAGCATCTCTATCACGACACAATATTGCCACACAAAAATACTGCAATAGAATACTGCATTGACTTTTTTCCTCCACTAGAAAGAACTGATAACTTTGTTTTCCATTTTTAACACAGTGGATGGCAATTTTACCAGTCCAGCCTAACGTGGCTCTAATAAACTTGCTTAAATGTACTCTGCTCTGAATATTAACCATCCATGTATCTATTTTCAGCCACTTATCTGGCTCGAGGTCTCAGCCGGCAAAGCAAAGTAGCCCTGACATCCTTCTCCCTAGCCACATCCCGGAGGTCTTCCTCGGGGATCCAGAGGTGTTCCCAGACCAGATGTGTGTTCTGAGTTTGCCCCTGTGTCTCCTCCCAGTTGGAAGTATGCAAAATACCTCCACAGGAAGTCTCCTTGTGGATATCTGAGCTGCTCATTCAATTAGACTCCTCTCTAAGTAATGCTCTTTTTACCATAAAGAAATTACAACAATCTGGCTGTGGTGGCACACATGAGCTCTATTGAAAGTTCACATACTATGTGCATGCTTTACCTCTAAAAGTGTACACACATGTAGGTACTCATCAAGAGTCCATGGTTGAGAAATGTAATCAAAGTCAGACATCGCGCTTTGTTATTTGCTGGTAGCATCCATTCATGCAGAACATATAAAAAAACAAGGAGCAAGAATCGAAAACACCCGAGACACAGACGTGCTCTCTACTGCTTTATTAACAGCCAGATATCTGCCATGTCTCTCGTAGCTGCAGCACACACACACAAACACACACATGCCACGGAGCATTTCCATTCATTAGCATGAATTCACTCTATAACTGGCTCAGAATGAAAAGCCAGAGAAAATGTAGAGAAAAAGAGAGACGGGAAGAAAGGAGAACTACTAGACACATCAAAAGCACACACCTTCTCATTCTGCTGCGTGATGTTCCACCTTAACTACACCCGCTGGTGGATACTACCTCTTCACATCATGTACACACACACATACACACACATCCCCTAACCCCCCATTACCAGGAGGCAGCACAGTAAGCGGTCCACCGTAGCACACCTGCCTGCCCACAGTGGGACACGAGAAATTATTCCCGATGAGAAGAAAGGAACATGTGAGAAGAAAAAACAAACAACAAATGTAACTAGAGGTAAGTCAGAGGGTAAGAGTGTTTTGCTGATGCTGTGCAATTCTTCAAATGTCTGTTTTACAAATGTCTGTTTTACAAACTTATAATATTTAACTGATTCCCTGGCCATTAAACAAATCCCTTCCTCTGCTGCTTTTATTGTGATGCCTAAAAACATTATGTTCTAATGAAGTCAGTTCTTGATTACCACCAAAACGTAATCTAGTTTTCTTTGGCCCGACATTATTTATTATTTTTTTATTAAGAGTTTAATATATCCTGCCAATAAACTGAAAATCATGAACAAGGATGAAAACAGAACCTCCCTGGCAGAGGTGTAAATACAAGAATGTAACCTCCTTTTTTTGGAAACCTATTTTTATTCACATAAGATGGTGTTACGAAGAAAATAATAGAATAAACTACAGAGCTGTGTCAAAATCTGGAGAGAACAAAGTCCTCAAAATTGAGCAGAGTCAGAAAAAATCAAGACCGACAAATGAGGTAAAAAGAGCAAAAAAGGTTGAGAGACACTGCTTAAATCTGCTATTCTTTAATCTGTTATTTTAACAATAAGAGGGCTTAAAAGATTCTTTGTGTGGCAGGGGTTCTTTATAGCATTTCAACCCGCGGCAAACAGCTGCTGACGAACCAATATGTTTCTGTGTCTCTCTGTGTCTAAATGAAGCTGCAAGGTGAGACAAGAAAGGCTTCGTGGTGCACATCTGCATCAAGTATGCAAAATGTCAAGTCTATATCAGGACCACCTGCTCTCGCATAAAAGCTCCTGAGCAGCTGGGATACCGATGAAAATTCAAGATGTACATTATGATTCTTTATTGATTTCATCTGTTCAGGTTTCTTCAATCATAAAATAAGATGGAAATAGGGAAAATCAAAGAGGAGATGGATATAAAAGATGGGAGAAAGGTTCAAGAAAGTCGACTATGAGACATGAATAATCTGAAATGGAGCTGTCACACAGAGAGAAGTCCCTAATGTTCTGTGTCTTACACTTAGTAGGACACACTGAAATACTCACTTACACTTCTTCATTTATCACCTTTTCCACCGGGGTAAAAGATGAAAACCAATTTCAGTGTTCTGCACCTTGGCTGGCTTTAAGTGACGCATTCAAGTGAGGCAAAAAGGCAAAATTGCTTTAAGGGTGACACAATGACTGCAAACTGTGCAGGTAATTTTACAAGTGGAATACAACTGTTCAGACGTATATGAAGAATAAAATGAAATGCGTATCACAAATGATACAGGCGGAGTGAGCAAGAAAAAGATGTGTCATCAAAAAGCTGCATTTTTATGCCATGGTGCTAGAAATGCTTCAATAAATACAACCCACTCTCATCCACAGGATGTGAAATAGAGCAACTTCGTCAGTCATCCTCAGCTTCTAATACCAAAGTGCTTTCAACTAACTTCAATATAAACCCATCTGCAGCAATATTAGATGCTCAGAGCAGTAGAGCAAGTCTTTCACCCAGTTTGTTAACTATGAAAGGTAGTTAATGACACATGCCATACATCATACATTAGCCTTTATGTTAAATTGCATAACAAACATTTGTATTTTACCTGAATGTGCACAATCAGTGGTGTAGTCAATTTAACATTGCTGCCCTTGCTAGTTGGCAACAGAAATACTAGTCAGTTTAACTCAATAATGAAATTATCATTGTTATATGCAATTGCAATTGCTTATAGGGACACCGATTCTCCTACAAAAGGCAAACACATAATGTCTGTAGGCACCCAAAGACACACACAATCAGACTCGTACATACAGATTTCTGAGGGTTCGTGAGGTATTCTCTGAGCTGAGTAAATGAGTTAAAGCGCAGGGAAGCGGAAATCAATTTGGTACATGCACTATTCATGCCTCCTCCTTCCCGCACTCTATTTACTTCACCTCCACTTATTTACATATCCATTTATTCATTTATCTTCGGTGAGGTCTTGCAGGCAGCTGTAGTGGATATACGCAATTTCAAAATCCTCATTAATATTCAGATATGCTGGTTTTACATGGTCAGACTGAGACAAATCGTTAAAAGAGAATTACGACTCCATGAATAAAAACAAACAGTTCCCATGTAGGTACTATTACATGAGCTAAATGAACATGAAAGCATACGTGTATGTTTGTCTCAGGGAGAGTAATTATACGGCAGCAAAGGCAGAGAGATTTTTACTCCATCTACAATCTGTACAAGTTTATTTCACTGATTGGTTATCTCTCACAGGCTGAAGGTGAAATCAGCTGCTTTTGTTTGGTTGGAGAGGAAACCATCAAACTCAATCCTCCGTCTCTGATCTCACTCCTTACTGGAAAAAATCAGACTGATTGTATAATTTTGTGGTTTCTCTTGGACAAACACACACATCCACAGACAGAGTTTTGCTTTGTTGCACAGTTTTGTTATACACCTTTAATCAGGGAATTGTGTTTTTCCACAGCATTTTGATGCCGTAGCCAACTTGGCAAATATGCCAAAATGGAGCAAAGAGAGCTAGTAGCAGAAATGTTTTGCGTTGCAATTTGTGGTTAGAAATGGGGGGGGGGTGTCATACAATTGCTTGGTGTCATGGCTACACAGAGGTGTGTGTAGTCTGCAGAGAGCTTATTGCCAAAACATAATATCCTGTTATCAGGAGCCTCACAAAAAAAGTCAGTGTTTGTTGGTGACTAAAAAATCCACAAATCCACAACCTTCATCTCATCGCCTCATATTTTTGATCATTTTGGACCAAATGGCTGGCAATATGACACTGTAAAAGACGGCAAATTGAGCCAATTAATGTAATCACAGGGCAAAACTGGATAATCCATGTTTAAAACTGATGTTTCTCCATTAAGGGGATGTAGATACCAACAAAAGCGTTGCTCTTGTGGTTGTCATGGTAACAACATGGCCATGAGGAGTGGACAAGATGGACAAGTTCAATCAATCTCCCTCCTTCCCTGAGGCTAAAATGCTCATTATCACTCTCGAGTAGAGCACAATATTGCTGGATGGGCGAGAAGTATAGAGATAATTTTGTCATTCTTAATGCTTTGCACAAGTGGGGCACGAAAAATACAGGTTGGGCCTGATGGTGACACCGGAGATAATGAACCAAAATGAAGAGTTTATCCTTTTTTCTTAAAGGTAGCACCCACATGATGAAGTCAGTAACATTTTAGCTTGCAAGTTTATCATCAAAGCTGACAAATATCAGTTCACTGGGATTATTCATCTAGGAATCCTGAATGACTTTATCAAACTTCAATCATTCATTTTTTCAAAAGTATTTCAGCCTGGAATAAAAGCACAAGACCAACATACAACAGTTTCCAATGGGGCAACAGGAACTGTACTATCCTTTGATTCACCAAAACTTGACAAAATCCTGAAATACTTGACACCGTCATTTAACCGTGAGGCTTTTTTCTTTATGCTCATCTGACTGATCAGAGGACTCTAAAGAAGAGGGGGAGGCATGAGCTTTATGGTGAAAAGAGACTGGTGTGACGGTGGGAATGTGACGTGCTGTCCTGCCCTTTGAAAGTCGGACACACAAATCATCAGTCGGACATCCTCAATCAACTGAGACTGCTTCAAGTTGAGCCGTCTTTCTGTGCAGTGTACCTCTGCAGATGTTCTCCGTCCCGAGATTTTGCTGCGTAGTGAGTGCTCTTGACTTGCACACTACTCTTTGCAGTTGCAGACATGCAGGCAGCGGCACAGAAGGAGAGAGAGACTGCACTGTAAGGTGTACAAGTGGTGAATTTACAGCTCACAGCAAGCTGCAGTCTCTGGCTTTTGTTTGAGTGTCAGCAAATAATGTTGTTGCGCATTTGCAATCTGTTGTCAGTGCCGTACTACTGTCACACTGAACACCCAGCAGAGCCAGTTTAGACTTAAAAACAAAACTAATCTTTGAATATTGATCAGCCAAATCTGATTCGACTGGCATAATTCTGAGTCCAGTATAGCCTTAGTCCTGTTCCTGCTCTTGATCCCTGCTATACACTGTTTAGTGATGGCTGCAGAGCAGACTCAATGCCCGTGTTCAGGAGGAACGACTACGCCACCACTTGAGGTCAAAATATGTAAACAAACCATGTGGTATGCCCCCAGTAATGCAAGAGATGGAGCCAATCAGAGCCTGAAGCACATTCTTCTTCGACGTAACAGATGACAAAACTTGTTATTATTCCACAATTGACACTTTCAATTATCAGAACCATCCGTGATGCCAACAACACAAACACACGCACTGCATCCTGTCTGGAAACATAAACAATTATGAAGCAGCAATCTACAACATAAGAAGACGCACTAAAGACTTCAGTGCAATGCACAAGCTGAAGGAGCATTTTATTTTGCACCTTCTATAATTTCATGTAACAAATAAATGAAATACTTCATGTTATCTTACTGTACATAGCTCCCGTATGAGCCACTTTTACAGGGATATTCAGAGACACTTGAACATTCAGACATCACCGGTCTCTTATGCTGGATGAGGTCCAGGAGTTATTTTCAAGTGTATAACTGCAGTAATTTACTTATTGCACCTTCACTCCCTCTCATCTACCTTTATTTTCCCACTTTCTCAAATGCATAAATGAGTTCTATTAATCATGGACAGATCTATAAAAAAAGGCTTCTTCTCAATAATTTAATTAGATAGGATTGTAGACGTGTTAATGACAGCAAACTACTGGCAAGACGAAGCAAGCTGCTTCCAGTAAGTCAAAGCTGACTTCAATTACAAGATCCATTTCACCAATTTCCAACTGGCATACTTGTAATCCACTTCACACAGATTAACAGTACACTTGACAATGAAATTCGTCACATCATCAGAGGCCACTATCTAAATCTTGCATGTTTTAAAGTAGTCACAAAATGCAGTAGCGACAAGAGGACGGTTTCAAAGTCTAATTTCTGTTTTGCTGGTTTAAAATTCTAACTTTATCTTTACTGGTTTCAAAGTCTCACAGTGTTGTTTGACTGAGAGAATCATTCAAGGTCTTTGGGTTTGAAATGAGGTGTTCTTGCTACTGCTTGGCCCGTGATTGCATCATCAGGTGTAGGATTTGTGAAGAGCAAAGCCGCCCAGACAGCTATGATTCCCACGATTAGTGAGAAATGTAATGGAGCACAATATAGGCTCATCCTGCTCTGAAAGATAACAGGATATGCAGTTTAAAAAACGCTGAAGTTGTCCTTTAAAGGACACTAAGCTTTAAGTATGTGTTGATGTCAAACAAGTCTTCTGACCTTCACTCTTAGGGGGCCAGATGACAAAAATACTGATGTGACCCGTCTGTGTAAAGTTTATTTCTGTGCATGTGTGACAAACAGCGCTCAGGTCCGTTCTCCTTCAGTTTCATTGGATGACTCAAATTTACCTTAAAGCATTCATCTCACACTCCTGACAGGGTTGTGTGCATCTGTCACATCCTGGGACACAAAAAACTCTTCACATAAACTGTGAGGGAGCTTCTATTCATAACTTTTTGGAGGTATTCAGTCATGGGAATTGTGGGTAGGATTTTGATCATATATTACTGCAGAGCTGCAGCTAACAGAACAAGCCAGTCTCCTCCAGAAGAGTATTCAGAGTTTTGCAATTCTGTTACCACAGTTGCCTTAACTATTATTACAAGATTACACCTCCTTATCCAATCTAACTCTGACAGATAATGATCAGAGGATGGAAAACCTGTTAATTGCTTGTCTGACTTTCTGGTGTTGATGCTGCTCTGTCTCACAATTTGGAGCGATATAGCCAAAAGGATTTAACACAATAAAATAGCTGGAAGTTCACTGGCAAAAGAGTTAGTAGATTTCAAGCAATTCATAGTTGTGTGGTCTCACTGAGGATTACCACTTTTTCTGGTATAATTGCACAGGTCTGGCAGACCACAAAAGTGTCTGTTTAATCCCCCAAATAGTGCTAAATATGCATCTATTCAGATACCAGTGATTTGCATTAGTTGGTGCCTCTATGCCGTGCTGTTCTGAAACATAATTTAGGTGGAGTTGAACTCTTAACATGATGAGCAATAAAAGCTAATTCCCAAAAACCAAAGTTAAGCAGACGTCCTCTGCCCCCCAAACATCTGAAAATGAAACATTTGCGTTTTTGGAGCGACCTCAAGATCAGTGGCCCTTTGCTGCGTGTCATCCCCATTCTCTTACCTCCTTTTCTGTCAGTCTCTATGTATCCTGTAATAAAGGCAACAGACCTAAAAAAACAACAACAAAAAATATGTTTTTTTAAACACATCGCCCAACCTAATTTTGGTGACAGCAGCTTGGACGCTAACAGCTCTGCTACTGATGGGAGGGAAACTACTCCTGGTCAGAGCACTGGCAGCTCTCCCGCTGATACAGCTGTGACCCTCGACAAGCGCAGAAAGACAAGCTTTGATCCATCCTGGCTGTCAGAGAGGAAATATTCCTCCTGTCTCTACAAGACCAATATTAGTCACACAGCCCATCCAGCACCCCAAAGCCCAGCAGATACACTGGATACAGAACATATTATGAAAATGAAACACTGCCAAGATGTTTAATAATATGCAGTTAATTACATTAATGTGACGTGATATTAAAAGGGTTGGATGGATTAACTGATTACAAATGACTTATTCTTCATTTCACTTCTTGCTAAAATTGACCCTGGCCCATTATCAATAGCAGCAGTGTAGGCTGCAGGTCTGACGATGCTGCTGGATGCTTCGCAAAAAAGGTGTCAACATCCTCCGGCATGCACACACTCACAACTCTCCGCCTTTCAGTTTATAATGTGTAACTTCTCTCCAGAGCCACAATACATGTTATAACATTACAACAAGCAAGATACATTTATCACTTATAAATAATATTGAGGACCTTTAAATACCTTCTAAAGCCTTTTTAATGTTGTTTATCCCTTTGAAATAAGAGCAAATTGGCTTGGTTTCTTTACAAAAAATAGACAGAGGGCAATGGCAACTTTAGAAATGACCCAAAAATGAAAATGAATTTCCTAAAAAATAGCCAAAAAATTCAAACATACAAAACACAAATAAATAAAAATGAGTTAAAAGATAATTATATTAATACATAAATATAAATATATTTTTGTGTAACACAATTTTAATTACATTATTTTAATAATTATGCAAATACTTTTTATTTTTCCCTTTTTTATGGATAATTTTCCAGTGATTCTCTCTCCTTCTCTCTCTGATGATCCAGGTTTCAGAGGGTTAAGGCCAGATCTACAGATACCTCATGTTATGAGGAACCACATTTTAGCTGTGCCCGAGCTATGTTTTCTCGTCATTTTGGCGATGCAGTGCACACAATCATTAAGTAACCTTGAAAACCGTGACTCAAGCTGGGCTAATATTTGCTGATCCGGGAAGTTACAGTGGGCCAGTACTATCTTAGCTCCTGATCAGGGAGGAGGAAACGAAAAAGCTGGATCAATACACATCCAGAAAGTGTCTGAGAGGTGCCGCTGTGATATGTAGAGGAGCGAGGAGGAGGAGGGGGTGGAAAGAGGGTGATGGATCCTCACTTGGGGAGGCGACAGAAGAGGTGAGAGAGAGGAAATGGAGAGCGAGGTGTCTTGGGATGGAGGAGTAATCTTCCCGCTCGTTGATGAACGCTCCTCCTCGCCTCATACATCATCGGCAGGCGACGGCACCTCTGGACTGCAGTCGATATCGTCTGAGTTCGATGGTCGTTTTTCTTTCTTCAAGTATCTCACACATACGTTACAAAAGTGACCCAGTGAAAGGCCGCGAATGTAACAACACGGGCACGGTGCACTTGACAGTTTGACAATTTGTCTGTGATGCAAGCAAACATCAAACTCCACTTTGTTCTCTATAAGTCAAAGACAGCATTTGCAGAATTTGATGTGACTCCACGGACTGTATCAATCATTAAACTGATCCTGTCACCTATCATCATTAATAATTTTAACAAGTAGCATCCTGATTTAGAAAATTAAAAATATTCACCTGTTTTCTCCCATAACAAATTACAACGAAGCACAAAAGCAGGACTACCCAAAATAAAACAAATGGACCGGAGAGACTGGTCTTCTAGGACTCATTTGTAACGCCTGTAAAGCCTTCATTGTGAAAGTCCTTGTAAAATGAGGCCAAGTTTCAGTGAGGAAACTGGAGTTTGCTCTCCTGACACACTTTTACCACAAGTCAACACACCTGAGTCCTTGAGAGGTCATTTCCTGTGACCGACGCCTTTATTCAAACTAGCAGCATCTTAGCGGGTTGATAAGATAAGAGATGCAACGGTCTAATAATCCCTAGTCAAAGCCCACAAACCAGCGGTCATTAATCATGTCAAAGCACACCTGAGATAATGCTTTAATGTGATGGCGGTCAAAACAAATCGAGCCCGAGTCATTGTAATTTAAGGAAGGCGGATTTATCTTTATCTTGTTACGCTTTCAGAGCATGAAGAACTCCTGGCTATCTGGTGTAAAGAACATTCACGCCCTCATACGCATAAATCTTTGTATTTTTATGTTGTTTCAAGTCACGTCTATCCATATATTCCACAATCCCCTGTATGGGGTTTAAAATCTGTATATCATAAAACCCCCTCTATCACTGGACCACAAAACACAAAAAGGAAAAAATCTTTGCAGAGGAGGGATCATTTTTCTAAGATAGAGATGAGAAACAAGGCTCCAAAATCTTAGCAGCAGCTGGTTTTGTGTGTATTTTTTTAAAACCACAATACAATGAAACAATGCAATCTTTAAAATTATATAACAATACTAAAGGTTCGTGTTATGGCCATCAGTTTTAATTATTTCTTTGTGATGCTTTGTGATAGGATGTGTCTCCTCAAAATGTTTTTGGTATTCGTACTTGACTTTTCTCTTCAAGTTTTGATTTACAGACTTGTACACATTGGTATTTTTATTGAAGAGCAAGATATTTTCAAAACTATTGATCATCTGATGATTGAACAAGGTTTTTTTCTAATTTAAGATTATTTTGGGGGGCTTTTCGGCCATTATTTTATAGAAAAGCTATAGCGTCAAAGGAGACAGAGGGGATATCATGTAGCAAAGGGCTGTGGTTTGTTTTTGAACCTGCAGCCACTGCAGTGAGGACATAGCCTTTATACCACCCTTTACCTGCTTTACCAGCTGAGCTAAAGGGTGCCCAAATTCAACCAGGACAGTTTCGTGTCCATCCAAAACTGAGAAGTGCTCAAGCTGGCCAGTATTTCCCCTATTTGTATTAAGCAGTGCTGCTTCTGTGTTGCTGCTAAATGATTAGCTCCACTGCTATAAAAATCTCACCATATGCAAATAACTCGCTATCTCTACTTTAAACAGACAGGTGTAGGGATGATCAAGGATTATATATCGAACAACCACAGATAAGGGTGCTCCGATCGATCTGCCACTGATTGTTATTGGCTGATTTTCAGTCTAAATAGTTTGAAAGGCCAATCAGATAATGCAAAACACTCAAGACAATATGTGCCATGAGATAGCTTTACTGATATGACGCTTCTGAGAAACTGTAGCTCACACTGAACATTCATTGTCGCAGTCATGGTTTAATGCTTAATCCAGCTCAACTGCCTGACCCAAGTGCAGACTCTGCACCGCACGAAGTGTTTCTGTAGAGGCTGCAATACACTCCACTGTTTTCTAACAGAGTTACATTTAGTTTTGTTGGAACAGGCTTCCATGCCAATCATCCAGCAGCTAAATCAGGTGCTTCTGAGCTCAAGGACAGAGACTTTCAAAGGGAGAAGGAAAGAACTTTTAAAACCTTTAATTGTGCAAACAGACTAACGTTTCAACACCACTGTGTCTTCATCAGAGTCAAAGATGAAGTTAGCTTTGCCCTGCCCTGTATCATGTCCAGATGACCAAGATTGCATCTTTATGTACACCAGCTCTTTGTCATCTGCATTTTTCCATGATTTGAGTCATTTTGTCTCTGCGACTGGAAATGCAGAGTTGATTAAGGGAGACCGAGGGCAACTTTGGTTTTAATGTCATTACTCAAACATCTCTTGAACTCTTTGGATACATTTCTTATGGTGGGAACTTGAATCTGTGTTTTACTTGTTAACTTATCAAATATATTCAAAGTAACAATATAGATTGAAACACAAGATTTCAGCTATTACATCTGCCCTCACGTGCAGGAGCATTGTAACAGCAAATGGGATCTGGCAAGAACTTAATTTAACGTAATTCCTTATCTACAACTGTGTTCAAGTGTGCTTCTAAAGCCCTTCTCGCGTCAGCAGACGTGCTAAATTGCTTCAGGAAAAATCTAGCTGAGGCACTTCAGCACCAGTGCTGGAAAAAATCTTGGGGGAAACACAGCTGTCAGTCACCTAACTCTGCCTATGCAAAAAATGAATGGGACTTTTACTTCCCAAACACTGAATGCTGAAATAACTCCTGTCCCTTTGTAACCTCATGTAATGCATGTACAGAATAGACAGTAAAAACAGGTACAGGAGAGCTGCAAAGTAGTAGAACAGAATACAGTATACAACCACGAACTACCAATGCTACAAAGAAACCAAGAACTGCAAAATAACAGAGCTGTTTCCTCTAACTGGTTTTGGATCAGTGCTTGCAACTGTATCAAAGCTCTGCAGGAGGAGGACTCAGTTAAACGGTTTTTAAAAACACAGAGTGTCGGCATGCCCTCAGAGTGAACTATGGAGCTAAACTGTAATCTGTATTCCGCTCGCAGCAGCAGCAGAGGCCCGACACAGTACACCTCCACAGCCCTGATTTCACAAATCGTCTCAGCAGCTCATTCTTTGTCCCATCAGAGAATAGTGGGGACCAAAAGGTAATAATGCCAACCACTTGTATTCACACATCATCCCATTTCCATTGCTCTACATGTATAGCTCTGGAGGTACCGTATTTCACGCTGCATTTCAATGGGCCATTTTCCATACTCCACTATGGGACTGTTATCACCCATCGGCCAACAGTGAGATATGGTTCAGGCTTTATTGCATTTCCATGGAGCTGAGTGTTGTGCGGCTCCAGCGTAGTGTTATCTCAGGCAGCTTATGGTGATCCTTCACTAGGACTTACTCCTCTCATCAATTCTGCATGTCGCTCCGCTGAACTTCACGTGTTTGATTGGCTGGCAGTTGGGGCCGCCTCATTGGAGGCAGGCCCTGATTGGCTCAGCTGTGTTCTTCATTAGAGAAGACTTGGACAGCAGGCTGACCCCTGGAAGGTTCCAGAGCATGTTTTGATAAATGAGCTTTTTCTTTTCTGTCACACCACCCGCTCACATACACATGCATGCACTAACACAAACATGGGTGCACACAAACAGGAAGCACACACTCCTCCCGTCCTCTGCTCTGAATACTGCATCATTCCAAAACAGCTGAAACTCTGCTGCCTACAGGCTTGGCTTTCAAATCTAAGATAACCTTTAGTTAAAAAGTGCTTACTGTAGTCTAAATTAAGATATGCGAACACCCAAACAGCCTCATTTGCATTCCGGATGAGGCAAAGTCTTCAGTTTTTGGCAGGTGCTTTGGAGCCCGAGCTGACCTTGATAAAGCGATCCAACAGACAGAAACTCTGAGCTGCAGCACATAGATTTATCCTGTATGTAGCTGCAGTTTGGATGGAAACAAATAGACACTATTGTGGTTTAACACAGCACACATGCTGTGTGGAAAATAAGCTTAACCTGATTGGCAGAATTAAAAAGGATCCGCACCTTCACAGCTTGAAATTCCATTTACGGGCTGTGACGATAGAAAATTACCCACACTGAGAGAATAATGTATTATAATCAAATAATATCATCTGGCCTTGGAACATAGTGAAGCTATTAAAAAGGTGGGTTCCTATTACAGCTCACTTGTTCATTTCTATAGCTACAACAGAGCTACTCTTATCATGGTTTAGTGAGGTTTTAGGGGGTCTTCATCTTAAAAACAGTTTCCTATATCATTGTTTCATCCTGCTGGCTAGAATTCAAAGACTCCAAAACTTGACACAGCTTAAACATAAAAGAAAGCATTTGTGAACTTTTGAGACCATCCCTGCTTTATGGCCTATACCACAACAACCTGTGCCACCTGGAAATATAAATTTAAGCCGCCATCATAAACAGCTGCAGAATCTCACTGTGATCGGTGAAACCCTCCACCTAAAACCAAACTCAAGATTTCCAGAGGGAAACAGGAGGAGAGTTTGGATTAACCTTCAATTGCACAAACTGAAATTGCGAACAGACAATAAATATGGCTAATGGAAACATGTCAATTTCTTAAAAACTCCCATTTATTGCAAAAAAGTTTTTATGCTCACTCACACTTTTTTCACTTTTATAGGTCACATGATGAAGGAACTGGTTCCCTCAGGCATGATGCAGCAGGTGCTACAAGAAGTATTATTGCATGGCATAATTTTAAAAGTTGAGCGGATCATCCGGAAGTTTTGAATCCTCAATTCCAGATCTCCTCCCAGAAATACCTCATATGTGGCTGCTCCCATGAATAAGGGGCTTTCCCATTTCATTAATGCTCGCATAACACGCCTTAGCAATTTTCGATTGGAATAATGACGGTTAGTGCGGTGGCTGCTAAAGAAATAAACCTGCTAATGTTCTGAACATCCATCGCCACACTTCTTGGAATGTTATTGTGAGAGGAGAAGTCACGTAACATCACTCAATGGAAACACAGTCATTGTCCTTAATAAACATTTTGAAAATCTGTAAAGGGAAACCCACCTAGAGCCAGAGAAGATAGCGGGGGGGCTTACCAGCAGGATTCACAGCTCTGCAGTTAAAATCACCGAGGCAAAGAGGATGATGCAGAGAAAAGTGCAGGTGTAGGAGAGCAGCAGAGTAAAGAGATGCAAAGTGTGAGAAAGGAATCATTCAGCTCATCAGTTATACTGCAGAGACAGAGAAACTATTAGATCACAGCACTCCATAAAAAACATGCTTCACATAATCTGTGCTTTAACATTTATCTGGTCCCCATATGTAGAGCCAGGCTCATACTGCATTTATATCGACAGATTATATATATATATATATATATATATATATATATATATATATATATATATATATATATATATATATATATATATATATATATATATATATATATATATATATGTATAGTTTTCCCTCTGGTGAGTGTGGTGTGATGTGTTGCTCTCTGCCTCTTTAGTTGAGCTACGCAGCTGTCATTAAAAAGTACTGAATTTCAGCCAAGGTTCATATTAATTCATATTTCTGTCCTTATGTATTTGGTGAAGCTCTTGTGTATTTTGATGTTGTCTTCGTTAAGATCGAGGCAATTCATTTGCTTGCGTTGAGGGTGGGAGGATAGACAAAGAAACAACAGTTAAACAAAAAGTAGAATATTTGAGTGACAAAAATCAAGCTGTTGAATGTTGCTACGTCTATTCAATGAAATGTTGCTGTAGCCAGAGGTTTGAACACACACACACACACACACACACACACACACACACACACACACACAAAATCACCAGCCACTTTTGTACACAATCCAAGTCTGTATGTTCTGCACTGCTGCTGTCGCACTACTCAACCACTTCAAATACACACACATCCCCAAACATGCTGCTTTTATGTGTCAGAGTGTGTGCATCTTATCTCCTGCTCAGCACTGCATCAAGGTACCCGTCTCCTCTGCCTCTGAGTCACACACTATCATGCTGTTATCACTGCAGCTACAGGGGCTCTCTTTAGCGAAAAACCCTCACTTTCTCGCTGCTTCAGCCAACTGGCAGCACCTCCTGCTCTCCTGCAGCACCTCCTCCCCTCGCCGCTCGCTTTTGCCAGCTCCACAGTTCAGCGAGCCAGGGAGGGCTGATGTAAGAGTGTAAAGAGCCGCCTGCCAATAGCTGAAACAGCTGGAAGGAGAAGCTCAATGGGAGAGAAAAAACAGGCAGCGAATTAACCCCCTGAACCTGACAACTCAAACAGCATTAAACCTGCTGGAGACGGAGGAGAGGGGGCAGGAAAACACAGCTAAACATTCGCCATTAATGCAACCGGGATAACGGAGCAGCCCTGTAATCACCTCGACCAACATGCCCATCCTCATATTTGGGAGTAATCCTTTCCCCCCAGCGAGGAAGACGAGGGAGATAGAGACTCCCAACAGCCAATAAATTAACATGTTTTTACATGCTGTTATCATGTGTGTTTTGGAATCATCTTGTTTGAGGAGGAGCTGCTAATGTGTTCGTCTCCGCCTGAAAGAACAACGCTGTAGATGGCTGCACAACAGAGCAGCGAAGCTTTACACAGGGAAGTAGTTAACACAAATTAGACTGAAGGTGAAGATGCTCTTTAGATCAATATTTGACAATGTGACGTTCAGCGTGTCAAAGCCAAGGATTCTTTTTACCTGGTCATTATGCTGAAAGGTTTACAAAGACGAAATTTGCAAAAATAACATTAAGTGGTAGCACACATGTAGGCAGAAGTGATGGGCAATACAAAGATGCATAACATGAAACGATGTCAACCACCAGAAAGTTTACCACAGTTAACTGTCCTTCCTTTACAATACAAGGGAGGTGAAAGGGATTTTGTTTGTGGGAGTCACAATTTAGAAAATTACATTAAAAAAAAAAATCTACAGCAAGTCCTTGTTTAGGTCTTTTCACATTAACACATTCACACTTCTCCTTTAAACACACATCAATCCCACAGACTGAATCACTGTGACATGATGCTAGTAACAACTTTCCCCTCCAGTAAACAACTGGGAACTGATTTCAGTTGCTGATATGGGCAAACTTATTTATTTCTGTTATTTAGATATTTTCAGCTGTATCTGCAACAACCTATACCATGTACTGCTGCGGATAGGCAGCAAAATGTGTTTTAGCCACCGAAAAAAGACAAAAAAAAGTAAAAAAGAGTAAATGTACACTATATATGACATATTTCCTCCACTTTATCTTTCTAACTAGGCAGTGGTAGACCACCAACTCCCATCTTCTGCTAGGTAAATTACTGTTTGTGCCCCAATCAGAAAGAGATGTCTGACAGCAAATTAAAGCAGAGAAAATATTCTCAATATAGTGTACACTTAATCTGATATTGATTTTTTTTAAGTAACCAGTTGAGGCAGCATTTGCTCCGTACCGTTTTATTGTGTAAGTGATTTTCTAATTGGAAGTTCTTGTAAACAAACACTGTGGTTCAGTCTATTGGTTTCAGCACAAAGTTAACTGGTGCAGGAATAGGAAACAATTTGCGTTACGCTCATGTATACACACCTGTCCAATCATTACAGATCCATCAGTGCCAGTTTTGAGAAGTCACAAAGTCAGACAGAATGAGAGGAGAGAAAGAGAGGCGGCAGCAACTACACTGAATAAAAAGGAGAACAGGTTGTTTTTCCAGCATCTCTTGTCACTCATTGGTTGCTTGCTGCAGTTTGGCAGCTATCCAGGATGCATCTCCTCAAAAGATAAACTATTTTCAACTTCGGTCAACTTAATTACGTAAAAACTATTAAGATACACCAAGTTCAAAAACCTTTTTCCTGAGTGAAGCATCTCTGTGTCAACAGGCACTGAAGGCCCCGAGGTTGACTCTTATTACAAACAGAAAGCCCGACGCGTGCAGACGGACCTGGAGAAGAAAACGACCAACAGACAGAGAGACAGCCGAGCAGGCAGACAGACAGGGAGTCTATTCTCCTCTCTCTTCCTGGATAAATATTTGATCAGCGGAACTCTGATGGGTATTGATTAGCGCCCTTATCCGCTCTTTATCGATCCCTACTGACTGTGATCACTGTTGAGATGAACACACATACACACACTGACACACACACTCCTGCCAAATCAGAATCAAAGATTAAAGGCTTAAAGCATTTGGCTTCACTTAAGTGTCTTATAATGAGATGATCGTAAGGTTGTTCAAAGAACAGCACTGTAAAGCACTGACAACAGATAAAGAAAAGATGCGTTTTAATGTGTGTTCTTGTGAGTGTGCTCGTGCCCCGGGATGTATAGAAGTAGCCACTATCAGGTTACAGTGCTTTCCCACTCTTAGGCGATCACACCCCCCCTCAGAGTCCTATTAACAGCTAAGATTACATTACTACGACGTCCTTGAGCCTCATGTTGGGTGACCCCTGCTGCAGTGCTTACACAAGCACCTCTGCCTTCAGAAATGATAGGAACTACCACCACAACACAGATGTGTTAGTGCATGTGTGGGCTGGAAGAGGAAAGAAATTGTCTCGTTTGCCACTTTAATCTGATCAGAGTTCTATAGTTACATTGTGATGTGAGGTGAAACACATAATCTGACCTGACACGACTGTAAAAATCAAATAAAGTCTGCAACAGCAACAAACAGCAGACACTCCTGGGACTGAGGCTGCGTTTAGAGAAAAAATAGCACTGAGTGAAGGACTGCATTTATGTGAATATGTTGCTACAGGTATTAGGGCTGTTACTTTTCCCAAAAATCAAGACTGGATGAATTTAAAATGAAAGATGATTTGAAATTATTTCCCGTGTGGTGTCATTCAGTTGCACTATGAGTTTTGAGATTGGGGTGTGACTTGGAATTTTGCATCCAATTCCAGGATTCCCATACATTTTCATGGACAAAATTTTAAGACTTTTCCATGAGTTTTCAAGGATCCATTAAAGGTTTTCATTCTTGCCCTATTTTCCTGGCGTTTCTTAAAGTATCACACTCGAACTCTACTCATAAACATAATTTCAGCTAGCTGGCATACATGGAGAAAGAGGCAGAACAGCTGCTTTGTAGAAAATAACAAACAGCTTTTATGGTTACTTTTTGATCTATGGTGTTCAACCCAAAATACTCCCCTACACTGCGTCCTTGATGCAGTGCCTTTGCTCGCCAGTGTCCTCCATTTTTGCAGCAAACAAAATTACTAGTTATGACATTGCTACAATTTGTCGAATTGCAATTATTCTCAGAATTTCTTTAGTCAAGCACAAATATTCACATTTTTTAATCATGTTTTCAATTCCACTTTCACATTTCAAAACTGTTTTGAAGTCCATGTTGACAAGGTAAAGCAATTCTTACCAGACTGTCTTTATTAGGAATCAAATAACCCAAAGCTGCTTACTCACAGAATCCATTTTCATTCAGATATGTTGAGGTCAGAGGTCAGAGGTCAGATGTAAAGGGACCCATGAAATGAATATGCCAGTTTTCATGACATGTTTGTAGTTTTCATGATGGATTCCCCAGGCCTTGTTGTTTCAGATGATACCAGTATCATCACTCTTACTTTAAAACTCAGCCCATTACAACCACTTAAAGATGGAAATGTCAGCCTGCGATTAACGCAATTAAAAATAATTGACACATTATATACAGACCTTAATCGCAGAAAACGAATTGCCCTTTAGCTTATTCTATTTCCTCGTGATTCATTTAAGAAACACATCTAAGTAGTGAGAGATGAAAGGACGGGGGAGCAGAAAAGCAAGGCACTGATGTCAGGATTGAACTCAGTCTCTGGGGTTACACTGTCAGTGATGTGTCTTTTCCCTGCGATACCTCAAACCCAGTCTTTACAATGTGAATCCATCCACCATTAATCCCTACCAAAACCCCTACAAGACCGAATCATTTTCACTAATCCTGGTGTCATTTCTGATCTGTCAAAAGCAAGAGGCTCCTGTGACACAGCGTCACCTCGTGTCCTCTGAACAAATGAATGTCAATATCACATCTCAAACAGTGAGAATTTACAATTCTTGCAGGTTACTGGAACAATTTAATTACGGCAAGGCAGTCAGCCCGATCCACATGTGATTATCAATCAGCGGAAAACACACCATATTTGATCGGATTTGATTAAACTGATTGACTCTGACAGAGGGTAATATGTTGAAGTGGGGAAGGTAAAATTATAGGTAATTGAATTCCCAGGATGCAGTTACGGTCTGCTGTCATTATGGGCAAAGCTGCCTTCAGACGCTGCGAGCAATATTCACTCCCACCACCAAACTATACAAGAGCCTTCAGGCAACAATCAATCACAGAGCGAGAGACAACCACGCCTGCGGTTTGATTTCCTCAGACCAAATCTCATTAGAGAAGTTTAGTTTGCAGCATTTTTGCATTTCATAATTACACACTGTGGATATACAGAAACTATGGGTTTGCAGTGTAGAAATAACACTGCAATTCACCACTCTCTATACAAAACACAGAGGGTGTCACATACATGCACAGGTGATGTTCATGAGGTGGTTTTCTTTTATATAACTTCAATGTGTCTGTTCCAAAGACACATTAATGTCAACACTGGACATGGCCACATCCACTAATATCAGATGAAGCAATAAAGCGCTCTGCCTCTCATCAAAGCAACACATTAATGTCATTAACTGGCATAAGACGAGAGGGTTATGGTGCTGAATTTTATATAAAGAAAGAAAAATCAAAAGAAAACTAAGTAGGTAGCCCCTCATGGAGGTACGGCACTTATAACCCATCCAGATTATTTTATTTCTTTGGCATGTGCACAAAACATCAGTGGTCTCAGCTGCAGCTCATTTACTGGACAGACTGCTGCTGTCATCCTGCCAGGTTGGTTATTCTGGTAGGAGAGAACAGCAGCAGCAAACATGATTCTAGTTCTTGTAACCTACAGCATGACAGACTTGATCATCTCTGGTGTTCACGCCAGTTAAAGGGATACTTTGCCGAATTTCAAACCGTTTTGTATCATAAAATTGTGGGTAGTATGTGCAAATGAACTGTTGTAAAATTCCCTCCATCTTACCAGCGCCCAGATCTCTCTGCTCATGTCTCAGCTCAAATCCACTGGCTCAAATTTTCACTGGCTTTAGGGCTGTTGCTCAAACTACAGATTGTACTTCTGCATTTTCACATGCCAGCCACTATAGACACAAAGAGAATAGACAGAGAGCAGCCCCTCTCTCTTTCTTACTTGGTCAAACTCAGACCAAATTCAGAACAAACGGTAAAACTACACAGTGCTGGTCGAATATAAACCAAGATCTTTTTACTGTATTGCCTGATTCTTGCAACATATCTTAGTGCACTGTTTGGCCCTAATAGAATTTGTGTACTGTATGTTGGCACCACACTGTTTCCAGTATTGTAAATAAGGGGGCTGAAAAACTGAGATCAAACAGTAAATCTAGGCAGTGCTTAACTGAATTTTAAGATTATTTGTTACCAACCAGCCACCAACAACAACCAGACAAGTCTACATCACATCACCTACCAGCAAAGCATTTATTGGTCTGATGCGGCGCAGTGCTTTCAGCAGTTTTTTAACCCCATGAGCATAGGCAAATGCTACAGCCATTCGTCATGTTAAATTTTCATAAATATTTGCCTCTTTCTACTGCATAGAGAGCCCAGTTTTATTAAAAAAAGACCATCTTTCCAGCAGTGAAATACTTCTTTAAAACAAATAAAGGATGATGAAGCTAAGAGTGAATTAGATGGGATGTCAACATCCATCCCTTTATAACCATTTAATAAACAAATTTTCTTATAATTGGTTGGAACTGCATTCTCATTCCTCTCCAAATAAACAACAGTTTCGTTTGCACCACCTGGCTCGTCCAAAACCTACAGTCTTGACGTGTTTTTTTTTTTGTTTTTTTTTTGGTTCCACTCAATTTTATGTGGATTATTCTAAGCTTAAGAGGAGATGTTGAATCACTCCAAAAATCAACAAAACTCACATGTTGCATCATGTCTGACGCAAGTTTCTCCAGAGCATGTGGCATCATAATTACCCCAAATTAGGCTCTCACTGCTTGACGTTGGCACCTTCTCTCTGTATATTCAAGCAAGAAAGGGGCTCGCATTCAAACCATCCTTAATGTTTTGACAGCTAATCAAAGGTCAGTGCTCTGCATAGCCTTGCAGTTATAATTCAGGAGTACCCTTCATTATATTGTAACACAGAGTCATCGACCGGCAGCAAAAACATTTCACGATTGCTGATTAAGTGTCCTTGTATGAAGCAAAAGCCTTTGATGTCTGCATTGTCTCTTGATCTCCCCAAACTCGGCACATCCTGGGGATGGCTGAGGAGAACCAGGTGCGGGTGATCAAGTGTCCTTTTCTGGGTCCTTGATTCCAGGCAGGAGGCCACAGTCTGGGCTCAGCAGCTGTGTACACACCGTACCTGGATCAATAACAGCAGAGAGCCTGTATTGATTATGTGTGTAAGTGATACTAGAATGGGGGTTGTTTTGGAAGAGGTGGAGGGAGGAGGGAGGTTAGTGGCCTGGAACGGGAATATAGCCTTGCGGTGACCCTGGTTAGTTGGTGTGTTGCTTTTCGGCTGTCCTGCTCTGGTCTGTCATAGAGGGCAGAGTCTAAAATGTGCACACATGAGCTGTCGCATTACTCAATACACGTTGACCCCTGAATTCCAAGGCGTCCATCTGTTGCCCTCGTCCTGGTCTGACCCTTACAACAGACTTCGCCTCACATCACCTCAAACAAGGCCTCAGACTAATTAGCAACACAAGCCACACTTTTAGTGAGACAGTTTTGACATTCTGGATTAGCTGGACTGTGTCTGGAGAGGTTTTATTGATTGTAAGCTGCAGACATCACAATGCAATATCGAATCCTAAATGAAGAAGTGTCATGGTCTCATCTGTCAAGCTGTTGATCAATGTTAAAGTGATCCATGAATAGTTTGCATCAAGAATCATCTTATAAAATCCTAACCTGTGGGGGTGCTTTCTCTTAAGTCACCCTCTCCTTCTCTCTCTCAACTGGTTCTCTCTGACAATCAATTCCAATTTAGTTTTCCATTCATACGCCATTACAGTCAAAGCTATTCTGTTGACATTTTGCCTGACTCAGTACATTTAAAGTTGTTGCATTTTAAGAAATATACCAGTTTGGATTTAGTTCGGTCAAACTACTGATCACAACCACCACTTAAAAGTCTGTAGCTTTGAAGTCTAACAGTCCCTAAAACGATTTCCACTAGCTGTCTGCGACTCTGCATATTTGTTATGTTAAAGTTTCAAAAATACAAACTGCAAACTTGGAAAGAGTTTTTATTTTAGCTAATAGGTGTTCATTACAAATTGGATTTCGGATTATTTTAGTAATCTGGGGTATCTCATATATGGAATTACATTACGCAGATATGCATTTACCAAGCAGCAACCTCTCAGGCAAAATCAGATCTCTGCATGTCTGCATCAGGCTGACGCCAGAAGTGATTCAATATCTATAGACAACCATGTTAAAATGCCCATTTCCACAGCAGAAATAAATATGTTTACAGCCTGGTACAAACATGTTTTGATCTCTATAGTTAATTTCAACATTTATAACAACTTTTTTTAAGGTTTAAAGTTAAGGGTTCCCACACATTCCCTTGGGGAAAAAAATTCAAAACATGATAAAGATAATTGTGATCTAAACCACTGCACTTTATGCTTTAAAACAAGACATTTCAACCTCAGTGCTTGATCATTAGGATTGGCTGATGAATTAATTGGATATTTCTGCCTCATTAGCATTCTGTGGATCAAACTTGGTGCACATAACTGACCCTAAAAGCACAATTTGTTTACCATCTCATACACCATATTTATAATAAAAACAGCAATATGGGACTTCACAAACAGCCTAAGCCCACATGATGTACTACAGCTACATGTTGCACTTAAAGGCACTATAATCCACTTCAGTGCCTCACTTTTGAATATGCAACAGCTAGAAGGGTATGAACAAATGATAACTCCGCATTTTAAAAATGGACATCAAAAATATATTGCTCGTAATTATTCTTGCACCATATACATATTTAATACAGACTTTCCCCTTCCTCCCAAAATAGTAACCCTGACCCGCCTGTCATGCCAGCTGCCCTTTATTTATATTGATTGTGTCTTTGCTATGGACATAGTCACATGAAAAACATCTGTTCTAACGCCGGCTTAGTGCTCCCCAAGGAATTAAATAGCTCAATTACAGCAGAGCTACATGTCTGCAGTACTGCCCTCCAAAATAGTGCTGAGGCAGCATTTAGCTGCCATCGGGGGGGGACCCCACACGGTCTCCTGAGGGCAGAAACCCCACATCCTGAACACATCCTGGCTCACAAATATTGAATATCTCAGTGGTATTCCCACTAATGATTTGAGTCATTACAACTACAATCTAGACACATTAAGAGTTCTTGAAAACAGCCTGAAAGCAAGAAAGTCACCATTTGCAAATCACCTACAGTGGCCTAAAGATGCCAGCAGTTGCATTTAGTAAGCAGTTTTTGTTTCAGAATTATAAATTGTTGCAGAACTATAAATCTGAAGCAGCTCAAAATGTCTTCAAACTGTTTCAGTGATTTGATCGTTTATAATGTAACATTCTTAGTGGTACATATTTGGTGCCCAACATGCAAAAACAAGAAAAACAGCTCCAAGCAGCAAGCATCATTCCTCGAGTGAAGAAACAAGCAGTCGTAATTAGCTGCTTCCCACCTCTGCAGGCTGAAGAAGTTATTTATTCTTCTGCTTCAACGCCACTCTGACTCCCTTGCAGCACATTGACAAGAGACTGCATTAAGATGCAGGGGAAAAAAAGCAACAGTGGAGTCTGGGAAGGTGGAGAGAGGCTGGGGGAAGGTATCGGAGACAGGAAATCATTGTCTGATTCATCACTTCATGTTCAGCGGATTACAAGCTGCGAGAGACACTGGTGGAAAATCTGTTCCATGAATAAAACAATCTTTTTTATTCAAAAACATAAAGAGGAGTCAAGTTGTAATCCCTCCATAGGATCGCAGATATATTATCCCACAAATCATCTCATGGAAGCCAGATACCAACACAGGTACTACACTGAATGGGATTGGATTTTTATAAAGATGCATCTAATTACCCCTTGTAAATACCATAGACTGTATTAAATAGTAAATACAAGGGATACACCAAATAAAATCTCTACATTTTACAAGATTACATTTGAATATCTCATGAGCGTGTTGTAATTTACCTTTGCTCACTTAATATAGCTCGAATGCGTCGAAATGTAACTCAATGAAACCTCCATCAGCAGTTAGTTCCTGCCATCAGCTGCTAAAAGCTCATTTTAACTAGCTCTCCTCCCGCTGACTGAGACAGACTTGCTGTTCACAATGTATTAGGCATGATATTGGATTTTTTGCTTTATCTGATATGTTGACATAGCCTATAACAACTCATTTGGCCAATAACTGATGTCGATATATATTCATTATGTCCCCCACCTAATCGGAGTAATCATCAAGTCTCTTCTGTAGTGGAATTAACATCATATTATGCACACTCTTATCATGATGGCCCACCAGCAGATGGAGACATAAAATACATTTCCTCTCAATGTATATAATACTCACTCATTGTGCAAAACAAGAAAAATATTTCAGCGTAGCGCTGATGTTTTGTAAATGTCCACTTTGTCAAAAAAAATAATCCAATATTTCTCTTTAAAGCCAATATCTGCATATAATGATTATGTCCCGTGCATCCTCAATGGAGACAATAGGGTGTGTCCCCTGTAGTGTCAGTTGTGGGTTTAATGCATCCTTTCATTCCAACTGCGTCCGTGGGAAGATCTTTGTTTATCCCAAACTCGCTTTCTATCATCTCCAGGATGCCATTAGTCTCAAGCACTGCTTTTCAGTCTGCACAAAACTGATGTGACACAACAGAAAAGCATCGGCCATTACCTCAGGATCGTGTCGTCTTATTTGCAAATAGGCCACTGGCAGTCAACAAGGTGAATACTGGCCGACACTGATGTGTGGTCAATAAACTGGTGCATCCCTAGTAAATACAGTACATATTGTCTATGTACCCGCGGCAGGTAAGTCTGGATTTATTTATGCTTTTGGCTCTATGGGTCTAAAATAAACCCAGATGGTGCCATGCTCTTTCATGCTCTGTAGTAAAAAACAATGGACACAAAAATGATAAATTATGAAATGAAATAAAAATTTCAGCACCAGCTAAGAGAAAAATACTATTTTCCTCCTGGTAAAACAGGCCCCATGTTCCCTCAGTACCATTGTTCATCGTCACAGTGCCAATTGTGTTTCCCACAGCCCCGCAGGCAAACACTGTCCAGCAATATTTCATTGAACAACACAGAGCTGAAATCTCTATTTCTTGTAACAAAAGAGGCTCATATAGAAAAAAAACTTGTCCCTCCTCTACTTCCCTTTTGTCCACAGCCTCCAATACCTCTCCAAATGTGCTGGATTCACACTATGGGCTCACTGATGGAGGTAAGGCTGGGGTTAAGAGGCTGTGGAGAGGGTGTGTGTATGTATGTAAGGGGGGGAGATGGAGGAACGTGGAGAAACTCCAGCTCCACACTCAGGGCTGCGGATGAAAAACAGCACCTTTTTAACCCTCATCCTTTCCTTATCACTCTGGAAATTCCTGGTGTGTAAAATTGAATTCTGACGGTGTTTCCAGGATGAAGATGAAAGAACAGGGATTGAGGAAAACATAATGCGGAAAATCTGGGACAACCACTCTTAAACACACCGCTCAATCCCTTTCTCTTGCACACACGCACACACACTAACCACAGACATAAGATAACAGGGGCCATGTCTTTCTAGATCAGAAGCCGAAATGGACTCACATTAAGCCAATGAGCCAAAAAGAACCAACTTCCTCCAGAATCATACATGCTGTTTTGGTGGGGCCTTGCATGTCTTCACACACAAGCAGTAACTAACGACTCCAATCTTACCCTCCTATTTCTACATATTCCAGTCACATACATGTACAACCTGAGCCTGAAGCTATGCTAACAGGTGCTGCACGTAGATTTTATATTTTTTATGAGCTTGGAGTAGGAAAAAAGCATATCTATAATAAGAAATAAATCTACTGGCAAGAACCCATCAAAATAACTGCACTTGGAGAAAAAAACAATTAGTGAAAGTGGCAGCATTTATGTCTGAAGGGGGGCAGACAGCTTGTAAAATAAACTCTCCCCTGACAAGACAAATGCTGATTCTCAGCTTTAATTAGAAATTTGCTGAAATTAACCAAAGACAAAAGATTCCTTAATCTATAAAGACTGTTCCCAGGCATTTGCTGAACTGATTAAAGAAGCACTTCACCTATATAAAGAAGGCCCTCACATCAATCTAGTCCGTCTCTGCAGGAGAAAGATGCAAATACTTTTGAAATTGGTGATACATGACCACAGAAAATATAGAAAACCTACAACTACTAGAGTGCTACGCGCCTGATCAGACCAATAAATGCTCCCACTGGTGGGTGACGTAATATGAAATGATCCACGTAAAACAATGGTGGCCAGCCAGATCTCATATTACAGTTAAACAGTGAGCCAAAACATGTTTCTGAAAACATTTGAGGCAAGAAATATACAAATCCGTTGAAGAATCTTGCTATATTTTGATCAGTGCTGCTTAGTTTTACCGTTTGACCTCCGTTTGTTGGCCACCGCTTTTTACGTCCTGTTCACAAACTCTCGCCATTACGGAAATGGGACATTTAAATCTGTTTCTGAAAACATTTTAGGCAAGATGTAGCAAAATAATCTTGATCTGTACTGGATCAGCACTGCCTAGTTTTACCATTTGATTGGATTTTGGTCTGAATCTGAGAGACAGAGAGATGGACGGGTGTGAGTCTTGATCAGCTATTTACTTTTTGAGTTTGGCAGCAGCAGGGTTGGTGGGGAATACAAAAACGCAGAAGTACAGCCTGTGGTTTGTGTAACAGCTCCATAAGCTACCAAAACTCTGCAAAGTGATATAAATTGCGTCATTTGGCGCAAATGATGTAAAATACATCATTTGGCGGTGTTTCGCCAGAGGTGGAGGAGAGATATCAAGGCGCTGGCTGGATGGTGGGAAGTTTACCGCAGTTCATCTATAAATACTACCCACATTGTTTTGATACAAATCTGGCTGAAAATTGGCGAAACATCCCTTTAATGATTTCAAAATGTGTTCTTCATGTGAATACACAATTGCCACAGCACAGAGGAAATCCCGTCGCCACAGGAGCGAGCTGAAGCACCTGTTCATCAGCCGAGCGCCTCCCCTGAACCAGACTGAACCAGATCTTGCCCACTGACCCCCAGACAGGGATTACAATGTGGTGCGAGTCAGGACAGCCGGACCATCACACACCCTGCTGGGGTGTGTACCATTTATCTGGCCATATAGACTCAAGCAGTCACACATGGTGCAGAAAGTGAACTGAAGACATGGTGGATTTATTGATTTGTGCAGCTCAAATTCAGCTGCATGTTGTACTGTTGCCAAAACTGCCTAATGAAACTGAACAATCAACAGTCTCTTCTTCCAGCAGCGTATAAAATTAATGGAGGCTTAAGGCAAAAAACTGTTCATGCAATTAAAATGAGAAGGGAATATGCAGCTTTTATGTGTACACTTGCATTTCAAACGGTTATTTCATGTTTTATTTCGTAAGATGAATTTAGAAGAGATAACACATAGTTTATCCTTTATTTTGGTAAATTGTGTTATACTGATGCCTGAGTGCAACTGCTGTGCTCCAACTGTGTTCTCATTAAGATTAGTAAGTTTTTACTAAAAGAAAAATGGTGTTCATGGTCGAAAGCAGCAAAATATGTCCTTCATTATCAAACTATATCGCTATTAATATCATTTGATTATCATTGTGGTACAAATTTGGTGAACCATCAAAAATGAACAATACACTGATTATCCTTTAATTGGAGGACCAAAAAATGACCCTGAAAGACAGATTGAAGGCAAAGGATTTCTTTCCAGGGTCACGAAGGAGATCCTTCCTGACACGAAGCTGAGCCGGCGTTTGGTATGTGAGGGGTTGGTGTTTAAGGGGGCCCAGCTAGCCAATCGTGTTGCCCCATAGCTGATGTCCAGGCCATCCCACCAGCCTCTGCCACCTGTCCTTCACCCTCCCTCAGGGCGCGGGGAGAGGGTGACGGCCAGATGGCTCTTGAGGGCCGAGCAGCATCCTGAGTGCAGCATCCTCCCCGCCCCCAACCTCAGAGCTACATGCCTGGTCCCACCTCCACCCTCTGACCCCCCTCCCCTTCCCCAATCCAAACCCCTGAGCCCCAGCGCTCGTCAGTGCTGCATGACTGGGCAAACACAGTCCTTCACCGAAATAAATCCCTCGTCTCTCCTCTGCAGCTGCCTGGTTTGCAAGAAAAGCTTAGCTTTTGCCTAAAAGAGCCCTCATCGCAGCAAAACAGCCTTCATGACATTAAGATTTCCGCTATCACAAAGTGCCAGAACCCTCCTCGTGCTGAAAATCTTCAACAGAAAATGGTTTATGGAGCACCTGAGTTAAATCAGATCAAGAGAGCAAGCCACTATGATCACTAAACCTGGCAATCACTTATCTGAGATGATCCAGTCAGGGGCTGTCTGGAAAGGAGCAACTGTAAAGGGGGATAATATCTACAATAGGTCCTAAATAATCTCACAAGGCTGCTCATTTGTCATCACGCTCTCCTATCTCTCTGATATTACATCCAATTAGTTTCAGATACCAGCAGTGCAGCACGGCTGGCACGCACAATCAATCAAACTCTGTCAATGACAAATCGTCACCCCTGTAGTGGCTCTACTTATCTCGGTACCAGGCCAACGAAGCGCTAGAGAGATGATTTGGGCTGCGATCACCAAGTCTAATGATTCCCTCAACTTGGGGTTGGAATCTAGCATCAGTTCTCGCTGAGAGCAAAGAGATATGTCGTTATTCAAATCCTGTCATCGCAACTGGCCGAAAAAGCTACTGCGTACAGAGATATGGTGTTCACTGTTTATTAGCTTGTTTAAGAGAATAATATAGAGGGCACCGACTGCAGCAATCTGAGTGCTGGTTAGCACAGATGTTGCAGTCCTAATGAACAGGTTGGCAGCTCAGGGAGGCTATGGCCACTGTGACCTCGCCCATATGTCTGGCTAAATGTCCACTGTTGGAGAAAATGCAAGTAAATGCAATTATTCTGTTGCCTCCATTGTCTTTACGAGCACACTAACAATTTGATACAACTGAAATCAACACAACACATTAACGGTGGAGTCTGTGATACTAATCCAATACACTTTTTGGCAAATTCAGTAAATATTTTCTCAGTCTGCTAGCTGTCTGTTCTGTGTCCACCGAGAGAAAAAAATGCAGTGTTAGTACACAGCTCTTGCTCTCTATATGGAAAACAAACGAGTAATTCTGCAACAAGACACACAGCACTATGACGCTAAAGTCCCTCTTCCACATCTTCACCCACTAAAAAGGTCATTACATCATGATACAAATGAAATGTAGATAACATCCCTGACATTACCGGAGCCTCTGAGGGAGCACTGATGGGACAGTGCATTTCTTTGAATATTGAGTTCAAATATCTTTTTAATTCAAAGATATTCAGAGACAGAAAGGAGAAAGGAGAGAGAGAGGGGAGGACAGCAGCTAAGGGACATTCAAATATCAACAAGAATCTCAGACTCCAACTTTAACTGATTCAGGGTAAAGAGATTATCTGAGACAGAAGGATCAACATTCTGCTCAAACTTTATGTGTCTCGGGATGAAATGTTACCTTTCACAAATTTATTTTGTTAAAACATTAACTGTCAGAAGACACCAGACACCCTGGATGTAGTAAAGAAAAAGCCTCACTGTGATTGCCAGTCAAACATTGTGCAGGTAAAACACATAAAGCAGGCATAGAAAGCACATAAGGCAGGTAGTTAATCCAACTGTATTACTAAAAATTAGCAGAAAAAGTCTCCAGCTGTTCTACTCCTGATCTCATGCTTCTAGTAATGGAGGTGTTTCCATGTACCACAAGCCAAAGACTATGACTACGAGCAACTAAATTGAGCTTCATTTGGAGGTTGTCTGGGCTCAACCTCAGGAACATGAAGAACCCAGACAACCCAGAAGGAGAAAGGAGTGAAGACGCTGCAACTCTGCAGTGAAGGAAGCCAGTGGAGGTAGTTCAACATCTGATAAGGATGCCTCCTTGAGGAGGTAATCCAGGTTTGTTCAGGGGGTAAAACCCTGAGGGGAAGTAGTTACAAGAGAGGGTCACAGAGGTAACATGCTGAGCCTGCTGCCAATGTGGGTGGGTGGGTGGGTTGGTTGGTTGGATGGTTGGTTGGATGGATGGATGGATGGATGGATGGATGGAGGTGTTGCTGGTTTGTTGCAAGTTAGCACACATTGCTTAAAACCTCATACCATTCTAAAATTCAACAATTTACTATCTCTAGATCATTTTAAAAATCTGTGATTGCATACAATAATGATCATTTGTCTCCTTTTTTTGTGCCATGCATGAATTTACTGCTTCAATAAACAGTTAAAACAAAACAAACAAAACTTTTTGTGAGTTTAAGTGCTGACACGCCAGTATCCCATCATTATGTCTCAGTGAGACAGGGCTCCAGGGCAGGAGGTCAGTGGAGCCTGGCAGCCGTGTGAAGAAACTCTAAAGCACACTAACCGGTCCTCTCCTGCTGAGCATAAACTGTATCCTGAGGTCCAGGATTAAGTCCATCTTGTGAAGAAAACAAACAAAGCCGTGTAGGCTTTTCCGCTCATCTGTGTCTCTTAGCTAATTATGAGGCTGTTAGAGAATGGCTGCAGCGGAGCAGTCAGCGGCACACGTTTCCACTGTAAACACCTCATTATCCTACAGAACCCCACCCAACCGTATCCAACGCCTCTTAATGAGCCGTCAGAAAGGACTAGAGAAAATAAATACATAATTTCCAATGCTTCTGATTGAGCAATTAGTGTCAAGTTCCTTTTCATCCTCAATGGGATGAATCAATAATAGATTCCATTACAGAGCGCTCTCAGTCACCTTGTGAATGCCCTTCGTAATCTCGATCATACGCCAGCAGAGGGGCTCGAGATCTGCAGTCAAACTCAGTCTTTATTTTGAAAATATACAGTTATTGTAAAGAAATCTTGTGCATTTTTTCAGTCAAACTGCCTGTTTGAGGTCCTTGCACTTTCTTAGTATAACAAAGGCGGTTTGTGTTCTGACACTCGGTAATAAAGATATTACGAGCATTGCTTTCTCACCAAATATGATTAAAAGAAACACAAGGTTACATCAACACCGTCTGCCCTGTGTCTAACATCAGTGCTGTAAATCTGTGCTGTATCCAAGACAACTCAGTGTGAGGTCAGGATATAAATCACACAGCAGTACCAGCATCCGGTGTTTCATTAGCAAGCACTCAAGAACCAGGCTGTACGGGAGGCAGGGATATGCCGAGTGTCCAATATGCTGTTCAGACATTGTTAATCAAAGATCAGCTCCTTTTCTTTGACTGCGCTCCAATAAATTAAGCATGCCTATCTAGATTGGGAGTTCACAGGCATTTAAATCTTTCCGACATAATTTCACGCAGGCTCGCACAAATCTGCGATACAGAGGAGACACAATGCATGAACAAAATATTATGAATATAATAAAGTACATGGGGTTGTAGTCAAATGAAATACAACTTTTTTGCAACTAAGAAAGGCAATAACATTTTATTCCTGCGGCAATACTATAAGATGACTAAAATGTGCCGCTTTGTGCTTCCGTTAGATGTCTTTAAATGTTACAGACAGTTTATTGCTACCAAAGCTTAAAGTTGATACTTAGATTGGAATGGGGAAAGTAACTGACTAAATAACTTAGTGAGTGAAAAGCACGTAATATTAAACTATCTAGTAGTATTACATAACTACCCCATTCTGTAAATACCAATTTTATCTAATTTTCCAATTCACTTTTTTTGTCTTAACATAATAATTATCATGTGATGTGAAAGTGAAGAAAATGTGTTTTTATATTGCATATATTTGCTCTCTTTATACATGTTTTCTAGTGATATAATCGACAAAATAAAATCTCAGTCAACTGAAATTCCACCTACTTGTTCGACCAATCAGTTGGTTAGTGGGGACGTTACCGAAAATGGCCAAAGTGCACTAAGTGCACTCTACCTGGCAGCGTTGTGTGTCCATCAAAGTGGGTTTCTTTGTCTTTTACAGGGCTCAACAATAACCCTTTCCCAGGACAAGTTAACTGTGTGTAACTATGCCTCCAGTGTAAAACAATTCGATGACCATGGTAATATCTGAAAATAAACCGTGCACTGTATCTGTCACTATCACTGTGAAAAATGCATGGAAAAAACACTCATAAGTTTTTGACACAATATAATTATTCTTCAAACTACTGTTATTGCACAGTGTACTACTGTGTATCTGTGAAATTTATACATGTTAATATGTCACAAAAAAAGGGAAAATACCCCCACTTGTCACTTTTATTGATTTGTTCAGTGTCAGTGGAGATTTCTAACATGCTCTGAAAAGGTTTTATCCCATGTTATCCTCCAATTACAGCTAACAGAGAGTACATACCACATATCCATAATCCATTCTTGTGGACAATTCATAACACTAAAGATCCAATCTCATGGAAACCTAGTTCAATGAATACCAAATGACGACAAATAGGCAGGTTGCTGATCAAAGAAAAGTCTGCAGTTCTGCTCCATCAAACACTCGGCCTGCATTCGCCACAACACAATACATCCCTGATTCTCTTCCAACACTCCCTGCCTTCCCGCATAGGTCCATGATTGCTACTCAATGAACATTAATATATAGAGATGGGGACATGTGAGAGAGTAAATCTACAAAAGAGAACAAAATCCAATTACCTCCTACAGCGCAGACTATCGCATATAAGATCTTGAACTCACGCAGTCTAGGTAACTGTCAGGGGACACTGAACCTCGCTGCATGGATGCCTGAGGTAATTCACCAACAATGGGAGCCCGTGTGTCCACGTTACTACCTCAGTGCTTTCAATTTATCTAAGTCGGCTGATGTCCATTAAGAAGGAAGGTGAGTATTGGCTCAGTCTGGCACGGCCTCTCTTCCCCGGAGAGTGCCAAGCGTCTGGCCTCGTCTGGTCTCCCATTGATGATGCCGCCACCTTCGAGGCTCGTAATGAAATCTAGACATGTCGCTGCTGATAACTCATCGAGCATGCAAAGGGGAAAAAAACTCACTTTATGAATGGAATCGGAGTTAGTTACCATAGCAACAAAAATGCAGACTAAAAAAAAACCTAGTTTGTGTGAGGTTTCATAAATATTGAGCTTCATGATGAATCTAAATGCTTTAAGTCCCTTTGCTGCACAGTGTGTCACTTAGCATCCAGAGAGGCTCTGCAGCCTGGAAAATTGGAAAACAGCAGCTGGGACTTTGGTCACATCAATTAATATTCATGTTCTACATATTCCCACGTGACTAATTTAACACACCTGAGCAAATCAATAATTTACAGGGGAAGGAGAGGAAAGAAAACAGAAAAAGGAATAAGCCCTCTTTGGCACACTAACAATACAGCAGAGGGAGCAAAGTCCAACAAATCTTCACAACATTTGGACAGAAACAGACTTAGCTGTGACTGAACTCCGACATAAAAGCTGTGGCCTTTTAAGCCTGTCCAATCTTCACCTGCCCTCCAAACCTGACCTTACAAAGGTGAGGTCACCCAGTCAGAGGATTTGGGGATCCCTCTTGTTTTGCTACCCTATGTCGCAGAAAAATTCCTGTAAAAATGAAATCTGTGACCTGTCAAACTCTGTGACCCAGTATCAGACTCCCTTATAAAAATCAATCAGTTCTGTGAGTAGTTGAGTGGTGAGAGTTGGTTTTTAGGAGTTGGGTCACAGATTCTGATGGGTCAATTTGGTCTAACATTTCTAATGTCAGAATAAAATCCTGAGAGTTTTACTTGGGATAATGCACAATTATTTTGTTTGAGGTGGTCATAAAACTCTTTTTCTCAACTCAGTCTCATCTTGACATTTTTAGCCTTGCCTAATGCAAATAATGAAATTCAATGACATAAAAAGGGTCAACCAACAACAGCTGCACTCTTTCCAGCATCAAGTACCAAACTCAATAGACAGTTAACATGGAGGGGATGCTGGGGAGGTGCAAAAACATGAACAACTCTCCTGTATTTTGGAAAAGGGGGAGAAATGGGTGCAGTTATGGAGTGAACAAGAAAGCATGTGTCTAATACACCAATCAACACTTGTTTCGGTGAGAAATCTTAATTTTGAAATGGTTGGCCTCTGATTCCAGCTGTCTCTTCCTGCTAAAACAGTGCAGCTAACCAACAGAGGATGATAACAAGTTGAGGTGACAAAATCCAAAATATAAAGTCTGTGCACAAATACTGTTATCTTTATGGATTATATTGATGCCGAACTGACAAGAATACATGTTGATAAATGATGCCTTTTATCTTGTGTTTCTAAAGATTTGTGTTTTTGCAGACATGTAAGGAACTGTTATGTAATATTTCTAAAAGGGAGTTTGGTGTAATATTTTCCACCAGGAGCCAGGTGGGAAATAATCTCAAATTGAATCTAGCTGTTGACTTGCAAATAGTGATTCTGCAAGACCCCCAAAGATCCCTTTCAGATGTCAGAGGGTGTCACACTTTAGTCTTTTAAAGGTATTTTCAAAGGCATTTCAAATCTTATAGTGCATGGTAGGCGTTTGCGGTAAACACACTGCAAACTAAGCACTGATTGTAGCACTGATGCTGTAAATCAGTAGAATCAGTATTCACTGCAGGCACCAGGCAAGCAGAAGAAATTCAGTCTGCTTTCACATTAAAATGAAGACTAATGTGCTCTGAATCAACACAGACATCTATTTAGCCTGTACACGGTTGTCGCCTGGTGCCTCCATCCCCGTCGATCACAGCTGCACATCGTCAGGAGTGAAAACCTTTCATCTCCTGAATGTCAGATCAACCAGAACTAGCACTGTAAGAGAAGAAGCAGGTGTCTGAACGTACCTGATACAACCGGAAAAGAGTTCATACACCCAAAGAACTGTCCTGTTTTTTTTTTCAACCTAACAACCAAGTAATCCTTCATCCGAAGTCAAACCATGCAGTCTAAAACAGGAAAACTAGAGCCATGAGGTTTGCATACAACGAAAGCACTACATCAACATCACATGGAAAATGCAGAGCGAAGCTGAAACAGGGAAAATGAGTCGCGGTATCAAGTACCCCATCAATCTTAGCGCAGACCGCTGGAGTAATTCAACACAACCACAAAGCATCAAAGAAGACTTCAGAGACGCCTCAATGCTTTCACCAACTCTTTGGCTTTGAATCAATAAAGTTATGCGTCCTTTGACATCTGAGTTGGCTTTCTGGATGAAGGTCAGACTAGGCCACGATGCAACAGTGCGAATGACTTGTGCAAATATTTATATCCACAACAAAGTAAAGGCGCTTTTGTTTTTGCAATGAGACAAACTGTTTCGGATCGCTTGTTGTTGACGATTTATGATGCAAATTTACAGTTTGAAAGACTTTTGGATGTCAGGTTATGTTTTATGAACATCACAAACTGATTTACACGTACCAGAAAAACATTTCTTTCCAGATTATGATTATGAGGATTAAAAGACAATGGGCCCCTGGACACACCCCACAACCTCTCCTACACAGGAGCACACATAGATATTTAGGTGGTTTTGCATTTCTTTGTGGTTATTTTGTGTCCCCTTTTGGGTTTTTACTGTATTTCGTAATCGCTTGGATCTCCCTGAGATAATTTTGTGTCTCTTTTGGTCATTTTGTCTCTTCATAGTCGTTTTCTGTCTCTTTGTAGTCATTTTGCTTTGTGGCTTTGTGTCCCTTTGTGGTTATTTTGTGTCTCTGTTGTTCATTTTGTGTCCGTTAGTTGTTGTTTAATTCATCTTTGTAGTTGTTTTGCATCTCTTTCTGGTTTTGTATCCCTGGTGGTCATTTGTGTCTCCTTTTAGTCATTTCATGTATTTTGTGGTCGCTTAGATCTCTTTGAGATAATTACGTGTCTCTTTTGGTTATTTTGTGTCTCTTTGTAGTCATTATATGTCTCTTTGTGGTTGCTTTGCCTGTTTTTGTGGTTATCTCATGTCTCTTTGCAGTTCCTTTGCATCTCTGTCTGGTCATTTTGAGTCTCTTCCTGGATGCCTTTCAGATGTTAGTTTGATGTTTGACATTTTGCAATTGAAGGCATGTCCAGTAATCCATGCATTTTCCCAGCTGTCAAAATTCAAAATCTACATTTAAGAAGAGTGCTTATCCATTCACTCAGGCTCATGTACTGTCGCACAACACAAAGCAAACAGGTAGATCGAATAGATAAAGACAATAAGTCAATAGCTCACCCTTTTCTGGTCTTCCAAGCCGTGCAGCACAGGTTTCCTCCTCGGGTGCTGTGGTGGACTAGACTCTGCTCCTGCCTCCATCTTCCCATAAGTGAGTGAGTACTCCAGCTCTCCACACAGCTAAATATCCAGCTTTTACAACAGGGCTCTTCGGGAACGAAGGGAAATACCTGCACAAAGTATTTAAGTCCCCTTCCCACTTGGTTCCCAGTTGCGGTGCATGAATGTCAATCCAAAAATAGGAAAAACTGTCTGTCCATCAGCTTTGCTTCATGAAAAAGACGAATCTCTGAGAGGATCCAACCTCGGCCACGTGCCTCGTCTCAGTCATATCCGTTCTCAGTGGTCTCTCTTTCTTGGTCCTGAGGGGCTGACCTGAAATGAGCATCAGGGCAGAGAAGGGGAACCTGAGAAGATGGTTCTTTCTCCCAAAACCATCACCGCTGCCACTGAGATTTGATCCTAAAGGAGGATGTCATCATCATGATCCTCTCTGCTGTCCGAGATCCAATCTGTCTGGGGAAAAACAAAGGCAGGTTTCAGTTTCTTTGCAGCAAAATGAGTTCAGTTTTCCAGCTGGAGCATCCACTCATACATATATATGAAAAAAGGAAAGCAAAAAATGTCCAGTAAAAGCTGGTGTCAATCACAGCTCAAAGGTCAAGTATCCTGACAGTGAACAGGTGCTTGTTTTGAGAAGGAAAACAAAGTTAAATTGAAGTATTAAAGGTCCCATATTGTAAAAAAAAAAAAAAAAAGTCAGGTTTCCATGTCTTATGTTTTAGAAAAATGCTGTGAACAAAAGAAAACTTTACACGCCTATTTCCAAACAGGTATGTAGGAGAGGCACGAGCAGAACACAGCCTAACTTGCAAAAATCTTTTTTTTTTTTACATTAAAATGATCTTTTTGCAAGTTAGACAGTGTGCAGGAGTTGTTCTCAAAGTTGTAAAAACACTGTGAAGGTATCCAAACACAAAGAAATGCACACTGCCCGTATTCAGAAGCTGTGCCTTTAAAACAAGCTGTCAGGATGTTACAACTGGCTACTATATAAAAAGTACTTTCAAACTTCAACATAAACATTAGAAATTAGTCGCTTTGTAATTTTTATGGGAATGTTTTGCAGTTTATGTGAAAAACTGCGTGTTTGAGAGAGAGAGGTTGAATACAGGAATATTCAGGCAGACAGTACAGAAAAATAGTGGTTTTTTTTAACATTAATGCATGTATACTAGGGGTCCACCAATATTCTTTTTTCGATACCGATACGTCCATTATTAGCACTTAATGAGACTGATAACTGATAATTTGAACCAATATTCATTTACAATCAAACTGAAAATATTTCTGTCGAAATTCAGAATTTGGAATATAACAAACTCCAACTCCAAAACTTTATTTTAATGCCTTCAGCGAATGTTTAATCAAAACTGACACTTTCAACATCATATACAATAAAAAATTAAAATAACATTTTTAAATAAAGTGAGTAAAACTAGCTCCCTGAGATTTTACAAGTAAAAGTTCCTTGCATGCTGACACTTTCTTTAAATGTATTGCAGACTGCTTTCCATGATGCTGGTTGAGTGTAAAACGCACTTTTCATTAATTGATTTTATCAGCGATCATTAAAATAAAACGCAGCAGCCTATAGATAATAGGCAAAATGCCAAATATCGACCCCAATAACCGGCTGATAATTCGTTGACCCCTAATGTATACATGTTCAGCAGAAACCCCCAGTGCAGGTATGAACCTGAAAATGAGCAAAATAGGGAACATTTAAAGCAAAAACAAATGAAACCACAACTAATGACAGACATTTTATTTAGGCTACCGCCATTTAATTGCAAAATATTTGCATAATTTGAAGTAGCTTACCATTAGTGTCTAACGCATCCAATAAATTGTTAATAAGTGAAGTAAATGACAAAAAAAAACAAGAGTTTACGTCACAACAAACACGTTAGCTAATTGCTGCAGGTGTGAGCTTTTCACCCCTCACCATGAAAAACACTTATTTTAAACACAACTAGCGAACTTTTTGCTGGTCCAAAACTTGCTATCTTTCTACGCAGTACAAAAAAGATGCAGTAAACACGACTGCTCAGCCTACACTTGACGGCAGACAAACATTAATTCAAGAGTTACAACCTGGAACAAATTGCTTGCCGAGGGTTTGAGCTACTGCAGCAGCATCCCTACAGGAGAGTCCGCGAGCCCTCACCGGCTGCCTGACAGACGGGCTGCTGCGCTCAGCTTTCTGCAAACTGTTTCTGGCTAAATTAAAGAAGAATAAATCAACTACGAGGAGAAACAGACATAAGACAGCAGTATCTCTGGTCAGAAATGATGCTCATCCCGCACTTCTCTGTTTCTTACCTTCCCGGTGGAGGTGGTCCCTGCCTCGTGCACAGCGCTGTCCGTTCCTGTGGCTGCGAGCGGAGCAGCCAGCTGCCGCGTTCACGCGCTGTCGGAAATATCGCGATGTCACTTATCAGTGCACGTTTTATTTTTTAGAAAAAAAAAACATTTTAATACATCCACGAGAACAACGGGGGAGAAAAAATCTTCTTTGAAGAATGTGCTTTCAAGTACTTTTAACCATAAATGTGCACACACATTTTTAAGTTGATTACTAGTAAAAATAAATAAATGAAAAACACAAATAAAAGCCTAGTCGCAATTAGATGCTTAGTCCCTTTTAATAGCCAAGTGTGGCTTCACATTTTGACAAATAAAGGCTTGTGTCAGTAAGAGGTCAAATCTGGTTACCATGCAGTTCATTTTTATATAAGTTCATTGGATGTATAAAACCGAGCTATATTCATAACTATAACTACACATATATATATATATATATATATATATATATATATATATATATATATATATATATATATATATATATATATATATATATTAATCAGAATTATCATAATTTTTATAATAATATTATAATAACCCCATAATTTTTTAAGTCAGCTCTTCATTTGTATTTTTTTTTTCATTTATCTATTTATTTATTGGCAAATTATCAGGTAATTTTCTTTTTCTTTTCACAGATTTCTTGCTAACCTCTGGGTCATTTCTTCTTTTGTTGCTCAATACCTTCTCCCCTTGTTTTTGTGAAAAAATAAAGCCAGTTTGCAGAATTTTGTCTGATAAGATTAAATAAATAATTTGATTGTATTTCCATCTTTGCTGAGCAAGTTTTATGTAAAAGAAGTCTGTCCCATAAATATGCCTGTCCCAAACATAATCCTGTGGAGTTCAGTAATTTAAGCAAATAATAGCCTGGACCATTAATTGAAGTTTTACGTTAAGTCACCTATACCTGCTTATTTTTTATGCAAAACAGATTTTTATTAACATGCAAATTCCTTGGCCCAAGGCAGATATGTGTACCATAATTATAAATTGACATAGTATTATTGTAAAGGCAGACTGGGTCCTTTTTTATGTAAATATTAGTGGCTAATCTCACCCAGTTGAAGTAGTTCATGTGATTTACGAGCAGCCACTGAAGGCAGCATCAGGGTCCCACTCGCTCTCTCTCACATCCGTAACATTACGTCACTGGGTGCTTCAAGCTCCGCTCCTCTCTCCCAACATCCTTGAAGGCGCCTGTCGGTTTCCATGACGACTCCCGGTGAGGAGGACTCTACCGCCACCTAGCGCCGAAACATAGACACGTCATCATCATAAATCATAGATACTTCCTCAATCCAAATTACATTTGTTACTATGTTATGTAGCGTATACAATTTCAGTAGTTACAATAATGGCTATTTGAGAGCATTAAATTGTTATTTAAGAGTATTAGACTCTTGTCAATGTGGAGACTGAAGGTCAAACATGAACAAATCCATTAAAATCACATTATCAATCAGATAACTACGGTCCTAATTTACTGATTATCCGATTTCCACTGAGCTCATATTAAATCATCAACATGCCTTAACTCATTTTGGTTCAATTGTTTGATCAATTATTTAATCATTCAATTTAATTATATTTTTTTCCCCATTGTAAAGGCCATGGTCTGATTTATTCTGTGTCTAATTGGAAGAAGTATTTCTATGCATAAACATCACACTGGTGGAAAATAAAACAGGGCTTGAATTAGAGCTGGCACAGTTAGTCAACAAAATCAGAATCATGTATATATTTAGATTTTTAACTTACATGCTAGATTTATACATTGCATTGTAGCAGACGGCACAGTTTTATATCCTACACACTTTACACACTAGGCACAGTAATAATTGAAATACTCACATTCGTGCTAATTGTATATTACTGTATTTCTTACATTCATATTTTTTGCCCACTTACATACTCAGCTTACTATACATACTTTATTTCAGATATTTAAATATTTATATACAATCGTTTACTCTTACTGTATTTCAATGCAATATTTTTCTATTTTTAATATAATTGTGCTGGTACTTATTTTTGCTGCAATAATTCTTTATGCTGGCATCATAGCGACTGTTACAAACCACAATTCCCTCCCAGGGATCAATAAAGTATTTCTGATTCTGATTCTTAAAAAGTACAATCAATTTCAGTCATGTTTCAACCAAAAATGCAAAACATTGTCTGGTTCTAACTTCTATAATGTGAGGATGTAATACCTTTCTTTTTGTCTGAACTGGCAGGCTAATATATAATAATAAACTAAATAGGCCTATATTTGGGTTTTGGACTGTGGTTCCGATAAAACAAGGTATGTGAATATGCCACTTTGTGCTCTGGGATTAATCAGGAAAATAATAAACAGATTAGCAAAGCCAACATTAGCTGCTGGGCCCCTGGCCCCCTAAACATGCTACCACAGATGCTTTTTGTTTGCATCCTCCTGCTGCTCCTCTTCCTGTAAATAGGCCTACAGTTTAATTCTAAAATGTTTCCTGTAAGCAGCCAATCACTGCAGAAATTACCCAATAATCAAATAATGCCAACCCTTGTCTACCGCAACACACGCAAAGACTCTAATGAAACAATTATGTTAATTTAGTTTATATTACATTAAGTGTAATCTGGTTACAGCACACAGTTGTGTATGTAAACGTGACGCACAACTCACAGCTGTCCTCCACTCACATGTTTAGCATCAGTGCTGAATAAGAGCAACAGGTTTTTTTTCTCAAGCAGCTCTACTATGGACTCTAAAATGACATGGGCAGTTTTACTTTCCCAATTTAGCTCAAACTACCATTATTGAGCTTTGGACATGTCTTAAATGCAACCTGGTGTAAATACACCAGAAGACTGTAAATCTGACACACAGACCTGCCTATAACAATTTCAGAAATACAAATTAGGAAAGTCTTTTGTGACAAAAATAATAATAATACCCCAAACAAATGTGTATCTCTTTCCCTGCTAAAGATGGGCAACTTTCCTGGTGCCTCATACCCCAGGGTACTAAAATACCCCAAATTCAGTTATTTCTTGGTAATTTTTCACGGACATTCTCAGACATTAATTATTTATGTTTGTTTACTGAATATGTACAGTGGACATCTGATGCTGTTGGGGTTTTTTTTGCCGATATTTTTATTTTATTTTTTGTTGTTTTCTGATTTAATTTGTTTGAAATAAAGAGCTATCCCTCCACATAAACAAAATATTACCTAAGCGGAGTCCTACATATATCTTGTGGCCCTATCCTGTTGGGGGTCTCTGTTTAAAAATCAAGTTTTAAGACTTTTTACTATTTTTGAATACGTTGTGCTCACATATTCCAAAATTGTGTTGAGTTACCACACAAAAAAACATGAATCCAGGTGTCTACTGGTTGGTCTCTTCCATGTGTAATCTGCATTGTTCTCAGTTACATTTGGAAGGGCCAGCATCCTATTTGTTACGTAGCAACAAGGGCGTGTGCACATAATATTAAATCTCGACTGGAAATTTTAAAAAATCAACCAAAAAAGAAGCAGTTAGAGGAAGTACAGAGCATTTTCTGTTTAAACTCAGCTATCACAAACCACCTAACCTATGTGCTTATTAATGCTGTTGGTACACATGATATTTTGTTATATGCTGCACACAGCTGTTTGATTCAAGTCAGGAGGTTGCCGAGGGCACTCAATGGAAACTTTTGGATCAGGGGAAGGGGGTGGTAGTTGGTCAGTAGGGGCCTAATAACAAATATTTGCTCAGGTCCCTCTTAAAAGTTGATCCAGCCATGCTGCAGGAATATCATAGCCCTACCAAGATCATGGGTGATTACAAAACAAGGATTACATTTACACACATGAGCAGCACTTATAGAGACTATGTTATCATATTCGTTTCTACTTAAAATAACCAATGTCAATCTGCTACATGAAGCTACAGTATCTGCTCTGGGCCCGCCTCCCTGCAGTGCTGGGCTCTCGACGTGAGCGCGCATGCTCGTGTAGGGCGGGCCAAATGCTGCTGGTCACCCTCACAATTGGGCAAAGTTTTTCACATCTGTAGTAAAGTTGACCAAGAGGCCACTCCTCAGTGGCAAGGGAGGGAAAAAAAGAAAACTTAAAGCCGCGCACATTTTGTACTATTTCTCCTTTGGGTGTTTTGTATATTTCCTCTGGCGTGGAAACGTGTATTAAAATCCAGATTTTAGCGCTCGGACTCTTTTGGAAATAGCAGAAACGGATCCGCAACGTATGACTGTGAAGATGGGACTTTTGCTTTAAACGAGGCTTGTTTCGTGGATTTGGGTAAGTCTGCGTGTATCTGTGTGTGATATCTACCTCACGTGTGGAGGTTTTTATCTTAAAATGATTAAAAATGTGTCAATAATGGCTTTAAAGCTTTGGTTTCGGTGTCGCCTGGTTACCACCGCCTCGTTACAAAACGTCCTCGCTCGCTGACCCTGTAATGTAACGTTAGTTAACGTTGCTGCTGTATTTTTATGACAAAAACCGTTGATGTAACGTCGTGAAGTTTCTAGATTATCCGGTTTTTGCTGTTTTGTTAACAATACACAGATTTAACAGACGGCGCGCGCTCCTCTCTGCTTAACGTTACGTGACATAAACATTATCTTCGTGGCGGAAACGTTACGCCTTTTTTTTAAAAAAAACGTCAACTTAGAAAATAAACGTCCTCCTTTAAGAGATGATACAAACCTTTCCCACAAACGTATCAAAGTTTAAAGCGAGCCGCCGATGTTACCGTAAAGATGTTCCGCGCCAAGGATTTCAAAAAACAGTTTACCTGCGCGGGACGCGAGTTTCCACTTCCTTTACGTTGCCTCGCGCGGCGCTCCCATTGGCTGCCTCCAACAAAAAAGGGCGGTACCACCGCGTCCGTTGGCCCTGGCGATTCGTTGGAACTCACGTCACTCAGTTACCGCCAATATAGTCTGCTGTTTTGATCAGATTTAAACTGATTTTATGATCAATCTTAGTAGGAAATACGTGCAATGATCTAACCAAACAATTCGCACTCAGTGTAGCTAATATATGTCACGCTGTTTTACTAATGTGGGTTTCAGAAAACTTTATTTCAGGGAAAAAGCGGTAAGAATATCGCTCCGAAAATGTGTAATAACTTAAAAAACGTAGCGGTAATGCTAAAATTCAAAGCAAAATAAGATAAAAAATATATGGATTTATGGTAGATTTATAAGACTGCGGATAAAGCACAATAACAAGGTAGGAAAAGTGTCTTTTGACAAGTTTAAAGTTTGTTAGTTGGAACAAATGTAATTGCTGCTCTTTGACAATAGTATTATATATATAGATATATAGATTTTTGTCTGAGTGTCTGTATTAAAATTTTCGATTAGTTCTAGCTCTAAGGTAGTAACCTTTTATAAATATGGTTTAATAAGATATTGCTATATTTAATAAGGTATAACAAGATTTTAGAACTGTTTAATACTGTGCCAGAACTGATTCTTTTACTTTATCAATGCTTTGTGTACCTAAGCCAATATAATTAATTATTAAATTCTTATGCTAAGGTGGAAAATGTCAAGTACAGCGCCTGACTCTCAAAACCTGACCCAAAACTATAATTCAAAGGTCAGTAAGTACAAAGGAATATAAGTGCTTCTGTAACTTCTCTGCTTTTTTGGGGGGTGATATCCCAATATACCTCTGTCGGAATGAATGGGCTTTTATTTTAATTATTATTTTTTTGTTTTCTCCTTTTGCTGATCAGGATGATGACTTTGTAGCACCCCAGGTTCCGGAAAATACTCCAAAGAAGTTATCTGGTGCAGTGTTAGTGGAGAACCAGGCGACCATGGGTCCCCTCACCACTCCCAAAAAAGGAAGGGAAGCAGGATCTGTTGATCCATGGACACCGACTTCCAACCTTAAAATGCTCATCAGTGCTGCTAGTCCTGACATCAGGAACCGAGAGAAGGAGCTGTGCATGGACAACGACGGGCGGGACGGCCTTGACCCCTCACAGGTTAAAAAAATCCTCTAATAACCACATTAAATACTCTTTCTGACGACTTAAGATGTTCAAAGGAATTCATTTCATATCTTTTGTTATCTTCCTGCAGGACAGTGAAAATGGAGAAGAGTCAGAGAAAATGATCAGCAGGAAAGACAAGAGTCTGGGTTTGCTCTGTCATAAATTCCTTGCTCGCTACCCAGATTACCCAAACCCGGCCCTAAACAACGACATCTGCCTGGATGATGTAGCCACGGAGCTCAGTATGTCTTCTCTATCAAATACTTGTTAATATCCATCTATTAGGAGTGCAGCTGATGGTTGCTTTCATTATCTTTGAATCTGTAAATTGTCTTTCTGTTTCATCTTTCATTTTATATAATGGCCATTGCAAGTAATCAGAGTCCATTTTTTACAAATAACTATCTAGGAGAAATAAATGATTGTTATTTATTTAAAACTTTATTTTACCAGAAAGTCCCATTAAATTGAAAATCTCTTTAGACTTGGCCGAAGTAGCAGCCAAAATTAAAATGTATTAAATATGACATATATACAAAAAAATCACCAATAATACAGAAGAACAGCTGTAATAAAGTAGCCTCTTAAAAAACAACCACGTCTTCATCGCCACATTCTTTATGATGACTTTAAATGTTTAAATTAGTGATGAAAGGATCCAATTCCCACTTTGTTTATTGAAAATCATTTTTATAGTGATACTGTAATAACCACAGTAACGGGAATAACACAAATACTGTGTAACATTCTGATACTCAGCACATGGTATCATATTAAAACTCATCAGTAGTTTGAATTTGAGACAATGAAACACCCCTCAAGGCTGATTTTTAAGTATTTTCCACACTGATCGTAAATTTGATGTCTGGTTTAATTGTGAATTTGTGGCAAATTCACAAATTCGAATCATAGTAGTAGTTGATTTTGTTCATTTATTTCTCCAAATATTTTGAATTTCTGTATGATGATAAGTTTCTTTATTATTTGCTATTCTAGTTCAGTTATTAACTTGAGGCTTTTTCTTTGTGGGTTTTTTTTTATCTGTCTGCACAGATGTCGAACGGCGACGCATCTACGATATCATGAACGTGCTGGAGAGCCTGCACATGGTGAGCCGCTCCGCCAAGAACCGCTACACGTGGCACGGCCGCACCAAACTGGCTCAGACTCTGGCCATTTTGAAGCAGGTGGGCGAGGAGCACAGGTACGGCCAACAGATGCTGAACATCCGGCAGCGTCTCCTGGACAAGGAGTTTGACTTTGACGGGGAGGAGAAGGAGAACGAGGAGGTGGTGGACCTTGAGAGCGGGGAGCAGGGACAGAAGGAGCTTTTCTTTGTGGAGCTTCCAGGAGTCGAGTTCAAAGCAGGTGAGAAGCCAGAGGGCAGTTAATATTCTCGTGAACACATGGATTTGATTAGAGTCTTTAGGGCAGTCTTCACTCATAGTTTTTGAATTAAGTTTTCTGCATCACAAGATTATTTAAATCACCAAACAGTGTCTTAAGATCGAGTCAAATGTCAAAGTTTTGTGGAGCAGTAGCTGATTTTTAGCTTACCTTTTTCGTCCCGTCCAGCTTCTGTTAACAGTCGAAAAGACAAATCTCTGAGGGTGATGAGCCAGAAGTTTGTCATGCTCTTCCTGGTGTCGAATCCTCGCGTGGTCAGTCTGGACGTGGCTGCCAAGATCCTGATTGGAGAGGACCAGGGCGCAGATCAGGACAAGAACAAGTTTAAGAGTGAGTACAGCGCCTTTCAGACATGTGTTTGTCAGTATTTTTGGTAAAATGACGCTAGTGTAAAATTTTAGATTCTTTTTGTCGACACTTTTACTTTTTAAATATTAGTTTTTAGTTGCCAGCGCATTCAAGAGGTTTTTTCTAGTCAAATGTAATGTGTAAGTGTCAGTTTTTAGATGTAACTTTAATATATGAAAGGAACACGTTATAAAGTTTGAAAGTTTAAACTGATCTCAAGACTACAGTATTTTAGTGAATACATTATCTTTTTAATGTGTCAGTGAAACCATCTTGCACTGTAAAGCTATCAAAATATTTTTGAAAGAGTCAACACAATAACTAACAACTGATTTATTTATTTACTGATGATTTAAATGTATAAACAAAAACAAGATATATATCTGTATACTGCAATGAAAAAGCAATAAAAAATTTGATCACAAGAAAATAAAGTCTGTATTATTACATATACATGCACAATTACAGCACTCTATTTTTCCATCCTTGCCGTACCCACAGTGTGTGTGCGATTTGAAAAAGCTGGCATCTGATTCAATGAATAAAATTAACCGATTCTCACACCCACAGATACATGCACTAGTGTTAGATGTAGGTGCTGTTGTGTGAATTTTCCCAGATTATGTTCAGTAGATAATCTTGCTTTTTGTTTCACGTGTCTGCAGCCAAAGTGCGGCGGCTGTACGATATAGCCAATGTGCTGCGGAGCCTGAAGCTCATCGAGAAAGTCCTCGTGACAGAAGAGAGGGGGAGGAAACCGGCCTTCGAATGGGTCGGCCCCCAAGAATTCCCACAAGTCAAAGGTATCCGCAGATTTATTTATATTTAGGTCCACAGTTACAGGGAATTTTGAGCCGAGCATCCCATTTATATTCATAGCTTACGTACAAACTAGCGGAAATATCTAAATTTTTCTAAAGCAATTACTGCCAGAGCTGCTGATGGTATGATAGAGCAATGCAGCGTTCTTTTCTAAACACCAGCATCCCTTTTTCATTTGTTCCCAGTGAGGAGTGTGTGTCTGTGTGTCTGTGTGTGTGTGTGTGTGTGTGTGTGTGTGTGTGTGTGTGTGTGTGTGTGTGTGTGTGTGTGTGTGTGTGTGTGTGTGTGTGCGGCCACCAAGAGAAAACACACCGTACTCAGTGTTTTTTTGTTAGAGCACCCTGACTTTTTTGTGCAGCTACTCTGAGTGCTTCTAGATGAAAATCATTTTAGAAAGGTGCCGGTGTCCTCTGCACCATGCCATCACCAAAAAAACATTGTATGGACACTCAGCCTTAAATTAGTATCTCCTAGTTTCACAGATTAAACATTAAACTCTTGTTTCAGACTTGGAGAGCGCCGCATCCGAATTCCTCCCCAAGAAGAAATGTGTACTGGAATCCCGTGCGTCTGTAAACAACTGTGCCAAAAACCTCTTTTCATCGCCCGGGGCCAAACGCAGCTTCACCCGGCACCCCTCCCTCATCAAGCTGGCCAAGAGCATCCAGGACGACCGTCGAAAGATCAATTCTGCCCCCAGCAGTCCGGTGAAGAGCACCCCCAGTGAGTGTGGAAAATGAAAACTATTACACTAAAAGGTTTATTATTTATTGTGGCGCATGTTTATGACACAGTCTGTTCCTTTTTTGTCGTCAGGTGACTCATTAAACACAGACTTCCCGAGCAAAATGGCCCGACTTGCTGCTATTTGTAAGATTGAGCTTGACCAGAAGTCAGGGTAAGTTTGGTCTCACTTTTTTACGAGGTTGAGCTCAGTCTAGTCGGGTTTATGATAAAAAGTGGAATTAGTAAGAAAAATTCAGTTTTGGAAAAGTCATGGTATTATTGTTTGAGTAATCTTTTTTGGATAACCTTCCACAGAAAGTAACCACTGTTCATTTTCTGTAAGCTCTTAGTTTACATAACGTAGCTCTAATATGCACCAATGTGTGTCAACATTTCGTTTGCCATCATGTACGTTTCTTGATTTTATTGTGGGTCCTTGAAAAGTCATGGAAAATGTTTTAAAATTTTGTCCATGAAAATGTGTGGCAAATTCATTGCAGATCTTTAAATCTGAGTCCTGCTTTTTGTTTCAGGAGCGGATCTGGGGATCCAAAGCCTGCTGCTGTGAGGCAAGAGCCGTCCGCCTCCGTTTCAAAGGAAGCGCCTCAGGCGCCGTTACTAACTCCCACCCAGGAGACCAGAGTCAACACTACTGTCCACCTCACACCTCACGCGCCGCTGGCATCCCTGTCCGCGGGCTCTGTCACCTACATCCCCACACAGTGTTCACCCCTGATCCCCGTCCTGTTACCTCAGCAGCGGGGGAGCGGGCCCTACGCCGTGTATTTACGCCCGTCTTCCCCGAAGCCGAACCCTCTGGCCAGGCCGCAGCCGACCAGCCTCGCCGTGCGCTCTATGACGTTTGAGGACAAGAGCGGACAGAGCCCGACGGGCCAGTATGCAGCTAAGAACCCGCCAAACTTTAAGGCGTCAGACGTCAGCCCTTTGACGCTCAAGCGGCATTATTCAGATTCAGCATTAGAGAGCAGCCCCTCTAAAGCCAAGAAGACGGACCCTTTAAAGGTGAAAAAACAACACACAATCTTAGTATTTCCATCTGCGGGGTACATTTATATAAAATTCTCATTGAAGAAAAATTGCAAGTGGCTAGTCCTCTTTAAGTTCTACCATAAAAACATCAAAGGGCATGTGGTTTTTAATCAGTAAAACAGATTTTTACAAGATCCCCGCAGATCCTTAAGATGAGACATGGGAGGTGGGATTTTTGGAAGTTTTTTTTTCTGACGTTGCATTGTAAAATCTCAAAATAATCTGTAACATGTTTTATTAAAATACATTACCAGATACTTAAGGAATTTATTTGGTTCATGTTTTTTTCCTTCAGTTTTGGTAATTGTGTAATTGGTCCTAAATTTAAGTCAAAGTGGTGTTTGTTTGTTTGTTTGTTTTTTTTATCTAAAAAAAACTCTTCAATCTAATTTGCCTTAAACTGCAGGAACCCAAAAAATACAAAATGACATTAAAAAAATTCTCTTAATGTTGCTATGAACTTCTGACAAAGTATTTCCCTCCCTCTCTTGTAGGACACCTCTCCAAAACTGTGCGACATCCTGCAGGCGCGTCTCAAAGCTCGTCGTGGCGCTCAGCTCTCAAACCGACCCTCGCCTCGCGCCCTCCACCTGGACCCCGAGTTTGTCAACACCCCCGGTGTTGCTGTCGCCAATCCGGCACTAGAGCAGAGCTTGGAGACCCTCCTGGACAAAGAGGACAAGACGGCGAACTCTGACAGCGAGGCGGGATTAACACCAGTCCGAGTCGTCCCCCTCACGCCGGGACAGCTCCACACCGAGGTAAATGCACAAACACGGTGCTAAACAGTTAACACCGGAGAGGCTTTTGATGCCTTTTGTTGTGTTTGTGAATTTTCAGCATTATGTGTGACATTTGTCTCTCTGCCTGTTCCAGACTTTGGTACCAGCTGGATATTTGATCCCAATCTCCCATCAGTCCCTCGTCAGCGACAAGGAAACTCAGGGTTCAGGAAGAGAGAGCAACAAGGCCTCAACTCCAACTTACAACATCTACCAAACACCAACTGCAGGTAACTAGGTCACAAAACGTTACTTTTACGGTTGATCAATCAATTGATTTGTCCAGCTATAACAATCAGCCTAATTTTAAAGCCCATAGCTAAAAGTTAAATGAAAAAATTACTGTGTTTAATTTGACCCAGTTAAAGGAAGGAAAGCAAAATAATGGAGCTGCCTTTTAATTTCCCACTGACACCAGCAAAAGAAAGTACTAAGGGGAAACTTAAATAAAGCTTTAACGTAATTTATTCATGTAATAACCCTCAAATTAAGTAAATGCACAGGTAAAAAAAGGTAACATGAGGAATGTCCAATGTAATAACTGTCCTTTTTGTCCAACTCAAAACAGTCTTCCTTCATGAAAGTAATCCAAGAAAAATATATAATAAAATGAAAGAAATGCCAAATGTTCTCCCTCCAAAATGTGAAAAATAAAAACCAGGAAAAAGCAATGCATTGCACAAAAATAAAAATAGCTCACCGGGGTAGAATCAGGAGGCGATCCGGCCTTTCCTTGATGGCTCACTCAGTCTTCGTGGCCTCCACGCACACAGGTTTTATTTCTGCCTCCAGTTGGTGGATGTATCACCATTAAAGAGTCAGTCGACGTCTTTTTCTGTGGCAGGTTGCCCAGCTTCCACCTCTATCCTCTGATTCCTCTTCTGCAAACAAAATCGAAAACCCCCAAACAATTCCCTCCTCCTTTGTTCCCTAAGGCCACGCCCCCTTCACCTGAGTGGAGCAGCACACCTGAACAGAGTTGATGGCAACAAGTTAGAGCAGGATGAGAGATACCAGGAGCTTTTTTAATGTTATCTTACTATAGAACCCTATAAAAATAAAACGCACGTTTCTCCCTTCACAATAGTGGCGTTGTCACAAAACTAGTGGCCCAAAAAACACATTTTCAATAAAAGTAGAAACATTTTGTAAATTCTTACATTTGATAAGCTGTAACCGTAGATTGTTTGGCATGTTTGCTTGGTAAATGGCTTAAACTATTAATTGATCATCAAGACTTAATTTTTCAAATAAACTTATTTTTCGAGTGTGTACTATGATTATTCTCTTTCATTTTAGGACTTTTGCTTTTTGATTATGTTAAAAAGTGTCTTTCTCTTTATTTCTTTGTTCAAAATTAATTCACTAACAAATGCAGATTATCATAAAGGTCTACTCACTAGTTTTACCTGCTTTATTTCATCATCATCATCAGGCTCCAGACCCGACCTGGCCCAGGAGATTACACCCACCAGCCTTCGTATTCACAAACCCGCCGTCGCTGCATCTGCTGCCGCCGCCTCACCACACACCGCCCAGCACGCCCACCGGCTCCACAGCCCCAGTCCCGCCATCCTCAACTTCACCCTGCAGAACCTGGGTCTGATCTCAGGCTCCAGCCCAGGAAACGGATTCGCTGCCCCCCAGACTCCGGAGTGCGCCAACACCCTGCCCAGCCCGCTGACCCTGCAGCAGAGAGGCATGGTTTTCATCAAACCAGTGTCCCCTGTGCCTCTCCACCAGACGGTGTCAGGGCAGCCAATGACCCTGATCAGTGTGCAGCAGGTAAAGAAAACTTTGCTGCTTTAACTGAGGAAATCAGTCATTTCACTTTGTGTCATTGTAACATCAGTGCAGCCTCTGCTGCGCATTTCAGCTATTCTTTCTTATGTCCCTCCCAAGTCCTGCAACTTCATGAAACATTTATAATTTACAGGAATACTAATTTACATTAAACATCAATGTGATAATATCAACGTCTGCAGGTCTTAAAAAGATCCTAAAATTTCTCAAATTCAATTTAATAAATATTTGGCCTTAAAATGTATTAAATGGTCTCAAATTTGAATTTATGAGGTCGTAACTGTTTCTTTTTGTTAAAGTGATTCTAGCTTTTCTGCATCAAAGTCCACATTTCCAGTGTTTCAGATCTTTATACCTATCACCAAACCTAACACCGCATTTTTACTTTATATTGGCAAAATACCTGCAAAGCTAGAAAAAGAAACACGATTAGTCCAATAATCAGTCTTGAATTTTCTTATAATTATCTTCTTAAAAAATGTCTTTAAAAAATCATTAAATAAAAGTGTCTTACACCTGTAGAAACGCTGTTTAAGATTAAAAACTAACCGAATATCGTCCGTCTTTCAGCCTCTGATGACCACCCCCAAAGGGACCGGGCTCCCCCAGCACAGCTTCTTCCACACACCAGTCCCCCTCTCCCCTCTGGCTGCCATGGTAACCACCAGTGGACCACTGGGCACCAAAACTGTTTACATCCCTCAGAGGAAGCTGGACGTCGCCACCGAGGAGTCCTGAAATCCAGAGAATCCCAGTTATGACTGTGTACATTTATGTGTGTGTGGGTGTTTGTACGTGTTGTGGGTGGGTTTGTGTTTTTTTATTTCCAGTCTGTTTAGCATTTTACAGTTTTCATTACCTCTGAACATTTCATCACTGCGTCACTGCCTTCGTCCAGCCAGCTCTACAGGTAGCTGCCATGCAGATTTCGAGATTTCGGCTGTGACCTAAACTCATGAACACGATTGTGTGCATAATTTAATGGATTAATTTTCTTAATTTTCTTTGTTTATTTTAGTAATTTCTGCTAATGCAGGTGGTGTGAACATCAATTTCCTTTCTTCAGATTACCAAGAGTAGTAAAAAAAAAAAAAAAAAGCAACACACTTAAGTCAGACATTTTTGACTGAAAGAAAAGTTTGATTGGAAACATTGTTGATTGATTATTTAGTTTTAAGTTAAACCCAATGAGAAGATTTTTGCACATGTGTACATGTTACCCCTGTTAAAAATGGATTTGTTCAGAATATGTGAATATTTTGGACTCTAAGACTAATCACACATTTTAAAAAGTTTAATTTATAAGGGAATGTTCCTGATGTCCTGCTAAATGCAAAATGCCAACTGAATTTGAATACAGTTTTTTCTGTGAAAATCATGTTTGTGAAAATCAGTTTTGTGACAAATCTTCGCAAATATTGGAATTAGTACAAACATGTAGAGCAGCTACCAACAAATATTTTCATTATAGTTTTATTTGAACTTTTCACTATCAATCATTTAGTCTATAGTAATGATATTTTTTTGTAGACTGAAGTTTCCATCATCAAAAAGCCTATGGGATTTTTCCATGATTTTGGATTATTACAGATTTTAAACTCTGTGCCAAACAAATGTTTGATACTTGTGGTTTCGGCAAGATAATCTTCACAAATGAACACCACTTTTATTATTTTTGAAATGTAAATGCAATTGTATCAAAAGGAAAAAGCTAACGTTAGGTGATAAATTAACTCCACTACAGTTGTGTGGCTTAACGACACCACCACAACAATTATCAACCGCCTGTAAAAAGACATTAAAAAAAAAACATCTAAAAAAAACCCAGTGACTTCAAGATGAGGGAACCAGAGGTGCTAAAATGCTAATTTCTGGATTTTGCAGCTAATTTCTGGGGCGCTCTATAAAATCAGAAAATGCTCATCCCAAACTCTCAGTGCTCAAGGTGACATTTTCAAATAGCTTGTTTTGACAAGCCAACATTTCAAAACCCAAAGATTCTCTATTTACAGAGAAAACAAGGTCATTGTCATATTATGGTATACAGGGATAAGCAAAAATATTGACTTTTTTTCATATATGACTTTAAGATTAAATATCAAAACTGAAGTTTTTGTCAAATAATCATTTTAGTCCCATAGCCATGATTCAAAGGGTGAGTGTGTGTCATGATCCTCTGACAACGTTAATGTAACCATTTTGTTTATACAGTATATTTTAGACTTATTGTAGGAACTGAGCTGAAAATTCCTGTATTAAACAAAAATACACAGTCTTGTGATATTTTATGCCATATGTATGAACACAGCCAAAATTATTTAAAAAAAAAGAAGAATGAAAAGAGCGTAAAATGCGCCAAACAGTCCCTAAGGGTTAAATAAAGTCATGGAAATGGGTAAAATGTTATAGAACATTTGAAAATGTTTTTTTAAATGTTTTTTGTGGGGACCCTGAATGACGTTGTGAGAGCGGTCACTAAGTGATGAACCTGCAGGGAATTATTCGCTGAATCTGCAGCTCCTCTCAGCTTTACAGTCCAGCTCATTGTTCAGCTGTCCAGCAGCAATTTAACTCTTCTGCTTCACTCTCACCGCTCTCATGACGTTTGTTTTTGACCTCCGCAGCTGGTTTTTACATACGACTACTGCATCACTGACTCACTAGTGAAACTCAACAATGAGCTCATAATCAGATGTGCAGTTGTCAGCTCCGTGCTTTGAGTTCCCATCATTTCTGCTCATAATCCTATAACATACCGTGCGGCTGGCTCTGTGTGCGCAGCTGTCAGTCAGAGTCTGTGATGGTTACAGTTTCCTGTGTCCGTCTGTGTCCAGAACAAATGTTTGTGGCTGATGTTCAGGCCTCTGTCAGCCTGTGATGAAGGGTCAGAGGGCTCTGCTGTGTCACAAGTTATTTTAGGAGGATAGTTTCATTGGAGCGTCGCCGGTGGACTGTGGTGATGGTGAGATGGACGGTATTTAAGCTGAGCGGGGAGCGTTCACCGACACGTTAGGACTGGAGCACTGAGGCTGTGATTCAAGGTAAGGACACATCTTAGTTATCTTAGTTATAGTGAAGCTTTCTGTTTGTGGTGGAGTGGTATTTTAGAACAAAGGGGTGATTTATGATCAGGCTTTTTATATTAGAGGGAATTAGATTTACTTTTTTAGACTTTTTTTCTTTTTGACTTGGCCCTAAACCTCAGAAGTTGATTCAAAGTGAGATTTCACATTTGTCTTAAGTAAAATCAGACATTTCTAGTAGTGTTTGATGGAGAGGCAGCTTGCCTTTTGTCTGTCTGGCGTCTCAGTAAAGCCTCTGATCCTAGAATATCACATACCAGTCCTGTGAGGTGAAGGGCAGCCTCTGATATGAGCAGGAATATCAGACTGAAGGCCAGGCGGGGCCGCACCGCCACCTCTCCAGACTGTCGTCATGAGTCAAATCTGATGAGTCAAAATGAGACAGAAACCATCAGTCCAACTGATGAGAAAATACGAGTAATGCTGTCTGAGGATTAAGTGGTTTGAGTGTTTGGGCTGCAAAAGAAAATAAAGAGGTATGATTAGGTTTTTAGGATTTATTTATTGACCCCTTCATTTTCATGAGGCTATTTATATTGATTTTAAACTCACACTCCTGTATTAAATATGGTTATGTAAGTCACATTTAACAGCATCACCTCAGATTATTTTGGCTAGAACATGAAAGGAATCTGAGCACCGGATGACTGAATGTTTGGACCACAAATCTGCTGGTGCAGATATTTGCAATGCTGAAATAATTATTTGATGAAATTATTATACATCAAATGTAAAATAAAACGTGTTAGAGGTCCTGGCTCATCCTCATTTCAATTTAAGATATAATATGCCGACTTTCTGTGGTTGATCAAGATGTTACACAGCAAAAAAATCCTTCCAGTGGGAGCTACATGTGTGAATGTATAAATTTCTACTCAAGATGTTTCTTTAGTCAAGCACACATTTCATTAGAAGCTGGGTTGTGTATCTTTTTTAATGTTTTTCATCTTCATTTGAAATAATAAGATCAGAAATTCGTATTAGATATTACATTTGACTGGAGCTGAAGTATTTAGTAGATTAAATAAATTGTCAATCAACAGAAAATCAACAACTTTAATAACAGATTTGATGAATGATATTTCAAGCGTGTATCATAGAGCCAAACTCTCCGATTCCAGCTCCTCAAATGTGAAAAATAGCTTTTTTTTAGTCAACTGAATATCTTTGAATTTTGGCCTGTTGGTCAGAAGAAAGAATTGCATTCTGGGAAATAACTATAGGCATATTTGCACATTCATCAAGTAGCTCAACAGAAGAAATTATCTGGAGAGTAATCATAAAAAATAACTGTTGCAGACCTACACAAGATTCTGTCAAACTATTCAGATGTAATTTTCTGACGTCAGAAACCAATAGATTGATTCAAATTATAATAAGTTATCAATTGCACTTTTTTTTGTTTGTTTCTCTAAGATGCCAAACTGGGGAGGAGGTGTCAAGTGTGCGGCCTGTGACAAGACGGCGTACCATGCAGAGGAGATCCAGTGTAACGGGAGGAGCTTCCATAAGACCTGCTTCATCTGCAGTGAGCAAACGGGTCCTTTCTTCTCTTTACTGGTCCAGTGGTGTCACACTGTCATGGTGGATCAGCAGATTAAAGAGCTGTTAACCACTGTCCCCCGGCACCGTCTTATCAGCTGCCTTGTTGACATCTTTGGGTGGCGTTTATGCCTCTGAACTGACAGAAAAGCGACACACAGCACAAGAGCATCCGTCTGTATTCGCTTCGTCTTTTGTGGTCTCAGTATTTTTTGTGATTTTGTTTTATTTACTACATTTTTATTATTATTTCCCTTTAATTTATTCAGTTTATGTCTTTTTTCCTTTTTTCTCCTTTTTTCTGTTTTCTTGCTTGTCTCTTTTTTTATTTTGCTTTTTCTTCTTTATCTTTTCTTTTATTTAAATACATTTTCTCTTTTACTCGCCTGCTTTTGAGTCACTTTTTCTCACTTCCTTCCATCGTTTCCTCCTTGTTTCTTTTCTGCCATTTTCTTATTTTTCTTTATTGCATCTTTACTTTCTTTATCTCTCCTTCCTTCATTTTTTATTCTTTGTTTTAATTTCTCTTTTCTTGCATTCTTCTTGTCTTTCTTGCTTCTTTCTCCCTTTTTTATTTCCTCTTTTTCTTCAAAATTGTTTGAAATTTTATCACTTCTATGCCTCCTACTCTTCATCCTCTTCCTGCTGCTCTTGTCCTTTCACATTCAGTCAGCAGTGACTACGTTCTCTCAGTAATCACTCACATTTTCTCATGTAATGTGTCCTGGTGGATAAATGCAGTTCTCTGCCTGTCCGAGTTTCTCCTCCTCTCCATCTGATTCTTCGGGTGTCCTGACATGAATTTGTCCTGTTGAGATACAGCCAAAGTTTAGCCTCAGAGGTCTAATCCAGTGACATTTCATATAAGTCTCCTGTTCTTTATACAAACACAAACACTCAGCAGCTGGTTGGATGTCGGTCTGTGTGATGGCTGAATTGTTCCAGTGGGAGCTCTGAGAGGCCTCTGTGATTAGCTCACCCATCTGCTAAGTGTTCATCCTTTCTCCAACATTCACCTCACACACTCCTATCTCCCTACAAATAGAAACAAGACATCAACACCACTGTTGACTGATAAAACCAGCTAGGTGGGAGCTTTATTTGACCTCCATTACTCCCCCATGATAATCCCCAGTCCGGACCAGCTAAAAACCACATCACAGTCAGAAAACAACTGGTTGAAATGTGTAAAATATTTGTGTTTCTTTCACACAGTGAGCTGCAGAAAAGCGCTTGACAGCACCACGGTTGCAGCGCACGAGTCGGAGATTTACTGCAAATCCTGCTATGGCAAGAAGTACGGGCCAAAAGGCTACGGATACGGGCAAGGAGCTGGAGCTCTGAGCTCTGATCCTCCTCGACGTGGACAAGTGGGCCTGCAGACCCACGAGTACGTGCTGACGCTGCAGTTAGACACAAGTCTGGGTTTTCATTAAAGGGACATTCCACCCAAATCACATGTTTAACAGTTCACTTAATCTTAGTGATACTGAGCCATATACAGGGTTCCCACTGTCAAGGAAACCCTGGAAAAGTCATGGAATTTCATAATCACATTTTCCAGGCCTGGAAAAGTTGTGCCATTAGTCACAATCATTGAAAGTTTTGGAAAAGTCATGGAGTTTTGTGGCGTGTCATTACATTGTACAGTAATCCTCCATGGATAACCTTCCAGATAATGTAACATAAGTGAATTTACTTTTTGTAGCCGTCGCCGCAATGTTGCTCTAATGTGTGTCGACGGGTGATGTTTTGTTTTCAGTCATGTATGTTTCCTCATTTTCTCCCCATGGTCTGTCCCTCCCTTCATGTATGACAGTAAGCTGAAATCATGTTTGAATCAGATATGTTTGAAAAACGCCAGGCAAGTGTGGCAAGACATTTTTTTCATTATTATTATTGTTATTATTATGATAGGTCCCTGAAAAGTCAAGGAAAACTTTTTAAATTTTGCCAATGAAAATGTGTGGGAACTCTGCATATAGATATGTTTCATGTGCAGATGATTATTAATATGCACTTGATAATTTTCTGCTAGCTGCCCTTAATTACCATTCATCATCATGTTTGGTGATTTAGGTGAACTGAACCTTTAATTGCTGCAATTCAGACTACAGTTATTCTTCTTCAGTATGATGTTTCTTTTGAAATGCAGCTACAGAAATAAGTCTAACTTGAAAAAAGTTCCTAGTTTCTACATTTAAAAGAAAAAAGCAAGACACAGGAAGGTTAAAGATATACACTCTACATGAGTGAAATATTGGCATGGACAAAACTGAACTGTCAATATTCAGAGACACTGAGTAGATAAAAGCGAATTCACTGTTTACAGATCAATCTGTCTTAGAGAATCAACAAAAAGTTACTACCTGTAAGAGAAACAAACTGTAAAAACTATTTGTTTTAACTTAAAAAAGTTACTTTCCAAGTTGCCTTAGATTTTAAATTTACTGAATTTATAAAGACAAGTTGAATCATTGCAAAATTACCTCAACTTGTTTTCTAAATTTCAGTCAACTTAATATTTCAAGGCCGCCTGTAAATTAGCCTTTTCAAGTTAAACCAATTAGTTTCTTTTCACAGTGTGTGACCAGCGATATCAACACTCAACGTTTTTCTTTTCTTTTTTTAGCTCTACACCACGACCCGCTCCTTCAGGCTCCCCTGCCCATAAATCTTCCCCGAAATTTGGATGTTCAGACCGCTGTCCTCGCTGCTCCAAAGCCGTCTACGCAGCAGAGAAGGTGATGGGAGCGGGGAAGGTAAGAACATTTTTAAATCTCTAGATTTTTACTAAAATTTTGTTTCCTTTACTTGGTATTTCCACACAATTTAAAATACATCATTCTTCAATGCAGTGCTTCTTAAACTTTTGGGTGCTGAATTACCAGAAAAATATAAAGTGGCAAGGCTGAATGATTATTATTCATGTAGAGAAAATACACAAAGAGAGAAAAGAGTTTGATTTCACTAAAACTCAAAAAAATTCATATACAGTCGAATAACAGTTATTGCCAATGTTTGATAAAAAAAAAAATGTGGTTGGGGGGTTTAAACTTTGTTTTGGCTTCTGAAGGGGTGCATGGCAGAAAAGGTTTAAGAACCACTGCTTTTAATGTAAAGTTGGTTGTACCTTTTTTCCTGTTGCCCCAGCCCTCGTGGCTCTACACTCTTCTCAAAAAGGACGCTTTTATAAAAGGTTGTTTTTTGTTGCTGTCAATAAGACAAACAAGTAGTGCCATACAAAAATAGAGCATAACACTCTATAAACTGTGGAAAACCAAGAAAAAAAGGACTTGACAGAACTCTGTGGTGAAGTCAGCCCAGTCAAACAGAGACTGAAGCAGAGAGGAGGGTTACACACTCACAGAGGCTGCTGAGCTGACTGAACGGGGCTGCTGAGTGCTGATTGCAGGCAGCTGTGAAGACTCTCAGCCAGAGAGGCAGGTAGGGACCACTGAGGGATCTGGAAGAGGAGCACGGGGATTATTAGCTGCCAGCAAGGGAAGACCAAATAGCAGTGTCAAATGGTTGTGTGCAATCTGATGCTGCATTAACACAGAGACAAGAGCAGAAAAATTCAGACCCCAAAATTGCACACAGACAAACAAGAAAATAACTAAACAAACAAACAACAACAAAAATCTGTCTGACCATTAATAGGAATACTTCACCCCACAAAGGACCTTTGACATATCAGTTACTCACCCTGCGTTACGCTGAATTTATGAAGAGTGTGTCCTGTGGTAATGTCTTACCTAAACTTTTGGCTACATTGCCTCCACAGTTTTTTGTGGTACTGCTTTGTTTCATCCGTATTTCTGTAAGCTTTCAGGAAACACACACAGTTAACTGACAACACGAATGCAGAGAACAGATCCAGGCCCTGTTTAAAAGCTACGTATATCCTAACTTTATTTTTGTTTATGTATTATTACGATCAATAATTCTGTGTGTTGTGTTAAGCCGTGGCATAAAACCTGTTTCCGCTGCGTCCTGTGTGGTAAAAGTCTGGAGTCGACCACAGTGACAGACAAGGATGGAGAGCTGTACTGTAAAGGTACACACATTCATACTGCATAAATGCACTTTCAAAGCAAAGTTTTCTCATAACAGCAGTCCAGCACAAAGTATAGACAAAACACACACACATCAGATTTGAACATCAAATCAGAAAATGTTATTCATTATTATCTCGCCATTGTTTTCTAATTTTCTCATCAGTTTGCTACGCCAAAAACTTCGGCCCTAAAGGATTTGGACTGGGGAACGAGGCCATGTTGGAGTAAAAACAGTGTACTCCTCAAGTTTGAAAACACATTTACTGTGTCACATGGTAGCTGTTTAGTGGACACTTTAATTTTACACTAGATGATACATATTTGTACTACATGTCAGACGGCGTATTAGGCTTTAAAATCCTCAGCAGGTAAAATAACAGCAAGCTACGTTTTAAAGTTACTATTATCTTGAAAATTTTGAGTACTAAATAAAACTATTTTGTTTCCTTAAATTGTATCCTGAATGTTTATTTACTTTTTTTATAAATAAAGGGAAAAAGGAAACAGAACATTTAAATACTGTCTGGGGTTAATGTCTTTAATTTTGCTCATACAGAAAAGAGCTGAACTGTGTTTACGGAGTAAATCCCTGATTTAAGATAATCCTTTTGATTGTAATACTAATTATAGTTTCAATGATTACAACTTGCCCGTCCCTGCTTATAAGTCAAATTTATTTTCCTCCGCTGTGACGAGTCAATTAGCAGTTCCTCATCTTGCTAAAGTTAATTATTAATAGAATCTTATTTGCATTCATAAATAATTCTGTGCAATAATTAATTAGAATAATCAACAAGTGATTAACAAACGAATGTGTTCATTTTTCCCAAACAATTATGTGTGAGCAGCCGTGCAGAGCGGGACGGGATTAGATGTCCCTGTCAAACTAAAATTAGAGCCGTTATCTTACACTATTAAATTAGACGAGATGAACACGGAGGAAAACATTCACAGAGGAAAAGTCAATCTGAAAGAGAGCGCTTTAACTTTAACTATTGTCCATTTGCCTGGGAAACTTTTAAAAAATACATTATTTCCATTAATACTGGTTAAAGTTATATGTTAGCTTGCTAATGTCGGTTTTAGATGTTTCTCTAATTATTTGTACATTTAAAGGAAATGTAAAGTCTTTAGAAATCAATCCTCCTCGTCCACAAAAGTAACTTTCCCCCAGCTATGTGCTCTCCTGTCACATGACACCTTTGGGTGTCAAAAACAAAAAAAAAAGAAGTGTTTTTTTCTTATTTCTGACAGGGAAACAAAAATCACAATAGCTGAAGAATTAACAGATTCCTTTTTCATCACACAAAACCATTTGTTTCACTGGTAATTAAAAAAATAGCAGAGCAAAAGTGGAGCTTTTGAGAAGAAAATGTGATTGCCAAACCTGTTAATAGCAGAGAAGAGAAAAGAACGTCCACACACTTGATCAGACTCCCGTAAATATTTAATTTAATTACCACCGAGGTGACATTCTTCATCAGACAATTTAATAATGCAGACACAGAGTCTGCATTCGATTTATGTAAGAATAATTTAGTGTGCAGACTTTGTTTTCCCTTCTGTTGTATTATCTCTTTCCCTGTTTCTGGATTTTTGTCGTCTGGATGTGAAGCATTTGAAGCAACTTTCTGAACACCTGTTAATATAGTGACATAATGTGGTAAAAAAGTAACATTCTCGTTTAACGCTACAAACTGAGACTTCAAAAGTCGCCACTAAATTTCTGTCAATATGCAAAATAATCTTTATGACCTTCATCACAGCGATATTTACTGATGTACAGTGTTTCCGTTATATTGTCCACCCCCGGATATCGAGGCGCCTGTGAGTCCACAGAGGTTCAGTTAAAAAGACAGGCACAACATTGCTTTATTGAAGTACTATAGTGGTCATTCATTATTAAACACATGCAACTCTTACAAAAGTCATATAACCAACTGTTTACACGTACAAAGATCCTTTTTTTAACCCAGAACAGATGATAAAAAATAGGCTTGATGTGTTCATAAAAAACATCTTCAAAACTTCAATTGAGATTTAGACCTTTAAAGGTTCGTTAACCTCACCCAAATTAACACATTTGTGATTTCACTTACATTGGTCAAGTATAAGGCAGCAGCAGTCTGTACAAAGAGCAACTGAGTGGAACGATATCTACACAACGCTTTGTGTTTTTACCAACTTCTCGTATTGTGGTCTCTCTTTATAAGGAGCCAAACCGTTAAAAAAATAAATAAATACACTTTGTGCTTTTGGTCCACAACCACTGTGAGAGTCTGACCCTTGACCCTGAGCGAGGGGTGGCGGGGAGGTCAGACCATGTCGGTGTGTCCGAACACGTGCTGGTCGCGGCCGGGCGGAAACTGCTGCGTCCAGTCGATGACGGCCGGTTTGAAGAGGCCACAACAACGCAGCTGGAAGAAGGACAGCAGGTTCCGCACCACGCCCAAACTGCAGAGAGACGATCAGTCAGAGACGATCTATAAATGTAGTTTTTGACTGGAAATGACTTTGTAGAAAGGCTGCACGATATGCACAAAAAAGTCATTGAGATATTTTGTACAGCTATTGTGATTCTAGTCGCTATCTTAGACCGATTAACGTTTGCATTTTCATTTTCACTGAAAAAATATCTAAAATTATGTGAATTTTTCTGGGGTTTGTAGCAAACAAGCTTGTTCTCTTCTGTATGAAATAATATTTGTAGGGTGGAGGATCTACGCAATACTGTGTGTAAAATCTTTTTCTCAGTAATGTGCAAAAACATCGTCAACCAGCATTGTTTAGTTTTGTTCAATCTTCAAACATTTCAACAAAAATGATTAAATTACAAGACTGCCTTTTATATCTTAACAATAACAGCACTTCTCTTCACGTGAGAAAAATGTCCTCACGACCTGAGTTGCAGCCAAGGAAAGGAAAGTGAGATCTCCAGCTTGTCAAACCAGAATTTGAGCAAATACATCAATCCCTGCGGGACTTTAGCTCCCCTAAAGTCGACATGCTGTTCAATTCTCAGCGATAATTTATCTCATACAAACTGAACCATCCCTAAACTGATGCCTCAGACAACTCATTTTAATTCATTGTGACTGAAGTCAAGACTAAGAAAGGCTGCAAAATGGATCACAACTTTTCAGTTAAGCCATTATTGAGCTTCAGTAACCTAAAAATACATAATTTAATGTAGAATAAAATTTGAAAATGTCTGAAGTATAGCTCATGTTTCATGTCACTGAAGTCCTGATTCAATCTCAAATCACAGCCTAGGTTTTTTGTCAGACTTGCACTGAGATACGCTGAGAAAAAGTAATAATATAGAAAATGAGCAGCACACATTCAAAGCTCAAAGCTCTCTGTGGATGTTTGCAAACATCAGCTCACACGTCCTACTGCCCATGTTTCGTCAGCATAATTAATACTTCTAAAATAGTGATTTAAGACTTTTTAATACGAATTAAGGCCTTATTTAAAGATTGTGATGTGCACAGAAGATGCCAAACAAAATAAAATACATTTATAAAGAATTTTGCAAACATTAAGAGTACTGCACTAAATAACGACTAATATCTAATATCAACTCACTTGTATGGATTCTGTCTGAGGGAGGCGGATTGTCGGAGCTTCCTCTGGTGGAGCGTCAGGTTCATCCGCTCTGCTGTGGTCAGTCCCAGGAAGGCAATCTGCTCCGAGACAAAGGACAAACATCAGTCATCACGAGGACACAACAGACGCTCATTGTGTGTGTAAACAGAATGAGATTTAATCTGCTGGCTCAACAGGTTTGGACTCTCTTACCACTCGTTTGAATATTTCCATGATTTTACATTTTCAAAGATGAAGAGACAGAAATCATTATAGAAACAGGAGACTGTTTCTAATGGACACTCAACACTGAAATAATTTTTAGCAGTTCTTGATCTGCATCAGTTTCGTGTTTCGCGGAACACACACACTTCCATTTTTTTGAATGTATGAATCCACACTGCTGCGTCTCACGCAGATCAGCCACAGTCACGTTCAATGAAGTGTTATCTGCACAGACAGCCATTTAAATCACGCTGACATCTCGCCGTGTACGTATTTGAAGTTGACATTGAAATTATAAACCATATCTACATTAACTGATCAAGGATCTCAGTCTGTCTGTGGATCTATACGTACAAACACTGTTGATTTCTTCCCTTGAAGCTGACGTGAAAACTGTTTCGGTTCAGTAAATGTTTTGCTTTCAGTCAGCTTGGTAAAGACAGGTCAGCACTGTCCACTCAGCTCCCCAGGACATGCTGCTGACAGATGGCTGAGACGTTTGCAGAGGACAAAGTCAGTGTTGACTGGATGACAACTGATGATTTTAGAATTGCGTACTGCAATAAATATGGAGATTTTTTAAAACCAATAATATAATATGTTATATAGTATAGTTTCTGTTATTTTCATGCTTTATCATTAGGATTATTTTGGATATTCCATTCTAATAGGCAATCTAAATTATTTTACATTTGCAAGCTTTTATAAGACTACAAAAATATCTAATTTTATCGAATCAATTAGTTTAATCAATTAAAAATATTTCATTTCTAAAGGCAGATAATTCCGAGGTCTCTCTTCATTTCAAAAGGGTTAGAGAAAACAATTTTCATAGGTCAGCAGAAAGTTTTTTAACAGCCTCTAAGCTGCCACTCGCCTGGTAGAGCTGCAGCAGCAGGGTCAAGCCGGACCAGCAGGTGTGATAAAAGGCCAGCAGGAAGACGCTGAGCAGCCAGGGAGAGCAGCTGACCAGGGCAGAGACCACGCCCCACAGGCCCTGCTCCTCATAATGCAGCACGCAGTGAGTCGACCAGTCTGGGAAGGAAAAATATACACAGCCAGTGTAAATATAAAACTGTGTCTGATACCATCATCACGCTCTTAGGTCATATCACTCACATGTGAGGCAGCCGTAGAACATCCAGGCTCCCATCAGCATGAGGGACAGCAGAAAGAGGACAAAGTAGTGATGGTTCCTCGCACCTGGAAGACAACAAGTGTTTCATGTGAAAGATCAAAATTCAAAAGTATGCACACGTGAAGGAGCTGATATCGTAACAATAGTTGGCAACTATAATAACTTATCACATTTTAATAAGTTAAAACCTGCATGGTACATGCTCAGATACATTAAATAAAGTTATACACTGTGTAATAACTGCAGTTACTGATGGTTAATTAGTTAATGTAATATTACTTGAAAGAAAACATTTTTGTAGCATCAATTTGTTGTAATTTTCAATTTATGTCATCAAGCATATATTAGCAATCTAGTCACAAATAATCTCTAATATGAACACAGTTTATTCATTAGCACGTTTTTGTGCTTTTGTTGTGTCTGTTGTCCATATTTCCGAAACAAACATTCATATGTAAAAGAAAAGTATTACAAAAAAAATATTTCTCACTACGTCCCCTAATAGTCTTGTTTGTTCTTTAAATTAAATTGGCAGAATATTTTTTAAAAAACTGTTTACAGATTTTGATCAAATCGTCAACTTCATGATTTTTAAGATTGTGCAACAGGACAATTTAATTTTTGTTCTATAGTACATATCCCTGGCCCAGTCTCACCAACACGTTTCTTAATGCAGATCCAAATGAAACCTTTTCAGTTACTAAACTAACCCATTTTGAGAATTGTTCATGAATGTGCGCTCAAACTAGAAACAGACGTTACTGTATTTTTTGACAGCTGCTATCACTTGTTACTTGCTACAATCTGTCGTACCGATGCAGCCGTTGATCCAGATGGAGTGGTGATCCTGCTTCGCCACACAGGCGTCACAGTAGAAGCAGTGGTTTGTTCTCATTGGTTTCTTTATCTGTGAAAAATGTCAAACACAACAGGCTGTTAATGTCTGCTTTGATTAAACAGTGTAAAGAGTGAAGGTTTTGCATTCAGAGCCTCACCATGCAGGAAGTGCAGAATATTCTGGGGTCCAGACAGCCGGCTTCAGCCAACATCAACACATTCTGATAACACAAACAAACACACCAAAAAAATGCAGTTATTTGTCTGATTTTACATGCAACATAATATAATCCAGCGTCTAACTTTTAATGGCCCTCTCACCATTTTCTTCTCCTCTTCGGTTGCCTTGACGAAGCCTGGGTCGGTCCTGCAGGAGCGGAGGTAGTAGTAGAGCAGAGCTGTGGCATTCAGAGTAAACAAGACCTGAACTGTGGCGCTGGGACCATGTGGGGGTCAAAGGTTAAGAAACTCTACATTCATCAGATGATCAAAAAGGTGAAATACCAAATATTACATAAAAACTGAAGGAAAATTAGCTGCTGAGTTCACCAGCCAATGATCACAGTGAATACTTCACTGCACCACGTTTAACCCCGCAGTGTTTTCTCAGCAGTCACATCTCTGTTTACTAAAAAATTACAGTCACAGGGCTTTTCTACGCCTTCAACTGATGCAGACTTACTACATTACCCAGAACCACGAAAACAAACCCGAATGACGAGAAACCATACTAAAAGATGCTCACATGAAACAGATGAACAAATACGAGGAACAAAATAAAAATAAAAAATAAAAAGGGTATGACAGTTCAGATTTGGGGAGGCAGTGGGAGACAGGTATTGGAGGCTTTTAAAAGTCAGCATGACAACATGCCATACTTTAATGTAACCTGTCTTATAGCTGCATTGCAGAAATTGGTCTTTTCATTGATTCTGATGGGCTGACCTGATGAAGGATCACTGGTTTTGCCTTTAAATCTCTCTCCTATGTGGGTGAGAGGATGCAATGAAACAAACTCTCAACACAAATGTTGCGTAACTGTTTCAAGGTGTTGTTTCCTTCAAAGAAAGGATATCTGGCAGGAACCAGAGGCACCAGGTGACGAGCATCCAGAACACTGAAGCCATGAGAGCCGTCGCTGGTAGGAGAGTCTGAAAGGCCGGACTTGGGAAGTTCCTGTTCAGAAACAAACATTTTTTTACGACATGCAGACGTAGCTCATGAGCACTGGAACAACATGGGTTTCTTTATTCTTTCTCCATTCAGGACCGAAATGTCATGAGACCAGCTCAGTGGAAATGTGTCCTCACCTTGAGGCCAGATTGATCACACCTATCACACAGGCCAGCAGGATCCCTTTGAGCAACCACGACTCTGAGTTCATATCAACTATGGCGCCCACACTTCCAAACATGGCAGTGCAGAGCAAAAATTGCAGAAAGACCTAGAAAATATAACAGTACGGTGTTACACTTAGATTTTTTTTTACACTTAGAATTTACTAGAGACATGCAGTCTTGAGCATGTGTTTACCCTGTATCTGTTGACAAGCCGCAGGCAGCGCGAGTTGGAGCGAATCCTCTCCTGTTTGACGTGGTTGAGCATGTGGATGAGCAGTGGGCTGTGCACCTGGTGGGCCAAGTCGATGGGCGTGTGACCCTGCAGACAAAACATTAAAAACACCAGGGACATAGGCTTCATTTATTATATATATTATATTATATATATTCCACAGCACAGCTGTCATTATTTCCAATCCAAGGCCACGCAGGCGTGTTATACAAGCGATCATGAAAGGCAAGCCCCTTATACGTAGGAGCGGCAACATATGAGGGATTTCTGGGAGGTGATTTCTTTGATTCTGAACTTTCGGATGATCGGCTCAACTTTTGAAGAGGTGATGTGATGCAGTAACACCTCTTGTAGTGCCTGCTGCATCATGTCCGAGAGAGCCAGTCCCTACTGACAAGTACATAACACTTTCATTTTTTTCCATTGCAGTTTTGTGATATATGGATTTTTCAAATCATCTAAAATACCAGCTCATGCAAGCATAAAAACTTCTTTGCAATAAATGGGAGTTTTTTTTTAGTTGATGTGTTTCCATTAAGCATATTTTACATTCATAGTTTCAATTTGGGCAAATTAACCATTAATAAAAACACTCCTAGTATCTGTGCACTAGAGGGTTCAAATTTCCATCTTAATGGAAGAGCTTTTCAGTTGTCAAGCATGAGTTATACATTGAATTGATTTTAATACCCTCAGAGTACTTAAATGCAGCTGTACTACCTAGGAAAATAGAAGTATTGCACCAGAACTCTGTTTTACCACCCCAACTGTCAAAATTGCAAAATATAACCAGTGCTTTTGAGATACTGATACATTAAGTATCCTCTTCAACATTTTACACTGGCAGCAAAATGCAACATTGATTCACTCTTGATGCCAGATGGTCACACAATTCCAGTGACATCTATTTTTTCTCAGCTTGCAGAGTGTCCAGACTTCCTTTGGTCATTTAGCACTGAGAGAAATAAGTTTCTGAGTAGTAGCATGTGTTTCTCACAGTGTGACAGCAGACTGGAATCTACACTGTAAGACTTACGTTGATGTTTTCTGCGTCCACGCTGGCCCCGGCCTCCAGCAGGATGTGGGCGGCATCTACATTTCCTGCCAGCACTGCGCAGTGCAGGGGAGTGTTCCTGTTCACTTTGTCCACAGCACTCACAGAAGCGTTATTTTTGATTAAGAAGTTTGTGGGTTCAGGCCTATGAAAAAAAACAATGTGTTTATTTTTCATTAACCTCTCTGGAAACTAATGTCCAGAGGTCATGAATTTACTTCAAGTCTGTATAAGATGCTTAACTTATTCTACAGACTAACAGACAGTTAGTGTTATTACATCTGAAGACCTAGTTGTTATACTTTTGCTGTACATTTTTAATAAAGCCACAAAAATATAAAAAAAGAAGCTATGATGCAGACACCTTTTTTTCCACATATCATTCCCATCTTTTCTAATTTGAATTTTTTTTCTCAATTTAACACTGTGGTTTTATGTAAAACATCCGGGCAGACAACATGATACTTTCAGACAAACCTCTTGTAACTGTAAAAATCATCACAGACAAGACTCCAATTTGCAGTGTCATTATATAATAATATTTGGGTATTCACAGTGGGGTTTAAAGTTTATCTATAAAGGATTATGGTGCTTACCCGATAATCTTCTGGGCTGCCAACATCAGTGGTGTTTGTCCATTGCAGTCAGGTCCATCGACTTCCTGCAGGCAAAGAGGCAAATGAGAGGATTACCAACCAGGAAAAATAAACTTGCTCCGAGCGACCTCTACTAATGTGATGAGAAAAAGCTGTTAACAGAAGTAAAGATGTTACGGCAAAGTCCAGAGTGTGTGTGGAGTCTGACCTGTCCTTTAGCCATAAGATAAGCTGCGATGGCCATGTGCTGAAAGAGGATAGCGAGGTGGAGAGAGCGGTAACCTTCTCCGTCTGCGATGGAGGGATCTGCTCCGTATCTCATCAGCTGGATAACCATGGAGAGGTGGCCCTGCCTCATCATTGACAAAAACCACAGACAGCTTTATGGAGGAAGCACTGAAGAAACTAAATTACAAAACAAGTCGACATGCAGAAGCAAACTGCATCATTCCTGTTATGTTTCATTTCAGCTGTTTCAGTTGTTATGCAGTTTTACACACTACCAAAGAACAAAGTCTCCTCCAGTTCTGTAAAAATATTATCTGCGATGTCTCAAAAATGAGAAGTGGGAATCCATCAGAGATGCAGTGTTTCAAACATAATAACTGCTAATTTATTCATCCATCCATTATCTTCTGGTTATCAGTGGCTGGGTTAAGGGGGAAGCAGGATAAGTGAGCCATTACAGGCTTCCCTCTCCTTAGCAAAATTTTACAGCTCCTTCTAGGAGACCCCTAGAGGCCAGATGAGATATATGATATATGAATATTTGGCTGCACATGGACGTCCACACGGGGGTCCATGCAGACCCTTGTGGACGTGGGAGGATGATGACACTTATGTCACACGGACCAAAGGGGACCTTCGCGTGCACGGATACTATAAGCCTGATCCCAGCCACCTCACAGAGGAAACTCAATGAAGCCGCTTGTATCAGCAATCTCATTCTTTTTGGTCATTACCCAAAACGTATGACCATCAGTGAAGGTCAGAAAGTAGACGGACCGGTAAATCAGGAACAGCTCCCTCTTCACCACAACTGTCCTGTACGACACCCGCTTCACTGCTGACGCTGCACCAAACTGCCTGTCCATCTCACCCTCCCTTTTACGCCGACTCGTGAACAAGATCCAAAGATACTCACACATCAAAAATGTTTTAAGGGCAGCCTAAAGCTGCAGAAAACAAAAAAAATCTGTTTTTATCTATCAACAGAGAAATGATAAGTAAATTATTAAACCAGGATTTAATAAAAATCTGTAATAGAAAAGCAAACCAAACCCCAGCAATGAATCCCCTTGTAGTCATTTAGTCACCTTATGGCCCAGTGAAGAGGAGTAGAGTTCAGGTCTCCTCCAAGCTGGTCAACTATCGACCCTTTAGAAATATAATACCTGTCAGGGAAGATACAAAGAAAAAAAAAGTGTTAAAACTAACTTCTGTGTCAACAGTTCATAGCATTTCGTGTTGAGATTGTTGTATATCAGCTCAGTTATCTCTATACGTTTTCTGGATGACTTTTCTGTAAAGCTGTTTATTATTGCTCAAAGCATCGTGTTTTATATCAGACTCTTCTGTCAATAAGAAATGAAAAACCTGAAGTCCCAGAGGACGGGCTGACTGTATTAAAGCTGTTTGTTTTAATATGATGTTAAACTGACAGCTGCAACACCAATCCATTTAGAATTAAATTTACTCTGTGACTGAAGCAATTCTAATTTAGATATACGGCACGTCATGTTAATGTACAGAAGTGATTTTGATTTCAAAACAGAAACATGGTAGTAAATAATTAATTTCATCATGATTAATTAATGTCTCTGTATCTCTCTACAAACAGCGTCACATTCCCTCAAGCACACAGTACAATGTTTTTCCCTAATTTTACTCAAAGTAAGCAAGTAACAGCCTTTGGGTTTGGACAAATGTGGTGAGTAACCTTCAGTTTAATGTTTTTATGTTTACATTAACAGATTAATCATGTCTGTTTGGTACGTCTGTTATAATAATATAGAAATGATATCTGCAGGTCTTACTTGACGAGCTCTGAGCGGTTGTTGATGGCCGCCCAGTGCAGCAGGGTGACGTTCTCTTTGTCTGGCTGCCTGACGTCGTATCCTGCTTCCACCAGCTCCTTACAACGCTCAAGAATACCGAACCTGAGCGGATCACGCAGAGAAAGACAATTTATAAGCACACCATTAATAACTACTGGACTGATGCTTTAAGATTCACAGTGCTCCACATGAAAAACAACAAATAAATTAAATACAGAACAAATAATAAAATCAGCAAAACTACTGTTAAAGCAGGACAGAAACAATAACACATTTTCAACTAAAAGGCTCTTAGAAGACAGAAAACTGTCAAGCAAAATCAAGCTTATTTAATATCAGCTTCAGGCAGTGCTGATAAAGATCTGCAGCATGTAACTCCAGCTCGCAGTTCACCTCTGCAACACCTCGGTCAGACGTGTAATTGCTTTATTACCTCAGCTGAAGAGGTTATGATTTCGGTTCAGTTTGTCTGTCTGTTTGTCTGCAGGATTACAGAAAATCTATTGGCCTGATTTTATGAAACTCTGTGGAAACATGAAGCATGTTTCAAGGAAGAACCCATTATATTCAGGAACCGATCCCAATCACAGGGCAGAAACACATCTTTAAGTCCCCAAGAAATGAAAAATACATTTTCCCAGTTTTATTCCTGTGTCACTGTGCTAGTTGATCATTTTTCTCCTGTAATACTCCAAATATATGAGAAAAGATCAGCATCATGAGCACTTTTTTTTACATCAAAAACCTGTCTTTTATCTCTCTATAAAACCAGATAACTCAGTTTTGAATGTTTGATGACTCATTCGCACTCAGGGGTGTTTACATAAATTCATCCAGCCAAAAGAGACTCTGAGTAACTAGCTACACCAGTCATACAAAGAAACACTTCACTGTTTGGGGGTTGGAGTAGCTACGAGCTAACAGAGCACTATGGAGAGATATAAGGAGAGATGTGTATTTGGATATTAGTGGGCAACAACTTTTTCAGTTCTAAAATTTCAAAAATAATATGGCTGTTAAATTAATTCACCTGTCCCTTGTTCTCCTGCTAATTTACCGAGGGAGGTGTGAGTGTAGCCAACTGTGCTGCCTCTGTAGCTCCATACTGTATTAAACTATGCCCGCCCACTTTTTAGTGGTCCAATGAAATGCAAAGGATTTCACATAAATCTGTAGTGTAACTGTGCACCGCAAAAATATACGTTATACGGGGAGATACATCACAGTACAGAAGCTAAAGACGCTCTAACTTATGTTTCAGAGGTTCTTTAAAATCCAGTAGATGGTAGTAAAGTTCAATGGAGGCAAAAAATTGCTAACTGTACAAATACAATGACTCCATATGACAATCAATGTTCAGGGGAACCAGTTACCCTCTGGGGTCGCCTTCATGTCAAACTTCTCGAGAAAGCAGTTGTTATGGGACACTTAAGGACTGGTTTCATGGGGGAACTGGTGCAATTGTAACACTTATTTCTTAAACTAGGGTGTGGCTATGGAAATGTAAAATACACATTTCATGCAACTCACTCACACCAAAAAGTGAACTGTCTGAAATAAACCCCACCAGAAATACGAAGGAACTATATCATAACATACAGTATATATAGTGGTTTTGCTTTTCGATTTTCACATCATGGACTACTGGCTTTGACAGAGGTCTGCACGTTACGAGTGCCCTGCTAGTTTAATCATTTATTTTTTTCGGTTCTGTTACTTTTTGAGATTTTTGTACATCTTGCATTATATCTTTGATACTATTTTCAGGTATGCTAATATCAGTTTTGTCTGTAATGTATATGAAACCTTTTGGGGAAAAAACGCACGTGGAGCACATTGTTTCCACTGCCAGGGTTTGTGTCAGTGAGATGAATCGGCAGATAAGAGCAGCTCCACATATTCTTTTCTTTTATTCTCCCCGTCTAACAAAAAGAGTGACCTTCGCTCTGCTGCACCTCAGCTCACTCATCAGTTAGCTGCGACTTCTATATACAAATCTCATCTGAAGCCCGCTGACAGACTTGTGTAGTCTTTTTTTTTCTAAGCTGCTTTTAAACAGGACAAAATGAATCATCGCCCTCTGACTGATAATTAAACACAGACCTCTGAAAGCCTTTGTATGTTCCTTGAGTTGCGTTGTGCAACTCCTGTGCAAACATGTTGATCAAGCGCTTGTCAGTGCTTAAAATTCACAGTAAAGACATAAGGGGTGTAGTATATTCCACAGTTTCTATATATTCGAATGTTATCTTCCTTAAACATTTCTAGTACCAAACTAAGGCAGAAAGTGTTTAGAGGTATTTTTTTGGACATAAACAGAGAAAACACAAACGGAAATAGAAACTACCATTTGAGAATCCGGTGTTTGAGGTTTAAATTTGAGGTTATGAGTTGGTCTATTTTACATTCTGAACTGGTTTTTAATTTAGTGATTGGTTGAAGGGCTGCAGCAGTTTTAGTGTGCTATCAATGTTTAAGGCCAAAAAAAAACCCCTATTTGATCCTGCATACCGCAAAAAATATTATCTGACAAACATTTTACAGGGTCATCTGCAAACTGAGAAAAAGAGGAAGTGTGTCAAAACATTGATGTGGTTGCACATTATATAATAGTACAATAAAAAACGCCTTTCTGTACTGTTATGAAATATCTTTTAAATTTTATTTTTTTACAACTTAGGTTTTATTAGTGTTGTTTGGGCAATAATTCCCATTAGTAACAGATTGGGAAATGAAGCATAATCTCTAAAAAGAAGTCCAATGGGTCAAAATATCAGATGACCACACAGTTTTAAGAAAGAGTATTTAGCCAAACTTATTTAAAATGTACTGACTGTCTTTCTTCTTTGACAATTGTGGCATTGCATGTATGTGTACTACACATTAATGTCCATCAGTTGACTCAGCTAACTTTCCACCACTTACTGAGTCGCCTTCACTATGTCCCAACTGCCGCTGTCGTCCATATGCGACCGTCTCTTCGGCTGCTGACTGATGTCCATCCCCTGATCTGATCTTGACTGTCCGTGAAAAGTTGCCATGAAGGGGTGCGCCGCTCTCGGCCCGTGACTGTGAGAATGACCTTGATGTCCGTGTTGGCAGCCATCATGCATGTGGCCATGACCCTGCAATACATTACAGAAGGAAAACACACTGATTTGGTCCAATGTGGTCCACATGGAAACCTTAAACTGGCAGAGAACAATAGCTTTACTGATTTAAGCCAGTCAAACAATCAGACGCCCGGGGCCTTTAAGCGATCAGAGCTGATCACTCACTGTGGTCACCCAGCAGCTTAACATTTTCAACTACAGAAAAAATGCAAAACATCAGGATTTTGTGCATGAGCTGTTAGGATTAGACAAAAAACTGTTTATACTGTTGTATAAGGCTGCATAATACATCAAAATATTATTGCAGTATCCAAATTGCAGGACCCACAATGTTCTTCGTGTAAAATGTGTCATAACATACCATTACAAATAAAGCACTGTGGCACTACAGGGATGCCCTAAGCTATAAATCATATTTCAGATGTAAGAACAGAACATGTTAGCAAAAATCACATAATCAGCTTTTTTTGTTGAAACTTTTTTTTCAGTGAAAATGAAATTTAAAATCATGTGTGTATCACAATCACAATTTTTGTCAAAATAATTGGGATATGATTTTTTTTAGCACATCGTGCAGCAGTACTGCTGTACATATCATCTCTGGGTGAATTAGACCAGAGTTAATAATACTAATTACTGAACAGGGGCTCTTTAAAGCAATATTGGATTTTGATTTTTATACAACTTTTCCATCACCTTGATAAACTCCCTTGATTTGGTAAGTTAGTTAATTTAGTGCATTGGGCAAAAATATACAATTTTGTCTGGTTATTAGATCAATAAAGTGTTTCTCAACAAATTTCAAGCCCATACACTATACATCACGATATAATGTTATAAAATTAAGTGCTGAAACAAATAATTGACTGAAGGATTTCAGTAGTAAAAGTAGCAAAAAGTTACCATAACATTTGAAAATTAGCACAAAAATGAAAAGTAAAAACACAAAAACAATTGACCTGAACAATTTAAAAATAACAAATAGAAAAAATAAATATACAGCAAATTTTTCTGTAACCTTATTTTCAATATATAATTATAACAATATCCCATATTTTTTTCTAATAATTATCTCTCTTTTTTATTTTTTGTAATTAATTTTTAGGCAATTTTCTTGTCACCTTTAAATGCTTTCCTGTAGTTTGCTGGACATTTTATGCCAAGATGCTGATTGCTTTTTTGGACAGAAATTGAACCAATTTGCTCGGGTCTCACACGTTTAAATGTTTGTGAAAGGTGTCTGAACACATCACAAGAAAACTGATGTCAATCCAGGTTTCAAGTGTTAAATATACTTGATGGACATTTTTTTTTTTCTATTTTGCCCACTTCTAGTGACTGCATGATGATTGTAATAAACATGTCACGTTATTTTGGAGATGTTAAAAGAAATCTGTAATTGTTGGAGGAGGCTACTTAAGATATATTGTTGTGTCCAGTTGCTCTTTAATTGTCAGAAGAGTTTAACTGTCATGAATGTGAGTTTAGGAGCTAATTTTGTATTTTGGGGTGAACTGCTCCTTTACCTCAGCTGTCCCTGGCTGCAGTTCTCCACCCCCCTGGGATTTATCTGTTATTTATGTCAGTCTGGATGTTGATACTCATACTCTTGACAGTCTGCTGCCATGATCCGCACAGATGGCTAACTTAACATATGGCAGAGCAAACCTCTGTCAGCTTTATAATGAGGATAAACACATGTGGATTTTAACACATGCAGCTAACGACTCTCGGAAAAACAGCCCGGAACTGAGCTGCTAAAGGGGATTTCAGTGTCGTAATACAAGACGAAAACAATAAAGATAAGTAGGCGAAGAAATGGTTAAACACACGCGTTAGCTGTCACTGCATTATCATGTCTCCCAGACAAGTCAAACAGACTTTCCCTAACGTGGACGTCAATGTCTACACGAAGAAAACGAGCTAAATCTGACCGTTGAGGGGAGATTAGCGTGCTAACGTTAGCTACGGTTTAACGCCAGGTAACTAGCAGCGAGCTAACTACGCCCACCGAAGCTAACAGACTGACAGTTGCCGCGTCTGTGTCGATGTGTCTCCGTGAGGACAGGTTATTCCGCCTCACGGCAATTTACCGACAGCCTCAATTTAAACAGCAACCCAGCTAGTAAATGCGAACAGCCGGCGGAGACAATGGTGTTAGGACAAACTAGATCCGTCTGTTCTTCAGGTGTAACATTAACAACACAAGTAAAAGAAGCAGTTAGACAATAAACAGAAAAACCGACTCACATTGTCGTCCTCATTCCAGTCCATCTTGTTGTGAAGGAACGAAGAGAAAGTTGCTGCTGCTGATCGGGCGACAATCAACGTACAACTTCCGCTCTGTTTTTCAAAATAAAAGTCGCGACAACAAATTAAAACAAGCAAAAAAACAAAACAAAACACACAAATCAATTTGTAAGACAACAATTCTTAGATTATTAAGAGGTTAATTCAAAAGCTAGATGATGCCTACAGAGTGCATTGGCCTTAGGTATGCTATGTCTGTTATGTTTTTTCATATTTTTTGTCAGTATTTGGAAAGCTATATACCATACGAAGTTACATGATTAATATATTTGTTTCTTTGTCATTTTACAACACAGGATTGCACTATATATATATATATATATATATATATATATATATATATATATATATATATATATATATATATATATATATATATATATATATATATATATATGCACACACTGTATCTTCATCTTCAACCTGGAACACGCTACAGCTGTCCAGCTTGATCCCACTAGGGGATTTTAAACTTATTTTCAGGCCACTGGTAAAAGTATCTTTGGAAACTTGTTCTTGTTTTAGTATTTGATCTGCTCCCACTTGGCATTTTTACCTGAATATTGTATAAGCTGTTTTTATTGATTTGTCTGTTTGTAAGTAATTGTTGTTATATTGTATGTTGTTGTTTGAAACAGGTCTCTCTTGAGAATTAGACCCAGTGTCTCAGTGAGATTACCTGTATAAATCAAGGTTAAATAAATCACATTTAGATAATGTAGTGGTATGGTAATGGTAATTGTATGTACTATTGGTATTGTATAATACATATTATGTTATGCTATTCTGCATAGGTAGGCCATATATTGATTTCTTAAAATTAAATCTTAAAATTTTACTTATAATTAGCACCTTGGTATCATCACTTTATCATAATATATTGTAGTCTGGTGTATGATGTTATCTATTATTCGTTTTTTTCTCTATTTACCTGTTCTTATTTCTGTCCTCGTGCTACTGAAACAACCTAAATGTTCTCTCTGGGGATAAGTGAAGGCTTATCTTATCTCGTTTCATCTTGTGCAAGCATGGCCGCATTTACCTACTGGGGGCCCCTGGTGCAAAAATAAAGTGGTGGAAATCCTTTAACCCTCTGTACCTGGCACTCTCCATGCCAATATGCTGACATACTGCCCAACCTTATGTTTGCAGGATGGTCATTTAATTAAATAGATCTGCATTTAGGAAGATGCAGCATGTAAAACTGAAATATTAAAGGTCTTGAAACTATATTAGGAAAAAAATGACACAGCTTTTAACATGTGAGTTAATATTATGTTACCGTGGTGCATATTCCCAAACAGATTTTTAATTAAAAAACAGCTAACACCATAGACTATATATAAAGGTCTTTATCTTGATACAGTCTATGGCTCTCAGGGTCCCTGGAGTTCTAGTTGGTAACCAAAATAACATTTTATTTTGAAGGCAGAGGCGTTAAACAGGAAGTTTTCTTGCTGATCATTTTTAAAACCTTAATGCATTTTTACTTCCTCTTTCCTGGAAATGAAACAGTAATTTTCATTGGGCTGATGTTTTGGTCGCGCCTACAGGCCTTTCTGCTGCTGCTTGCATTATTCAATAGTGAAAACATTCTTTATAGCTTCAGTGTCCCACTGGGAATGCGCAGAAAATCAAGGTTTGCTTTGGTTGTGGTAAATAACACATATATGCATATTCAATAAAAAGGAATTCTATGGTTATTATATATTAATCAAAGACATGTAGTTTTTTAAACTGCCAATCTGTGAACAAAGGCATTTTTAAAGTCAATGCCCCCTGGAAAAAAATATGCTTTTGTATTATCAGTGAAAATGAAATGCAGTTTCTGTTTGAAAAATCACACATTTTTAATGGTTTTATGGTTGCAGGAGAGGTCCAGTCATTTTAACCACTGGACGCTCAGTCTGCTGCGCTGAATTTGCATTTCAGACACAAGGATTATACTTATGTATCCAAAATGTCATATTGTATGAAACAGATGATGCAGCTAAGATCCATACTTGGACTCCAGGGATTGTTAAGAGGCAATGAATTATTAATGTTGTTAATAAGCAACCATTTAATCCAAACCTCTACTTCACATAGTAACTGGAGCATTGTAACCAGAGCATGAAACACAAATGAAAACACAGATGGATGGAAACATGAGAGCAATTTTGGTTTCAGGATCAAGAATGAAAGCTTGGGAAATAATAAGATAAAATAATAACAATAAAAAGTAGGGAAATTATTCTATATTTCAGTGTGTTGTCAAACAAAAAAATATAAGGTGGGTTGGTTTGTTTCTATTCACCTACTTGTGGTACAATGCATGAAGTTCACTAACCTTGATTTTATTCAATTTGATTATTTCAAATCAGAATCCTTGTGAAATATTTGACTTAGATGTAAGTCAAAGGCAACTAAACATATATATATATAGTAATAAAGGTATGTGGAATGACAGAAATTACTGTCAGAAATTCAGTTTATGCTTCAGTTTAAGCACCAAGAAATGAAAACAATGTATGAAAAAAACTGAAATTTAGGGATAAATATTCTCTGTTATAGTTATAAAGCTGATTTTTTATGACAACTGTTATACGCTCACCAAACACACTAACTCAAGTACAGACACTTTAAAGTGGAAAACACCTCGTTTTCATAAACAAAAACAAATTATGCATTTAGTGCTACAGTGAGAGTCAGCCTCTTCAACTCTGCAGAGCCCATCTCTCGATCTATAAATATGTTTTGTGGGCAATTCAAACCCACATGTAACTTTCATTTGAATTTTAGTCAATAACCCAAAGTAACCAAAAGTACCCACTATGTCAGCATGAACTTTTGGGGGAAAGGCGGATCAAATGTTGCAGAAAACAGCTATAAATATTTCCACTTGATATGTACTCATTAGCTTCAATTACATGTTGGAACACCACACAAAATAAAAGGTCTAAAAGAAAGCAAAGCATTTATTCATATTGTGGCAACTTGAATATTACAGTAAGAGATTGTCTTATGTTCTGTTATGTATGAACTTCTGAGAAAATTATGATTGACATCTGTTTTTCTGCTTCCACAAGGTGAAATCACAACATGTGTCACAACTCATTCTGGAGAGGAGATTTCTGTTTGACCTCAGAAATCACCATCGAGCTGTGAGTCAAGAGACTGTGCACCAACTTTAACGCCAACATGGAAACACGGAAAGCAGGATGAGACACCTTAGCATCCTTTCTGCTTTACTAAACTACACTGGACTGTATTTCTATTAACCCCTGATTTTGTTACTCAAATTTTCGACTTAGAAATAGTCACATTGATAAGTTTTCTGTCTTTCTTTTGAAGTTTTTCTTAAGTTTGTCATGTTGATGAGCCTAAAAAGGCCTCCAGACACTCCTATTGCTCTGTCTATTCATAAAAAATGTCTACATAAGTGAAGAGACAAACTTATATCCTAATTTTTGTATTTTTATCGAGGAAGTGAACAAGATTTTAACATTTTAACCCTTTAACACCTGGATTGACATCTGATGCTGCATTTAGACGCCTTTCATAAGTATTAAAACCTCTGTAACCTCAGGAAATTGGTTTGATTTTTTTTTTTTTTAAACATGGGAAAAACATAATGAACAACTTGTCAAGAAATGTCCCACAAACTGAAAAAAAAAATAAAAGGTGACAAGGAAATGGTCTGAAATTAACTTTGGGATGTCCAGAAAACTACATTTATAATTAACCTAAATATGTTTTTGAAATTAAATAAGATCACATTTTTAAAGTGCTTTCTAAAGGTCAATTTCTTGTTTTGTTTTATTTATTTATTTATTTTGCTTATTTTCAGGTAACTTTTTAAAAAAAATGTATTTCTTGCTATTTTTTGGGCTACTTCTTGTTAAGTTGGCTTGTTGCTCTTTGCATGTTTTAGAAAGAAATCAAGATTATTTGCTGAGGTATCAAAGGGTTAAAGTAACACTGTGCAGCACTTACCATTCATCTATTCTAACCTACTGCCTTCCAAATACTCTCTTTTATGAGGCTGAGATGAGCGTTGCCACTGTTTAAATGAGAATTAAAACCTTGTTCCAATTCAGTGTCATATTTCATTATAATTTTAATGCTATCCAATAGAAACTTTTTACTATTCTGAAAAGATCAACCCTGAGTATAACCCTCCTGTGTGTGATACAGTTTCCTTCCCAAACAACCAGATATGGAGCAGAAATACACCAAAGTCCTTAATCAGGTCTTGCACTTCCAGGTGAGGAGTGGTAGATGGCGCCATCGTTCAATCCACGATCAGAAGGACCACCGTCAGACAACTTCATGTTGACTTTCACTCCACAATGTCTCAGGACTGTCTCTGTATGGATGTGATCACATGCAAGTTAATTTAGTAATAATTCTTGGGTGCAACAAATCAATGTCTTCAGACTAACGTCAGATAGATAAATCATCAACGTCAAACTGATTTAATTGTGCTATCATCCAGTTTAAAGCATCTTAAACCTAATTTCCACATCATACGTGACTGAAACTAACCCGGGTAAAAGAAGGGTAAAAGGGTAAAAGAAAACAAAAAAATACAATGTTAAGTTTTGCTTTAAACAAAGTGTAACAAAAATTAAAAGTTTGCTATGAAAACAAGTAAAACCGATCTACATCTCCATGTGTTTTTTACCACTTTTTTTGCTATTACTTTTAAAGTGTTTTATTCTCAATGTGATAACCTTAGTTAAATGACCACTAAATTAATAAGGACAGTGAATTAATATATTCATGAAATCAAGATGCAACCTGTCTCGTACCATCTTATTTCACCCTCCACTTGACAAGTTCAACTATAGTGTGATTGACCTCTACCCAGATTTATCCTGCCGGCCGAGTTCTTAAACTGGCATCTTTTCATTCATAAGTTCTAATGTTACCTTACTTCAAGTGAAAAAAACAAAAAAAAACTGGAAGAGTTGTTGAAAACATCCTACAATAAATTTTTGTATTACTGTGGGTGTACTGATAGCTCAATGACATGCACAAAATACAGAAATAAACATATATATGTAATGTGGGTGACCCTGATAGCATCTTCTCTGGATATTTCCAATGTTAGATCACATCCTCTGCTTGTTGTTGCTTAATAATTAGCTTTTTGTTTGTCTTCAACATTGTGTTTCAGTGTGTTTTATGATTGACTGGCAAGATCTAATTAATAAACAATCAATCACAAAGAAAAACAACAAAACCTTTAAAAAAATATGACAGGTTCTAATTAATAACAATGTTTTTTTCTGTTTTGTTGCTTTTCTTTATAAAGTCTTCTTGCTCTGGATAAAAGGTGTGCCTCATTTTAGATTACAGAACCCGTGATGCCAAAAATTAAATAGTTCATCTGCCAAGTACAATTTTAATTTTTTAAATTTGTTTCACATTAATGATTTAACAGTGAGATTTTGACAAACCGTTTTCCTTTTAAAGTGAGCCCCTCTGATTAAATAGAGTATTTAAAGAAAAAAAAAAAAATAAATAAATATATATATATATATATATATATATATATATATATATATATATATATATATATATATATACATATAAAATTATTTTTAAACTAAAACAAATGAAACATGCAGCTTAGACACTGGAGACTCTGTGCCAGGCAGAAAGAATTGAGCTGTCAGGAGGAAGTCATAACAGTGAGGAGGACTAAGGGTCAAGATTAACAACGTTTTCAGAAGATGTGAGAGCAGAGGCAAAATGCAAACGAATGGCAGTATTTCTATGAAAGGAAAAGGTGGATTGCACATTGACATCAACACATATACGGCCTTCATCTTTGGTGTGAGTCAATACTATTCAGTGAGCAGGCACCCGGGTTATTAAAAACAGTGATTAAGGAAGCAGGGCCGTCCAATGAAAGCATGTAGAGGATGTGTGTTTCACAGCTGATAGCTGCAGAGGGGAGCTGTATGAGCGGACTTTGCTTCGGTTAAAGTCTTTGTGGAATTTCATAACGCTGTCATAACTCCAGTTTGGGGGGTATTTGCACTGTTTCTGGCAAGTTGCGAATAACTTGTCGCTCCTTTTGAATCCTTTTCAGACTGTTAAAGAATAAATGTGTCACCTTAGTTTCTGGAAAGCCAACATTTTAGAGATGCACATTTTTTGAAATCTCAACACTGACAGACTTCCTGCAGTCATAAAAGATCATCACTTGTTTATTGATATTCTGACCACCACGGGGGCAGGAAATACAAAAACAGTTTGAAAAATGAATTTGATTTTTCTTTTAATTCAATGTTTTAATGTCAAAATTCAGCACTGGGGAAAAATGTGGGTGTGTCTGCTTTGCCTTTTTTTTTTTTTTACAATTGTGATTTTTTTCCTTCACACGCCAGAAACAGCAGTTTTAATACTTTTACATAGATTGCTCACTTGCTCCTAAGAATGACAAAAAAGACGATATATATATATATATATATATATATATATATATACACCATGTACACCATGATCCCTTATTTTCTAGCACCGTCTGTTGTAACCCTCCAACACTGCAGCTCCGGTTACACTGCTCATGTGTCACACCCCACAGCTATAAATATAGTTCCATCTTTTCAAAAATTTTGACCCGAAGAAGATCCAAGCAGGGTCAAAATGTTGTCTTTATTAAACTTGTGTGGAGTCAGTGTGCAGGCATTGTTTTTTTTCTCAAGTACACTGTTTTTTGATATCCTTGCACCTACGTGATGTGGGTTTAACTGCCATCTCTTATACCACATAGTAGCTCCTGTGGGGTCAAAGGCCGTGTCCCAGCCTTCATTTAATAGCTTTTCAAATCAAATCCAATAAGTCTATCAACCAAAATAAAAAAAAAAACTATATACAAATTATATAAGCAAACAGATATTAACATAATGTGAGCCAAAAGTCATTTCAAAACAGCTTCCAACAAATACAATAATAATCACATTAAAATGTGATTTTGGCAAAAAGACTGCACTTGCAAAGGGCCTTTCTAGTCTTATGAACACTCAACACGTCATATTCTCACACACACACACACACACACACACACACACACACACACACACACACACACACACACACACACACACACACACACACACACACACACACACACACACACTCATACACTGGTGGCCGAGGCTACCATACAAATTGCCACCTGCTACTCACCAAAACATTCATACACGCTCACCTACCAAGGGCACAATTGCTGGAAGCACTTTGGGGCTCAGTATCTTGCCCAAGGTTGATCTCCTATCTTCTGGGCCACAGCCACCCCAAAAAATATCAGAGCAACCATCACCAGTTGTTGTAGTATGAGAAAAATGTTCCATAAAGTGTTCAAGAAAAAAAAAACAGGTTGAATTCATAATTTAAATGAGCTTAGGACATTATAAATTAATGCGAAAATTAAATAAGATTTATGTTGAAGTGGCAGACTTTATAGTTTTTTAAGCAGAAGAACATAATCTGAACACAAAATGATAGTTATCATGCTGGTTTGATCTCAACAGAAAAATATGTCTGTCTGCTGGTTGGAATTGGGCAGGAAGTGTAGTGAGGTGTGAGACTAAATGCTACAGGAAATAAGCTGTAAAACCTAAATATAAGAGGCTAAAAAACGCTCTGTAGAGCTGCAGAGCTGGTGATGACGCTCTATTTTGCTGCCTGTTGTTTTAAAAATACAGTTTAGTGCTGTTTCAAGAGGACAAACCTCAGTGTTGTTTCCCCCTATGAAACAAAAACTGATGTGTAATTTCTTTTAGGGAGGATCAGCGTTACTTGAGAACACATCTCATCCTGAACCTGACACCAAACGGTTTAACCGTAATGAGAATACATAAACCATTATTATGCTGAGCAACCTGCTGTGAGCTTTGCTCAGACTCTCCAGAGATGCTTGCAGATATGAAAGTGAGAAGACCCCAGCCGATAGAAGTTAATTATAGTAATAAAGTGTGTGGTGGCCGGTGGGACTGAACATTGCATCTCTGTCTGTTGTGGCTCTTGGACTCTCTGCTGGCTGCTTCATAAAACAAAGGAAGAAAAAGAAGTCTTATTGGGGGCAGTAATTTTGTCGTTTGAGAATATGAGGCGGTCGAAAACTGGATCGTGGAAAATCTGAACCCGAACCAGAATTTGTATGAATGAATCACTGAAGTTGATCCTATCTTAAAGGAAAAATTCACTTCAGTAGGTGCTAAGAGAAGCTTTTGGTTTGAAATGAAATAGAGAGAAATGGAGAAAGGTAAGACAGCAAGAAACAGCTTCACCACATAAAATAAATAACATAATTTCACCAGTTCACTCCTGGGATGCATTGCACTAAATAGACTGATGATTACTGGGAATTTTCCTTTAAAAATGGAAGGCTGCAGGAGATTACTGTTTTCATGTTCCCAATTGAATAATAGAAACCTTAACATCCAATGTCTTTACAGCAAAACGCTAAGGCTTTAATCTTCCCTGTTATCATGTTGTATGCTTGTGATGATGTCATTATGTTTCATGCGATTCAAAACTGCATGTTTGGCACCAGAGAATGAATGAAACTATCAAAATCCCTTTTTACTGTTCATAAAAATGAGAAAATCTAATAAAATTATATGTATCAGAATCTGGTTATATTGCCAAGTACATTTACATATAAAGATAATCTGACTTGGTGCTTTAGTGCAAAACAATTAACATAAAGGAAGAAAAGAAATTTAAATAGTATAAGATGTAAGATAAAAATATTGAAGCAAAAAAATGTAAAATTAAAAATAGAATATAAAGAACACAAAATCTACAAAATATACATAGTTCATTACAAATATATAATAATAATAAGAAGAATAATAATAATAAGAATAATTACATGTTTCTACATTTAGTCATATTTTGGGTCAATACTAGTTTTTTTGTTTTTATTTTGGACAAAATTCCAAAACTTTTATCAATCATTATAGTTTATTGAGTTACAGGAACTTTTAGTTTAGGTTGTAGAGATTTTAGGGAAATAAAACATTTGAAGATACACTGAGAAATGACATTGCAAAAAGCAAAAATGCCAATTTAGGCACTGGTGGACCATTTCTATCCCAGACTTCAAATGGCTGAGGGTGGAGTGTGGGCACTATGTATCTGCAATAATGCCGTCAGAATCTCAGCAGTAAACACCACATGAACACAATGCAGAGCAGTGGCAATTAGCTCGTCAGTAGCCAGTGGGATACACACATGCACTAACATGCACACGAACACAAACAAACCACAGAGAAGCTCGGATTACGATACAGAGTTAGCGTGAATCCATTCTCCTCTCGGGATGCCATTATGTCTTTACATAGAAAATAATGGTTTGCTGTGATATTAATAATTTAATATCACATGGAGAACCGTAAATTGTCAGGCACTAAGAAGAAGCTTGGTTGTACAGTAAGTCTCAAACTCTTGCTGGTGTGTTTCGTGTCAGCGAAAACTGAATATTTTACACATCTCCTAACTAAACACAGAATTACGACACAGAATTACGACACAGAATTACGACACAGAATTACGACACAGTTACGACCACGACATCCATCAATGCTCACTCCCCAGATAATCAGACAAAAATGGCATAATCAGATTCAGTCTGCCTTAATAGAAGCAGTAGTCTGTTCTCCTCACTGCTCCCTCCACTCTAACACTCGCCGCTTTGGGAGTTCAATGGCTGGGTCACGGTCTGCATTTGAACCCGAGAGGACCAGCGGTATTCAGGGTCAAAGGTCGGCCCCGAGCACTGCTAAGTATAAGATCGAGGGTCACAAACTTAAACCCTGCTTGACCTCTTTAGCACTCTGCCTGGTAATACTGATGGAGCGCTGGTGGGAGCGTTTGAAATGAGTCTGTCTTTAAAAGACAGTTACAGACACGTGCAGAAGTAAATCAGTGTGAATATGGGCCGTTATGTCTGTGTGGAGCGGAACATTTACAAGGCTAGAGTCCATAAATGAAGCCAGAAAATCAAGACACTTGAAAAAGACACTGGGGGTGAAAGACATTCAGGGTGTCGGTCAGAGTTCAGGGTACAAGAGCTTTGTTGTGCTGTTTAGCTCTCTGGGTTCAGGGACAGAGCTGAGCGACAATATTATATGATGGGTAAAATGGAAGAGGAGAGGTCAGGGAGCGACATTCAATAGAGGTTCTAGGCCGCAATGAAGACAAAGACTGAATGTTGCGTTTAATTTTGATACATACCAGCCTTTATAGAGAGGATAATGAGGTCCAAAAAATAAATGTGCATGCTGATATCAAGTTTAACATTTGAAAACCTGAGCAAATTGGCTTGATCTCTTTCAAAGACGTGGAAAGAAGGCGACAAGCAGCTTAACAAGAAATGGCCAAAATAAGCATGAAATAAGTTACAAGAAAATTCCCTGAAAATATGCAGGAAAAAAAGACAAACAAAGAAGTACAAAACAATAGCAAACACAAAAAGTTTTCTGGCCAGTTTCCCCTGATTTTGGGATATATAGTTATAGCAGTAATATATATAGTATATAGTTTTGAATATAATATCTAATAATCCCCCCAAGCTACTTGTCAGTAGTATGAAGTAGTAGAAGTATTTTTTTGTAATTTATGGGACATATCTTGCCAAATTGCAAGTTTTCCCCCATATTTTCGAAAGAAATCAAACATTTACTCAGGTTCAAACAGTTTAGATGCTTGTGAAAGACGTCTGAATGCAGCACAGGAAAACTGAACTGATCCAGGTCTTAAAGGGTAATAAGCTGACTCCCACTGTGTAAATCTGTATTCTGAGGTTCAAAGTTCATTCTTGATTTCGGAGACAGCAGTTAAGAAAACTGTCTCACCACAAGGTCCATGTCCATCATATCTCACGGTCCGCTCACCACAGAATTGTAGATGTTCAAATTTCCCTTTTTTCTCGTCTGCGTTGGACTGAGCAAACTCCATCTGCTGATGAAGCTCATGTGAAATCATCAGAACAGCTGCTAAAGAGACCCGGTGGTGAGATTGTTTTCCCAACCAACGACTGTATTTTGCTGCTCTCCAAAAAAATATTTGCATTCTGAGAGATATCTGGTGATAGTCGTGCCATCTGGGAAAAAACAAAAGACATAAATCTGTGAACTCGTCTTGAATTTCTTTACTTTTCACTCCACCAATGAGGTTATTTTTAAACCCTTCTCATCTATTTGTCTCCCTATCTGTTTGGCACAAAAAACATTACAACAGATGAACATTTTAAACTCAACGGCAGCAACACATGCATTTGTTGCTAGAAGCCAGTGCACAATTGTGTGTCACAAATACCAATAAAAAAACATAACAGCATGACCAACAATCAACAACATTGAGTAAAGATGCACGGCATGTGTAAACACGCATAAACCTATGCAACAGCATGACTTGCAACGCTGCGTAAAGGTGCACAATTAAACAGCAGCATGGCCAAAACTATTGCATAAAGGCACATAAATGCGCACCAAAAAACACCACAACAGCAGCTTTGTTTAGGCTCAACACTAGCCAAACCAGCTGACCACAAGCAAGCAAATGTACACACAATACAGAGAAACAACACTACAATCTAAAGCAATGAGCAGCAGACACAAGATAAACATGAAAACAGTCCACTCACCCTCTCAGTCAATGCTGCCCTGCTCCTTGTCGATGTAAGGACATAATGTCCTTGCCTTTAAACCATTTTTGGATATCCATTTGAGATTTAAAACAGAATATTACCACTGCAAGTTTTTTTTAAATTTACATAGCAGCTCTAGTTTCTACCCGTTTGAAAACTTGCACGTTAACTAGGTGGCAGAGGGTCTGCACTGTTATTTGGTTCTGTTTAACAATGCAAAAGGGGCATAAAGAAGGGAAAACTCTTCTCTCCCTTACGAACATCTCATTTCTGTGGTTCTATTTTCCACTGATTGAAAGAAATCACTGAACAATGTTGGCTTTAACCTGGATTCACCTCATCATGTCCTTCATTAAAAAGAGAAAGCACCCCCATTATTTGCTACAGTCGATGTGTCTTTGTGTGTTTGGTTTGATTTGCGTGAGAGTGTGTTTGCGTGTGGCTGTGGCTGTGAAAGTGGGCTACTGAGGGGATGTTTTCTGGTTTCAGCTTGCCAGTGGACGGCCTCTCTGTAGCGGTGCCAGGGCCGGACGAAGAGGAGGGAGGAAGGGAGGGGATTGCGGAGGAGGGGAGGGGTGAGTTGGAAAGGGACGGACATCAGAACAACAAAGGGCAGCGGGGGTGATAATCCTACCTAATGCCCCCTGTCTACCCCATGTCTGCAGCAGCTCTCTGGTGAGTGGCAGATTGAGTGCACTCATGCAAAAGGTTACTTGGGTGATCAAGTGCTCTTCTCAGGGGTGGGGGGCAGTACAGGCTGCATGTCTTCAGCGGCCGCTGTGGGCCCTCGTTTGCTCAGAGAAGCAGTTGCGGCGCTTTTCTGCCGCTGATTCAGCAGAGCTCTGCCCGCCGTGTCGTCGGTGGTCATGCATTATGTAAGCGGCCCGGTGCTGTCTGGACACTTTCGCTCGCAGACTGGGACACTCTCAGACACGACACGGGGGTCAGTCAGGGATGAGGCTGGAGTCCAGTTTGCAGAATTATTGATCCCTTTGCGTGAAGCTTTCTCTGTCTCCATGCTCGTCTCCATTTACCTCCAGTTATCGTGCTCCAAGATAAACTGCAGGAAAATGTATCCCTCTAACCCAAATTTTGGACATTATTTCATCACCTTGTTGCTTTTTATAATTTCATTATAATTACTTTCTGATAACATCGTTCAAATCTCCACTGCAGAAAATCAGTCACCAGCTGTAAAACACAATTTAATGTGGTTTACTTTTTATGCTCTCTATCTGTTTATTCAGATTTTTTTTGTCATTGGAGTTTAGTAAAAGTTTGTCTGTAAATGGTCGAACTGGGAGTTATACCTCTCTGATATCTGACTGACCCTAAAAATAAGGAACTACATGTAGGCTTACATTCATTACATTTCTTTGCCTGTGAAAAAGATATTTCTTTATTTTGATACAATTAAAATTTCAAATTCGTGGCAAATACTTTGGGTAGAAACATACTGCTTTGGGTAGAGGCAAGCTCCAATTGGTCAGTGTGTCCTCATACAATGGTTTGTGTGATATCCCACAAATCCTGTCACGAGGCGGAGAGAAGGAAAGAAGGTGCACCCATATGCAGGAGAGTGCCGTAAAAAAAAACAACAAACAAACTGCAAACTGAGTTCTTGACCAAATCCAGGCTCCAAAAAAGACTGAGCTGAAAACTAGGGCTTAAATACGAGCCAGTCTGACACGTGGATGAAATGCAGGTGGAGAAAAAAGGGCGGAGAAGTTAGGTGAGGGGAATAAGGTGATGAGGCAGAAGACCAAGCAGGAAGCTGATTGGCCGGGAAACACTCAGGAGCAGGGAGGGACTAATGATGCTGATGCAGGACAGGTGTGTAGCTGCACAGGAACACACAGAACACAGTAAACTGAAACCCAAAATCCAAGAAAACGAAAATCTGCTTTATAATCAAACAACCGAGAGAAGACAGACCAACACATGTAGGCAACTCACATAAGTCTTATAGAGAAACTTAGGGCCAAACATTGTACTTTTTGCTCCACAACATTTATTTATATGCTGTATTTACTTTGTAAACTTGAATTTATAATACAGTCTACTTGATGAATAATTATAGATTAAACTACCCAGCATGGCAAGCTGAGTGAAAGTGGGTCAAAAGACAATTAAACAACAACATGTCTCTTAAATGAACTACTTAAAGCGACAAACATTGCAGTCTGATATATGAGAGCATCAGAATATCTGAAAGTGAACTTCACCTTCCTCAACAACAGAAAATTGTCACAATAATGTGTTGATAAAAAGCTGATATTGAGCCCAGAGGACATGAACCCACTCAGCACAGTAATGATTCCCATTAGCACATGAAGCGGCCGAGAAGAACTTCAGAGGTAACTGTCTTCCACTTGAAATTGTTGTCATATTGCCGGCTCTTCTGCACGACTGCTTTAATAAAAACGCATTTTTTTTGTGGATATGTAAATTTCTTTGCAGCACAGCTGACTCTTTGAGCTGGCGAACGAGGTGAGCTTAACTCGAGGGTTTTAAACGCCTCCTGTGAGATAAAGGAATTTTTAGCTGAGGGATCTTTGTGAAAGGTTGGCAACCGTCTTCACTGGATGGCGTTCAAGTTGTGTTTAATCTGCTCGTGTGTGAACTCCGTCGCTACGGCCATCTGCTCACAGCCTCAAAAGCAGCGCACCAATGCAGGTCAGTGAATTATTTAAATTTCTCACATCAATACCAGTTATTTCAGAAAATACAAGAGAATGTCTTTGTGGGATTCCCTCGCCCACACAAACATGGAGGCTTTCTTTTTGGCAACTAAAGCAGAACGGGGCGAACACTTTTCATTTTAACACAACACTGGGATTGCAATGCAGAGAAAATAAAAGCTTTCGTGAATAAAATGCCTTCATCTTTTTTCTTTCTATTACAGTTGTATTCACATCACAACGAAAATGTGATTAAAATTAGAATGAGAGTGAGACAAAATGTTACTGCTGATCCTGTTGGGTTGAGGACAAGCATAATATGTCAAGTGTTTCTTTGAATGTATATATATATATATATATATATATATATATATATATATGTATATATGTGTGTGTGTGTGTGTGTATAGATATGAAAATATATTAATACATTTTCATATGGGCCACTAACTGTTGCATAATAATGTTTAAACCAGTGGTTCCCAACTGAAAATGTTAAAAAATTAAAAAAATTAAAATGGCTAATGGGTCCATTCTGAATGGGCCGCAAGTGATGTAAAGTTTGTATTTTATTTTGAAGTGCAGTGAATTTACAGCACAGGGCTTTTATTCTGATGGAGCGTTTCTGTTTTTTTCTTGTAAAATGTTTTATTTCTTTGTGTTCTGGGCTGACATTTTGTTTACATTTTGTGAAATGAAATTGAATACGTGGTTATTTATCATATATGGGCCTTGAACTAACAACTAAGGAGAAATCTGGACCCCATGACTCGACCAGTTGGGAATCTTCGGTTTAAACTGTTAATTAAGTTTTGCCCTTAGGTTGGGTAGCAACACGTCAATGCCAACACGTTCTCATCCCAACTCATCCCATGTTGCCGCTTTACAGTGGACTTCCACGTCTACATATTATGTTTTAGGTTTCCTTCTGCATCTGTTAATGCAACTGGTGGGATTAGCTGCATGTGATATGTTTAGACAACACAAAGCAATGCCAGGTTGCCAACAGACGCACACCGCTGGCATGGATGGCTAGGTTTAGGGGAAGGACGCACATGGTAAGTGGTAGATAAAAAACACATCATATTCAGATGGTAAGCAAACGCAGCACTCCATCCAAAACCCCTCCCAACCTACACGAGCCACTGCGCTTCTTAGATTATGTTAACGGCAACGTTTCATTCTGATGCTGTTCTGGTGTATTTCATGCACAGGCTGCTGCAGTCTCAAGTGACGCTACCTATGCATTTATCATGTGGATGCAGCAGTTGACATCCTGCTGTCCGTCGGCGTATAATAACACCGTGACTGTTTCTGTACAACCGTGTTCTCACCTGACGCCATCCAGCAGCGGTTCATGCAGATGCGAAAGTTGCCTTATGGTAAATGGACTGGACTTCTATAGCGCTCAAAGCTCTTTCACACTACACTGTCACGTTCATCCATTCACATACTGGTGGCCAAGGCTATCGTACAAGGTGCCACCTGCTACTAAGTAATCATTCACACACACACACACACACACACACACGCACACACACACACACACTCCAATGACATGGCATCGGGAGCAATTCGGGGTACAATATCTTGCCCAAAGACATAATTCGGGGATACTTCCATATGTTGGCCGGAGGAGCCGGGGAGCGAACCGCTGACCTTCCGATTAGAGGACAATCCGCTCTACCTCTGAGCCGCCCACCTTATAGCCTCACAAACTTACAGCAAAACTCTATCAAAGCAGCGCTATTTTACAAGTTATGAACGAGAATGGGCTCGTAATGCACATGAGGAAAAAAAATCCTTTTTTCAGGAACAACTATTTTTCATAAAGTTCCTTTTTTAAGAACTGTACTTCTCTTAATTCAGCTTTAGTTTTGAGTTAGTGTTTTTTTTATTTGAATTTCATTACATTTGCCATTTATGACCTAGTTACAACGAGTCTGCTCTAAATGTGGGTGTTGAGTGTTGCGGGGAAAGTGTGTAGGGAGCACTTGCAGACGCCAAGTTTCTAGCTTGCCTGGAAGAAAAAGAAGCACCACCTATCTTTGGACCATGACGCGATGCTGATGGAGCAAAAACCAGAACAAGAGGCAGCTTCCAGCAACAATACCTGACCACATGTGGCCAAACTTTTTACACTGAAATCTACACTAGGCTACATGAGCTCAGCTCGTAGGAAACTGCACTCCCTCTTGTTTATCTATTAAGCACTATGTGGCGAGCAACCGCTGTATTTGTCCTCACTTTTAAATTTTAGCAATATAAATTATCCAACACGTTCAGAGACACGTTCTGTTCCACGCATGAACTCAGAGTTAGGAAAAACTGCTCTCTGCTTTTACGCCCCCTAATAAATGGAACAAGCTCCAGGACTCACTTAAACTGCACCAACTAGTCCCCATAGAAACATTCAGAGCTCCGCTAGAAGACACATTTGGCATAAACTGTGTTTGTTTCAATTAGTCTTTCATCTGTTATGTTTGTATGCATTTGTGTATGTAAATATGCTTGTATGTATGTACATATGTAAGCATGTTTATATATGACTTAGTTTGTAATGATTTTATCTTGTGAACAGGGCATCATCCTTGCAAATGAGAACTTGCTGAGAGCTTGTGTGTGTGTGTATATGATGAAGTGCCTTCTGCCTCCCAAAAACCACAAAATCTCTACCCTCTGCAAGCACACAAAAATAAGTTGCACATACTGTAGTTGAAAATGTGGTCAGCTAGTTAATTTTAGTTATGTTAATTACTCACTTGTGATGTTAATCTCTGATGTCATGATAAGGACTTATCTTGTAGCTAGTGGTCTGTTGGGCCTTGAAGTTGGTGTGCTTGGAAAGCAGTTAACCTTAACTTACCTTTTACAAGGCAAACTTCAGATGTTATACTGATGATAAAGCAGTGTTAATTATGTGATTTAACCAGGAGTCAAGTCACGTGAATTATCGCTGCCCCTTTTGCATCAAGAGTGGTGCTATTTGATGAGTTCGGAGTGAGACCTGGATACAGGGTTGGGGGTGGGGCCTTATTCACTCCAATGTTGCTCAGTGGTGGATGAAACCAAAAAAGTTTGACTTCCCAGGTGTAAAATTACCAGGATCTTCTGGGTCGTTTGGCCCATAAAACAGGCGCATCAGAGATTACACAAAATCAGCAACTTACTTCCGGTTCAGCGCTGTGCCTACTTGAATGGGATAAAATGACTCAGTTGTGTGGCTCCTGATGTTATTGGGCCGAATGGATCAATATAGTACAATAGCATAGTATATGATAGTAAAACAAGTCACTTCGTGCAGTTGTGACGTATATGGGAAAAGGCTTTTTGGCTCAATGGCATCACAGATCTGGAAGTTATATATCCACAACGAAAATTGGGTCAAGGGTCTGATTACAATGCAAAAGGCTGCCGCTGGCATCATTATAGTGACGCCGGGGGCTTCTGCCCAAGTTTCACAATATTAGGATTAGAAATGAGTGTAACACAAACTTCAATGTTTATGTTATTTTCATAGTTATAATTGCCTCCTGTCTATGTTTTTGTTGAAGTAATAACTTTTTGTAACCGTTTTTTTTATTGTTTTGCACTTGCACACCCTAAAAAATGTTTTAAATATAAAGTAATTCAAACTTTGAGTAAGTTATTAATAAGGTACTTTTTTTCTTACTTTCACTTAACTGTTAATTTTCACTTTTACTTGACAGAAAAAACTTAAAAGACTGCTTTCCTTCCTCAGCAACCTCTCAAAGACATCTCTTCCCCAGTGTGGCATTGTTTTTTAAGAAATGTTAAAAAAATAAGCAGCTTTTATTTGTTGACTCTTTATAGTTTTATATATTCTGCAGAAATGTAAGTTTTGATCATCAAACATGCTTGTTGTGTTGCTGTGTGGTGGGCTGCAGAGCGGCAGTTTTTCTCTCCTCCAGGTAGAAGTGCCTGACCTTGTGTGATGAGGTGAGGCTGTGCGGAGTCAGGGGAGCTGTAGATTTTCACTCTGGCCACGACTCTGTGACTTTGGGTCGTAACTCCAGAAAACAGAGCAGCGAGAATATTGCGCCGTGTCCTTGATCGGTAGCTCATCTCTACCTGGCAGTGCGCACCAAGCGGCTGAGCTGTGGCACTTTATGGCGGATCGAAGCTGCTCAAGTTTAATGTGTTTGTGGCTGTCGCAGCTCAGATAAAGGGTGCAATACATAACACATGAGTAATAGAGGAGGACAAGCCAATCAATAGCCAGAGAGGCCGTTTGACCCACGTTTTAAAATGACAAATTTCCAGCCTTGCTTTACTGAGAGAGTCTCTCAACAACAACGGCCTGAAGGGACAGTGTGCAGAAATAACCAGAGTGGACACGATGTCTGTCAGTGGGAAGAGGCCCGCTTTCCCTGGCCATGCCTTACAGCTGTCTGTGTGTGTGTGTGTGTGTGTGTGAGAGTTTAAAATCTCCATTTCAGGTTCAATCTCAAAAAGGCCAAACTGGCAGTAAGAGTCTTGTAAGTAAAGACTGGGGCTTCACCTGTGAAAAGAGGCTTTTGTAGAAGCAGCCTCCTGTTTCCTGGCAGATAAAGCACATCTGCTTTAGCAGGAGATAACACCGTGCATACGCTCACACAGCCCCTCTCACTCTTGCTCACACATTCACCTTTTCTTTACCTTTCCCTGCCTCCCTGCCTCCGCTCTTCATTCATATCTATTTCTGTAATTCCCTCTTGCTAAAGCGCTCCCCTCCATCCCGGCTGCATATTTTCTTCGGTGTTTGCTCGGGTTTTCTTTTCTTCTCTCCCTTCCCTCATTTCTCCCCTGCCTCATCTCCTGTGTTTTCTCAACCTGGCCGAGCACCAGCTGCTCCTCACCGGCGCCGTCTGTTATAATGTGTGTGTTGTGTCTCCTGAAGTGGCCTGTCCTGGAGATTACCCTGCCCTCTGTCAGGGTGCAGCCTCTGGGATTAGACTGCTAACCCCATGGGCCGTGTGTGTGTGTGTGTGTGTGTGTGTGTGTGTGTGTGTGTGTGTGTGTGTGTGTGTGTGTGTGTGTGTGTGTGTGTGTGTGTGTGTGTGTGTGTGTGTGTGTGTGTGTTTGCCTGAGGGCGTCCAGATAAATGCCTCAGAGGAAGCTACCTGCTGTTGTTGGACTAGCTCAGTGAGACATGATTAGTCCTAGACAGCTAATAATGAATTTATAGACCTTGTCTTTGCTGTCCGTTTTCCTGTTTGCCACCAACCATTACAAAATATTCTAAATATAAAATTTGGCAAATTAAAGCACATTGAAATGAAAAGTAATAGTACTCTCACTTTACCTCTAATCAGTTGAGAAATAAGAATCAAAAATGTATTTTAGAGTTTTTTTTTAATCTTGAACTCGTATTTTTCATCTCCTTATTTTGCCTCATTTTTTTGGTCTTTGCACAGATGTAATTATATATCTCTTCCATCTTTTCTCCCAAGCAACATTTCTAATTTTCCTAATGCTTAATAATTATGAGGAGTGTGAGCCTGGCTAGCAAACTAAGAAAATGGAAGCTAAAAACACGGTTGTTAAAAAAAAACTACACCAGTGTAATCCACATACTGTGAGCTGCTGCATCATTGACTATGTTTACATGCACACTCATATTCCACTATTATTCCAACTATGACAATTTTCTGAATTTGTTATGGGTCACGTGAACAACATATTCTGCGTGGATATTTTGAACTAATTTTCTGATTAAGACGTGGGATACGCAGATATTATCGGGTTTAAGTACATATTTTGGACATGTAAAGTGCATTCAGAATATGTTTCTCAAACTTGATTTTTTTACTGCAGTTTGCAACAGACAGTCTGCACTGTGTGCTGTCATGAATGCCCTGTACACAAACCAATTAACTAAAAGTTTGCAAGGCTGTGAGGTTGAGACACATGCCCCAAAAGGCCCACATTTCTGGTAGGAAGAAGAAACACACCTACTTTTAAACATTACAAAAGACTTGGACATTAAATGAATATGCGTAGATATCGCAACAACGACATTTAGAGAAGGTGGTTGAAGGAACGTAAGAGGGAGGCTGTGTTTGCATAGTCAAACAAGTCCAACACCTGTAGAAAATTCTTTTAAAAAATAAGATTTTGATGTATTACAAGCAAATTGACAAAAGCAGCTCCAGCCATTCCATTTTTTCTCATTTTGACGTGATAAACGTCAAATCAGAATATGCATAGCTGAATGTAAAAAGGAATATGAGAGGAATATGAATTTTCGTTAGCCATGTAAACAGCCTAGTAGGAATATTGTCTTGTCTGTTGAAATAGTTACTAATTAAAAGCATTTTACTTAGCAAACTAACTGTAAAGCTTCATTCCTACCACATAAAAAACCTTCTAACATCTGGCTTTTTAATGCAATGGGTGAGTATACAATCAGCATTCACACCTGGGTCAAATGACTCAGTAGTAATGGGTATTTATCGCCTCTGGCTGCGATCAGCACGCATGGAAACACAACACTCGGGTGAGCGTTCGATTTCAGCTCCTGAACCAGTAAGATGCAATGACCTCCTGTCACTAATTGCCCTTCATCTCCACCTAAGCAGCGCTGAAACACTGAACCACATTAGTCTGCACCAAGTTTGAAAGAGAGAAAGTAACCACTGTTAAGTTTTCACAAGCCTCCATCTATGCTGCTTTCTACTGTGTGTCTGTTTGACGCTCCAGGGCACACCAAAAGAACCCACACACTCACACACACAAACACAGAAAGGCACACACGTCTGCTGCAGCGCAGTGTACACAGATCTGTTCTACAGGCAATGGGAAAGCAGTCCATAGCCTATTTTTAGGAGGTTTACCTGGGTTTGAAAAACCCACGTGCACATAATTTGGTGGGAAAGTGTTATAAAATTGGCAGGCAAATGCTACTCAGAATTGCAAACTCCTCCTCTAAAGGTACAGAGGTTTTTCTCACTGGAAGAAGTGTTTCGTCTAGAATTGTAAACTAAGCATTTTTAACAGCTCCATCCCGGTATCTTCTTACATCTGCAAATACATCCAATTACAGGGCACCAGCAAAATGCGTTGTCGATTAGTGCTCCCTGATACTGATAATGCATTCTTGCAGGGTGGAGCATTTGATCACTTCATATCAGAAAATTCATTTCATCCCAGCACCCTTCTGGCTTTCTTTTTTTTAAAACAATACTAAAATGCAATAGTAAATCAAAGACCAAAACAGGAGAAAAAAATGCCCCAAAATACAATCTGTCTTTGAGAATATCTACGTGAGTTATCACCGAGCCGTCTTGCAGCATGTGTTGAATTTTATCTTCTTGTAACCAGGAAAACAATACTGGTCTCTGAACTCCTTCTAATTCAGGAGAGGCAGAGACAACAAGCAGAGTATGGCAGCAATAATAAATCCTCCTGAGCTGCAGCCGCATTTACTTTGGAGTGCATTTGCCAGGAAATATCCCGAAGTGTCACGAAATTCCTCCTGATGTTAAGCAGCAGCACCGTTTTGCACAATCACCCACGTCTGTTTTCTGGAAACTGAAAAAAATCCTTCTATTCCTCTGCACCTCCTCCTGCTTTGTGTTCAGTTTAGATTAAAGACGGGAAATCAATATGCTTTACCTGGATTCACCTCATGTTGCACTGTCTTGTATTTTAAAGAGCAGATTTGCCAGATTTCAGTAACACCTTTAGAGCTTTGACTTTGGAAACTTTGCCCAAATTCTCAGCTTAGATACTTTAGGTAAGACAGGATGTTAATTATATCATTTGTGAGTTGAATATTCAGTTGTTCTACTTTCAAATTTCTAAATGACGATGTAGAAATATTGTAATTTCGAAACCATTTTGAAAAAATGAGGCTATAATATGCACACTGTGATAGACGTAACAATATTAAAAATGTTCTTTTTTCATTCTTTTTTCTCTTTGTATAAATTTACATTTTTCTGCAAATTTAGATTCTTTGAAGAAAAAACCCTCAACTGATACTGAAGCACTTGCGTGTTTATTCATAACAATTTCCAAAAATGTGTTTCTGATGTCTGTTCCAGCTGTGGCCGTCCATGAGTGGGGACGCCTCAGCACACTTTACGCACTGTCAACATTTGAGGCTGTGGGCATGTTCATAATTGTCATGGGATGCAGTGTAGGTCTGGTATTTGTAACAGCGTGCATTGACAGTATTATTGTTTTTTGGCAGTGAGAGACTGCAAAAAATTAATATGGAATACTTTTTCTGTTTCTTCCCAAACTAAGTATTTTCTGCATGAATTGAAATATATTGATAGTATTTCTTTGCACGAAAGGTGAACACATTTCTATATTTATGTGCATGTGCACAGTACCCATCCACCCTTGACAATGGGGCTCCTGTGAAAGCCACTATATAATTAAAGCACTTGGTGTTTGGCATATATAATTGACCTTTTCTGCTAATGACGTAATGCCAGCATTTTTCACATTCTGCTGCTGTCCAAACTGAATGGATATTCTATATATGCTTGCAAGTGAACCTCACTCCGAGTTTAGGCCCAGGCACACCAAACCAACAGCAAAGAACTGATGGCGATGAAGGCCAACTGCCGGTGCATGTCGCCTGTGTCTCCACCAAACAGTTGCACTGAACACAACACAAAGAATACATTCAAAAGCCGCATGTACGTTCCCACCTGCATGAGAGGAAATAACTTTCCATAGATGCACTCGATGAAAGTCTGTATTCAACATTAAAAAGACCAGCCAGAGCAACATGATGGATTCAAGACCCTATTAAGCCAGTAACACATTAACATAACCCAATGTTGAAATTAAGGATATTTACTGCGTGCTGCAACAATCTTACCTAATATAACTATTTTGTTTTGATCTCACACCCTCTTGACTTTAGCTGTTTGTTTGCTTTCCTCAGATCAATTTCATTCAGAGATGGGCTCCACCAGCTCCAACGTCAGTTCAACATGTTAAATCGGCCAAAAAAAGCCAACTACCCAACTAGTATCAACAGTGTAGGACACACCATACAAACTAGGGCGACAGACACTCGGCAACGGTGATGCATTGACCGGTGATCCATTGTCAGTCTGGAGTCATTTTAGGACATTTATTTATATGTTAGGGTTTTCAGGACACGTTATTTACATTTTTCAAATACTGCCAGAATAATTTCACAAATCAACACATCTCTAAAACTGATGGACTGATGGACTTTTTATCTTTTTATATAATTTCAGCATGTTCAGAAATGAGAAACATAAGAAACCTTTTCTCTTTGTGTAGTCTGAGGAGAAAAGTACAGCAGGGGACAGAGAGGGACATGTCAGATAAAATAAAAGCAGCATCAGAGCACAACATTGATCTGACAAACAAGACAGAGCCGGAGCCATTGATTAGAAAATCCACTATTAATGACTTTGCCGGGCACAGTACACAGTGTTATTGCTGCAGAATCACAAGAGGAATCAAATCAGGCAAAAGCAAACACAGTTTGGTTTGAGTGACTTTCAGTGTCAATAAATGCATTAAAATATCAGAATGATATTTCGGTCGCAGCATCGGTTACACGTGTGTGAATAAAATATGTGCACAGAATCCCAGGTGCACCGCTTCTTACTGAGCGCTGTATGTAAATATGTTTTAGTGTAAATGCAGATACTGTCGGGTTCCTGGTGTGTGATGCTGTGATGGGGGATGGAGAGAGGGCAAAGTGTGAAGAGGGGGAGGAGGTGTGAAGGTGGGATTGGGGGTGGGGGTGAGGGGGCCGGTTGGAGAAGCTCATTCATCAAGTCATTACGGGAGGTGGCTCCTGTGGTATTTCAGCCTGTCCATCAGAGAAGGAGGACGGGAGGGAGGAGGAGGATGGGGAGAGATTCCCAGAGGAGCATCGGAGCTCTGCCGTCCTTCCTCCATCTTTCTCCCCCCTTCGCTCCCACCTCCTGCTCCCCCTTGGACGTCCCTGCCCTGCTTCTCCTCTGACAGCTCACCTTCTGACTGCTATTACTTCCCCTTCTTCCTCTCCTCCATCACACCGTCTTCCACTTTATCTGCCCCCTCTATTACATCCTCCATCTCTCTCTCACACACTCACCATCCTCCCTCCACATTCTCAGTACTCCCCTCACTCTCTTCCTTTTTACATTTCTCCCGGGAGGCAGCCCTTGACTCTCAGATGTCCCTCGCATGCCAAAAATTACTATTGACATTTCAATTCAGTGGGGTTTTTTCTCTCGCTGCTCTCTGCTGATGCCTTATAGCAGGAGGACATTTACATGTCAATGGGCCAGACAAAAGAGAGGCAGAGTCCTGCTCCCGTGTCCTTAACACAGTGGCTGTAACACTGAATTTGTGGCTTTTGCGGTGATGAAGAGGCTTTGTGTACAGAAAATCTTGATTAGTAAATGGATTATTAATATACAACAAGTTAAATTGGCCTACAATGCCACATTACTTTACCGAGTTATAAAGTATCATCATCTTATTTTAAAATTAATACTCGTTTTGTAATTTGTGGCTTTACAAAATAAAACGTGTCATAATGTCCATGATTAACCACAATTCGCAAGAATGACAACAATAAGATCAACATAGAAAATCTGTAATCTGCCTTCAATGGATGAAAAATAACAATGAACTATAAGTTTCACTTTGTTTGTTGATGTCTGTGTTGCACACGGCAAAAATTCTTCCCCCCCAAAGTTTGTTTATGATTTTGTTGATGGGAAGCCAGTGGGGGATCATTTTTTCCATGCTGTACTACCGACTTCTGAGAGCCCTTATTGCACAGAGATTGAGGAAAGTCCCTTCTTTACTTCACTTTAACTTTTCTGCATTTTATTTTTGCAAAGAGCTAAATAATGACTGCATCGTGCCCTCCCCATGTGTGATGCTGGTATCCTGAAAGCACAAGAGGCATGACGGACATGAGGTGTGACGTAACAGCGTCGGCCTCTAGTGTGACATAAAACATACACATCAGCAACCCTTTCTAAACAATAACAATGCATGACATAGCAATAACAAGCATTTACCCTCCCTGTTACATGGCAGCTAATCTCGTTCTCTGCTCAGAGAGTAAGGAATTCCCAAATACCATGTTTTCCCTACTTGTGGACATTTTCGAGCGCTCCTCTTCTTTGAGTCAGCTGCTAACTGCTTCTGGCTGCTTTTTATAATCTCTGGTGGGTTGCTGGGTCGCTCATGTAAAATGTCATCAAAATGTAACACCCATCCAGCCCATGGTCTTGTCCTGCTGGCTGTCAGTTTTACACGGATGTCGATTCAGTGCTGTGACCAGCTGTCGACTTAAAACTGAGACTACTCCATCTCCCATTATGGGATTGTACCTTTTAAAAAGAACGGCGAGGTGGAATAATGGTGTGAAAATCCCCGCCTTGAGCGGGCAGTGGAAATAGGGCTACTAGTTGGTTATCGTAATCTGTCCCCAGACAGACAGACATATAAACACCCGCTAAAGAACTCAAACTCAAACCAGCCCTTTGCTGCATGTCAGCCCCTCTCTCTCCCCACTTTAACACTTAAGCTTTCCTATATCCAATAAAGGCAAAAAGCGCCCCAAAAAAAGTGACGAAAACTTTACACCAGCCATGACGCCGATTCTCGACTTTAAAATTGGGGTTCAAAGTGGGTTGGCCAAAGGCCTCTGTCCAGTTCCTAAACTTCCTGTTCCCTTGCTCAGTCCAAACCCATCAGCCTTCATTGTAACCTCAACTTCACACCTGTAAAGTTTCATGACTGAATCTGGCACTTTTGTGAAGGTACCGTGGTGACAAAAATCTATCCACAGATTGACATATAAACACCAGGCTACTCAGAGCACTCAAAACCGCCCCTGTGTTAGTCCCCGCTACAATAGATGTCTCCAAGACCACATGTTGCCATGACCACACACACACACACACACACACACACACACACACACACTGAAACCAATACCAGCCTCACTGTCACAGCTGGTAATAACTGACCTTGTCTGTAGAATAATGGTGGTTAAAAAGGCTTTGTGTTGGACTACTGTGGTTGGCCAGTGTGGCTAAAATGGCACCTGAGGACTGACTCGCTGTAGGCCTACCTTATTTTAGCCCTGTCCCCTGTTTGGTCGTGCAGACATGTGGGAAGCTGTCCTTATTGTGGCAATGATGATTTCAACTGGTTGGCTGGGGAATCTGGGGTATCTCCCTGGTAAAGCTCACCGTCAGCAGGAGGAAAGGCATCTGGATAAGATAAGATAGAACTTTGTTAATCATGAAGGAAACACTGTATGATCATGTTTGTCTGCAATGCTGAGATGAAGACATTAACTCATTAAGAATTTGAGAGCAGAAAAAATGAGTCAAAAACAGTTACAGTTACATTTACAGCATGTACAATAAAAGAAAAGATCATAAAGCTGAATAAGTTATTCCCAAATCCTTTTGACCTTGTGTGGGTTATGTGTGGCAAAACAGGAATTAAAGGGAAAGATCGCTGACTGAAGATGAGTGCGTGGTTGTAAGCTGTGTCCCTGCACCTTAATCCTTTGAAATCTGGATCGACATCAGTTTTCTTGTGCTGCATTCGGATGCTTTTCATAAGCATTTAAACCTTTGAAATGTGAGCACATTGGTTTGAGTTATTTCATAAACTTAGAAAAAAAGGCAATCAGCAACGTGAAAAATGTCAAAAAGCATGAAAAATCCTGCAAATTGCAAAAAGTTAGTAGAAAATAAACTACCTGAAAATTAGCTTAAGAAAGAGAGAATCATTAGAAAATGATCAAACTACTAGAGAAAAATTATCAAGGAAAGGGCATACATAATTATCATACTTATGCATTTAAAATTAGGTTACAGAAAAGTTTTTTATTGTTATAACATAACATAACATAACATAACATAACATAACATAACATAACATAACAAAATATAATAATTATTATTATTTTACTTTTTACATGTATTTTCCTGTATTGGTTCCTTACCTTTTTGGTAATAATTTAAGGTAATTTTATTGTAACTTGCTTATTTCGGTTAATTTCGGGTTAAGGTTCACATTGCCTTCTTCCGTGTTTTCAAAAAAAGAAAAGAAAAATCAAGCCAATTTGCTCAGGTCTGAAAGGGTTAAACATAAGAGCTGTTGTTGTGCTTCTGGCCTCATGATGTGTGACTTCAATTGGTTCCATAGTGTCTTTACCATACAAATGGCCTTAAATAGGCTCTGTTCATGCATGCGAGAGCGTGTGTTTGCATGTGTCTTGGTTACTCGCACGTCTGAGTATACTCCCCTCACAAGAGGGTTTTTCAGACATGCATCTTCATTTTTTAAGCTCTGTAAGGTATCACACCACCTGACTGGTCCCGAGGCGCCGGGGCTCTTGCCTTCCTGTGATTATCTTAAAGGAGATGCATTGCATATGTAAATGTCCTGTTTTGGAGAGAGCTGGCTGCTGCTCAAGAGAGGAAAAAAAAAGCCCCTCAGCATTGATTTGCCCTTCTGCATTTAGTCTGGGTTAAGTGTTCAGCTTCCATTTGGACCAAATTCATGCAGGGGTTTGTATAATTATGCCAGAGTCAATCCCCATTACTCCTTGGTGCTATCGAGCAGCTGCTTACTTTAATAAAAACACATGTCAAATTCAGCGAGACGAGCTGCCGTGTATATCTGTGTGTCCGTGTCTGCCAGCGTGCGTGCATATTCCTGTGTTTGCACATAATTTGAATCAATACACACAGGAAGGAGGCATTAAAGCGACTAACCAGTTGCAGGCGGTAGAAGCAGAAGACAGACCTCGTGCACCAAATGTTCTGTCAACTCCACAATCCTTTCAATCAGTGCAACAAAACAACTCTTTCAACATTTGTCTCTTTTTCCCCCAGGACACGATTCCTCTTTTCTGTCTGCTTACTGGAGACCATCAATCTGTAGCCTCTCCCTGTTGCCCTTCTTTCATCATTTCAGGTTTTTTTTCCTTACAATGAGAGCTTTCAAGCCTGACCTTTGTGCCCTTGCAAAGGACCGCTGCGGGTAACAAAGACCGCCAACCAATCAGAGATCACTCTGACTGGCCTTGGGTATGTGAGCCTCATTCTTAATAACACCAAAAAGCCTGAAATGGATTTCTGGGGTAGCTGGTGATAACTCCTCACATTTACTCACATGCAAATATGCCGCCCAACTCTTACTTTGAAGCTGGAATCCATTTTATTTCGTGAGTAATTTAGCGTGTCAGATTCACCTTCTAGATGTTACGACTGGCATACTTATATTAGGACCTGCTGTGTACTTGCTCTGGGTAGCAGCTCGCTAAATGTTTCTGTTTGACATTCCCAATAAATAATGTTTCAACCAAAGCTGTCACACAGGATGGTTTCTAACATTTCGTGGCATCATGCATGCAAGTCAACAGCAAAACGGGAGTAGAGCATTAAAAGAATAGTTTAACTTTTTGGAATAAACACTTTAATATGCTTTCTTCTGGTATCACTGACGTATCTGCCTGTGAATGCGAGTGCACTTATATGGCAGGTGGGTGAGGACATAGATGGGTCCCACAAACAACTGACTTTCAGGCAACAGTTTGGAGTTCACTTCCCCTGTAGATGTTTTTTGTCTTTCTACACCTTACCATGTGCCTCTTTTGCCTAAACCTAGGCATCAACGACTTTTTTGCCTAATCCCCACTATTGTGACAATCCCTGCTTTTGTGTAAACATGAGGACTGTGCTGCTTCGTCTCATAATGTGCATTTGTTGGCATCAACGTAACGGTATCTGGGAGTGTAAACAGTTGTCACAGAAGGATACAATGTCATTTGCATACATTATATCAATTTACCACGGTGTGATTAATTGCAAAAGGTGTAATATGACTCTTAGTGGTTAGCTGGCCTTTGGTCGTTTATGTGCAGCTTTTACAAAGTAATCAAGCAGCGATTGTGCTGGTTCATACTGCAATGCTGAAAATGTGAATAATATAGAATAGTTTTTTTTATTTCTAAGTACGTGTCCAAAAGGATTATGAACTCCAAATCTGGTCTCTGGATTTATGGGGTGTTGTATAGAGCTGAGGAGTTCTGACAAGGGACAGCAGTTTTATGTGTGTGCATATTTTGGAGAATCTCTAGTGCAGTATACATGGCTGTCTGTGTGAGCGTCTTTGCGATTATACTGATCCAGTGGAACAGAGAGTGAATATCACTGATGACGAGAGAATTTACATACATGGAAATAGGGCAGAGAGTGTGCAGATGGGTTGCTGGCTGCAGTAAATGCAGAGTAGCTGGAGTTCAGGGAAATATCTGTGTATCAGGGAGATCTTTGTGAACCTGTCCTTTTTTCCCTGTCTGCCACTGGAGACAGAACTGCAACTAATCACATTGAAGGTGAAGTGCAGAGCAGCCCGATTCATCTGCCTGTCGCAGGTTTTCATACTGCTGCTCCTCCTCTGGTTTCTCACTACACTTTCCATCATCAGAGGTTTGATGTCGCTGTAGGCGCCCTAAGAGGTTTAAACTGCAGATTAAATAAGATTAAGATAAATAGAGCCAATGTCTTATAGGTGAACAGTATTTGTCATTATGACATCAATGTAATAAATCAATACTATCTGTCATTTAAGTTATGTTATCAAGTTAGAAGCTTTTGGGGAGATGTTTGTGGTTTCCTCACCAGGAGGGGGAATTTAAACTCTTAAATCAGATTATTGACACCAAAACCAGCTTTTTTTTGGACAGACATATTACTGGTTATGCACATTCAAGAACATTTTACATGTTTTTGAACAATTTTTGAAATGGGTCCAGTAGTGAGGAAGACTGCTGCAGCAGGCAGCAAACATAACATGCTGCAATGTAACCACTAGGGGCATATGCAATATCCACTGGCATCCACTGGAAGTGCTTGTTTTTGGCTACTGACAGGCTTGTATTGTATTGTGTTTGATAACATCATGTAAAGGATTCCTACAGAGATAGACCTTTTTGGATAATTTCTTGTGAAGCTGCTCATTGCCTTTCATGTTTTTGATTTAAGATTATGCCAATTTGCTCAGGTTTCAAGGGGTTAATATGTCACATTAAGAAGGTTTTGTTTGACAACAAAAGAATCGGGGGAAGAACTGCAATTTCAAACTGGTACACCATGAAAGTCAGCTGACCATGAAATAACAGGGCTTATGTCAGAAGAATCATCATCCAGACTGCTATCTGAGTCTCAAAAAACATAAAACACAACTCTGATATTTAAGACAAAATAAGGCTTTCGGGAGGTCAAATTCAACGCAGAAGCAGCAAAATCCCAACAGCGACCTCAGACTTGTCCTTTGGGGTCAGGAGGAGCCCGTCAACCTCTACTCCAGGAGCAAGAAGACCAATTACTTTACTGCCTCTTATCCATTTTTATTTCCAACATCCTGATCCCCTTTGTTTCATCAGGTTAGCGAGCTAAGGCTAATTAGTGAGTTGCATAGCAACAAGAACAATGATGAACGCTCCCTCAACTCTTTGCTCTCTCTGTTGCTAGTGAACCTCAGCGCTGAGCTTTGTGCAAGAGGCGGGAAAAAAAACCTCCCCCGATCAAATCACAGCCATTATGATGGTCATCACTCTGTCTCCCTGTAACCCAGTAGCTCCTGAAATATGTGATGAATGTTTTCTGCATTCATATAGATCTACTCTGCTCCTGAATCTCTCTTCATCTATTTTATTCCTGACAACCTCTGCAGCGCCATAATTACTAGAGATTTAATTAGTCAGAGAACAAAGGCAACTTGACCTTCTTCGCAGGTTCACTATAGTTGTGTACATCATACAGACGGTAAGCAGTTGTTTGATATTTTATACCAGCTTGTGTTTTTTCCGCAAAATAAACTAACAAGCTTCAGACCTCTAGTCCACACATGCAGATCAGCACCTTAATGTAAAGTCATATCAGAGTTATTTACCATGTTTATGCCAGGAAACACAACTTTCTGCTGCTTTCTCCGCTCTAGAGGAGACAGGGGGGATATCGTTGCTATCTCCCTCGCACTCACAAAGACAGTAATTACACAGAAGGCCATTCAATTAACGGAGGCCGTGCACCTACATGGCTCGTCACAAAAAAAAAAAGAGAGCGAAAAAAAGAATCATGGCTAATTAAATGATTAAAACCTGCGCTCGAGGCCACAGCAACGACACACAGAGGAGGGGAGACGCTGCGGGTGAGAGCCAACCTTCAGCTGAATACTCTGATCAGAACCTGACAGACACAACATACACGAAAAAGCAATTAATAGAGTTTATAGACTTATTGTGCTTAGAAAAGTTTGATACCACCAACATCTCATGGCATATTCAAAAAGGCCAAATGTCCAGTTGGTGCAGCAGGTGGATGAATATGATCCTGATAGTCTTCACAATAAAATGACATGAGGGAAAAACAGCTTGAGTGTTACTGATCTGCCACACATATAATCAAGATTTACTGTATTTATGTTTATTCAACATAAAACACTTAATTAAACCTGCTATATATGGCGGTAATGGGCAGGAGGGGGCAGCAGGGACAAGAAACAGTGTAAATAACTTTTATTGCCTTTAAAGTTGACATAGTGTACTTGTGACCAAACAGTTACTTATTTACACATCTAGCAGATATGGCACATTGTTAGCTTTTATGTTTTTTTGGCAACCTTGTCCCCTAGAAATCATGTATATATTAAACTTATTTGAAACAACAATTTCAACAATGTTGTTGACTAATATAATGTTGATGCTTAGCATATAAAGTTCACAGACTACCGATATAATTTCTGCTTGACGTAGGAACTGAAACATCATTAATAAACATTTTATTGTTATGTTTAAGAAACACTAGACACAATAGACTGGCCAACGAATAAGTCCTAAAATCTGAAACAAGCTAGCATTTCAGCACTTCGTCTACAATTTATTTTTTGAATGTTTTTTTTGTTAGATGGCTGAAGTACGGCCTGTGGTTAACACTAGTTTAAGGCACTTCCAGGTACATGGTGCCGCTCTGTGAGCGACCTTTTGCATCTACCTATGACGTTTTAGGTATCCTTCTGCGTCAGCTGTTTATGTTCCAGGATGCCCTTACAGTGATGTCAACAAACGCACATGGTGAGATGAAGCAGCATGGACTGTCTCAATGGTATCATAAATGTTTGTTTACAAAAGAACTTATTTTCTACAATAATCCCAAATCCAATGGAAAAATCCTATAGGCTTTTTGATGAGGGAACCAGGACCACGCTAACTTCCACATCAGCCTACAAAAAATGTCATCCCTGGGGCACTCTATGGTAAAAACATATATCTAAGATTCAGTGTCTGCACACAGTTTACAACATGGAGGTCGCTGAGATAGCGGCGAGCAGATAGCGCTACTAAAAGGCTGATGCTTCCGTCACGATATAAGCAGAAAAGGCCATACGAGCGCAGTGCAGAGTGGTGGTGATTAGTTAGCCTGTGGGAAACACACGAACATGCATGCAGGTCAGGACCAGCTACTACAACAAAAAACAGAGAAGCTCTGATTCCAACATACACAGAGGACATGACTTCATTCTCTGCTCAGGATGCCTTTACTCCACTATATCTTTACAAAGCAAATACTGCTTTGCTGCTATATTAATGCTCTGAATGTTGCATAAAGCTCCATTAAGTTTAGGAGAGATTGTGGTTTTGGAGTGTGTAGAGACTTGAAGCAGCAAACAACATTAAACCTTAACCAAAGTGCCTCTGTTGCCAAACTACAGACGGGACTCAGGAAAACAAAAGCCTGTCTCTGGAGCAAAAGTCTGGTGATTTGTAAAGCCGCCATCCATCTGTAACTCAGTGGAAAAATGTAGCACTTCAATCAAATCAACGATGACTGTGAACATAATTCAGGCAGTGATTAAGTATATCACCACAGCATAATTAGAAAACCTATTTTAGTAATATATAAATGCAATTTCTCGGAGTTCACCGGTGGTCGTTAACTTTGTCTGTCTCCTGTTGAGCACTGGACGGGCAGCGTACAGTTGTTTTTTTTTTAGAGCTTTTTCTCAGAGAACAGCTGCCTGCAGTTGATGGAAATTAAGCTGATGAAAGCAGTAAACAATAACAATCTGAAGAGCCAAAACAATGAGCAGAAAGATGGTAATTTGTTCCATAGTGCTGAGAGAGCTGCAGAATCAGGTGATAATTATCTGTGAGACTGCCACTACAAGCGACCTCTCTCACATGACATGCAGTCATTTGATCCAGTGTTAATTTGGTGTGAGATGGGACATGAACTGAGGTCACTAGCGTTGTGTACAACAACGTCATGCTCCCTCAGCCTCATTATTAACAAGACCACGAGAGGTCAGTTGTCAGGAAAGCATGAACATAAGCAGTTTTATAATGAAGCCGTGTTGTAAAAGGGAGTCAGAAACTGCGATCCTCCTCCTCCTCATATGGGTCTGTATCTAACGATTATTGATTAAAGTCAGCGGTGAGGTGGCTGTTCTCATCCGAACTCGTCACATGGCGCCGCTCTGTCAGTGACCTTCTTCATCTACTTATGATGTTTTAGGTAATCTTATACGTCAGCTGTTCACGCTCCGGGCTGCCATTATAGTGATGTCAACAAATGCACATGGTGGGATGACGCTGCACAGTCCTTATGTTTACACAACAGCAAAGGGCAACCAATGCTGACTTTCAAGATGGTTAGGATTAGGCAACAAAGTCACAGATGCTTACGTTTAGGCAAAAGCAACACATGGCAAAGTGTAGAAAAACCTTATATCCACACAGGTTGTTTGTGTGACCCATCAACTTGCGCACCTTATATTTCGTGGTTACCAGCAGCGTTATATCCCAATGGTGTCCTTTAGCATATCATGCATACGTAGCTGGTTCTGTCCAGCTGCTATCTCAAGTGACGGCGCCTGCACATGTTGCATGTGGACGTGTCCGGTGCCGTCTGGCCGTCCACCGGCGTATAACAACAACGCCACCAAGTGAGAACGAGCTGGTAGGTTACTGAGGAGGAGGTGGGTATACTATGTGTGTAAAAATGCCAGTTTTGCAGTTTATGGCTTGCGTGTTAATTAACAATTGTTACATGCATTGTTCTTTTCAAAATACATTACCATTTTCACAGAAAATGTACAGTTTCCACTTGCTATGCGCATACAGTATTTTTCAAAATTAACTTAAAGAATAAGTTTGACACTTTATTTTAAGGTTTATCTCTTCAAGTTTAGACAACAGGGAGTGATCTGCAGCTCACCTGGTAGAGTGTGTGCTTCATATAGGCTGATTTCTTTGCAGCGGACCGGATTATTTCAACCCAAAGCTCTTTGCTGCGTGTCATCCCCCCTCTCTCTCCCAACTATCCTGTTTGGGAAGAAAAGAAAAAAGAAATTCTTAAAAAAATACAACTTCTTCTGATTTTTGTAGATTTAAAATATATATACTCTGTTGTTAAAAAGGCATTACATTTGGTGAAGAGCACATTATGACAGAAAATATAGAAATAGAATACAGAATACAGAAATCGGGACTTGACTTGGGACTGGGCAGTCTTAATGTGGGACTTGAATGCAAAGACTTGAAAAGAGTTCTCCCACCACTGGCAATGACTGATATGTCATTTTATGGAACATTTTTATCTAATTTGTTGCAGCTTTGCCATGAAATTAAATTTCTCATTAAGTCAAAAATGTGTGTTATGAGGGAAGGTTTCTAATAAGGTTTTGGTTTAATAAAGCCTGTTAATAATGTTGCATTTTGTCTTTCACGTCCTAGTTTCGTGTATGAAGCATTCACACTTGAAAGAGCTACTCAAGAAAAAGTACTTCATTCACCTGATAGACTTCAAACGCTTCCACATTCTCTGGTCAAAATGTATTGAAATTCACCGTGCGCGGAGGAGAAAGGAGAGCGGCTGGATAAACAACTGTGACACAGAGGTTATCATACTCAATTAAGCCGCCATCGCCGAGATAGAAACAGATCTTTTGTCATGTGAAGGCAGAGGGCCGAGGGCGAGGCGGTGTCTCATGTCGAGTGGCTGCTGTTAACTCCCAGGGCAAACACAATTGACACTGTGTGCCAACTATAACAGCTGTAGTGCGTCTGAGTGAGCCTGAGTGTGTGTGTGTGCTAAAGTGTGTGCCAGGGGTTTGCGTCATTGGAGTAAAGGAAGAAACACTGGCGCCAACTGACTCTTTCACAGGACAGAAGGAGAAATTCCACGGGATTAAAGAAGAAATCCTCCTCAGATACTCTTACGCTGTCACTTCTCATCAATTTTTGATTTTGTTTGCAGCAGTTTTTCTGTGAAGGAATGCTGTGCGGTGCCAGAAATAAGGACATCTTTACCCTTTTTGTGTTGTGACTGAATTGCTGCTTTGTTACTGAGCTAGATTCTTTTTTTGTCTTTTTGATAGCTCCAAGATTGCTGGTTAAAATCAAATTAGGTTTGTTAAAAATGCCTTGGAAGTCCTTGGAAGTTTGTCATGTCAGTTGTTTTCCATGTTTCAGTATAGCCCTGAAACTCAGAATAAATAAATAACTCAACAACAAGAAGACAAAGTCTTCAAAAATTTAAATATTTACTTGAAACTAACAAACTGAAATCTGATTGCATTTAAATTCCTACTTTTTTGGTGTCATCACTTTGCCTCTTAGAGTTCACTACATTTCCCAAAATGCAACAAATGCATTATCCACAATGGTGCAAGAAGTACTCAGATCCTTGCTCCATAACAAGTACATTCTGCATCTAAAATATTACTTAAAGTAATAACTTTTTTTTAAAAAGTCTGTGAAGTCACCTTCTTTTGCTGAATGAGGTAACACAAACATTTGTATTTTTATGAACTGGGTGTCTGTGGAGACATTCTGGGAAAAAAATCGCAAGCGGCACACGAACCAGCAGTAGTTAGTGCGCCAGATGGAGGTTTGCAGAACTACTACAACAGGCCTGGTCTTCAACTCATGTCACACAGCTGACACTGTTTGGACCTCTGGGACTGAGATCCAAAAAAACACACCTGCATTAACTGCTTATCGCCATAGGTGCCGCCAAAGACTATTAAACAGAGATCTTCCAGACTGTATCTGAACAGTACAAAAGTAGTACAGACTAGCATGAAATTAAGTAAACATAAAGAAATAAGAAGCATTAAATGGAAATACTCAAGTTACCTTAAAATTGTACGTAAGGTGCTCCATATGACATTCAGAAGATTAACATAGCAAAACCACTATTTGCTATGTGAAGATATAGTAGAGTAATGCCGTCTAGAGCAGAAAATGAAGTCACGCTACCTCTGTGTGTTGTAATTCAAGTTTCTCTGTTCTTTTTTTGGTAGCCATGCATGCACGTGAGTCCCTGCGAGTGTGTATCACTGGCTAGCTCCACACTGCTCTGCACTGCACTCATGCGGCGGTTACCGCTGACAATACTGTCTTGTATGGTGAGACTTTAGATTTAGAGCTTTTGGGTCCCGTCACCTGATGGCAAAAGATATTTGCCAGTAAACTTACCGTGTGAAAGAGATGTCTGTAAATCAGAGGATAAACCCAGATATTTTGAGTATCATAACCCTAAAAAATGGGTTGTTTCAATATTAGGATGTCATCCATTCCATCTGAGAAAGTCTATAAGAGACACGTGATTAGGCCGTTTTGCTCGGCCACTTTCTCTATGAGCTCAATGATGCAAAAGGTCCGGATCATTTTATACCCAAGAAGTCAAACTTTTTTGGTTTCCTGCAACACTAAGCAACTTTCATATGAATGAATTGGGCTCTGCTGCCAACACTGTATCCTGTTTATAAATATGAAATAATTCTACTTTGATGGATGATCGATCATTATATCTTCCAAATAAACAAGTCAACAAGTGACGACACATCATTTACATTAGGAACACACAATATTACACGCAACAGTGAAATACTCCTTGAAATGCACACATCATTGTTACATTTTTTTAATTGCATAATGAAAGTAATTGCATGTAATTCAGGTGTGGAATTAATATTTATCTGCGATAAACTCTGGAAATCTATACGTTTTTCTTTCTAGTATTAAATGGGACATGAATTACAACCCAATAAAAACAGTTGTACAAAACTACCCTTCCCAGCAGAAGTACATTTCATAGTTTGTTAAGTGACTTTGTGGGACTTTTTGTACAACTTCTTTCTGTTTTTCTCTCAAATTATTATAACATTATCCCAAAACGAATTATAAGCAGAACCAAAACCAGAACTGATTACAATTAGTTGCCTCAGACCACACAGAAAAGACTGAATGTACCTCAGGCTCCATGGTGTATTCAGGGTGACTGGAAGCATCCAGCTGGGCCTCAGCTGCTGGGCCTGTTCACGGTGCAGGCTGGGAAACACTTGTTTTTTTTCCATCCAGTTTTTGCCAAACCTCTCCGAGCGTGCCCTCTCGACCCTCCCAGTGCCGCGGTTGGCATCCTCGGGCTGTGGCTGCACCCTCCCAGCCAACACAGCCATAATGCTCCCCCATATGGCAGACAGCAACTCCTGCTGAGGGACTCCTTCACTCCTATTAATACACACAGTGTAATAAAGGGCTCAATTGAATTAATCAGCTTGAAGACATTAATCAGACATTAATGAAGTATTGACCTCTGCACCGCACTGCTGTTCACGGTTTCTGCCTGCCTGTTTACGTCTAGAGTCGTATCGACCTGCTGCTCCGTTTCTTGGAAGATTTCTCGTTTGTTGTTGAGAATTTCCCGCTTTTCGCTAAACCGGCATTAAAGCTGCAGACTTTTTTTGTACAATGAGCCAACAGCAGTGGCTTCAAGGAAGCAAACAAAGGCACTCAGAAGGAAAACCATCAGATCTCTTCAACACAAATACATATCAATCTTTATGAAAGTTCATTCTCAACCTTGGGTATAACAGTTTGACAAAATCTTCAGTGTTTGAGTGTTTTATTCTAACATGATATGCAGTTAAAAAGTGGTGCACCTGTTTCTGTGCAGTTGCCTCACTATTTTGGTATTTCATGCTTTTGTATAATCGGCAATCCTCGTGTGTTGTCAGGTAGCCGAAAAAAAGGGCATCGATAAATTGTTTCAAATGTCTGATCCATAATGGTTGGAGAAATTTCTTAAGTTTTAGGGGGAAATGAACTCTTAGTGAAAAATGAAGAACTGAACCACCATAATAATTGCAAATACATGTTAGCGATACTATTTTTGCATCACTATCAGTACTTTCCTATCCAATACTTAATTCATAAATAAAACGAAGGTGGAGGACAGAGAGAGGGGAGTGCAGCAAGTCTGAGGGCAACTGCGGCAAATGAAGGTAAAGCAGATGATAAGAATCCGACCTTAACTTTAGGCCAGGACGGATGCTGCTTAACCCTTTGAAATCTGTATCTACATCAGTTTTCTTATGCTGTATTCACTTGCTTTTCACAAGCTATTTAACCCTTTGAAACTAGAGCAAACCCGTGGCTGCTGCAGCAAGAACACACGCTCTAAACTCTGTTAATTAGTCTGAGCGTCTAATAAATCTGTGTGTGTCTTTACTCTACTCCATAATCACTGTTGCACTTTTGAACTGTTGCATTAATGTTTTTTTGTTTTTGTTTGTTTATTGTGATAGGTCCATCAAATTGCTGTTGTTTTCTTTGTAACTTGTGTTCAACCAGAACAGGTTCACAAGCATTTCACTGCTCATTGTAGTTGTATGATTGCGTAGGTGACAAGTAAAGCTGAAACTACGTTGGGGTTGAAAGTGCGATGCCTGTTACACAGATGCTAAGTGGTGCCCCACTGCTTGGGCAGCAGTATCTTGGACACTGCCCAAGTGGCATATTTTGACACCCTGGGGGTGAAACCAGGCTGTGCAGACACAAAAGCATTACTTGAAGCCTGACAGGATGGATTTTTGTGTGATCACATGATATTGCAAGAAGCTGCCATGCAAGGTAATCTTGTTAAAGTACTAAATTCATATGCAAAATAACAGTTTTTAATACACTTTCTTTAGAATTAGGGACAATAAAAGGTTTAACAACCCATTTTTCGATCAAATTATCTGTCAAAAAAAAGGAACATATTAATGGTACCCTGTATTTTCTAACGTGTTGATGTGGAGATTTTCCAATCAGAGGAAAAGAGACACCGACGTATCCGATTATGAAGGATTCTGATTGTCCGTTAAGCACTGTTCTTGATTGGTGAATAATGGAACAATACCGCCCAACATCTGTAATTACGGTAATTTCCTAAACACCACACAAACTAATCAATGAGGTGCTCACAAGAAAGGAGAGAGACGGGAGAGCGAAAATCGGGAAGGAGGTAAATTATATACCATTACACAAATGTACCTTTTGTCTCTGCGGCGATGTAAAGAAACAGCGGAGCCACTAATCATCTCCCGCCATTCAGCCGATCCACTTGTGATAATCATGCATTGTTAGCAAGGTTGGAGGGTCAATTCTCTTCCGGCTCAATCAGCTCTGAGAGATTCCTTTAAAAGTCAGAACGTAAAGAGAAATGACAGCATCAATCCACTCTGCTGCAGAAATAATTAACTTGAAAGACAATTATAAAAGCGTTACTATTAGCCAATGAGCTTTCAATTTAATTTGATCAAATTTTGACATTTGGAGATGACTACATTAAAACTCAATGCCTGCTGGATATATATATATATATATATATATATATATATATATATATATATATATATATATTCACATCTCTGCCCGAAAATACTTAAACCCAGTATGTCAATTTTGATTTTACAGAAGTTTATTCATCTCCACTTCCAAATATATTTCGCAAATAAACCCCAAATAATGTAAACTGCAAAAGTAAAATATTTAGTCTAAAGAGATAGTAAGTAAGACCACATGGGAAAGATGAGCGCATGGAAAGCATGAGCCTGCATGACTCCGATTTAGAGAATTATTTCATACCAACTCCACTCGTGCCAAATGAGCTCCAGATTACAATAATACCACTGGCGGGCAATTAAGTCCATATAAACACTGCATGCAGAGTGCTGGCACCAGAGTAAGCCACACACACACACACACACACACACACACACACACACACACACACACACACACACACACACACACACACACACACACACACACACACACACACACACACACACACACACACACACACACACACACACACACACACACACACACACACACACACAGGTTGACGCTCAGACTCTGTCAGCCTTCACCGTGTCTTGCCCCGTATCCATCAGCGGCAGACGAAGGCTAACCTGACAAACACCCAATACCACCAGCAGCTGCCTGCACAAGGATAATTAATACAGCCAGCAATTTGGCAGAGCTATAAACGTCCTGAAGCTGAGACATGAGAGGGTGACTAGTGAAGAGACTATCAGCGACAGAGAGAGAGAGAGAGAGAGAGAGAGAGAGAGAGAGAGAGAGAGAGAGAGAGAGAGAGAGAGAGAGAGAGAGGCATTGATAGGAAACAACAGATTTCTCTGACAGACACATTAATAACACAAACTTAATTGTCTCTGTCAAAGGAAAAATCCACTTTTTACCCCTTTAAAACCTGAGCAAATTGGTTTGATTTCTTTTGAAAATATGGCTAGAAGGCAAGGAGCAGCAAAAAAAGAAAAGTATTTATAAATACTTTTAAATATAAATAAAAATATACAAAACAATATATAGATAAAAAGACAAAGAAAATAACCTGAAAAAAGTGGAGAAAATAAAAAATAAATTAATTTTTCTCTGTATCATAATTTTGAATACAAAGGTATGATAATTAAATATATAGTTTTCTGGAAATTTCTCTCTATTTTTCAAAATAATATTCTAATCATCTCCCCCCTTGTAATAAGAATTTTAAGGTCATTTTCTTGTTTTTTTTTTTTTTTTTAGAAATTTCTTGCATTTAATGGGACATGTCTAGCCAAGCTGGTCCTTGCTTTTCCCCCCATATTTTTCCACTAAAAAAATCAAACCAATTTGCTAAGGTTTTTTGGAACACAGCACAAGAAAATGTCAAACCAGGTTTCAAAGAGTTAAAAATCTTCAGTTAATTCTCTGTAGATAATAAAAGGTGACAGGAGCATCTCTCATTGTGAAAGAACATCTTTTTTTTAAATTGTAGGTGTTAACAACAGCATTGGCATGTGTCTGATTCTTTGCTAAAAAAAAGAAGTCAGAAGTAAAAGCCAGTGTACATAAAAACCTTTAACTAAGAAGCATTTATTCATTCACACCTCTGACTGTCTTCTTCTCCATGGTAACGCCGGCTCAGGCTAATGATTATCACAATATTTAGAGCAGGGGTCGTCAACTACATTTGTCCAAGGGCCAGATTTCCTCCACGCAGACACTGTGGGGGTTGTACTTTTGCATAAAAATAAATGCATTCATTAGATCTAATAAGCCTCTCATTGTTTAAAAAATTAAAGGAGCAGTGTGTTAGATTTTGTGGCACGTAGCGGTGAGGATCGCACATTAAAACCAGCTCAAACTTCTTGTTAGATTTTCTCAAGTGTTCAGGAGGTTTTGACCAGGTGTGCAATTATCCATAGTGGTCTCTTCCTCTTCAGAGCAAACGGACCTGGTGATTAAAATGGCCAAAAACATTGAAGAAAGCAGCTTCATGTTAATATTCATTGTTTTTCGGACACTGTGCAGCTTGTTGCAGATGGCACATTAACCCATCGCTGCCAATGTGCTCACCTATTTTCTCTGACAACTCAAGATCCAAATGTTCAGGAGGTTATTTGGCGAGATCCAGTAAATTAAACCAGAAAAAAAAAATAACTAAAGCAGTAGCAGATTAAAAATCAATGTTTTTCCAATGCTGTTTGGCTTGTCACGGACGGGCTGCTAACTACAGTGATCCGGCCCTATCCTGCTCGTAACTGGATCAGATGGGTGTACGGACATGAACTCAAAACTGCGGGTTAACTTTTCCGATTGCGACTGTGCAGACTCCAACTATGTCATCATGGCAGGACCTGTATACGCAGTATTTCTGTTCATCTTTGTTTCGTGAAAGAAAGTAAAGACATGTTGTCCATTTGTATATACAGTCAATGGCTGCAACCACCAACACATCTTACATTTCCACGATTATTAAATCTGTAGATATTTTCCAGATTAATCACCTAATTTAAAAAATTGCCATCACCATTTCCATGCTCTAAAGTTGACTTTTTCAAATAGCTTGTTTGTCCAAAATCATCCAGTATTTAATATTCAGTTATATGTAACAGAAAAGCAGCAAATCCTCACATTTTTTGAACAAATAAATGTCAGAGAATGTTTGCCTTATGCGTGATTTAAAGGTCCTGAGTGTAGGATTTAGGGAGATTCACTGGCATCTAGTGATGCAGATTGCAACCAGCTGAATCTTCACCAGATTTCCCTTAGTGTTCCTTGTTCAGGAGGTTTTCACCAGGATATGAATTACCCTCAGAGGTCTCAGACAAGGTGATTGAAATCCATGAAAACAAAAAAATAAAGCAGTTTCACTTTAAAAACATCTGTGTTTTTCCGACACTGCTCTTTGCAGGGGGGCTGCTAACTACGGTGGCTGACCCAAAAAAGCAAATGGTCTGATCTAGAGACCCGTCTACCCGGGATGCCCTTACGGTAATGCCAAAAAATACACATGGTGGGATGACGCAGTCCGTTACCGTGATGTAACAGCACGCAGAAAGCAGCATGGTCCTTATGTTTACACGACAGCGCGGACTGTCATGATGGTTATGATCAGACAACAAAGTCATGGATGGTTAGGTGTAGGCAAAAGAGGCGCATGGTAAAGTGTAGAAAGAAAAACACGCACACATCCACAGGGGAGGTCAACTTTGAACTCCCACACGAAAGTTGGTTTTGTTCAGTTCCGTCCGGTTCCATCTGGTTCCATCTGGTTCCATCTGGTTCCATCAGGTTCCGTCCAGCCGCATTCTCATCCAGCGCAATGTAGCTGTGTCCCTGCTGGACGCGGAAGGTGACTTTTGGCATCATACTCGTAAGCCGAAAGCACTGAAACAGCGGCACTATTTGACGAGTTCGTAATGAGAATGGGCTGGTCATCTTTTTCTGGCACAAAGCAACATGGGCCTTATGTTTACACAACAGCACGAGCTGCCACGATGGTTGGACCTATCCACCTCCCCAGCCGCCTGCCCTATAAGCGTACTTGCACTTATGTTATGTGGTTACCAGCAGAGTTATTATCTGACGCTGTCCTTCAGCGTTTCATGAACATGTGATCCGTTCCATCCGGCCATTGCATGTGGACGTGCCTGGTGCCATCCGGCCATCCGGCAGTGTACAATAACAACATCACCAGTTCTGTCCCACCATGTTATCATCTGACCATGTCTGGCCGTGTTCTGGTTGGACCAAGAAGGTTCCACGCCAAAAGCATTGACAGAGAATGGGTTAGGGCTACTGCAGAAACATGGCGGAGGAAACACTCCCTATACAGATATAAATGACTCATTCTAAAGATAACAAAAACATGACAATTCGTATTTTCAGGTGACTATACACTAAAAAAAAACACACATTTTTACATTATATTCCATTTCTACCAAATATATCCCCCTAAATCCTACACACTGAACCTTTAAGATTCTGACATTTAGTTTAGGATCATGTGACATTCGAGTATTAACTTGTCATTAGCATGCACGATGTTAAAGTAGCATTTAATGTTTTCAATTAGCATTCTAACGATAAGCATGTAATTTTGAAATTCTAGCACATGAACATGTGTTAGTAAATTAACAGGGAGATGTTTAGCATATCTAACATTTAGCATGTTAGGGAGTATAGATGGACTACGTCGTGCAGTATATAAGGACCTATATCAAATGGATTGCAGAGACACAACATGTGCAGCATTAAAGTGCCCGTATGCATTCACACCCACACTAAGAGGTTGAACGAACACAGCAGAGCCGAAGCAGCCGTGTCTCCTCCTGCTCATCTGTGGCCTATGTTAATATGATTAGACTGGATTATGGTAATGTGCAGGGGGATCTGGTGGGTGTGGGGCGATGCTTTGCTGCTCTCGTTTCGGGGAATAGTTAATTGGTTGGGTTTCTTTGATGTCGTGGTGATGAGAGAAGGGGGTTGGTGGGAAAGGCTGGCAAAGGCGCCCCACAACTCAAGCCCATTTTATTTTTGGCCTACGAAGGATCTGTGCTGGCCAGTGTTGAAAAGGAATGAAACCTGATGAAACCAATGAGAAATGATGCAGATCTGGAGCCGAAACATTGTGAATATTCAGATAACAAGTCTGGAGGAAAGGCAAGCCTCATTTTTATTCTCTCCTGCTGAGTGAAGCAAGTCAAGTCATCTATTGATCTGAGTTTTGTTTGTGATCTCTTAAAGGCTCTTTAAATCTATTATTTTTTACTTATGAATAAATAAATGATTATTTGCTGTAGCTGAGAAAGTCCTTAATATCTGCTCTTAAGAAATGTTGATCGCCTTCTCAGGTATCCTTGGTTGATAGTACCAGTAAAGTAAGAAAGATGCTGCATCTTTACTTTAGCTTTTTTGGGCCACATAAGTATTCATGTCCTTTCTGGGCCTCATCCACTGATATGTGAATAAAATGTTCTTACTTTGCAGGCAAAAAAAAGTGTGCATGCAAAATTATCGTCAAACTCATGACACGTGGACAAGCCAATTTTGTTTTTTCCATCATCAGTAAACGTTAATCAGAATCGCTCTAAATTGACAGGCGCACGTCCACTATTTGCAATCAGCACGCTGCCACACCGCCATCTTTCTATAGAAGGAAATACAGACACCTAAAGGGTGTATGATGGAGAGAGCGGCGCTGCTGTCAGGCCAGCGTACATCTCTGCTGCTTCTGATCTTACGAGGCAAATTTATGGCCATCATTACAGACGCCGTCATCCCAACCGCAAATGTTTGATTTGAATCTTGTTATGAGTAAAATCTCGTTGTGCTCCAAAAATAAGTAATATAATATAATTATATGTAATATAAGGGACTATCTGTGTAATTTTAGCATAGACTGTACAAATAATTGATGTAGTTAACATTTGGTGAGTGGAGCACCATTTTTGAAGCCTCAAGTGTGGCATTTTGGCCATTTCCGCCCTGTTTTTTTGGAGCCAGAAGTGAACATTTGGTCCATGTTGTATGTTACAGAGTAGATAATATTTTACCTGACATGATAACTGCCAAGGATGAAAAGGTAAACATTTCATAGTTTGGCCAATGCATCAGTGAATTACTGATGTTTGAAATATTGTTGCCTAAGTACAACATATTTTTTTTTTTTTAAATGTAGTTTTAATATGCTTATTGTAAAGTTGTGTGTGCACATTTTCTAGGAGAGTCATCATTTGTGCTTATGTGTGGTTTGAGGCTGCTGCTGCTGTTGGGGGGCTCATCCTGAAGTCCATCCCACATTCCTCTCAACAGTTTTGACTGTGTTCGGTTTTAAGTTGTTCCGACGGCACCGGGGAGTCGACTGTTCAACCTCCCTTGTCTTCCGTCTTTGAAAGAGCGAACACCTGAGTGCAGGCCGGGGCTGAGTGGGTGTTACAAATAAACAGCAGCCTTCCAAAACTACGCCACCAGTTCTTGCTGTAGTTCTAACGTCGTCTTTTCAAACAATTTCAAATAAACCTCACAGCTGGAGAAGTCAACAGTGTGCAAAAAGTTTTACATTTCAGCTTAAATCATTTTTGTCTGCACAGTCACAGCAGGGAAAACGCTGCTGCTGATTTACTGCCTTTATATTCATGTGTGGGTCAGGACTTTTAAACATGTTGCTCTTCTGGCCTCAGTACAATCAGGACCAGCAGGTGTTCTGCCTGTAAAGGCACAACACCTGCTGGGATACTGGGCTGTGCAGATAAGTATACATTTATATACTTTAGACAAAAGTATACAAATGGCTCTTGTATGTAGGCCAAGTCTGCCTGCAGCTGTTTCCAAACCATTAACAACAACAATATTTGTATGAAATGTGCTTATACAAATTTTGCTAATGTCAAAAGAGCAAAATGTAAATGTAGGAATTGAGATAGAAATGATAATAACTTATTATTTATGAACAGTGTTCAGGTTACAGAAACTTAAAAAACAAGTGAATGGAAAAAAAAAACTGTAATGCATCTTTGGCTGTTAATCATCACCAAGGTGCACAGTTGGCTTCCTTTACTTTGCCGTTACATGATAATGTATCAGGTTTACAACAAGTGGTGTCACATGACAATCATACAGCAGCGGTTTGTCCAAGAAATGTGGACTCAAATCACCTCACTTGGATTAGAGTCATGCATGCGCTGACTACATTTTAAAAAAAAAAAACCCAAAGAATTATGACATCACTTGGACTTTTTGATCTGAGCCTGAACATGACAAAGTATACTGATATTTGTTTGAATCAATCTGACAACATGTACTCACATTGTTGAGGGGGAATGAAAGTTGCGTTTGACTAAGGACTCTGCAGCAAACAACAGAAATTAACGTGTAAAACATGCAGGAATGACAAATTATTAATGCGTTGAAAACCAAAGCACACCTCATAATTTTAATTTAAACAATATAAACTATAAAAGTAACTAAGACACTATTGACAAAGCATCCATTATCACTCATAAGTCAGACAATAACTTGGACTTTGAAGCTAGCGGGGAAGAGTCCTACAATATCAGCTGAAGTTACCTACATGTTGCAATAATGTTTTAAAGAAAACATTTTAATGCAATGTTCAAAGACCGTTTTTAAGGTTGTTTATGATTTCATTAATGTCCCTTTAGGCAGGGGCGTAGCCATCATTTCAGATGTGAGGGGGACAGATTGTTCAAGAATAAGCCAACTTTTATGGAGTGATTTATCAGCCTCTGACATTCAATTGTGCCTCTCTCCTTAGCGGTTAAAGATCCAAATAACCACAAACAGCAACAGTATGGCACCCGGGGACCGACTCAAATCCTTTAAAATGACCAAAATCAAAAGTTTGAGCCACCAAGCTCTGGTTGAGTTGATACAGAATGACCCTCAATCATCTACAGGGCAAATAGCCAAATAATTCATTACCAAGTGACAACACTAAACATGAAAAGTTCAGTTATAATCTGTCCTCACCTGTGATGTTTGTCCCTGACTGTCTGCGCTGCAGCCTGATCTCTGTCCTGACCGCTGCCTTCTCCCTGCTTTCTGCTGCAAAAAATAGAGATACAAATAAAATGTATATGCAAACTTCAAAGCAAATATAGTAAATGGAATTGAGAATAGTAGTTGTGAAATAGCTGTGGACATTAATCTCAAAGTCACTTTTATGCTATAGATGTATTTTCTCAGCCAGTGTAATCTGTCCTCACCCGTGATGCCCTTCATGACCGTCAGTGTTGCCTTCTGGTCCACCTTCTCCTCCCTGCTCTTTCTATTGTAGCATTAAATATTAAAAAGTAAGTGCAAAGCAATAGTGAGCACAAATTCTGCACGGAAATTAAGGAGTGGGTCTATTCCTAGCACGAAGCTAGCTAGCTAACCACAGGTAACAATAACGTTAGTATTCTTATTTGACATCATTTAGCGAACATTATCAACAGGCAGCAGCTTAACTCAACTTACACGGTTTGTTTTGAAGGTTTGTTGCCTCTTGTTGGTTGGTTCGCTGCACATTATTTGTGGTATTTTGTTAAAACCGACAGCTCAGGGCAGTGCTGCCCGCGCGCGTTTCAACTGTGTCACGTGATCACAACAAAACTGCGCGTGTACGTCGCCGCCTATTTATGGTGCGTTTACAGACCGCTCGGAAAAACGAGGCACCAATCGAGCGGTTGTATAAAAAAATAAAAATAAATGAAAAAAGTGCAGATACGGGAAGTGAGGGGGACATGTCCCACGCGTACCGCACGTCCACTACGCGCCTGGCTGACAACGTTACTAATACATTGCATTGGTTGCTTTGTACCATTAAGTTCATAAAAAAAAAAAATTGCTAGCTGGGTTGACTCTGGACATCATAGCCAAGATTTTGTCCCACAGCTGCTCATCTTTGTTCATCCACAGTGGCCTCAAAGATCAGTCCAGTTGCCGAAAGGAAAATGTTGGTATTGTACATTTCTGCAAACCACAAATATGTTGCATTTGTATGTTTCATGCTTATTATGTATGAGTCTATAAAGTGTCAGTACATGAGCTGAATTTGTCACTGGGAGGTGGAGGACATGTTGACCTGACATCTTGGCAAGATACCTGCCAAGCTGCAGACCACCATTTAATACCAACAAACAACTAAACTGGAGGGTATTTTAAGCCCAAATCTGATCTTTTTTAAAACCAAGTGGCTACAAAGTCCACTGGCTGAAGAGTGCTACTTCACACATGCAGGTATCAGGACATATGACACCAAATAAAGGGGAAGAGATTTGACTTTGCTTTGTGATCAATAGGTCATAGGCCCCATTGATGGCATATTTTATTTTTAGTTTATTTTTTGCCTCTATTTAGAAACTGTGTTTGCATTTCTTTAGTCTTCAAAATCTTACTCTTGGAAAAAGACCCTCTTGAGTCACTGAAATGATTCGTACAGGATGTTCTTTTTAAGTGCTGGGCCATAAGAGCCATCTGCCCGAAATATGACATTATTTACAAATTTATTGCCATTCCAGGTCTTTAAAACTCCCAGTTTTTCCACAATTAACCCATTGATCCCTAAGCAAACTGGCTCGATTTCTTCCAAAATCATGAGAAGAGGTTGATGAACAACTTAACAAAAAATCATCAAAAACAAAGCAATAAATCAGTAAAAAGTTACGAGAAAATTACCTGAAAAAAAGAGTAAGAAAAAACAAGAAAATGACGTCAATAAGCTGCCACTGTTTTCTGTTTGTTTCACCTTTTACCATTTTTTTTCCAGTCTGCAGGACGTTTCCTGTTTTTCAGGGTTTTTCAGTGCAACAAAAGAAAACGGACATTGATCCAGCTGTTAAGGGGTTAAAATGTGTGAATTTGACAGAAGACCTTGAGACACATATTTAAATGGTAACATTTAAATAAAGATTAAAACCCGAGGCAGAACTCCATAAGTAAAAATCTTGCAATTTTATTTGCATATAAAGGCAGCTAAATATATCACAATGAACTGAAAGAGAGAACTAACATTTCCATGAAGAGGGATACAATCAGAGAAAGAGCGAGAGAGGAACAGAGCACGGAAAGAGCATTTACAGCGGCAAAGTTGAGACAACTATTGGCAACATTTTTTTTGTGCTAGCAAGATTGCATTTACACACAGTGCAAAATTAGAAAAAGAAAGCAATAAAACACAAATACTATCAGATTTACACTTTAAAGGACAACTTTACCAGGTTTAGGCAGGCGTGTTGTTGGGAACAACCAGCACCTGTTAGATTGTGACTCTGACAAATTTTCCTCTCTCATCCGAAATGAATGTCTACCCTACTGGGAGAGTCGATACAAAAAACATTAAAGAAAGAGCGTCTGATGGGAGCATTAAAGAAACAAGTCAATTATACAGGTGCATACAGAAAAAAAAATGCACCATTTTTTTTGTCAAACACAACTTTTAGTACAGATGTTTTACAACATGAATATATAATATATATATTTATATATTTTATACATACATTTTCCAAATTAGATCAGAAATCCATAATGGGATGGTACAAAGTTAATTTTTCGGGCTGTAATTTGATAGCTTCCTGTCCCTGCGTTAGTCAGGTGTTGTTTTGCGGGATAATAAATAAGGACTTTTCTCTGAGCTCGCAGAGAGTGGGGCTCTAGCTGAGAACATTAAAGCTAGTTTAAGGCAGCGTCCCTGTCAGCCAATAAGAAAAGAGGAACTGACGAGAAAAAAAAGAAAAAAAAAAAGACCTAAACACAAAATATCAGATGATACAACATAAAACAATGGCATCCATTGTCCGGCCAATGCAAACCAAACACAAAGAAATTGTACAAATTCACAAAGCATCATTTATCTTACAGATCTGACCAATATTTATCAAGAGCAAGATTGTTTAACCACAAAATCCCTCTGACAAAAGGAGAATACCGGCGTCACTCGTAGCTCAGTTAAACATGCCCCCTAAATTAATTTTGCATTGCATACTTATTCTGACATTAATTCATGTTCTTTTTTTTTAATCCTTTTTATTTATTTATGTTTTTAACAAAAATGGCAATTAACAAAAACATGCAGATGTGATGGTAATGAGAGAGGACAAGAGTGGAAATTATTCCATGTGTTTTGTTTCTCTCTGATCATGAAGTTGTAACTTTTGTGACCACAAAAATAAACAAAAAGAAATAAAGTCAGAAATGTTTTTTCCTGTAAACCCCCAAAATACTGATTTGTGATCTCAAGAAAATGAGCTAGTTATGTTGAAAAATAACGTGAATGATCAAAAAAAATCACCTTACATCATGGCTCTTGTCTATTCTGCAGGCAATGTATATTTTAAAAGATTATTTCTTTGATGAAGTTTCCATTTCTTCCCGTTACTGTCAGGTGCTTAACGTTAAGTAGCGTTGATGTAAAAATGCTGAACTCTGCATGACGAAATCAGGACAAAGTTTCTGCTGGGATTATCTCGCTTTGAGGCAGTTGTTTTTCAGACGGAAAAACATTCTTGAAAAACAAATCCTGATATCTGCAACTGCACTGACTGTGTGTAGAACAACAAACTCTCAGAGGGAAACCAGCACTGTTGGCACAATAAGAAAAAAGAAAAGAAAATAACACCGGTATTCTCCTTTAACCCTCCCCGACAAACTCCCCACCCCGTCCCACGTCTCCAAATCTTCTCAATCTCAACAACAGCTTGGAGAAGACCAAAAGTTTGCAAAGAAACACTTAGATTTTTTTTTTTAAACTTGACATATTTATAGAAAAAAAGTAGTTTCTCGAGCCCGTGACCCTCCCCACCCCCGTCCTCTGGTCTCAGGAGCTGGAGGGGTTGGGCAGGTCGAACACGATGGGGGGGTTGGTGGGCTGGAAGCTGACGGTGCAGGTTGACGCGTTGATGAACGTCGTGTAGCCGTCTGTCATGATCCCGTAGCCTGAGGAGGAGAAACGGGCGTCAGCAACAGGCAGCGTTCAGAGACTTTACAACCAGGGAGAGATTTTAATCAATTCTTCCCCTAAATCTCTAATTTGTGCACTCAATATACCTGTTTCTTTACTCAGTTCAGCAATTTGTACACTTGCCTCCATGAATTTTACACTGTTCAGTAATCACCTCGGATCTACTTTCTTGTCTAAACTTTTTTTAATTGTTAAGAATAGCTTGGATTTAACCCTTTGAAACCTGGAAAAATTGGCTAGATTTCATTCAAAACATGGAAAGAAGGCAATGAGCCACAAAAGAAGAAAAGAACCAAAAATTCGCGAGTTATTAATAAAAAGTACACTAAAAGTACCTGAAAATGTGTCAAAAAAAGGGAAAAAGATGAAAATTGAAAAAAGAAATAAAAAGGAAATGATCTGGAAAAAGTGCTTAAAATTATAGTAACATAACTTTAAAAATGTAATTATGATATTTGTAAATAACCAACCAAGACATTTTCCCCGAGCTTTTTAAAAACAATTTTCCATGTTTACTAATTTCTTGCAATTTGCAGAACATTTCTTTTCAAGCTGCCTTTTTTGTATTTGGAAAAAAATAAATAAATCAAAATAATCACACCACTTTGCTCAGGGTTCAAAGGTGTAGATACTCGTGAAAGGCATCTAAAAGCAGCACAAGAAAAAAGATCTCACTACTGGTTTCAAAGGGTTAATACAGTTAAAAATTAGTGTTATGGCTACTAAAGACAATGTCATTTTGCCTTTGACTTCCCTTGTAAGTGTTTTACAGGATAAGATTGTTTTGATGGTCACCAGTTTAAAGGAGGTTATAAGGACGGACATCACGGTGCTCCACATGTATGATCACGTTATGTACTGAACCAAAACAAAAAGCTGCAGCACGCAGAGGTCTGAAGGGATTTCTCTGTATGTCAGCGTGAAGCCGACTCCCTCCCGGCCTCTGACTCTGGACTCTATTCTCAGTACCTTCGTGTATGCCTCCGAAGGCATGAAGTTTGGGTCGCACCCTCTTCTGGACCGTGTTGAGCAGCTCCACACAGCCGACTCGCTGCAGCTCCTTAGGAACCCAGTCTCGGAAACCTAAACAAACACACAGACGCTATTTAACTTTCTCAGTTTCCCGGACAGTCCCGGTGTGGAATATGCCCGACCAATCATCAGTAATGGTTGTACAGAAATGTAACAAGTGAGACTTAACTTTCCCAGACCTTTCGAGAACCACTTGTCCTGCATGTTTTAGATCTCTCCTGCAGCAACTTAACTGAATTAAATGATCAGCTTGTTATCAAGCAGCTTCAGGAGCTTTGTTCGAGCAGGGACAGCGATAAAACATGCAGGATGTGGTACTTTAGGAGAGGTTTGGGGAACTTTGCCTTTACTGAATGAATTCAACAGAAACATTTGTAGTAGTGGTTAGATCTTTATTTCCAACTTGCCAAATTAAATAGGGGAAAAAATAAATTAAAAAAACAACACCAGAATGCCCAATGGAAGAACTTCATGTCCGAAAAGGAGTCGGAGGAAGTGAATACTTATCAAATCCTACCCCCTCTTTCAATTTTATAAAAAAATGTCTGTTTTAAACATGAAAATTCCCAATTTCTGCCCCAATATTCACCATACATACCTCGATCTAATAAAACAAGAATTACGACCAAAACAAGAAAACAATCTCACTGAGCATTAATGAAGTACTGACAAAGAATTAAAGAACACATTTTTTGAACACGTTTAATTTCCTTCGGTGAGTCATGTGGGTGAGCTGGATGTCCAGTGAGCGGCTCATTATTGCAAAATGAACCCCAACATGGTGATGCAGGTCTTGAATCACCCTGAAGGGGTTCGTTTCTCAGTAATCGCTCACTGTACATTAACCTGCTTATTACACAGAAACTTAATTAAAAATAAATGAATAAATAAATAATAAGTTTATGACTAAAAGTGTGTCTATAGCAGCAGTCTTTACAGAAACATCAGACCAGAGAGTACTGCGCATTGTACTTGTTTGACTGTGCATGTGAAAAAGAAACTTGAAACTTGACCAAAAGTGTGGAGAACTTAATAAAGCCTGTTTATTATAACTGCAGGTGAATTAAATTTCACGGTATACTGCTGCAACCCTTGTTTGAGTAAAGAAATGAACTGATTTTATAGAAAGCAGAAATCCTCTTCATTTTTTAGTAGATTCAGGCTGACATATGACATCATTTGTCATAAATGCTGAAGTAGTTTGTGATTTTTTTAAAATGTAAAAATAAAGAACAAAATTTCTCTCATATGTTGCTACATGCAAGTTAAAAGTAAGCAGTGTCCTGCTGCAGGAGATGACTTTCTTCTGTGCAATAATGAGATTTTGCTGCATCACTGGTGACTTGCGTGAATCTTTTCTAAACTCTTGATCTCTAAGTGAGGTCTTCTACAAGTTCATCTTTGAACAAATTTCCTGGGTCTTACATATCGGGAGCCTTTTCTAGTTCAAAACCATCTGTGAATAACCGTTCATTCACTGCCTTATCATGTGAATTTAATAGCAATCTAAACACATTCTGGCAGATGAAACCTCTTCTTGATATTTCCTAGTCTATAGTGGTGTAAATGATTGATATTTATATATATATATAGTATATATATTTCCATTTTGTGTTTTCCAGTTTTGGAGAGCCACCCTACATCTTCTACCGCCCCTTCCCTCCCCCAGCTCCAGCTCCGCACTCCCATGGTCTCTCTCCAATCGTTTGCAGCGTCTGTCACACTGGTGCAAAATCGAGTTTCCATGCAATCAAACGGCCACAGTGGCTGCCGCAGCAGCAACAGCAGCAGCCCTCCGTAGGCGAGAGGGAAGGAAATCACTCAATAAAGCCAGATGGAGCGCGCAAGAGCAAAAACAACAACCGGGGCCCAAACAACTAGAAGGAAAACTGAATCAGTCTGTAGTAAAGAACAAAAAAACCCCCAAAAAACAAACAAGTATTTTTATGAAGTCAGACACAAACATTGAATCAGAAAGTGTTCGGGATTGGATTTAGATGAAACGGTTTTGACTCTAGCGTACGTACAAACAGGTCTACACAAACCGCCTGCTGCGACGCCTCCAGTGACTTCATGCCGGTTTTGAATAATGAGGCACAACCTCATTAGATATGAAGATGAGGGGGCTGTGATTGGTTAATTGGACTCACCGAGAGGAGGTCCGTGGGTCATCAGGATGTCGATGCCTTCAGGGACGAGGTTCCATTTATCCAGCAGAGACTGACCCCGAGGCAGGTTAAACCCCCAGCCGTTAAACCACGGAGTCCTGCAGAGACAGAGAGAGAGAGATCACATTAACATTGCTCAGGAGACCAGCTCCACCGTGATTATAACATAAAGATAAATTGATATCTTGAAGCAAAAACATATTAATGAATTTATGCACCTTTTCTTCAGCGAGGCCTTTTCTTAAACGCTGCAGCTGTCTTGTTTTAAAGCCCATTATATTTCTTCTGTGACCTTATTTACTCAATTTGTTTCATAAACAGTTTTTAACAGCTTCCTCCGGAAACTGTTGTTAAAGGGGCAGTTCATCTCAAAACCAAAAATACATATTTTCCGCTTACCTGCAGTGTTGTTTATAAATCTAGACTGTTTTGGGGTGAGTGCTGCCGAATGTTGGAGATATCACCTGTAGAGATGTCTGCCCTCTCTCAAATAAAACTGAATAGAACTAGATGATACTCAGCTTGTGGTGCTAAAAATGCAAAAGAATAAACTCAACAGCAATGTGTCTTTCTAGAAATCCTGACCCAGTTACTCAAGATAATCCACAGACCATGCTGTGAGCAGTTTCATGTAGGAACTATTTTCTTTCTATCGAACTACACCTGCCAGCTGTATCACAGCGCAGAAGGAGGCATGTGTAGTTCAGTAGAAAAATTCTAGTTCCTACATGAAACTGTTCACAACAAGGTCTGTGGATTATCTTGACTAACCGGGTCATGATTTCTGGAAAGAGACATTGCTGCTGAGTTTTTCAAAAGTGATTTTTTTTGGCACTTTGTGCACCACAAACCGAGTGCCATCTAGGCAACTCACACCAGAACAATCTAGATTGATCAATAGCTCTGCAGTGAAGTGAAGGCAGGTGCAGGTTTTCAGTTTGAACTATCCCAAACTGAAAACAGAACCAAAATGTCTCCACGTGAGGTAAAGGGTTTTCTCTGCCATTTATACATAAATAGTAAATTAGCAGTCTCAGCACACGCCACAAATAACAAAGACAAAGAGCAGCAAATTGCCAGAAAGCAGGCTCATAAAATATTAAAAGTGCAAACTTAAACTTGCTGCTGCTTTACTGTAAAAGGCTTCGACGTAATGGAACTGGTTATGGCTTTAATTGTAAGGCAGCTGCAGGAAGTCTTAAGTTGGTTTATGAAGTAGAAGTGCTTGGTACCCAAATAAGAGAGATTACTGATCATGTCACACAAATACTGTGTTTCTGGAATAAAATGTGTTACATGCTGAGAGATCGACAAATATAGTGTTCTACTGTAGCGGGAAAAACTTAAATTAAGCAAGACTAAATTTAAAAGCAAAAATCTTAAAATCAAAACAACCACAACAGGATGAATGAAAAAAGGACACATAATTGCTTTATATAAGTAGAACTTGAGACAAAAACTGTTGGACTGTTTACCAGTAAATGAGGAGTTTGACGGACCGAAGCGTCAATGCTTTAAATTCAAAGACTCACAATCAAGTTCAAACAATTTTATAAGCCAAAACTATATGTCTGATGGCGCCTTCTTGAAAATAAAAAAAAGTGAATTTCTAAACAGCAGGGAGCCACATCATGTGTCAGTCCCCATCCCCTCTGCTTCACAGGCTGCAGATTGATTGACAGCAGCTGGGCCACCTCCGGCAGCCTGGATGGGAGTCTGCAGCTCCGGGGTGACAGGCAGCATCTCAGCCTTCCCCAGCAGACACAAAGAAAGCCTCGATGTGGCTGAGTGGGAATGAGGGATGGATGGATGGATGGGTGGGTGGATGCAGGGGGGGTTGAAAACAGATGAAGAAATAAAGCGAAGCGTGCGGAGGTTAGATATAGGAGTGGGGGCGGGGAAACCGAGGGGAGAAAAAGAAATCGAGTAGAGGCTAGTTGATAAATTGAGCCTTCATTTATCACAATAGTTGTAATGGCAAAAGAAGGCTGACAACAGAGGAAAGGAAGATAGATTATCACCCCGTAATACCTCGGTATATAAGCTGACCTACTGCAACAAGCTCAGAAAAAAAATCTTTTAATTTTGAGTTTTGCAGCACAGAGTCGCTGATAAAAAGATGATTTTCTGTTGCTCTCAGGTTACTTTGGGACAGGCCGCTGATCTCGGAGCAGCTTCCAGTCATTTAGCGATGGAGCTGCGTATGGTATCTGACCAAGGGGAAATCAGGGCTCCACAAACATCAATAGGCTTTGTTACAGTGAGGGATGGACGCTCCGGCGCTAATCAATACTTAGTGTTCCACAGGGGGGCCGAGTGGGGCTAACCAGAGCCCAAGCAGACTCAGGATGTGTAAAACATGAGATCTCAATCCCTCCTGGTTCCGTTTTAAAACACAACCAAGCTCCTAGAGTATCTCTGCCCACCAAAAAATCCCATTAATTCAGCGTGGCGGGAGAAAAGAGCATTATAATGCAGTCTAAGCACCAGCTCAGCCAGTTTGGGCCTGGTGCTTGAGCAGTATCGAGTGTTTGTGTGTGACGGCGGCCGCAGACCTGAAGCTCGCTCTTTGATTTGCTCGCTCAGTCGTTGCCTCGTTCTCTCGCTCAGTGGAGAGCTGAGAAATGAGGTTAAAAATGAAATGTGAGGAGCGCACAGGGGAGTGAAGGCCACAGACTGAACTGATTAATTAGAACTAATCACACAAATCGGAGCTAATGGAAGTCTAATGGATTACTGGGAAGACTCGCCACTTCATGGATGGAAATAGCGCTGCTGCTGCTGCTGAGGCTGTGGTGCGGAGAAACTTAGAAAGCAGTGAATCAGGGCCGAGCCGGCCTGGTCGGCTGGCTGCACACAGAAAGTACAGGCAGGGTATTTGTCTGGCTCTTGTTTTGACTAATAGCAACAAGGCCAAACTTTGAAAAATAGCTGAACGCATTTATTTTCCCCCCATTCAGAAAAATAAATCGTGGTTGCAGGCAGCAAAAAATAAATAAATAGCTCGAGCGCTGATTTCGCTCCGTGTTTCACATGTTTTCTCCCACATAAACACATTCATCTGGGAGATGAAACATAACCCCGGACATGAGCCGCGGATCCGGAGCCAACCAAAAGGTCCTGACTGAATGCAGAGCGAGGCGCTGCAGCTCGACGCCACAATGGCCCCATTGTCGGCTGTCTGCCTATGAAATATACCTTCCATGCAAGTGCATTTGTTAACCTCCGCCAAGATTAATGACATCCCGGTCACATAAAGGAGAGATTGTTTCCTGTGTGGCTGTGACACAGGTTTTATTATACAGTACTGCAGTGTGTGTGTGTGTGTTTGTGTGTGTGTGTGTGTGTGTGTGTGTGTGTGTGTTTGTGTGTGTAGTGGGCAGAGTGCACGTCCAACAGCATCTGAGTAGGATGTGAGTGTTGAACAGAATGTGCGCTGCAAGTGTCTCAGTCTGTTCTCAGAGTGCGTATTTGTGGACCAGCATGTATGTGTATCTGTGTGTGTGTGCGCGCGTTGTGATCAGACTACATTCGGAGCCCAGTCTTGCCTTGACACTCGCCACCTGGAGTGTGTCGCCGTGGCAACAAAGGAGAAGCGTCTGGAGGCAGGCGCAGTGGAAAGTAAAACACCATCACAGAAATAGAAGCAGAAGTGAGAGAAAGAAAAAACAGGATGAAGGAGGTGAGGTTCAGAGACAGGAGAGGAAAGATAAAAGGGGAGAAGGAGTAATCAACGAGGCAAAGATGTCGTCACGTGTTTGTGGTGGTTTGTGATTTTTCTGCTGGAAAACGGCCATTTAACAAAATGCAAAAAAGATGCAAAGACTTTTGAAACTGGTGCTACATGACCAGAGAAAACAGAGGAAAAGCACGCTTTTGCTCAAGAGGTAGAAAACCTACAACTACCAGAATGCACTGTTCTTCACCAGGCCAATAAACGCTCCCGCTGGCGGGTGATGAAATGCAAACTCCTATGTGTGAAACAATGGCAGCTGGCTAGCAAAAAAGATCTTGTGTAACACTTTAATGGTGAGTTAAAACGTGTTTCTGAAAACATTTCAGGTGAGAAATAGGAAACTCTGCGACAGAATCTTGGCTTGTATCTCATCAGCGCTGCTTAGTTTTAATCTCTTTTTTTTTTGGCCTCAATTTTCAGTGTGCAGGAAGCAGTATGGTGTCCACTCTGTTCTCAAACTCTCACTATTACAGCTACATATGGCAATAAAATGTGTTTCTAAAAACATTTTACATGTGAAAATGGCAGTGCAGGAACATAGTCTTGGTTTATATTTGATTAGCACTGCCTCGTTTTACCATTTGATTGAATTTCAGTCCAAGTTTGAGAGACAGAGAGGGAAGGGTCTGTCTCTTGGTCCACTTCTACACTCTTGGCAGGCAATAGGAAAATGCAGGACAGCCTGTAGTTCGAGCAGCAGCCCCAAGAGCCAGCAAAACTCCTCTAGATGATAAATAGTCACTGGTTAGATGGAGGGCAGTTTACCACAGTTCATCTTCACATACTACCTTCATTGTTGACACAAAGCTGGATAAAAAATCAGCTAATTATTCTCTTTAAGTTTAGGAAGGAAACCATCAAACCTCTATGCAAACTTACTGTAAAAAATAACCTCTCTTTCACTCTAACAGTGCCACACAAAACACTTAACATTGGATCAAAAAGGACGACAAGAAGGTAACCATGGTAACAGGGACATTTAACAATCACCCCTCCAACCCCCCTCTGGGAATCAAACAGTGGAAACAGGTTCAAAATCTGCAGCTCGCGCCGGCAGCGGAGGTGAAGCAGACAGAAGCCATTTAGCCCTCGTGTGCAGAACGTCAATATTCAATTAGGCCGGTGGACATCATTAGGACGGCGGCTCTGTGTCTCTCTGGGCATGACACCGCTCTTAACCCAGCTGCTCCCCCGAACTACTCTCTCTGGGTCCCTTGACGGGCTATGATACCCCCCTGACACACACACACACACACACACACACACACACACACACCCACACACACACACACACACCCACACACACACACACACACACACACACACACACACACACACACACACACACACACACACACACACACACACACACAAAATGCTTCATGCCTCTCATTACGCCTTTTAATCCATCCCCTCCCTCACTTACTGGATCATTTTAAAAATGTTCTTACACCTCACTGAATCAGCTGTTTGAAGGCTAAAGGTTCTCTGACATTTTTGTGTCACTGACCCAAAAATCATCACAGAACCTCAAGGGGCCGGCATTATCTTAGGGTATTTTATGTACTGATATCATCGTAACTTGTTATTGTATTACAAATCCTGTTGCTCAAATTTATGTTTCCAAATAAATTGTACTTTTAAAACAACAAAGCAACATTTACTCAATTAGTCGATCCAACAGAGAAATAAATAGCAACAATTCTCATACAGGATTGACTGTTAACGCATTTTAACTTTTAATGTAAAGATTTGCTGCTTTTGGCAGTTTTGAAAAAAATCCTGCAGACTGACACCCAATTTTCACAAATTTCCATCAATTTTTATATAATTCTTTGATTAAGATGAATAAAATTAAGCTTCTGTTTGACTAATGAACATAACTATAGCCCATTTCAGAGCCTCATAGGGTTAGAGAATCATTTACAGATGTGCCATTTAGCTAAATTCTTGTGTTTTATCAATGATTCCAAGCAAACTCTAATTTAAAACAAAATTAGTTATCTAAGTTTTGGTTTTACATGTGAGAGTGTTGAACATCAATTTGATCATTTTACATTTGATTGTGCCGACAGTTCCTCATTGTCGGGCTGCAACTGACAATCAATTTGAATGTTGATTAATCTGTCAATTATTATCTTGATTAATCCATTTGTTTTTTGGTCTATAAAATGTTACAAAATTGTGAAAAAAAGATCAGTGTTTCCCAAAGCCTGGTGTGACATCCTGGCTGATATGTTTTAATCGAATACTCCAGTAGGACTTTATCAAATCTCTAAGCAACATCATGTTGGCAAATCCATAATGCTTTTTGCTTAACAAGGTCTTATCTTGTACCTGGCATTTACATAACCTCCATCTGATAAATTTACATATTTGTGTTCCTTCTTTAGCATTCATTAACTGTGAGACTCAGTTACATTAATCTCAGACATTTAATAGTGCAGATATTTTCTGATAAATCAAATGATACAGTTAAGATCCCAGCACCACTGATCATTTTGCAGGGAGCCTTTGGGATTACTGATGCTCAATCCGTTTCTTTTCCCTCCGTCCAACTAGCTGTTTATTCACTGGCTGGCACTACAAATGCTTTTTTTTGTCGTCTCTCTGCTTAACAAACTCAGGTCGGCCTCTCTTTTACCCTGTGCCTGAACTACACAAACACACACAGGTACCTTCATTTACCCTGTGCAGCGCAGACTGTTTACCAAACACGGTGCCGACTCTCTCAGACACCTCTGGTTGTGCCTCATTCAACACACACACACACACACACACACACACACACACACACACACACACACACACACACACACACACACACACACACACACACACACACACACACACACACACACACACACACACACACACACACACACACACACCTACCTGAGACCCAGCAGTGCAGACCTCACAACAAACACTCAAGCTGGAAAAAAGAGGAAATCACTGTCTGTCTGTCTTCACCTGCAAAGTCTCTGACTGTATTCATTTATTGGGTCAAATCTGAAGGAGTATTTTCCCCCCAAACATTGCAACAAGCCTTACAGTCTAACAATGCCCAATGTCGCTGCATTGTTCAAAATGACTTAACCATATACATATTTAACTTTTCAGTGAACATGAGGTAAAGGTAATTATGAGATGATTATACTAAAATGTGTCATTAAACGTTTTGATGATAATCTGCACATCAGATTTGAATATTTCTTGTGCACAAGTGGAAAACAAAAATATGAGGATTCATCCTCTAGGAAGTGTTAATATCCAAAGCACATTTAATAGAAATATTTTTTTTTACTTTTTAATTAATAGCTTCATGACAGTGTTGATTCAGTGAAAAGTTATTACATCAAGGTTATGGAATGTATCAGGACCCTCTAGAGACCATGGATGTCCTCACCCAATTTAATGGAAATTTGGCAAAAGGTTGTGAAGATAACCTGCAACAAAGTGTTGGGCAGGATTTCATACCATTTCAGGTATTTCCATTGCAATCAGTGATATCAAACATCAACACTCTACGTATTGGTGCCAGTTGCTCAGAGACAATGAGAAAAGCTTCTTTTAAAACCGACATTTGCCTGTTTGACAATAACACGGAGAAATTCGTCTTAGATGAGCCAGAGAACAATTTCTACAACCAGAGCAGCAGGAAGTTGCTGCTAAATGGTAAATGGACTGCACTTGTAAAGCGCTAATTTCTGCAAACTCTGAAAGAGCTTTCACACTACATGTCACATTCACCTATTCACACACACATTTGCACACTAGTGGCCAAGGCTACCACACATGGTGCCACCTGCTTCTGGGTAACCATTAGCATGCACGCAGACACTCATGGCAAGACATGCCATTGAGATATATTCAGGGGCTCAGTTTTAATCATGTTGCCTTTTTTCCAGCAAAAGAAGTGCTTTTTCAAAATGCATTCCCATTGCCAGTACACCAGAGCCGGCTTGGCAGCAGAGTATGTCTCTCTCTTTTTTTATTTTGCTGTATCACGTTCAACTACATGGATGGCCCTGAAATTTTTTTAGTTAACAGTAGAAAGCATCATGGCGGCCAGTGAAAAGGTTACAGTGGTGACTTATTTTTTTGTATGACTGTTACTTATTCAGTTTCTCTTTAAAACAAAGTCCAGACAGAGATGGAAATTTGCGGCTGTGCATCATTGTATCGCACTAGAAAAAGGACTAAAATTAGTGTCGACCCAAGTTATGAACAGTATTTCTCTCACTGCCGATCACAGGCGACCGGAGCTGGAGCCCATAAATACCTGTGACTACGGCAGAGTCATTTTTCCCAGGAGTGAATGCAGACTGTAAGTTTTCCAGTTAAACGCAAAAGCCAAATGTTACCATTTTTCTTGTCTGGTGAGAAAGGGACTATAGTCTGTTCGCTGACTCTTTTTAAAAAAAAAATTTTTAAACTGCTGTTTGTTCGGTGTGTGACTGTCTGACCGCCCCTGCTCCTGCTCTGCTGGACTAAGCCATTTCAGTCTCAGTGTAATCAAATCTGAGGGATGAAGGTACAGGATAAAATGTTATTATCAGTTAGAAAGATGACCAAATCTATTTAAGTATCATATAAAAAAAAGGAAAAGGGGGGAAAAGCTCAAAAACAAGACCCCTAAAAAGTGAGAAATAGCAACCCCCAACATTACAGCACTGTGCATGTGTTTTGGTCGTGTTCAGAGCAGAGATAAGATCGAAACATGTCTCAGGTAAAGTATGATCCTCCTCCTAAAAGCCAGAGAACAGCTGCACCCTGGGATACCAGCCTGGCGCTGAACACGACAGGACGAACAAGCTGCATGGTGACCGGCCCAGAGATAACAGGAGAGAGAGGGAGAGCTGAGAGAGAGTGTGTGCAGGTCCAGCGATCCATCGTGTCTGACCTCTGAGTCAGAGCGGCCCCAGGGTCAGCGGGGGGAGGGGTCTAATTGATCAACCTGTCAGAACCAATGAGGAGGGCCATGTTAATGGGACTTTTATAAGCCCCGCGGGATGCACCACCTGACACTCAGAGCTGTATGAGTATGTGCAAAGCAGAGTGCATGCCCTGTGTGTGCGTACATGTGTGTGTGTGTAATCCCAGAGCCCAGGTAGCCTTATTAAAAGGAGCCAAGTGGAGACTCTGGCTGGGTTTTGACAAATGGCCTCTCAACACCAAGGCCACCTTTGCAAACTTTGGGGACGAGGTAGAGGCGAAGTCACAAGGGTGAAGGGGCCGTGTATGTTTGAGTGTGTTTTAGTGTGTGTTTTTGTGTGTGTTTTTGTGTGTGTTTGTGTGCTCGGCTTCGCCCCAGCACTAATAACCTGTGCCTAGTGACTGATGGAGTGTGGAATGGATTAATCTCGCTGCAGTCATGCTGCCAAACACAGAGGCGCTAAGGGTTAGCCACCAGACTTAGCCCGCTTAGGAAAGGCTACAACCATGGGGACGGGTTGTTTCACACTCACATATATACACACATACACACACCCGCACACTCTCTCTCCCCAGGGTTCATCTCCACGCTGAGATGCAGCCAGCTGCAGTTTGACCTGCAGGCCGCTAATGTAACACAACCGCTGCATCAGCCAGCAGACGCTTCGCAGCAAACACAGCTGCTCTCGACGACCCAGCAGCTTCCAGCAATCCACTGCATGCAGGTCTGAGTGGATGCGAACACGGAGAGAGACGGTGAGTGGAAGACAGAAAAAAAGGAAGAGAAAAGGGCAAGTGCCCAATATTGTAGCAGGAAATCAAATGAGAGCAGAGATGTTCAGAGTGTCTCCCCTGCCATCATTACATCTAAGAGACTTCCTCCTTAACAACCCCCCTCCCTTCAAACGCACGCTCACACACGCACACACTCACACACACGCTCTCTCTCTGCAGCCGGAGATACACTGGATTAGCACAGACATCAAAGCCATCAAACACTATAGTAACTGAAACTGCCTGTCTGGAAGTGTGATTCAGTGACTCTGTGTGCATGCATCTGTCCCGAGTGTTGCCCTACACTGAGGCCAATCAATATTGACAAAGTGTGAACATTTTTTTAAAACACAATAGCGTCTGTGTGTCTGCAGCAGAGTGAGTTCCCCGTGGGTGCTTAAATTCAAAGACAAAAAATGATAACAGATTGTGGCGTTAACAAGGTCAACCGAAAAAAATATCTACATTGAATATTTGCACATTTATTTCCCTCATTACGACTGTACATGTTGTTACACTCCCACAGGCAAGATGCCTTTGCATCCTAACAGGGTTTCAGTCTGACACCATTTAGTCACATTTTGTGAACATTTTTTGTAAACAAAATTTCACCAAAAGAGTTATCCAAAATATGCAAAAACAAATTTTGCACCAGAAGCACCACTCATTCTAGCACCACTAAAGCCTGGAAACCAGACAGCTCTGCAAGCGCTCTTTTCATCAGCGGAACAATCAAAACCAATTTAATAATATGGGGCGGGTTTGATATGATGATTGACAACTTGTGGAGCCTTTGCAATTTATGCAAAATTGGTTATAATGTTTAGTTTTTTGGCTGGTGCAACCTTGAACCAGAAACACTACTGCAAACATAAAATTAGCTTAGAAAAGAAGAGCGCTGCTGAGGCACTCTCGAAAACAACCAAGATAGCTGATGTGCCATATTCGCTGCACGTTGCACGCTGTGGTCTGTTAACATTGGGGGTGCTACTCTGCCAGAGCGAATCAGGACATGGCTCAGTGCGTGTGTTGTGTTTGTGTGTATCCTGATGTTGTGGGTTCACTGCTTTTATCAGTTGCTGTTTTCAAAACTCCCCTTTTATGTGTTTGTACCATGTGTTTTAAATGTGTGAATTGTGTGCACTGTTTTAGCCTAGTCAAAGGAGAATTTCTGTCACTGTTTGGGACAGAAAATAAAGCTGATCTATTCTATTCTATCTGACGGTCACTCAGCACTACATCACTCTTGGTTTTTTGTTGCTCTGACTGGTTGTTCGGATTTGTGATTTGGTCTGGCAAAGTCAGCCTACCACTCCGAGTTGTGCTCTGGCAAATGTGACCCTATAACATTGAGCTTAATGACCTGAAATCATCACATACACTTCACCAAATGTCATGACGTTTGTTGAATTGTTTTACCAAGAAAAGAGAAAATAAATGGAATGATACCATGTATCTAAATAAAGTGTCATGCTTGTAAATTAACTTTAAATTAGTGCCTTGGGAAGGATTTTTTACGGAACAAAAACCACTTCAAAACAAATGAACCTTGTCACTGAATTAGAAAGAACCACAGGTGGTGAACAGCTCACAATACCTGAAGCTGTGGCCGTTTATTTTCTGCTATCTTTGATAGTCAGAAACAGCCAACACAGATAAAAACTTAAGTAACATCAGTTTAGTCGTCCTTTTGCTCTTTTTCTGTAGATATGTATCTGCTGAAACAAAGTTCCCTGTAAATCTTGATTAATGCCTGAACACTGCATGTGTGATTTGATGAATATATGATTAAGGTAGTTAGGCTTCCCAGTGTTTTTTGCGTCCCTTTTTATCACCCTATGTCTCCTCTCTGGTTACGGGCTACTTTGTTATTTTGAGGGACCGTGCATGCAGTGCAGGTGGAATTGCAGTTTGTGGAGTTCGAGTCTCAGGTAAGATAACTGATCTGTCGATCCAATCAGAGCTGATCAGCTCAGATGAGTGGAGCAGCTGCTGCAGAGGCAAGTGAAAGCAACTTTTAAGAACCAGTTCAAAAAACAGTTTTACTTTACTTTAAAGTTTTACTTTCACTGTGCTGGCTGTTCTGCTGCTCTGTCTGTGCCCAGAGTACACTCAGCACTCAGCAGAGGGTTATGATATCTGCAAACTTAGTGTTTTTTTCTTTTTGTTATTATTTTCATGTGTCCCTTTTTTAATCATTTTGTGCCACCTCTCTAAATGTGGGTGTTTTTTGCGGCTCTGTGAATGCAACACAGGCGAAACTCATCCAGGAACAACAGGCTGAGTAGAGTATTCCAGACGTCCCTCTCCCCAGTAACACTTTCCAGCTCCTCCTGGGGGACCCAAAGGCAAACCCAGGCCAGATGAGATATATTATGCCCTGGGGCCTCCAACCAGTTGGACGCGCCTGGAACACCTCTAATGAGAGGCGCCCAGGAGGCATCCTGATTAGATGCCTGAAAAACCTAAACTGGTGGCTTTAGATGCGAAGGAGCAGCAGATCTACTCCGGGCTCCCTGCGGACGTCGAGAGTGGAGCGAAACTCAACATGACTTATTTATCTCAGGACCAGTTTGAGTTGTGGCGCGAATAATCTCTCAATTGATCTGGTCAGAGCTGATCAGAATGATGGATAAGAGGAGAAGCAGACTGCAGAGTGAGTAAATACAGATTTTTAGACGCAGCACTATGAACGCTTAAGTTTCACTTTCACTGCGCCTGGTGTTCTGCTGTAACATCAACATGCTGGTGACAGCCCTCCAAGAAGGTGGTGCGATGACACACAGTACATAAAGTACATATACTTCAATAGTGTTAGGAAATCTATATGTGGGAGCAGGTGCTTTAATTATGGTGGCCCGCAACAAATAAATAAATGTGAGGGAAACCCTGGTATTTGTGGCAGTGAGACTGGTACAAAGCTGCCTGTGGATCTGGCAGGTTAGGTTTGGGATGAACAGTGAGGTGTGATGGGAACACAGATGTCTCTACATGTGAACATGGAATCCAAACACTTTGAAGTATGGATATGGACTAACAAGAAGCTGGCAAGTCTGAAGAAACCAGAGACCTGACTAATAAAGAGAAGAGTCCTATTCAAAGGACCTGTATGAGGGGTTGGGGGCAGGGGCCAGGACCCATTCAACCTGCCCTGAGACACAGGGACAAGGGTCCCATTACCCTCCTCCAGCCCCGACCTCTGTGAACTTGATCCTGAAGAACAATGTAAGAGGGGGGAAGCGGGAGAGAAGCGAGGCAAAGGGGAGGATAATATCTCTGGGAAATAAGTGAGCTTTCCTCACTGACAATAACTGACAGGCAAGGTTTCATTTCCCAGCTCTGCTCCAAGGACCGGGGCGGAAACTCTTTTTTTCTACAGATTTCAAACAGGACAAGGTGATCTGAAAATCGAATGAACGCACTCTATAACACAGGTGTGTCTTTCAGGACGTTTCAAAGCTGCACCCTCTTACTGCTTTTCTTCCTCAGCACAAAGACTACAGCTCTAGGTCTGCAAGTTAATTGAAAAAAGGAAAATTGAAAAAGCTGTTTGAACATTTCAAACTTTCCTTTATGACACACAATACTGAGAGTAGAAAAGAGATGAAAGAAAATTATTAAAAAGGACCATTGTGTGTTTTGGCCTCTAGTAGTCTTTGTGCCAATTCAGGCCTAAAGCCGAAGGTCTGCTACTCTTCAGACACATACAGAAATTTAAAAGAAAGATTTATAAAAAAAAAAAGCTGTAAAAAATTGGGATGGTTTGACATAAATTAGCCCGGAAAGGTGACATCAGTTGGGGCATTCACACTTTTCTTACTTTGTCATGTTAGTCTCCCTTTCCTGCATTTTAAAGAGCTCCACCAATTTGACATTGCACTGCGATAACACTGTCAGACTAACGGTGGACCGTTAAGTAAAAAATATCAAAATCAATGCAGCAGAAACAGAGCTAACATCCACTTTTTTGTTTTCAAACTTAGTTTACAGACTCAACCAACGCAGACTCAACCACTTCTGGAGCTGTATCACTGCTTTTTGTGAAGCAGCACTTTTGAGCTGCATGTTTAGTAGAGTTGGCTAATGTTTACATTTGAACTGGTACCGATTCTGGTATCCAGCAGTACCTTTTTTAGATACCTCACTTTGTCTGTAATGACAAAAGTTTAATATTTAAAAAACAGGGTTCCCATACATTTTCATGGACAAAATGTCAGAACTTTTTCATGACTTATCAGAGAACTAGATTTTCTTTTTCCTTGTTTCTTTTCCAATGCATTTGTAGTAGACGAAAAAGCAAATCTGCTCCTCTGCTCTTTGATAATGACAAAGCTAATCCTCCCTGTCTGTCTTTTTGCTTGAGTGCGTCTGCTTGTCTGGCAGTGATATTAGGCTTTTACAAAAATAATACAGACAAGAAAAATGACCAGACGCTCAAACTATCGCAGGAGATTGATGCTGTCGTGATAATTTTGGCTCTCTGAGAAGCCAACAGAACGGCAGTGGAGCTCTGCGGCCTCCTTCCCAGCTTTGGGGTGCTTCCACCACCTGTATGAAAATAAAACCACTTCATGGCACTTCTACCTCTTGTCTATACCCGTTGTTCTCATCCTGGTGCGCTGTTAGGCACCAACATTTGGCATTGATGGATTTAACGATGGTTGGTACCCAACCCTTACACTAAGGCTACCATACATGTGCCCTGCTGCATGCATAGCTGTAAATATAGTTAAAAACGTAGCATCTTTGTATATTTTTATTGTTAGAATTCAAAACCTGCATACAGCTCAGAAGTGGTGTTTTATATCTGAACTTATAACACGTCCTGGTTGTAGAAAAAAAGAAGAGCGTGAAGGACCATCTTTTTATCTTCTTGGTATTTATTAAAAGAGCAAATTGTAGTCGGATTACCATTACATTACCTCCCTCTACTGCTCATCTCATTTTGTAGAAAGAATTATTATACAATGTACAGCAGACTACACGTATCCCACAATGCAGCATCAAAAGTAGTAGTTAAAAACAAATACTGGTCACTAATGACACGATGGCTTCCATCATTCTTCAGAGTTTACAGGAAAAAAAACTCAATATTTTTTTAAAAAGAAAATTATTCACAGATTGAACACAGCACAAGCTAGTGACTCAAGTTTTCAACCTTAAAAAAAAAGCATTAATTTAATGCTATTAAAGATATAAAGTTTCAAACATGTAATACCATGACAATGGCCAGCACTCAGCGCTCTGCATCAGTGCAAATTACATTCCATTAGTTACTAAAATAGCCTCATTATATAAATATCTTCTAACATAAGGCCTCCATGGCTTTATTTCTCTTCACAGCTTTCACACTAGTTGGCTCTCATTGTCACAGCCAGATGAATAAGAAACTAACATGATTAATAAAGCATACTGCAAGCTGTTAAAACGACTGCTGTTTTGATTATGTCGGTTTTCGTCAGTGTGGAATTACTCTCCTCCTGAGGATTAAGTGAAAGAAAGCAGCAGGTTCTCACAGATTCCTGTCAAAAGGCCGGGAGCTGAGCCTGCCTTGTCCTGACATGACAAGCCAACCAGTCTTTGCTGGAGGGGTCGAAGGTCAAGGGGGGAGGATGAGGAAGGGGTGTTAAAGGCAACAGGAAGGTCCGCAGGGTCAAGCCAGTGCAGATACATGGCACTCTGTTCGCGGTTATTGTCTCGACCTTACAACGAGTCGATGCTAGCCGGGGCACGGAGACGCAGTGGCAACAATAGGCACAGGAAAGCACACAAACTGGCATTGTTAGCCTCATGAGTTTGTATACAAAGAGCCGGAACATAGACAAAACAAGACACACAAAGCTGGACCGGGAGGCAGCCTGTACAAAGGAGCTCAGGAATATACACCAAAAGATAAAGTTAACTTGAAATGCTATTATTCTAAGGGGCAAGAGCCGTTTATGAAACAGGCAGCAGAACAGTAAACCTGGCAGCTGCTCAGTGCTACTGATCAGTGAGTCAAATCAACAAAAATAATCCACAACAGTTTTGATACTTGGGTGTTTAAATCATGTATGAAGCAAAAAATGCTTTTTCATTTGTTGGTTTAAGCTCCATATTGGTAAGAAGTTGCTGATTCGCTCTGTAACAGCTGCTCGTAATGCAACTGCAGCAGTGGAAGAGATCTGCACAACATACAGTAAAGAGCAGTGAGCATCATTTCCCTGTATGCACTGTATGCACCACCTGCGAACCAGGGGTTTCCAGGTGGTGGGTCACAGTCCAAAAGTGGGTTGCATTCCATTCTGAATGGACCAAAAGTAATTTGTGAACATGTCACGTTTGTAAACAACAACAAAAAAAACACACTTTAATTTAAGTACAGTGAATTTCTGGCACAAAGTTTTTATTTGAAGTCCCTTTTCTGTTTATCTCGCAATATGTTTCATTTCTTTGCGTTCTAAGCCAATGTGTTGTTTACTTTTTGGGAAATAAAATTGAGTATGTGGTTATGTATAACTTGAACCTTGAACTAATGACTAAGGAGAAATCTGGACCCCATGACCGGACCAGTTGGGAACCACTGCACTAAACGCACAGAGGAGCGCAGCCCGTTCTGCTGAACCTGTCGTGCAGGAGACAAGACTAGTGAAATAAGGAAAAGTAGAAGGAGAAGTGGTTGAAGAAACACATCAGCCCTTAGCTTGTGAAGATTTTTTTAATATTTAAAAGAAATGTAATATATAACAGGCCTGCACTTCTTTTACAGAAGAAATACAGGTTTTTAATGGAGCTCAGGGTGCAAAACTGCTGCCTGGTTGGACCTAGACAGAATTGTTTGGGGGGTTTATGTAGGGTTGGGCCTGATTTGTTGGGGAAAATCAGAGATATAAACTTCACATTAAATATTGCAGGACTTCAAACAAAACAAGCTACTAGGGATGTCAACTTCAGAACAAGGAAACTGAAGGGCAAATTTACAGGTTAGGTGATTCATCTGGGAAATGATGAACATACTAAGTGATAATGGAAACATTATTGGAAAGATTTGTAGGACCATGATTGTACGTAAAGATGGATGATGATCATCACTTCCTCCCACTGTATAAAAATGAAGCCAAAATATCATCGATACGGCTCCTGCCATGTTGCACTGGTGACGGCATTTGGAAGTCTGCGCAGTAGTGATTGAAAAGCAGAGCTACTGTAATGAGTTCCTGCCAAAACACCTGTCGGATCGAGTCGCGAGCTGTGCTACTGATAGCGGGAACAATTGACACGCACAGCTGTCAATCTTGATCTCAACCCCCCAAACCAAACTTATCAGAAAAATGAACACATGGACATACAAAAGAGTGATAAGGTCTGCCTAAAATGACAGGAAACATTTTGGGGAAAAATTATTGCACTTTGGTTTTTATTTTGGCTAATGTCCCATCTGCTAGCATGGAGGGGGTGGGGCTTATAATCAATACTGTAGCCTTGCAGCTGGAGGTGATCAAGAATGTTTTGACTTCAATTTTGTGGAGCTGTCATCCATCTTTGTGTACTTTGTTGCTGCCCTACAGCTAAATCCAATGTGCCAGAAATTTGACATATTTTTTTTATTATACTTCCTATATATAACTGACTTTTGTTTCTATTGTTGATTGTTTGCCAAACAATGATCCCTCATTGGAGGTCACAGTTTGCCCACCTTTTTATTTACGGCACTACATCCCTGCAGGCACCTGGGTGTTCCTACCACCCACATCGGGCGTCTAAATTCAGCGAGCGGAGATAAGCAGCGTCTCGTCCTTGCCACTGAAGCTGTGCAGAGGTCAGCAGGAAGGAAGGGAAGTGCTGCAGGACGATGTGAATGCTATCGCCGCCGAGCAGAAACCAGTAGGTAGGCTGCCCTTCTGTTTATGGAGCTGTCGTTACCGCTGTGATTGATGGCTCGCTACAGACAATCAACATCTCCCTCACAGGACGCATAGTGTGGCGGGGGACGAGGTGGGAGAAGCAGAAGAGTGTGAGAGTGTGTTTTTGTGTGGGAAAAAAACAACTTGGAAAAACAGTTTCAGCTGTGGTGAATTTTAAGTTAACTTTTTGGTAGAGCTCTGCAATGAAATGTCTATAAACACTATAAAATCTTATCAAACTTACTCTAAATGTATTAGTTATTAACAAATCTTTCATTATGCCTTTGTTGTTAGATACATTTCCCTGTTTTAAGTCAGGTGGACTTTTTCTAAAGGGGTTTAGCAGTACAAAAAAAGACACTATTTGGTGTGTACCTCAGTACAGGGGTCACGGTTTGGACCATTTTCAGTGCAGCAGGGAAAATAATTTGTTTTAAAAATGCAGTGGCATAGAGAATTAGTGCCACCAACTGATTATCTCAATGAGCCAAATCCAAATATTTACACAACAGTACTCGATGCAAAAAACATTCATTTGCATTTTCTTTTAGAGATTTTCAGAAAATTCGGTTAAAATTTGCAATACATTTGAATAATATTGTGACTATTGCCACCAAGTTGCATACTAATGTGTAAGTATGCTGTCGCTCCCATAAATTAAACTAAGGGGCCAAACCATGAAAAACAGTCCCAGTGCCAGAGGATGTAAATGTATTCGCACAGTGGTGCCCCACATGTGGTTAAATCATCCTCGGTGAGTATAAAATATTGAAATCCTCACAAAAAAGGCCCATTTTACACTGCCTGTTCAGCAAAGTTATGCCACCTCGCTATTCTATATGAAAGGTACGACTGAAATGAGGGGACAGAGTGGTCTTGTCTTTAAGCTGCCGTGGGAGGTAGTTACAGTCCACAAACGGTGTCTGTATTAATAGGACAGCCAGCAGGACAGGACCATGGGCAGGACAAGTGTGACGTTTTTTGACAGCGTGTTAGGCCTGTGACCTACTGCGGGAGATTTAAAAAGCAGCCATCAGCATTCAGCGGCCGCTCAAAGTAGAAGAACAGCAGCCGTAAATGTACGCCAAAAGGAAAATAATGACATTCAGGAGCTCCTTACCCCCGAGCAGAGGATTAGATCGGCCACCATATAACAGAGAGGGTTAATGATTCTTTCGCCATGCTACGCCTTTGTTTTTGTTGAGAACATGCTGCAGATGTGTTTGTTTTATGTCACAATAGAGGCAGACACTAGAGGTCACACCCATGATGCCCATATAGATAAATAGATATTTATTTCAAACATGTAAAACAAACAATCAGATAAAGATAAAAATTAAACAAAATGGCAATAACAAAAATGAATGATAATCTATACTCAATAAATAGACTCAAACAAGCAACAAGAGTAACCTACAAGTTGTAGGACCAAGTTTGTTTGGTTCTATGTAAAAATTCAAAGGAAACATAAAGAAGAGACTTCTTAGCAGCTCTATAGTATGATATCTGTGTAAAAAGGGCTAAAGATATACTGTATATAGAGGACCAAGCCTCGAGTGGACTGCTTTTAGAGGATAACCAAACTGCAAATAATAACACCTTGAACAGTCTGATTTCGCCTCATCTCCTTCTTGAATCATTAATGTTTTCTTCCTTCTAAAACTTGCAAGAAAAAAACAGTGGAGCTTGCACCTCTTTTCTTTCTATCAAAAGCTTTTCAGCACTTAGCATCTCTGCTGTCATATTCAAACTTGTTGTGATTGATGGCATTACTTATTCATCTGAGCTTCAGCTGCAGCAGCACTTAGGTTGGTGACCTTTCACACCAAATTCTGTGGAGAATAATGGCCAGGACAGTAAGGTACACTTTGAGCTGAAATCTATGTTTAGGCAGAAAAAAGAAAGAAAAAAAAGATAAAGTCACCGTGGTAAAAGGTGCAGCTAATGCACGGCTGCCAAACCTCAGGCCACAGAAGCAGGGGACAGTAGGCTTCCTTTGCTTTTCAAATATTTATCCCCCCATAGCGTGAGACACAGCATGGGACGGAAAACAAGACGGAGCCCTGCTGTGTCCAGGATCTGCCAGTGTACACACATACACACCAGGACAAACACAGCAAAGAAAAAACAAACAGATGGGAAGATTCAGATGTCAGAGACATACACGTGCCCCCTTTGTAACCGAGACCAAAGTGTTGGTAATGATGGAAACCCGCTGCTGCGTGCCTGCTTAACAGCAGCCCGGAGTTTTTAGCATCTTCTCTGTTGACTGAGCAGGTAGCCTGAGGTCGGGTTCACGGGGAGAGCAGGGAACGTCTGCTGACAGATCGCCTTTGCTCCCTGGCTGGTTGCTGAGCCATCTTGGGCACACTTCCAGGGGATTGTGATTGCATTTTATAGCCTTGAGCAGCCTCCTCATGTCATGTATCCCTCCTCATGTCGCAGACATCTGGTTAGCTCTGGGCTCTTCTAGTCTCCCCTGTGCTCCCTGCTGTGTGGATTGTTTGATTAAGCCTGCATCGCTCGTAATCATACTCAGAGCTGCTTGCTTCCCCCATACCTGCAGACCTGCTCCCAAACTGCCTCAGAGTCCCATGACAGTAAGTCTTGCCTCTTTAATTTGACACATTATTAGTTTAAACAGGATGTTTGAGCAAGACGATGCAACTGAAAACAGCCACAAGGAACAACGATGGAGGAAACAAGGTTTTCAAGTGAGAATGCAATTTGTGACGGTGTTTTTTTTTGTTTCAAAGTTATTATGAATTTATTATGCTATTCAGATAAAGAGAACCTGGGAACCCATCGGCTATCTGTTTGATGAGGACAAAGCCTCTGGGGGCAACACTCAATATTTCTGGGGGCTACGGTGCAGCGAATGGATATCTGGGTAACATATATCCATGCCAAGACTTCCATTTCTGTATAATCAAATAATAATCTCTATAAAAAGATACCTGCATCCGAATTAGAACTGCAATGAGTAGCTGACTAGTTGATAAGTCAACAGAACACAAATCAACTATTTTGATAATTTAGTATTTTTTAAGCAAAAAGGCAGTTTATATATCTGATATCTTTGACTTATGGAATGACAAAAAAAACCCTCAAACACACTGGATAGACATTTTTCTCTATTTTCTGACATTTTAAGCTCAAATGATTAATCAAGACAATAACTTTCGGATTTCTCATTAATTAAAATAATCATCAGTTGCATCTATTTTGAATTAAATTTTTTGAAATCGTCAGATTTTGAGATTGCATTTCACCTGATGTATTCTGCCACTTTTGCTCTCCATGCAGGGTGTTTACGTGCATGCGTAAAGCCAGCTCAAATTTGATTGGTAAATACAGACAGACAGACTCTCTTTTCACATGCAGATACCTGTTTATAGAGATTAATGTAAAGGTAATGAACCAGCCCTTCTTGAACTGTTCTTCCTCTGTTTTTCTCTACCTTATGTGCCACGTTACGTTTTAGGCCCTTTGTTTAAAATCAATTTGTACAAATACATTTTTTGTTTAAAACAAACTTTCATCAACTGCCTGCTGGTATAATTTATTCTTTTTTTTCAGCATATCATGCACAAATTGATGACATGTCACCAAACAACGTAGGATGAACTCTGCCGTTCATTCGTACTCGCTTGCCTGTTAAATTCTGAGCAGCCTGGAACCTATTTATTACCACTTGCTCACCTGCCCCATCACTAAGCTATTCATTATCAAGGTGACTAACCTGCACAGCCATTAGCTGCAATGCTATTCATTTCTTGTTAGTTAGCGCAGGTATGCTGTTAACGGGCGACGTGCCATTAATTCTGCACGTACAAAGGAAAACGTGACCCCGTTTCAGAGAGCTGCGGTGAGCCGGTGCACCGCCAACACACAGCCGCCGTGTGTTTAACGGGCCTCATAGGAGAAAGAGACTTACAGTGTGTTTACACAGTGGCATCTCTGAGCTGGTATTAATAATAGAGCCACTTAGCATTCAGAGGCACTGGTCTCAGCCACGCTGTTTGTTTCACAGGTCATTAAATTTATGCCGCAGCCCTAATGTTCATTACAGCAGCAAACTGGCCAGGGGTCTGTAACACTCGCTCACTGTCTTTAATCCCCCGCTGTATTCCTAACACCGGCTTTCTTTTCATCCCTCGCTCGTTCTCCCTCTCTCACATCTCAGTCCATTTGCCTTTACAACAATCTTTTCCTGGTTTAATTAAAAGAATTGCGCCAGTGTTTCCAGATTTTGTTGTTTTTTTTTCCCCTGTTGTGACTAAATTATTCAACCACCTCACACAGGCAAAAAGTATTCTATAAAACCGATGCCTGGACAAATATTCTGTTGTGGACAAAGCGTTAAACACCCTTTAAAAGTGTCGTTCAGCTGTGACTGCTGCACAAAGCTGCTGCTGTGAGGCCAGTTTGCCAGTTTCACCTTCGTAGGCGATGCTGGCAAGAGGAAGCTGATCCCTGCTCGGGCTTAACGGCTGGTAATTCCATTTCCACTGTGAGCAAACCAAAGTCACCGTGCTGCAAGCTAACAGAGGCTGGAGGTCAAAATGATAGACAAAAGGCACACACAATGTGAAAACTCATTAAGGGGTTTTACAAGGATTTTGCAGAAAAGACGAGACTGGAAAACAGCAGGGATTTATAAAAGCTAACAGGGAAACAGAGTTTTTCGTCATTATTTTCTTAAAAATCATTAACCCTCTCTGTCTTGTACTGCTATCCTCCACTCTTCTTTGCGTTTCATCGGGTGCTTCAACAGAAAAACAATCTAAACCATTACATGCACCTCAAAACATGGACACACTGCTATTGTTTTTTGTCAATAACATGCTCTGAAGTGCATCATTTTGTTTGAAAGCTGCTATATAAATAAAGTTTGCTTGATTGATCCGGCAAAAGCAGCAAAACACAGCAGGGGCGAGGGCAGATTTTCATGTTGGACAAGGTGGGGGGCACGTTTAATACGCGTACACTCTCTAAATCAACACTGCGTGAATTCACGTTGCAACCACAAACAGCAGCCTGGTCCCACAGGCTCCCACCGCCCACCAATCCCTTCATTATTCCTTAATGCGACTGATTATTCTCTTTAGAAAAAAAACAACACTGCCACACAGTCCTGTAGGAGAAAACACAAACACTTTAAGGACCGAACAAACACTCTGTTTAATCTAATTAATCCTCTTGGAAATGTAGCGTACTTTGAAGGCTGACTGTGGAGCCGCTGGAGGAAACCAACAGCAGTTGAACCGTAGAGGAAAACAGAAAATGATTCCTTATAGAAAGAAGTTTTGTGGGTCAGATACTGACTGTTCAGAGTCGACCGCTTAGACCCACAGGAGCTACATTCCCAAACTAACTCCGCATCAAGAATCCAAGGATGAAATAGATAAACATGAAAGCTCAGACTCCCATCTGAAGTACAAAAAAACTCTGTTCATTACGAAAACACACAGGGCCTGCTAGAATACCTTTTTACAGGGTTTGCATATTCATAGTCCTTCCTGAACTAATAGTTGAGCATTCATTGTGACAAAAGGAAAAAATATTAAAGCACTGCATTACCTAATAATGCAAGAAAAACAACCTTCTATTTATCATATGTGCCTATATCACATGTAAGGACATGATGCATCTGCTGTGTGTGCCACTGAATGCCACACAGGTGACAAAACCTTTGGCAAAAATGCAAACAAAACCTGACCAGAACCTAATGTCGCTTATCTGCAGAGATAGATTAAGGGGGCTGTGGCTCAGGAGGTAGAAGGGGCTGTAAACTAATCAAAAAAATCAGCTGTTCGGTCCTCCAGCCTGCATGTAGACGTACCATTGGTGGGATACTGAACCCCAAATTGTGAGTGTGCGTGAATGTTTAACCAATGAGCAGGTCAGAATGGGGATCGTTGGGATAATATCAATACTAATAATCCTATTGATACTTATCAGTTATTTTTCATTACTAATGAAAAAAATACATTGATTTAAAAAAAGAATATTTCAGAACATGATTAGATATAAATATTTTAAATATATCTAAATGTTACCAGAGCAGCAAAAGTGATGTTAATAACAGCAACAGACAGCGGAGGAGAGGCTGCAGCATGATTATAAATGACACCAAAATGCTAAAAAATATCAGTAAAAGAACTGGTAACATCTGAATTTACCAATCACGCCTGTCTTATACTGGGTTTTAGTTCCCATCACTATGAGCAGGTTGCACTTTGTATGGTAGCCTTGGCCACCAGTGTGTGAATGTTTGCGTGAATGGGTGAACCCGGCATGTTGTTTAATATTGCATTGGGTGGTCGCAAGACTAGAAAAGCGCTACACAAGTGCAAGTCCCTTTAACATTTCAGGCCGAAAAAGTGCATTCAGTGCAACACTCCTATAAAGCTTTAGTCTACTCTACTGCTGAATCCATCCATTGCAATTAAGTAATGAGTGAAACGTGTTTAAATCCAACAACAAGAGCAGTATGTTTTAAGCTTTCACTGGGCCTACTCAGCCATTCATCAGACACACAGATGCAAAGCCCTCAGACGTCAACCAAAAAGACAAAAACACACTAAGCAATCAAAAACACAAACATGATGACCAGCTAAAGTTAGCATGTTACAACCTGTATCAAGTATCCTGGTAGCCTATCATATGATTTATTCTCGATTTCCCCGGCTCGACGTCATCTACCTTTCTCTAAAATGATTCCCGTCTGTCTCCGCAGCTCTGTGGCGAATGAAGGTGAATAATGCCAAAAAGATGATAATGAAAACAGAAAAGCTATGTAGATAAAGATATCACACTAGGCATGGGGTGATACGAATGATTACCCTGGCCAAAATAATAATCCCAATAATACTCAAAATATGCTTAGAAGTCTAAAAATGCTGCTAAAATATGCCTGACTTTACAGGACATTTTTGTTGACAAACAAATAGTTTTACTGCATCACAAATAGGCCACTGCATTCCCTCAAGGTGCTGCTGAACACGATGTTCACCATTATCCTGATCGCAGAATTTTACAATCTACTTGTTGTGGGTTGATTTTTTTTTCACGATACGTGATAAAATTGTACATCCTCCGATTCCTATATCACACATGCATTATCATTTTTGAAAAATGTCCTCGTGTGTTTCTTGTTCAACATATTTGTCTTCTTTTGAAGATAGAACCAATATTGAAAACTAAAATTTTACTCTCTTTAGGAACCAGATGATCTCCCCGTGTGCGTGTTTGTCAGTCATAACATGCATCTGTCGTCTCTGCTGCCTGGTCTGAGGTCAATGTGAGCGTTTGCAGCGTAGGATCAGAGGCTTTGCAGAGCGTCGAGTCGTGTGGCTCTCTAATTAAAGATGACGCCGCCACTGAAGCCCGCCAGCTCCTGGGTCAAAGGTCACCACGCAACCACTGACACAAACAGGTAGCCAGCCACTGTGAAACGGGCTGAAAGGCAAACCGCCACCACCAGCCTCCCCCTCCTCCGCCTCCTTAACCTGTCCTCCTTCCCCCACTCGTCCCTGCTTCTCCTTTTCTTCCCCCCAATTCCCTGCACCTCTCCTCTTCAAGAAAAAAACATCCGCCTCCGCACATTTATCCACTCAATGACATGGGAGAGAAAGAATAGAGACAGAATAGAAAAGGAGGAAAGAGGGAGGGGAGGAGGAGGAGGAGGAGGAGGAAAGGCTTTTAAACAGTGGCAGCAGAACATCTATAGGAAACTCGCACTTCAGAGCCCTTTCAGCACGATGAAAGAGCAGGAGCGTCGCAGGGCCAAGGCCATCATCTGAGGGCCAAACATGTCACTGGAAAAATAAAAACTGTAGGTGGAGAAGTAAACTTCCCTGTGTACCTCTCATATGAATGATCCTATCTGTTCACCAGAACAAAGGTATGCTGTTGACCTTTGTGTGCCTATTCTTTTATAGCAAAGTGGAACCGGACCTTGGTGTGTTTTCTTGGAGATGCTTTCGTTCTTACTTTCGTTGACGTAGAAGGAGCATATACACCGAAGCCATTCATCACGCTCAAGCGAAAAGAAAAAAAAAACAGTATTCAACCTCAATGTATTTGGTCAAGCACAAATGAACCAGAGCTTGTTAACTGGAGTCACAGAGCTGAGAGGTCTCTTGTTTACAGGTCAGAGTTGTAACAGCACGTCAACCTTGGAGGTCAGACACTGCCGGCTGCAGACGAGGCGAGTCAACAGCTTGGTCACTGCAGCTGCAGCGTTTTCAGGCTTTATTGTGTGCTGCTCGGCTTTCCGAACGCGAGGAACTGCTGACTGTCAGATGTCAACATTCACCTCCTCCTGCAGCCCAGACGGCCTCATGCTCCGAGGTTGTTTCTAGGAGTTGATTAGGTTTACATTCTCACTCCAAACAAACTGTACTGCTGCTCCTCTTCTTGTGGTTTATTGATGCAAACACACAGAATCACGATGCATTGTATCAGACGTGACACTTATGGTAATTTGAAACACACATTCATGGTAAAGCTTTTTTTTTTTATCAACAGAAAGACAGAAAATACACTCGAAGCAGTGTATTTTACCCTTTTCCACCAAAAAAATGTTTTTTCGTTTTAACAAAGCAAGCCATAGTTGACACACACATACTCCATATTGTGTAAACACAAGATCTTTATCAAATTAAGTAAAACATGTAGCAAATAATTTGATGTAAATCAGGAATTATCTGATGGAAGTTAACAAGATCTCCAATCTGACCAAATATTCAGTCAGAATTTTGTGGAAAACCTTATTTCTGTGACAAAGCAGGAAAAAACCTTGGCAACTGTCAAAAGGAAAATTCATATCAAGAAACATCAACACTTCTCTCTTCACACTGGAACCAAAATTAGCTGAAGGTGATATGCATTTCCGTTAAGCCTGGCGGTAAGTGTCTCGCTGCCACAGATGGATGTTTCTCACACGTGTGAACAAAATCAAGGGCTTCCACATAAAATATGGAAACCATATTAGGTGAAAAGAGTCAGGAGACTCACACAGCTGCCAGTTCTGCACATTTACATCACAGCACGACGAGAAAGACTTTTAAAAATATTACGCAAATAAATAATCCTGTTATCTTAAGACGCGCATTTTATATCCGTTAGTTTCAATAGGTTTGGTCAGACAAGTAGAAGAAGAGAGACAGCCGCCCATGTGTGTCTCTCTGTGTCTGCATCAAAGCGACGAGGGCGACGACATCTCAGACAGAGTCAACCGAGCTCTAACACTCTCAAAAACACACACACAAGCACAGACCTGCAGAGCGACAGGAGCGATTACCTTCCAGCCGCAGGCTCTGTGTGTATTGTAACCACAGTCTGTCCACACTGTCGGGGACAAACACCGATCTGACCTCAGAGCAGCGCCAACAGTCTGCTACACAACTAAAGAGCAGAAACACACCAGCGGCTGAAACACAGCTGTCTCTCCATTATTCACAGAGCGCTCAGTTTTTGGCTTACAACACACTGAAGGTGGGAAACCTCACAGGGGACTGTGCTGCTGACATAATCAGATTAAATACTTAAAATGAGTCATCATTTTTTTGGCAATGCTCAGAGACAAGCAGAGAAGGAGGTCAAATTAGATACAAAGGAAAATTTTGTCTATTTATTTCTCCTCATTCGTTTTTGATTTTTTTTTTTAAATTTAACGCTTTAAGTAAAGAAAAAGCAAAGCATGACGATATCCTGCACCCTTCCAATCCAAAATAACAATCAATACAATCCAAAATCCTGACGTCTAGAGATGTTTCAAAATCAGTACTGAACTAATTGGCTAATCTTTCTTTTATTGGATCCACCACAAGTGTCAAGAAAATGTCAACACTATTCTAAAAATACATTGATTTGCGTGAAGGGAAAAAAGGAATTGAAAACAGAAAATAAATACAAGGTTTTTTACTTACTGACAGATTTATTTATCCTTTCTTGTGTAAGAAAATTGGAAAATTTGAACATGATGTTACATTTAAGGGTGAAGTCTTGTTTCTTGAAAATAAGCAAATACAACAAAGTCTCCCAACTAAGTGAGATGATTTCATATTTTTTAAAGGCAGTTTTTAAAAGGCTGGAAAATTCAGCAAATTTTGTTTTTTAATTATGGTTTCAGCCTAATAGAGATAAAACTATTATTTTCAATGATGTTGCTTTGTCTTGTGTTATAAACCCAGTGCACCCCTTTCCTTTACAGCGGTGCACTCAGTGTTGCAAACTTAGTGACTTTCTCTAGATTACGGACCTTTTCAGACCTCTAGTGACCTTTATTCTGAAAAATAACGAGCTGCCAGCGCAACCCCTGCAAGTGCAGCCTTTGAGCTCTCATTATGTTACAAAGCAGAACTCTCACGACGGCTGCTAACATCATATTTAGCATCACCCGAATGTGTCGATTAGCGTAACGACACAAAAACAGACTGAAAGGCCAGTCCTTCTCCCCACAGCGTTCAGGCAGCCTCACACTGCAGATTCAGATGTGCCAAAGTCAGAACTAATGCTACAGGATGTTACTGTTGTATATGCTGAATGCACTCACATGAACTGTATGTCTTAAAGAATACCAAATTAAAGCACACGTCAAAGTGCTTAAGCCCGACTACAATGTGTCTTCACGTGTGTAATTTAAGTCTGCTGTTCCTGCCCTGTATAAACAAGTTAGTTAACACGTTAGTCTTAAAACGGAGCATTACTGCATTTTTAAAAACATACATTTTGAATTTTCTTATTAAAAATATGCCAGTATTTGAGTGACTTAACTGTAACATTACCTACACCTTTAGTTGACTTACATTTTTTTTTAAATATACTTTTTATTGGCATTTAACATCACATACCATCTCTTACACTGATTTCAAAAGCTTTGAACAGCCTTTATGTCTATAATGCCACATTCTTTAAATTTATGACAGGACTTACAGTTTTAAGTTCAAGAAAATCTAGTTAAGTTCAATTAATGCTTTACTTGCCGAAAGTTAATAAACTAATTGTTTAAATAACTGACATATCAATACTAACCCCCCAAAAATCATGATTTTACCAAACCTTGGCAGCCCTTGATTTTAAATCATGATTACCTTATCTGCATCATTATGTCTCCTCCCATAAAACAGTGACCATCGCACTACATGACTAAACTAGATCTTTTTTTTTTGCAGTGAATTTTGCGCCGTGGCCTTGATCCAGAGCAGGATTTTGGCTGCGTCAGCCCTTTTCCAGGCCCGACAGTGTTTGATGGAGCTGCTGGCCGTCGTGTGGCAGACCTCTGGCTGCCTGGCTGGTGACTGATGCTCACGGGGCCACGGAGGAGAGCTTTATTAAACGACGGCGAGGACCCATCACTCTCCCTCTGACATATTGGGGGCTCACCTTGGGGGTGGGGGAGCACCAGGAGAAGTCAATGGAGATGTGAAACATTTAGTCCGTCTGCGCTCACCCACCTCTGATGACTCGCAGTGTTTGTTGGTTTTCAGTTTATTGCACTTTTGCTTTTTGAAGGTGTTTTATATTTTTGTTGCATAACGTGTGTGTTTGTGCATATGTGTGTGTGTGTGCAGGGTGAGTCATTTAGCAGGGAACGCTGTGAGCTGGCATACTGTGGAGAGCGAGGGCACGATGACAAATCCATCACTTAACCCTCTCATTCACTCCTTTGACACACACACACTGAGAAACTTCACACACACACATACACAAACAAACACGCTACATCTGCAGACCTTGACAGCCTGCAAGAAAGAAACCGCCAACACACCCCTCCACCTCCTCCTCCGCCCAGCCTTCATCACCAGCTGCAGGAGGCTCCATACAGTCTGAACCTCCCTGCAGCTGTAACCTGAGGACCACCTGCAGCTGCACCAGCACCCATGGGTGCACCGAGCAGAGCCAACAACAACAGCAGCAGCAGCAGCAATAATACACACACAGCAGGAGCTTTGGCCTCAGTCCGGCCCCGTTAAGAGACGCTTGACGATTTCTATTTTCCGCTCCATTAAGTAAAGGTGTCACATTTTACATCAATAAATCATTATCTCATTAATTCTGGAAAATTACGGTAATTAATGTGGGACTGCTGTCAACTGAAAACATTTTTTTTAAAGGAAAACCGAAAAAGAAAAACTGTTTTGATTGCATCTTGGCAACCTTTTATTTATTTATTTATCTGCTTATGTAATGAAAGAGTTTCCATTGGAACAAAAGGTGGAAAAACATCAATATATAATCCTCCGCAAGGGATAAAGAAAAATATTGATTCAAATACAAATCTGCATTTTCTTATCTCTTTTCTTCTTATCTGCATATTGACTACTGAATCCACATTTTTAGTCAGCGTATTTAAACAAACAAGTACCGTTTACCTCGGCGCTAACAGTGTTTTTCTTTATCTATATCCATTTAAAAAGAACTATTGATAATTAATATATGAATTACCTGAGGAAACTAAAGACCAGAGTCTTAAGACATTGCTTTAAATCCTAAAACAGCTGTTCTGGTCAGGTGTGTGTGGTTCAAGAGTATTCATTTAAAGACAAAATGTCCTTAAATTATGAATACTTCTAACTATTTGTTCACGTCTGTTTTACAATGGTCACACTTAGGGCTACAACCAAAGGTTATTTGTTGATCTATTAATTGTTCTGTTCATAAAATGTCCCAGAGCTCTAGATAATGTGTTAAGATTATGTGCTTAAATCAGCCCAGAAGCCCAAATATTTTGAGTTTACTATCAAATATGAGGAAGACAAGCAGAAAATGCTCATGTCTGTGAGAGTATTTGGCCTTTTGGTAAAAAAATTCTGAGCAATTTGCAATAGATACAGATCAATTTTCTGTCACGCTTCATCATTTCTGAGGGACACCCCCCCCCACAAAACAAAAAAGAGAGAGAGAGAGCTTAAAAACTTTCTAAAAGAATCACACAGGACAGACATGATCCAGGAAGTGTCTGCGTGCCAAATCCACTACAACTGCTCAACCATTTTCGTTTTTACTTTTTTAATAAATAACATACACATCCCTGCAGTTTTTAGGGGGGGGAAAGCAATTTCTCTTCCTTTTTTTTTTCAATTAAATAGTTGGGATTTTCTTGTAAAACAGGTTTGGTATATGTTTAGTTAAATATAAGAAAACTCCTTTTAATTCACCACAAGTTTGTGTGACATTTCAGAGGTTCGGGAAGTTTCACTACACAAGTTCTCTGCAGAGTGAAACAGACGAGGGCAGAACGACCATGAAGCCCTTGACTTCTCAGTGACGGACATTTGTCAGGCCCCATTGCCTCATCGGAGGTAACGCTGCCATGTGCTCTTACTCAGACAGAGAAAACAGAGTATGTCACTGTGTGTGGGTGTGTGTTTGTCAGTGTGTGTTTGTCAGTGTGTGTGTGTGTGTGTGTGTGTGTGTGTGTGTGTGTGTGTGTGTGTGTGTGGTGGGCAGACTGCCAAGACAGAGGCTGGCGCCGGCAAAGAGGTGACTTAGGGGTGATTAAGCTAAAAGCAGCCGACACAAATATCAGATCTCAACGACACAGACAAATGACAACAACATGAAGTTAAAATGCTCGTATTCACTTCCACTCGATTAAAAGAGCTGTCCAAACGGACTCAAATGTTTTGAAAAGAAATATAGTCATGTAGAAAGTTTGTGTCAAGTTTTTGCCTTTTTTTTAAGGTTTATTCTCTTAAAGTGTTGAATGCTGCATACATTTAAGACCAGTTTCTAGAGACACCAAGCACAGGTGAGTAGGGATTAAACGTTTATATCCATATCTATTAAACATCATTCAGCTCCACATATATGTTTCATTAATAACCGTGTTTTTCTTTGAAGCAACTAGCAAGCTGAAGAATTTAGGGGGAAAAAAAGAACTTTAAGCATCAAGTGTAAAGTGGGTTGGGATTATTATTTCTTTCAGGTCTGTAAAACAAATTAAGTAGAAAGTTGTGTGTGTGTGTGTGTGTGTGTGTGTGTGTGTGTGTGTGTTTATGTGTTAAAGGGTCAGAGGGGATGTTATTTTACAACACCAAATTGTTCAACAATCAACAAAAGGCAACCTGACCGAACGTAAGACAGTGATGGGGGGGGTTATTCCTGCCATACACTACATAGCCAAAAGTATGTGGACATTACACCCATGTCTGCTGTTACAACAGCCTGCACTCTTTGGGGCTCAGTCTTTCCACTACATGTGGTTTTAAATGCATTTCACCCCTTTGTTACCCCCCCAGCCCCCCCGGATGTGTCGGATGGGGTTGAAGTCGGGGCTACTCGGCATAAAAATGACCGAGCTTTGTGTACAAGAGCATTATCACGCTGTAAGAAAGGTAGAAAGATGGAAAGATGGTGAGGAGAGAGTTAAAGGAATCCATCAGAAAAACAGATCTCTGCCCTCTTCATAATGAAAACAACTGAGGCTAAACATACTGATACATTTAAACATCACCACTGTGTATCAGTTCCCCTTCACACACACACACACACACCCCACACATACACATGTGCGTGCGGCTGACCTTTACAGTGAGAAATGAATACATGAATAAAACCAAAATCTGCAAATGACAAATCTGCATTTGGCCCTCCAGGTTTCCCCTGAGGTGAGTTTCAGAGAGTCAAATGAGGGCAGTTGGATTTAATCTGCCGCCTCTGGGAGGCACACGCGCACATGCACACGCAGGCAAGCCAGCAGACTGATTTTCTTTTGAAAAAGCCCCACAAAAAAACAACCAAACAATGATTGCCATTTCATTCGTTAACACGAAACAAAGTAAGTACAGTGAAAAAAGACGAGATGAGAAAAAAGAAGCGGGAAAGGGTACCGCTACTATAGGGCAGGAGAGAAATGAGAAGAAGAAATGAAAGGAGCCGAGGAGGAAAAAACCGTGACAGGAGAAGAACGGAGGAGAGGGAGGAGACTCCCCAGTGAACGAGGCAGCGGAGGAGGGAGGGAGCTTCAGCTGGGAGGATCGGGGAGGAGGCCACAGAGGCAGCAGCAACAGTTTGACCTTCGACCAGGGAGTTAAGATGCGGTCAAGTCCAGAATCACAAAATAGGTTAATCCCTACAGACCGTCTCTCTTCTCTGCTTCTCTGTTCTGAATCAGTCAGCAGAGCTTATCAGAGTCGGCAAAAGCAGCAGGATTCCTCACATATCTGTGACCAGCCTGACCCGACTGTCACTGCGTCTGTTACTGATGTCTGAGCTGACTGTGTGAGAGTGCTGCAACTAACGGTTACTTTCACGATTTCTTTTAATTCTATTCATAGTTTAATGTGTAAAATAATGACCAATGACCAATAAAGGTGCCAAGAGCTCAAAATGTTGTCTTCAGGGCTGCATATATAGTCTGAAAAAAGAGTCTGAAAATCATAAGGAGTCCGTTTACAAGAACAAACAAAAGCAGCAAATAGTCACATTGGAGCAGCTGGATGAAGTGAATGATTGGGAATATTTATGCCGGATAATTGTTTATTCCACATTAGTGTGTATTATGTTTAAAGAGCTGGTTACGATGGCAATTAAAACTAAATTTTGTGACTAAATTACTTTATTTCTACAGAATTCTGAGGGAATGGACAAAGTGTCCAAATTAGAGGAAGCTGTCATAGCATCTGTATGGCATGATACTCTTATTTAACCATTTGAACCCTGAGCAAATTGTTGTGATTTCTTGGGAAAAAAGTGCAAGAAATTAGTAGATATAGAAAATTACATTTTTAAGTGCTTTTTCATTTCATTTCCTTGTTTTTGTCTCTCTTTTCATTTCTTTTGGGTTTTTTGTTTTGTTTTATTACTAATTTTCAGGTGATTTTCTACTTTTTTTTACTATGTCTTGTTAATTTTTGGGTCATTTCATCTTTCTTTGCTCGTTGCCTTTTTCTTTTGGTTTTTGAAAGAACTCAAGCTAATTTGCTCAGCTTTGAAAGGGTTAACCTCTTCTGTCGGAGCATACAGTGCACCAGAAAAGAGGAACAGTCTGCAGTCATGAGGCAGGTATTGATCGTACAAATGCATCTGTTGAAAAAACTGTGTAAAGCCATTCTTCCGTTTGCAAGTGAGTTACGTTTCTTGGTCTGAGAGATTTTTTCACTTTGTTCAATAACTTTTAAATGAATTGATATTCAGTCCTAAAAGCATAATGCCAGAGTCGGATATTAAATGCACAAGGTTCTCACACATTTTTGTGTATAAAATTTCAAAACTTTTTGTGACTTTTCAAGGTCCCATAATAAATTTTTTTCTATTCCTACGTGCCCGGCGCTTTTAAAAGATATCAGATTCAGTTTCAGCGAGGTGCCATACATGAAGGGAAAGACAGAACGCAGGGAGAAAATTAACATGACTTTTCCAGGTTTTCCATGACCGTGAGAACCCTGATTTGCATCTTAAAGTAGGAATACATCAAAATTTTCAAAACATTTCCATATCAGGTAGTCTCAGATAATGACAGATAACTCTGAGATTACTGTGTGCTCCTTTCAACTTTCTGAAGCCCAAATTCAGTCATTAAATAGTTTATTTTGCCTCACTTGCTCCCATAAACTTTACAGCGATACCAAACAAAGAAAAAAGGCAAAACATTATGTTTCAGCGGCTTTGACCTAAAAATATTTCAGATTTTTTTGTTGATAAATAATTTAATTAAAGTTCACAGATTGTTCACACAGATTGTTGTAATCATCTAACAATTCAGCGCAGATCTGAAGTGTTTAACCTAAAGCTGTCAGACTGGAGCAGCACTTAACGTTTTACCATTTTACAAAGGGCAAAAAAAAAACAACCAGAAATTCATATCCTGCATTAAAGCAGTAGATTAAAGACAGAAGATTAAAACAAAGATTATAAATACATTAAAAAGTTCAAAGAAAAGAGTTTTACTTGGCTCCTAAATCTTGTTGCCTGGAGCAGAAAGAGTTAACGATGCGAACAAAATCTAAAACTGTAAAGCTCCCAGAGACCTTCAGCTTCTCCTAAAGAGGTTTGATTGACACGGTGCAGAAGCCTGCTCGTCTTTGCACTGTGTGTGTGTGTGTGTGTGTGTGTGTGTGTGTGTGTGTGTGTGTGTGTGTGTGTGTGTGTGTGTGTGTGTGTGTGTGTGTGTGTAGGAATGTGTGAGTATGAGAAGAGGAGGTTTAGGTATTCGGTCTGTTAAGCATCTGTCATTAAACAGTGTGTGTTGTGTGTCTTTCACGGTACGCTGCTTTCACTCCAAGCAGAAGTGAAAAGGGTCAGAACAGTTTTACTCAAAATGTTTCAACTTTACAAAGTTATTAAAAAAAAGCCACATAAAATTGTTTTTTTCTTAAAGAAAGATGTAAGAAAAGAATATCTACAATATTTCATCGCTTCGAATCAAAGGGTGTTACAGAATTAATTATTTTAAACAAATATTCAAGCATATTTTTTAGTTTTAGCCTCTCAAATGTGTGGAATTGCTCTTTTTCTATGTTTCATATAATTGTAAATAGTGTTAAATAGTGTTTTAAAAGTTTTGCTCGGACAAAAAAAGCAACAAGACACCACCTTGGACACATAGTGAAAATTTTAATTTCAAAGATCATTAATTGAAAAAATAATAAGCATTTTAATTATGAGAATAATCTTTGGTTGCATCCCTAGAAAAATCCAATCCTCCATGTTTGCTAATCATGTATATCGCTTATTTTTTTCTGCTAATGGAAGCTCAAGGATATTTTCTATTTACCTGCTTTATTCACGACGTTTACGTTCTTATTTCAGTCGCTGCTGTTTGTAGCTTTTAAGTATCTGAATGAGAGAAGATAGTGCTGCTCTAACGTTTTAATTTTAAATAGAAGTGAAAAAGAGAAACCAAATTACATCTTGATTGAAAGCAATCTGCTGCAAATTAAAGCTGTTTTGTTTTGGGAGGAAACAGAAAGAATAACTTGTATTTTTGTCTCGTGCAGCCTCATGATGGTCACGTCATTTCTTACTTTACTGAGATGGTATCATGAAGGAAATAAATTTATAACCCAGTGTTGACATCAACATAATAACAACCAAGCAGTTGAAGGGATTTTAATTATTATCACTGTCCTAATGCTTTTAGATTAAGATCATTTCTGAACACATTTCTTTTTCAGCAATGAACCCAAAGCCAGAAGTGTTTTCAGATTTGCAACATCTGGGGCAATTTCCCTCAACGCTGAAGATTTTTAAAACATTTTTTTATAGATAACTGGCTTTTCAGATGCTCTAGTGAGATTAATTAACTGAGGCAATGTGTTGAACACATATTTAAGTAACCAAAAATCTGTGTGTGTGTGTGTGTGTGTGTGTGTGTGTGTGTGTGTGTGTGTGAGAAAGCTTGGCCTCCTTCAAATCCACCTCAGTCCCTGAAGAGAGGAGTTCAGAACCGGCTTTACTTCCTCAGTTTTAGAAAATGAAAAGTTGAAACGAGCGGCGTGGGAAAGTTGATATTTCCACTGATATGATGTGAAAGCATGTTAGGCCTACACAAACTGTTCATGGTTAAAAGAAACTATGAGACAAAATGTGTTACTTATTCTGACTAAGGTGAAATGATTTGTGAATTGTCAAAAATATTATTATTAGTATTTGCATGGACAGTTTTGAGTAGGATGAAATGAAAAGTTAGAAGTTAGAATAGCTCAAATAAAAGACTTAATATCACCACAACATTTTGATTAATATTAAGTCGGTTGTACAGTTTTCAGTGTCAAAGCAAATAATTTTAGTTATTTGGTTAATTACGTTTGTCAGACAAAAAAAGATTTACTCAATACTGCCAGAGTTGGAACTGCTTAAAAAGATCCATGCAAACTGTTACATTGATTATTTTTTTGAGGTTGAACCAGAGGATTATTTGTGCAATGTGAGGACAGCAGACATGGATGTGTCCAAAACACATTTACAAAATACATAGCACCGAATGAACTGTTCCTCAGTGGTATATCCAAAAATCTCCGCTGTAAATGGCCACATGCTGAACTGACAACCTGCTGCAGATAATTATAAAATGGATTATGTTTGAAAAGCGCTGCAGCGGAATGTCATTTTTATCCATAAGACCTTTAAAAATAGACATTTAAATGATGGATTGATAAAAAGAAATGGTGAGAGCAGTGAGGAAAAGAAGGCTGTAATGTTGCTAATCAGTCAGTCAGAGCAGAATGTTTTCTTCCATCTCGTACGATGAAAACCTGCAGGGTCATTTTGTCTGAGCAGCTGTAACCTGCTGCTTCTCTACAATTAACAAGAGCAAACTTAAGAATCCTGCGTGCTCCAGTGATATAAAATTTCACTAATCGATCCAGCAGTTAATGTGTTTTGAGAAACACAAATCATTAATTTTGGTGGATTTTATGAAACAAAAAAAGAGGAGCTGTGAAGGGAATATTAAAGTTGTGTTTTCCATTGTGCTGGTTATAATCAAACTATTGTATTTTGTGCTGTGATGTTTGGACATAATGTACACTTTCATTCAAAGTAGGACAAATCTGCTAGAGCGGATTCAAAAAGCAGAAAATGCGTTTTTAGAAGTTGATTTCACGTCAAAGAGAGAAGACACAAGGAAACACCCTTTTGATGGCATTTTGCTTCGGTTGGAGTCAGATGGGGGTGGGACATTTACCAAAATGTTCATAAAGTTTTAAAATGTGAGGCATTTGAACCAAAAAAACAAATGACTGTTGTTTGGTATTTTCCTGTACATACTGTCATAGCCAAAAATACGTATTTTCTCTGAAAGATGACAATTCGTCATTTCATCAGGGAGTCCATGGGTAGAAAACATTTTAAATCCATGCTTTTAGGACTTGTTTTGGGGAGAAATTATCTTTTTCTTTTTCCTAGAAACATTACAGGTAAGTAAAACAGTAAGCTGTACATAAAAACTGCAGTCAAGTGCATGGGTTGGTTTTATGTGTGAATATGGTTATTAGAGTGAGTTCAGCTAATCTACATTTTGCCAACAAGTACAAGTATGACATAAAAACACGGTATTGTAATATCAGAAATGTGGACTTGACAGAAGATCTTGACTCGTTTGGACAATAATAAATTAAATGATGAATCAATGAAATTAGATAAAATGTTAAAGGCAATTAAAACCTCAAAAATTCAATAATATTTAGAAAATTAAGACTTTTTAAGGATTTACAGACACCCTGTCTTGTGAAGATTGCTGAGGTCCGCCACCGAAAGCAGATGTGTGAATAAATAAATTGGCCAGCGAGCTGAAAACTACCATATTTTACTGTGTTTTAAATCAGCAGCAGCAGAGCAGCGTTTATCAGGTGGTAGTTACACGCTACATTTCTTGAGCGATGCTGTCGCGTCCCGGCCTGCAGCAGCAGAGCGCTGAGGGCTCGGAGCAGATCGGCCACCCAGGCGGCGAGCTGGTGAGCTGTTGATGAAGTGAGGGGTCACTGCGAGGCTAAGTGAGACCTCACACTGGACAAGCAGGCCAGACCTCGGGCCACGGTGGCATATGGGTGTGAAGGAGGTGAGGAAGCTGAGGAGGGGGCGGGGGTGGCCAAGCTGTCCACTCGGCCTCTCACGAGACCCCCAGCTGTCACAACAGACACTTACCAGCCCTCACACTAAACACCCACCAGGGAGAGGGGGGCAGCATCCTTCCTCTCTCAAACAGAAGGATGGAGAAGAGGAAGGATGGACGGAAAAAGAGAAGGTAATCTCTCCTTCCTGCTGCTGTGATGTCTGAGGAACGCAGGGATCTGCCCCTGTAACTGTCCCCCTGCTGCTTTTGAAGGCAGCCTGCAAACCTGCTAATTATAGCCACTACAGGATGAAGGTGTGACCTAAATAGTTATTTTAAGTCTGGAGCAGACTTGTGAGGACTAGAGAGAGAGAGAGAGAGAGAGAGGGAGGAGAGGGAGTCATAGCAGGACAGAGGAAGTTCAAGAGTCGACCGCCACACAACAAAATACACAGCTGCAGCGCAGAAAAGCCGAGGTCAGACTGCAAGACTGCTCAAATACTGTAAGACGACAGAAGAGCGGACTAAACTACAGATTTCTTTCTGCTGGACAACAGCAAAGGTGAACGGAGCAAAGTGAGAGCATCACACGGATGGGAATAAAGGACTATTAGCTAGCACGGGTGTAACAATCCTTCGATCTGCATCGATATATCGATGAAATGATCATGTGTCATCATCGATACAAACTTAAAACACCAGCAAGTGTTGTCACTATACTGTAATTTCTAACTTCAAGACAACACCTTTTTTTGACAATGGGGAAAAACTGACATTGAGGACATAAGATCAAATTTTTAAAGTCTTTGGCAGAATAAGCGAGCCATCTAAAAACAGTACCTTTTTTTATTTTCAACATATTTTTCAACCTTTTTAAATACTAAAACAGTTGCAAAAATAATTCATGGATGGAAGTAACTGCTCCAGCCCTACTTACTGCATTACAGTTTGTAAAACACACACTTCCCACCCGTTTGGGGATAAGAAACCTGCTCACACTTGCTATCTTTACTCGGAAGTTAGACATGCCTGCTGCAAACTAGTTGCATATGCAAATAGCTACATCGGCGCATACGCATACTTTCAAGACATCAAGGCTACATCGCTCTTTGGGGATAGAAAAATGAAGATCCATTCAACTTTCATGCAGTGCAGCACACGATTTCCAATAATGTTAGACATGTTTTGAGTATTTTATGAATATAATTGAAACAAAAACCAAAACTATGTCTATTCAAAACTTTTCAGAAACATTCTATCAGTTCCAAACCATTTCCAGGCCTGGAAAATGGTTTCTATAATTTCATAACTGTGGGAACCCTGGATGCAACATGACCAGTGAAATTTCACTTCTTCTTCTTTACTGTTCTTCTCATTGACAGGTCTAACAAATGCAAACAGATGTTTACTTCATTCTACATCCATTTATGACGAACTGAAGGTGTGGATACGTGGCCTGTGCACGTGCGCCCAGCTCCACATTGGGAATCCTGTGGCTTTAGAAAATCTGAAAAAAGTATGAGTGTGCACATTTCTGTCTTTGTGCATACACACAGTTTTATGCATCTGGGCACTACGGTTAACCCTAAAAATCAGATTAAAAATGGCATTACTGTATGAACACAGTTTTTCATTTCTAACATTATAGCATATGAAACTTTGTATCAGAAGTTATACATCCAGCAGAGATCTGAGGAGAGTTTTCTTCCATAATGACGACAAGTACTTTCCCTGCACAAACCCTTCTCCTTCCCACCTGCCTCTGTTTGTTGAATACACGCTGCTTGCACCATTCCTCGACCCCCCCCCCCGTGTACTTTCCGCACCTGAGAGCCTATTGACAGAGTGTCCCGGTACCACGCGTATCACTTAACCCCGTGTCAAAACACAGGTGTAACGTAAGCCCGGGGAGCATGCGAAGGTCCTGAGCTCATAAAGGAATGTGCGAGCTGGGAATAGCACCCTGCATGTAAGAGAGGCCTCTCACTGAGAGCAAGTACAGAGTTACTGCAGGGAGGGGAGCTGGAAAACAGCCAGACACTGACAGAGGGGAGGCACACCTTCACCTCAGGGATCCTCAACACAACCTGACAGAAATGTGACTCAGCGGTTATGAAAGACGGAAAGTGATGAGAGTCGCTTTGGATGGAGGACAAAAGAAGATGGTTGGTGTTTCTTACCATGGCGCCCCGTATATCCGGAATCCCTTTATGGTGACGTCCGAGTCCTGCAGGTACACACAGTTTGTGAGGAGCGACTGGACATTGTCAAAGTCCTCTGGTTTCAGTTTGGACACTGAGGGGAATCGGTAGTAATCCTGCTTGACCAGCTCGGCCATAAAGTCCTTATCAAAGGTCAGCTCGTGGTTTCCAGCGATCACCACCTTAAACTCGTACGGGAGGCCACCTAAAGGAGACAAGAGAGGGAAAGCGGGGTGAGCTGATGCTCCACTAATATGTAGAAAATAATGACATTTTTGTGCATAAGCTGACCAAAGTGACAAATTCAACTAAACTGAAGAAGCTGCAGTTACAATCAGCACTAAAGACAGAGCTAAAACTCTTCAATCAACCCACTGTTGAGCAAATCGCTGAGCAAAAGTGGATGACATCTGCAGTATCGACATGCACAAACGATCATAAGCACTGACAGCTAAGCAGCTTTTCTATAGCTGCATCTATGATGAAACTTTCTTACATCAGAGTTTGATCGCGTTAATGAGCAGATTATATAAAATGAAAGAGGTGAAAAACCAATAGATCAGGGTTCCATTGATAAATTACTAGAGTGATCTGTTCAGTCATTTTACACAGATCTTGTCCAAAGGTTTTAATATCCCACATTTTTTACTTCAGTTCCTGTTGCATTGATGTGTCGCCTTTTAATTGTTATTTTGTGATAAATTAATTAGAAATTACTGGAAATATACTGTAAGCATCAAGTTTATTCATACTGAAAAGAAAAGAAAAGAAAAGTTTCAATTGGTTTTTTTTTTTTAATAAAAAAAATGACAAATGTTGGCACTCAGAAGTGATTCAGAGCATTCCTGAAGAAATCGGGCCTATGCTGAAAACAAACCAAGCAACAAGGAAGTGGAGCTTACTGAAATAATTAAATTTTTTGCAGCGGGGGGTATGCTCATGTGTTTCAGGTGGTTAAATTAATTGTACTATCTGTCAAAATATCAGGAGTCAAATAATTCTGTTTATAGCTTTCCTGCAGCTACAGCTGGCTGCAATTCACCACTAAACTTGGACAAAATCCAACTTTAACACAGAATCAAACGGCTGCAGCTCGAAGCGGCTGCTGCAACTTCCTGTAACCGCTGTGTGGCAACTTACACTGCTTGGTATGTTTCCTGTGTTGTACTTATGAATGTCAGAATACAAATCTGCTGCTTGATAAAAGTTATATTTGAACATATTTAACTGCATATTGTCAGCAAGTTAGTAAAGTATTTTTTTTAATGTGCACTGTATCTGCAGAATATTTGTGCATGAGGTTGTTAAATTCCTGAATAAAATGTTTGATTTGATTTAACTGCAAATGATTCACACTGTATGTTTTGTCCAAATTGTGCAGCTCTGCTCTCAGTATTTCATACAATCACAAAGGGTTTGTACTTCCCTCCTGGTCAGTCTATTTCTACAGAAACAGCAGGTTGTCCTAATATTTTGGACACGGAGCCTACTCTCCCCTGCAGCTCCCTGTATACCTAACCCAGAGTACAGATCAGGACTGGATAGAAAACTCAGATAAGTGGAGGGAAAAACACCCTCAATTCAGACAGTCAGAGAGGTTACAACCACAGCTGACGGCTCTGCTTGACCCCAACAGACCACCGTCCATCTCTGCAGACACCGGGCGGCTGGAAGAAGCACGAACCTGAACTAAATAAAGAAGAACATCTATTACAATTCTCATCCCCTCATCTTTCAACTTCTGCTGTGCCCTTTTCGCTCTCCTCTGTCGGGGTGATTTGTCCCGCCTTCCCCTTCGCTATCAAGAAACTGACTTACTACTTTATTCCAGCAGATTGAGCACTCAACAAAAGGCTCTGGCCTTCATCGCCCTCTGTTCTTTCTCAATATTTCTCTCCTTCAGTGTTTTTTTTCCAGTCTTCTTTCCTCTCTGTCCTTTTTAGCCTGCTCTGTAGATCCTGTAATAACTAATCTAAGCTAATTTATGTGTAAAGTTAACATAGCAGGACCCCTGCTCCTAATTGCAGCACACCCCACACAGGCAATGTAATTTATAATCAGGCTGCAACTAATGATTATTTTTAATTACTTATTAATCTGCTGAACATCTTCTTGATTAACCTGGTAATTGTTTGGTCTATAAAATGTTGGAAAACAGTAAAAAATGACACAATGTCACAATTTCTATAGTACAAAGTGCTTGTTATGTTCGACCAACAGTCCATAACCAAAGAGACATTTTATTTATTATCAAATAATACGAAGAAAAGCAGCAAATTTTCACAAGTGAGAAGCTGGAACTTGGGAATAACTGACATTTTTGCTAAAAAATGACTTAAAATGATCGATCAGTCGTTAACGATGACAGTCAATTTTGTGCCAAGCAACTGATAAATTAATTGATTTAATTATTTAAGCTCTGATGTATAATATTTTGTCTGTGTAAACTGGACAGAATTTGTTAAAATACTAGAATGAAGTTTTCAACCTACAGCAGCCCTTCAGAAGCGTCGCGCTGACATGAGTAATGAGTCTGTGCTATGCTAATGAATTCATTGTGACTACTAAAGAACAAACTGTCATATTGTTGAGCTGTAATGTCATGTAGGGCTGGCAAGAGGTGATTTACTGATACATTTTGCAACAATGGTACTCCGTATGTAAACCTCCGTAGGACATTTGTTCTGACATCAATTTGAGCGAAAAAGAAAAAAAACCTTAAATGTACCTTTGTCTTACCTCCTTTGCAATTGCATTTGCAGCAATATTTCAACATTTAACAGATTTTACAGCATCTCCTGAGACATATTCATTGACAAAAAACAAACAAATCCCTTTCATACACTACAGGATTACTGCACAAATGCACAGTGAGACGCCTACATCCACCATCGACATGCAGTGTGAGTGACAGGAAGGTATTGCGCTCGCCACATTAGCCTATACCCCTCTCTGTGAAATGTTTTTGTCCTCTGCTCCATGTGTCTCCTGCCAGTGATAGCAGAAGGTTATGACTGAATTGAATAAAATGTTGAATAAAGAATCCAATAAAACATATTTGTTGAATGAAAAAAGCTTTGGACTCATGACAGTCAGTGAAAGAAAAGATGGAACAGCGCTGCTCAATTTTGCAGCGGTCAAGTTCACAATTGGAAATAAAGATAATGGAAACTGAATAGAATACAAATTTAATCAGGATATGCTGGGCTCAATGCAGAGATAAAAAAATTCCACTGCATCAGTCTGTGTGTGCGTGTGTGTGTGTGTGTGTGTGTGTGTGTGTGTGTGTGTGTGTGTGTGTGTGTGTTCTCTAATGCTGAAAATGAAAGAATCATGGTTCCCCGGTCCACAGGTTTCATTCCCGCTACTCTAAATTAGCTCTTGTCGCGTCTCAGGATCATAAATTCCAGCCTAACCTTATATGAGAGCGCCGTCTCTCAGTCCCCCAGCACTCTAACTGGATCACACACACACACACACACACACACACACACACACACACACACACACACACACACACACACACACACACACACACACACACACACACACACACACACACACACACACACACACACACACACACACACACACACACACACACACACACACACACACACAAAAAGCGAATCATCCTCTCCACCTCCACACAGGGAAAAGGTGGGGAAAACATAATTACCATCAAACAACTCCATCTCCATTACTCTACTGGGAATTTCTACTGCTTTTTATTGCCACCGTGATACATCTTACAGAGGGCTGGTGGAGTGATACACCAAGATTTATTTCTTATTTTTTTCGCCCACAAACGGGTATGAAAGAGGAAATCAAAAGTCTGTGAAGAACTACGTGTGCAGAGTTTTGTCATGCCTCTCAAGAAGGGAAAAGATGTAAGAAGGCAAAAACATCTGAAAACATTTCAACTAGAAAATGTTTTTCACAGTGCTATATTAAAAATATATTCTTTACAACAGGGGCAAACAGGAGAAAAACATATTCTACATGGTATTTCCTAAATTAAGAGAGGTGAATATCTCAGAAAATTAACTTGTCGTCCCCGTCTCATCTCTTCTTTTTTCCTCAAATTAATCCTTGAGGAAATGTGGCAGTCCCCAGGGACTGCCGTGTCGCAGACGCCGTCGCCTTTTACGACAAGCAACGGTGGCACAGAGCTTAAGAGAACTGGGGATGAGGGCGTGCGTGCGGGCAGGTGTCAGATCTGTGTAGAGCACCGAAACAAAAATACTGTAACATGACCGACAGTGTGGTTATAGCACCCAAATCACAAGTTTCACTCTCAGTGGTTTCTAAAAATGAGAAATACGTTCAAAACAAGTAAAGTCACCTAACTCCACTGTTTCTATGATTCCAACATGGATTCATTATCAGGGATAATAATTGGCTGCATCTCACTGCAGGTAGATTTTGTGTTTACTGCCTGCTTTCAAATTTTAATGCATCAGTGACATAGTGTTTCCATCCTGATTTAACAGCCTGCAACTTCACTATTTACGAGGATAAGGCTCTACTGGACTCCCTGTGTGTGCCTAATCAGCACTAAACAGCAGACAGACTAAGTCTGCAACTATCTGGTGAAGATTTTGGAGCATTTAGCATTGGTGGAGACGAAAACAGAGCTAAAAGCAGAGTGAATATTGAACTTAAAATCATTGGTTGGACGGAGACAGGACTTCAAAAGAGTGATAATGTTACTCTGTGTATGCTGGATGTGTAAATCAAGGCTGCAACTTATGCATATTTTCATTATTGAATAATATTAATATTATTTTGTCAATTAAGCCAGTCCATAAAATGATGGAAAAGAAGCTTGCTCTACTGATGCATCTTTATATTGGCTTATTGTGAGATGAAGGTGTGTTTATGTGTTAAGAGTTTAGAAGGAGGACCTGAGGTAAATGCTTGTTAGCGATTATAAAAAAAAAAATAAAAAGGGTAATCTTCTGTTCACAAAGTTACAAAACACTACTGATATCATGTTATTTATGGTTTCAAATAAATAAGCGAGGAATAGAAGAAGTTTATGAATATTTGAAGTATTGTATAGAAAGAGTAAGGCTTGGTTTGTGATTAGTTTTAAGATTTGTTCTTTAAATAAAATGGAAAATTAAATTTGAATGCAAAAAAAAGAAAAGAAATACTGTGAAATACTGTAAGTGAACAACAAACCATCTGTTAGTTCTCTCTGTTTAACACGTATATTAAACTCCTTTATCTACACATTAAACATTTGAGCATAGACATAAACACACACACACACACATAAGAGCTGCAGAGGCCTGTGGGAGCAGCTTAAAGCGGCAGATCAGAGCCGGTGCTCGACCATCAGACAGGATGGGTCAGGGAAAGCTCGTTCCTCTGCATCGATCTCCAATGATCTACCTCAACATGCCAAACAGCAGTCGATGCCTTTAGCAAACCACTGCCTCTTCCAGAGCCTTCTGAGAGGAGGCTGAGGGGGAGGAGAGGCAGCAGAGGAGCACAAAAGCACGTTTACAGAGGCTTTAAAATAACAAATACATGCTCACCTAGTCCAAAGTTTAGAATCTGTTTGGATGTTGTTTAATATTTTGCTTCGGTTTTATCAACTCTAACTGCAATTTGAATACTACTGCTGCCAAAATGCTCTATAATGTTCTTCCCTGCATGAAATTACTTCTGCATAGTGATTACATTTTGCTTTGTAAGCCATATTTCTAACCTGATAAAGGTACATGCTGCATGCTTAAAAATGATTGAAAAAGCTGAAGCAGTCCATGCTTTGCTTTCAAAAAATGCTAAAAGAAAATTACAGTATGTTTCTTTAAAACAAAAATAAATCCCTGACTCTTGGTTCTCAATATTTGACGCCAATTCTCTGTCTCCTCATGTACCTAATATTCAATTCCCAAAAGACAGTAAAATCTGTACTTTAAAATTTAAAAAATAAAACTTTAAAATTAGATATGCACACAGAACTTTAACAAGTTTCTAAAATGCTTGAATTTTCTTTACATACAAACTCACCCAATACATGTCAAAAACAAATGGTAATGTGTAAAACTTTTACATACGGCATCAAACCTCCATTTCTGCAACAACAGCAGCTCAAAAACTACACTGAAACAGCTGATAAGCAATTTTTGAGTAATCTGATCATTGTTTAAAATCTGTGTGGATGTTAATTATTCTGCAAGTTTTGGCTGAGCAGTCAGTCTGTACACTGAAACCCTTAACTTTTATCCAAAAATAAATCAATCAAATCATTCATCTAAGATGCCTTCAAACTCGTGTTTTTCAGCATGACATTCTACCACACTGCTTTCTTTTCATTTCCATGTCTGACTCCATTCTCCTCCACTCTCACACTCTCTCTGCCTTCATCAACAAGGACAGAAACCAGCCTTGGAGGGAATATCCAACCTTTCACACACACTTGTGTTTCCGTCACTCGAGCCGATTCTGTATGTAAACCTCACACCAGCACTGTAATAGCCAAAACATAAATGAGTCACATTTTTGGCTGCCGACTGATAAAAGCCGTCTGCCCTCCAAACAGAAGCAAAAGATACCAACTAAAGCAAAAAGATGTTTTTACTGACTTAAAAGCTTTTGAAACAAAACTTTTACAGATTAAAAAATGTTACTTTGTGTAAAAACAATGACAGAAGCTTTAAAAATAACATCTCTATTAGGATTTTAGGGGTATTTGAGGATAAGACAGACGAGTTTTTGTGAAGGTAATTATCTTTAAATTTGACCAATATCTGCAATATGAGTGCATTTAACCTCTTTATTCTGAATTTATTCTCATAATTTTATGACTTTTCTGATGAAGTCGCTGCTGTTGTCTCCTCGGTATGACTTTTTTTTCTCAGATTTATCACTTCTCATAACGGTTTGACTATTTCTCTAAATTAAAAATAACTTGACCATTACGCTCTTGATATAAGTGCTTTTTCTTGTGAAATTCCAATTATTCTCATAATACTGCACATTGAAAAAAAAATATTACAACTAAAGATATTTTTTTCTCATTTTCATCAAGTGGCTGTCATACTTTTGTTACAATTTTCCATCCACCCCGACAGTTAGATGACCAGGTGTGCAGCTCCACATTCAGAAACGAGACAGGGTGCTCCCAACTATACTGAGCAATTTTCCACTTTGCCCTGCATCGATTCTCCATTATGGCTGATATCGCTGTTTTCACTGAGGCTTAACAAAGTACAGACACACGCACACACAGATATACACACACTTGACATGGCTGTCCGTGGTGATGGATAGAAGAGTTTGATAGAAAAGCTGACCAGTGTGCCCTTCTGGTGGTGCCAGGTGCTGTTTAAACGGTGACGCAGCAGAAAACAATAGCGTGTGTGTGTGTGTGTGTGTTTGTGTGTGTGTGTGTTCCTCTATTGTATACAGGTGTGTGAGAATTAGGGCGCAGCACCTGGCAGTAAGAGTCTGGTAAAGTGGGTGCACTACTGTGATTGCCCAACACAAATCACATTTTACAATCAGAAGACCTAAAGATTTTTAGGTAAAAAGCAGATTTAAAACCATATAAAGAGGATGTTGGGCGAATTAACAGAGATTTTATATTGCAAATAATACTTAGCAAACCTGAATCCAAGTTTCCTGCAACTTAGGGCAAGTTAGATTTAAGACTTTTTATTGCCACTCCAATTAAAATTCGTATTTTTACAATAACCCCAAATTGCAGGGAAAAAATATGAACCACTATCAATCACTTAGTAGAGACAAGTTTGCTGTAATATTAACTTCAGCATAAACCATTATTTTTTGGTCAAGTTGAAAAGTTAGTAGTCTACTTTAAATGCTGAAAATATTTAAAACTTTTTACAGAGAAAAAAAGCTTGTTCATTTTTCATTTGATTGGATGCGGTAAAGTTAAATGAGTGTTGTTAGTTACTCTATCCTGATCTGTGTGACCTTAAATTAGTAAATTATTTTTGAAAAACAGGTATTATATATTTTGGAGATTTCACAATACAATGTTAGGGGAAAAAAATCATAATAACCTCGTCCTAATATCTCAGCATTTTTTAAGACTTCTGAAAGACTGATCTAAGACATTTTATTCCCAATTAAGGGCTTACTTTTAGATTATTTAATTTAATGTCTTAAGACTTTTTTAAGGATCAGCAGGAACCCTGAATATCAGCATGCAGCAGTTCAATGACAAGCCTTCGAATCCTACTTTTAATGTTCAGAGTTGGGAGCGTATTTGTACATAGTAGGACTGTAACGGTTCGTGTATTTGTACTGAACCATCAGAGTAAAGGGTTCTCGGTCTGATGCATGCAACCACACGCAGAACACACGGTATGTAGATTGACGCAAATAAGGTGGAACCAAAGTTCACAAGCACGAGTTCTGTGGCAGTAATTTTGACAGTACTGTGCATGAGGACTGAGATGGAAACTATGTTTTAGGTAAATTCTGCTGAAGGTATGACTGTTTGAACATGCAGAGCATGCTGACGGACAGTGGAGAAGTGAGATTATGCTGCAGGAGCGGTTTGAGAAGTCTCTACAGACGTCTGGATTTCTTTTTTCTTGTTTTGCCGTGAAAACTGGGTCAGTGTTGGAATCCACTGTAACTGCTGTGAATCCAGACTGACTGCAGCCGCTGTCGTCTTTAGAGGCCAAACTTTGACAGCTACCTTTCAACTCTGCAGGGGGTGAGTGTCTGATGCTGCAAACATAGATTTTAAGAGAAGTACCACTTTCAGCTAAGGGGTTTACTGTTCTCAAGGCATTTGCACACCAAGTCCTTATTTTTCGGATGTGTTTTTTTTAATGTTATCCGAGAAAAACTGTTAACATAGAAACAGATGTCTGATGTGTTTTATTGCTCTTTGTTGCAAAAAATTGCAATATGAAGCAAAATATAAGGACACATTTGCTCTGCTGGTGTACTCCACTAGAGTTATGTCCCTGGCTGTCACCACTCTGCCTGCGTCTTCATGAAATGATGCGGTGCGGCTGTTAAATTGCACTCTGATGTAAGCATCATCATTGCTATTGTGCATTTTTTGGAAAGGCTAACGTTACATTTTATTTGTCGTGAAAGCTTTCAGGGAGGACTTTGGGTCCGTATATTTCCACTTGTTATTCTTGCTGGCCTGCTGTCGACTTCTGCCCCATTTCTTTCTGTTGCTACGAATGTATGTGTCCCGTAGGTTATTCCACATTTTCTTCCCTTCAAACAGCTCTCTACATGCTTTTGATGGATGCCAAAGATCACACACAATGAAACTTTAATGACTGGCGAACATTAGTGTGTAAACTAAAACTAAAACTAAACAAACTTTTTGATGAAGAATATGGACCTGGTGTGCAAAGGCCTTTAAGCTGAAACAATGGAAATTCCTATGACCAAGTCATAATCTTTCTTTTACACTTTTCCCACTCTATTGTTGTGATATTTTTCTGTTTAGTCGAAGAAAGTGAACTTAATTTTCAATAGGATTAAATGACAAACATTTTTTCAGGAAGATTACACTTCCCCACACAGCAGAAAAAGCATATTAGGAGTTGATTTTAATGTGCACACTGCATGCACTAACATACATGCAGCATGTGGCTCACACATCACAACTGCACATGCACTTTAGCACATGCACTATTGCACCTGGACTACTTGATCTCCACTTGATAACTGTCATTTTAGTCTCTTTTACTGTAAAAAATAATGAATATATGTGTTTTATTATCTCTTGATATGTATTTTAGGACCTAACTATTATTCTTTTTATTTGTACTGCATGCTCAGGGGAATGCTCTGCTGTTATTTTGTTTTTATGCAATGGCAATAAAGATTTTATTCTATTCTGGAAACTGAACCTTGATTGTGAAGGTACATTTCAGCCAATTTTCACTTCCCTTTATGCTTTTTCAACATTAAACAACATCCTGTTTCTTGTTGTGTCTCATCCTGTTGTTCTTTTTTTTGCATAAGCCAGACTACTGGGAGAGAAGTGCAGGTGTGTCCAGACAGAAGACAAAGTCAATTCCCTCCGCTGTCCCTGGATTGTTTTGGAAGTTAATCCTACCCTAAGAGCCAATGGAGACATTAAGTGTAACTAGTTAGCATCATTCATTTATTATCCGTAACCGCTTATTCCGGTTCAGGCCAATCCCAGCTGACATTGGACGAGAGACGGAGCACATCCTGGACAGGCTATCACAGGGGGAGCCTGAAACAGATAACCATTCACGCTCACATTCACACCTACAGGCAATTTAAAGTCACCAATAAACCTATCCTGCATGTCTTTGGACTGTGGAAGGAGGCCTGAGAAAAGCCATGCTGACACGAGGAGAAAATGCTAACTGCACACAAAATGGCCCAGAACCCTCTTGCTATGAGGTGATAGTGTTAACCACTGCACCACCGTGCCGCCTACCTGGCATCATTCAAATCAATTTTGCGTTGAGAGGGTATCTAATCTGCTTCTCCTTTTTATGCTCATCAACCGGAGTCATGAGGCTCCAGGAAGCTGCACAAGTCTTCCCCTCAAGTTAAGACATTTTCAACTCATTAAGATGTGTTTAAACATGATTTGTGCCTTCCACTTGCATCTTTCCATTTACCTTATATGCAACTGTGATGTCTTTTAGACACTGCTTTTCTAACATTAAATTTAAGGAGGTTGTTTCGTCTGATCAACAGGCAAATGAAATGAATGAAACATAGACAAAAGGATTCAAGTGTCTAAAACCGTTACAGATGGGCAGCACTTATTGATTTATGCGCTTGGTGAGAGGGAACATCAGACAGTATGTGAATTTTTTTGTCAGTGTGACACATGACTACATTAGAGAGACAAAAATGCTCCAGAGCCGCGCGAGCTCTCGCCCGGAGGGTCTGGAGATGAAACACTTGCTGCTGGGACCGAAAACACACACACGCACACACACAGCCCAGCGCTCCCACCCACAGCATGGGGCCAGAGGGAGAGGTCAAAGGTTAACTGAGCCAGGGTGTTAGGTCAGAGGGGTTAAACTGGACACTTTAGCACAGCAGTTGTGGGGTCAGCAGGGGAGGGTAGGGGAGCCATTGTGTGGTCCAGTCACTGGTTATGCGTGCAACATGTCTCGTGCCTTTGGCTGTCCCCCTGCTCACGAGAGAGCCTGTGCAATTCAGCTTTGAGCGAGTGTGAAAACCATGCGTGCATACAGCGGCATGCGGATGAATGTGCGTCTTAAGCAGCTTAATACCTAGCCAGTCGTTGAACTTCTTAACCTCGGAGGGCAGGCCCAGCTCGGTGAAGTCACCCATGTGTAGCAGCACGTCGCCGTAGGGCATCTGGATGCCGTCTGTACGCGAGTGTGTGTCTGACACACACACAAACCTGGTGTGTCCTGCTGGCTTGGGAGTGTCATAAGGAATGGGGTCCACCCTGAAAGACAGAGACACAGAGAGACAATGAGCACTTAAATCTATGTCACGATAAAATGTCACATTTACCTCCATAATGATTTACTTATCATTCAGGTATTTTTGTAATTCATCAGTTGTGGCTTCTCGATCCCCATTTTTATTTTGATTAATTATAGTGTGGCAGGTTATACATTTTAGTTCTTTGGACGGTTGGCCAAATGGTTGGTAGTTGGGATGCACAATAATACCTGCACGTCATCGGTATCATCAGATATTGGCTTTAAAATGAAATATCAGAATCGGCCAACATGCTGATTTCTGCCAATATCACAAACCGTGAAGGTTTCCTTCCCGGTGAAACAACAACAAAAGTTACACTAAATGATAATAAGTTATAATTGCTTTAGTGCAGGAATTGCAGATGTTTACACAAAACTTTAGAGTAGTAGAAAGTTTGTAAATATTTTCAGTTCTTCAGTTTGCAGACATTTTTCTGTCTGTAAAAAAAAATGTTTTTAGCATATCAGCTGTGACCTTCTCATATTGCTTTTCAGTCTGAAAGGTGTAGCACAAATTTTAAGAAACCCATTTCTTAACTGTCAAATGACACTGTCAACAGTCAAGTATGTTTTCATATTGTCATCAATAAAAAGACCAGTGAAATTTTCCACTTATTTTTGAGACATCTGCCTCTGGTTTTATCTTATAATTTGGGGCATCATTCTCTTTAAAAAGAGCTGCTGCAATTGAAAGAATATGTCCTCTCTCCTCTTTGTGATATTTTTTTTAAAAAGGTATTCTCGATCCAGGAGCATATTTTTAAGAAATGTATGCTAATTTCATACCAGACAGCAGAAGGGCCACAGCTGAAAACTGGAACCTTAAAAAGATCATTTGTTGTGCAAAATAAATTACACGGTCTACAGAATAATGCATGCAGGGAGCAAAATGCATCTCAAAGAAAAGAGGAGACATTACAGCGGTGTACAAGATGTGTTGTTTGGGCCAGAGAACAACCAGTGCCTGAGTTGATTTGTGCACACAAGAAGGGCAATGGCAGTTTTGTGGCATCAGATTGGCTAAAGAGACGGTGAATTAAGGCATGACATGTCCTTTCTATCCATTATCTAAAGAAAAAACACTTAGACCCAAGTCTGGCTGTAAAAAAGCCCTTTTATTCAGCCTTTTTTGTTCGATGTAAGTACGTCTGTTAAAAAGGAAGAAAAACCTGTACTTTTTTTCTTACTGAAAGGAAAAGGGGGGGGAAATCATCTTGTCTGTAATTGAAGTCTACAATGTGCAATCCTCCAGCACTCTGCCACTAGACCATTATTTCATTAGAAGGGATGTCACTCTGTCGAAAACATCAGACACATAATCAACGCTGCAATCTCCAACCTGACAGGCACACACACACGCACAGAGTTAACTCGCATGTGTGCACAAACATGGCATGAAAACAGCCAGAGAAGCAGATGAAATCAAAAGGTTTCAGAGCGGAGAAGACGCCATTACCAGAGATGGAGAAAATAGGCACCTTGGCACAAAAGAAAATCTTGTCTGGGGGGGAGGAAACGTTGCATTTGAGAAGTCTCATTTGGGAAGCAATTTTCCTGTTTTCCCATTTTTGTGGCATGTTGAGAAGAACATTAGCCCTGGAAAAGGTTCACAAAAAGCCTGAAATCTGTTGTTCTGTTTTTCAGTTGAAAGTAATCTGCAAGTACATGTTAATGGTGGGACAAGCTGGTTACTGTCTGTTACGAGTAGAAACTGTTTGTAATTTGGGAAAAACCTTATATCTTGATATGGAAATTTAAATACAACATTAGGTGTCTCTCTGCACCGTGAGTCCCCAGAATAGCGTCAGTGTGTTTTGGCAACTCTCTTAACTGGACTACAAGCTTTAACATCAGTCTTGCAAACAGTATTCCCTCATTTGGTGTCTTGATGATGTTGGAGAGCAATGCCTTACATGTTGCTCCAAAATGTCCAGACAGCTTAAGGTAAGTTAGATGTAAGACTTTTTAAGACGTTTTAATGCCACTCGGAATTAAATTCAGGCCCCCACCCATGAACTCATATCAATGACTTCTTTGTCTTGTGATAGAGAAGATGAAAGAACAGAATTTGAAAAAATCTGTTTGTTGGCGAGTTTTCTTAGTGAGTTGTGTTCTCACTCTAACTCACTTCCCCTTGGTCTGAGTCTGAAAAGTGTTTTGCATAAAATACATCAAGCCTTGCATGCGTCGCCTAGTTCTGGTTTCAAGTTATTCTGCAAAATCTTGGTTAAATAGTCAATTTCTGTTGAATTTGTACTTCCCCAAGTCGTCTAGGGTGCAGTGACAGCTAACTAGCAGACAGTGGATCCTTTGCCAGAGACACAGTATGAGTGTTGCTGGCTCCACTATTCTGAACTTTGGGACTTTAATGCATGAGGCATTAAGTAAATAACAGATAATACAAAAGAACTTTTAATGTTACCAAGTATTTTGAGACGCATTGCAATGCAATTTAAGACATTTTAATTCCAACTAATACCTTTCTTTTTAAGGAATTGTATTGAGGAATTAAGGAATTCAATGTCTTTTAAGACTTTTTAAGGAGACTTTATTAGGAATCTATCAAACTAAGTGTGATTTTGACCAATCCAGGAGTAAATAGCAAAAACTTCGTCTGTACTTTACACACATTGCAAAAATCATGCAAATCCAATGTGGCTGCGAAGTTGTCAAAACAGACTTTTTGCAATACTGAATAGAAAGACCAAACGAAACTGGACTTATTAAAGGATAGATGCCTCTGCAGTACCAACAAAGCAAGGTAAAATTGATGTTGTGTCATTAAATATGTCTCCATATCTCATAACATTATCCTTTTGCTACTGTCTGTAGTCTAAGCACCATTTGCAGTCACCGTCTGTGAGCAGTGGCCACTGTCCGCAACAGCAGCTGCATACTAGCTGCTTCTCGAGTCCTCCATGATTGTGTCGTCTCTGCCTCTGCATAACTGAATGAATTGGAGGCTGCTGGGAGGAAGAGGCTACTCTTACATCCTAACAGACAATAGTGGCTGAAATGATGATGTGGATGCAGTGGGGGTGCCAACACAAAGGGGTTCGTCAAAAACCTGCTAGCTAAAAACTTAAACTTATTTAAACTTTCTGCCGCACATCAACCCCATGATCCCACAAATGTTGGAGCTATTGGCTGTCGAGCTGTCTGGTTTAATATAATAGAACTATATGGCATTCGGCTTATGTTGCTCAAAGCACCAAAAAATACATTTACACTCAACAGCAATGTGTCTTTGCAGAAATCATGACCCGGGTACTCAAGAAAATCCACAGGCCTTGTTGTGACTATTTTCTTTCTCCTGAATTACACCTGCCAACCTTATCACTGCACAGAAGGAAGTGTGCATCTACTGCTAACACATCTAGCACCACTGAGCTAGATAATGTTACAGCTCAGCTGAGGAGGATACAAGAAATGTCTGTATCTCGTGGTGTCACAAGCATGAGCCTATAGTCCATGAGTACATGCACAAACCGAGCGGTGAGAATCATCGCCTCCTCAGGTCTAACAAGTCATACATAACCTCTGTTTTGTAAACTTGGTATACTCAATATTCATCAAATTAACAGCTTCCAAGTTGCTCTATTTGTACATGGTTCTTTGAATAAAACGCTTCCCTCCTTTTTTCAGTCTCTTTATCACTAACAATTAATTTCATAATTACTCCACCCGAAAAGCACTACAGCTTTCCCCCCACCCCCTCCTAACAACGAACCACTTCATCCCAATTTAGTATCACAAAGGGGTTCCAAGATATGGGATTCATTTCCTCCTCACCTGGTTTGACTTTCTCCTTTACTATTTAAAAAAACCTGTGAAAAATACCCAACTAAAACAACAGCCCAACGTGATGTTTTTCTTTTCAGGTTTACCTTTTTTCTCTTCTTCTTTTTCTTTACATAAGTATTTCTGTCCTCATCTGCCTGTCCCTTCTTATTTACATTTTTATAATGGCCTATCTATATATTTTAAAACAAATTTATAATTGCTTTTGATCAGCATTAAGAGATTGTGTGTGCTGATTGATAGTTTTGTAGGGAACCCAACTTATCAAGCCCCTTGAGGGTTTCTGAGTTTCCCCTGCAGTCTCCTTTTTTTAATGTATAACATTGTTGTTTTTTAATATGTGTTAAATCAAATCAAATCAAATCAAATAAAACGGTTTATACTTTGCAATCAAATGATAAAATCTTTGTCACCATGGTGGCAATATAGTCCTTCTACATATTTTTAACTGCTGTGCAGTATTGTGCCGTCTAAAAAGCCTTCAAACTCAGGGATCCATAACTCAAATTGGATTGGACACAGGATAATATCTAAAAATTTTACCCGAATCTAGAATTGAGTCTGCTACATGTATTTTTTCATTTGTAGTCAGCAGTTGTTAGTATTTGGTAACCACCGGTCCTGTTGCTCCTTTAAACCATCACAGCTTCACACTGGAGCAGATTGAGGTCTCAGTCACCCGAGCACGCCTGGTCGCCATATTAAACACACTGGACAAAATGAAAAACTAGCTACAGAGATAATGATATTTACTATTGACCGTGTGCAGTAAATACCGCTCCTATATATACACAAACACATTAACGTAAGCCAGCAGAGCAGCACATACATTGCAGTGTAGCTGGTGATTAGATTTGGTGCTCTGCGGTGCCTGGACGTCATGCAGCTTTACAGGATTCGACAGTTCTCGTCATGGAGGAAGGACGAACGCAGAACCACATGGGATGACAAAACACACACACATATGTACATGTATATATGCACACACACAAGCGTGCATATTAAAACAAAGCCAGGAGAAAAACAACCTCCATCTCCTCCCCTTTCCTTTGAGATTTAATCCGCCCTGAGAATGTAAGTAAATACCAGCAGCCCCTATCAATTAAGAGCAGGCCCGGGCCAAGAAACCTTCATGATAGTGCTGCATAGGTCTCTCTCTCTCTCTCACACACACACACATACACACACATAAAGAAAGAGGGCCCCTGTCTTTCCTGTTAACATATGACTGTATAACAATCCAGAGGTTCATTAGTAATGTATACAGGAGTTCAGGAGTTCAGCAGTGCAGCAAGGCCTCTGATCTATTGTAAACGGAGACAGTGAAAATGAAAAAGTCTCCTTGTGCTCCGGCAGCAGGTAAAAGAATATTCTCCAGCGACAGACTGAACTGTGTTAGCATGAAGGTTCGTGTTAACATGTCTGAGCTTCGGCGTGACATCAGAGGGAAGACTGCGGAGGGAAAAGAGTGGGGGGAGAAAGAGAAATGCTAATGCACTCGAGGAGGGCAGGAGCACACTCTCAAATCCGCCATGACACTGGAGCTGACACAAAACCGAGGTCTGTGGCTGCAGAAATATCTGCCCGATGAAGAAATGTCTGTGATCCCTCAGCAGAGAAACCTCACTGCGTTAACTTCTCCTCACCTACAGCTGCAACATTTCTCTGTCTCCATTTTAGGAGACAAAAATATACGATTGCACTCCTGTAACTTAACATTCATCTTCACTTCAGTGCCGTGCTTCTTGAGCTAAAACCCACCACACAATCCTGTTTTTATCCTTACTGTCATGCCCTTGTTTTGTTCTTAAATACAAAATGAACAGACGGAGGATGTCAAACTAACACATTTTTCTTCTCTTAAAATCAAACCATTTGTCCTTTTTTATTTTTCTCATTTGGTTTTTCTCAAAAACAAAAAAGGCAGGTTTCGTTGCTGCTTTCAGATCTAAGGTTGTAATTTATTCACATCGCATAATGCCTCAGATGGAAATGCTACTGTGCAAATTCAACTTTCATGTGTATTGAAAATTAAACACTTCAATTTGATTATCAACATTTAAGCTTGCAGTAAATAAAATAAAAAACCCGTATCCTCTGTGAATCACATAAAAAGCACATTATAATATCAATGCTAAAAGATGCCTGACAAGCTTGAAGTGCTTTGCCCTAAAAACGCTTGTAAAACTATAAAAGGTAAATGTGAACCAACTAAATTCTGGAAAAACTGGATTAAGACCAAACACAGTTATTGGTTACATGTGTGATATAGAGCAAAATAACAGTGAAAGAAGAATAAATCAACATGGGAGAGACAGAAGGAGGGAGGGAGGAGTGCTCTCTGATGTCTGTGGGAGGATATTCAATTTGACTGAGCACACTTGGCTCCGTGGCCTTTTAGAAAAACACACAAGCAAACAGGGTCAAAGTTCAGCCTGCGCTTGGTTCTTCAAACGTGACACTTAACTCACAGCAGATAAGAAGGTCGCAGTCTGTGTCAATCTCCGACTCGTCCAGCTCTTTAAGGACGCCACATAATCATTGTGATTGATTGCAACACTTCCTCCCGGGTCCTCGCAACGTCCAAAACAGACTGTGGTGGTTTGCAGCGTGGCCAAAAAACTGTCCAGCTAAAGAGCTTATCGTGCACTTTAGTATTAAATGCATTTGAACCCTGCTATCCATCACTGCAAGAGATAACTTCATGCATAACCCTAATGTATAAATAAGACCTGACCAAAGGAATCACTGCCGATCTGTGATATTTCAATGATCTTAACTGTGAAATCCAACATTTTATTGAAGGAGAAAAGAGGGTAAAGGGACAAAACAGAGACACGAAGCAGGTGAGGTTGGAGACGGCACTGCTGTCCAAATATAACCCACATTTTCCATGTCTCAGCCATCTACATCAACATACTTTTAAATGGTAAATGAACCAGCACCTTTCTAGTCCTCTGACTGTCACACACTTGTGGCCGAGGCTACCGTGCAATCAGCTTAAACATTCATGCACAATCACACACCCATGGTGAAGCCATCAAGAGCAATTTGAGGTTCAGCCCAACAATCCCTTACATGTGGAGTGGAGGAGCAGGGGATCAAACCTCTGATCTTCTGCTAAGTGGACAACTTGCTCTACTACCTGAGCCCCAGGTGCCCCTGCTTTGATATTTTTAAGTGCACCCTGAAACATTTATTTTTATATTCCTTTCCAGAGGAATGCTCTTAAGTTTTGGAGTAAGTCTTTTTAGGAACAATTAAATAATTTCTATTAAGTAAAAAAATTATGAAGCTGGTTTCGCTTTTACGCACTCCAAGAAACTGTATGGAAAAGTAGTACAAAATGTGATATTAGCTGTCCCTGCTCATCAAGCCTAATTTTAACTGAATTTTAATTTTTTTAGATATAAAATAGGTTAAATTATATTTAATTGTAGAGCTGCACACAGTGCATTAATTTGCTCAGTCCCTCGTTACCCTGCTCTAGCTCTTTTTTTTTTTAACCACAACTGAAACAAGAATTAGCGACCTAGCCAACCCCACACCCCCTCCGCCAACTGCTGTAGCAGCTTGCACCGGGGGTCACAGCAGGCTGAGTCGAACTTGTGTAAGGGCAGCAACAGAAGGTTTGCAGATCTGGCAGGAAGTCGGGGTGGTCCATGGACCGTCTGCCATTTTGCTTCTTCCTTTACGCTTTGTTTTTATTAAAACAGATGTGACGTCACTCATAGATTACAACAGTCAAAGAGGTAACTACTTTCCACCTTTGCACAGACAAAATGAATCAATAGGGTGTTAATTGTATTGATTCAGGCATAAAAAAAATCAATTTAATGATATCATTAAAAAAATTCCCACCCATAGTGTAACATAGTATATTAAGGCTTGGTTGAATATTGTGATAGAGCTGAGCTCCCGGCGGGGTTAATGGGGTCAACGACCTCTGAGCTGCCCACTTGTCTCAGACAAAAACACATGTCAATCACGGTTCAGTCTGAGTCTACGTCCGTTTTATACCTGCCGCCACCTGATGCTGAAGGATTAGCCTCCAGCTCCTCTCTCCCTCCATTGTTAATGGAGTCGTCCTGCTAATGATTTCTCATCAATAAAAGACCACCAGCAGGGACACAGCCACCTAAAACCTCCAGGGGTCAAAAGGGAAACGTGGGAATAGACTGCTAATCAACAAAAGCTGATCTGTTCATACATGATAAACAGGATCAAGATTCGTAATCGCGCCGGCTTAATGTGTATCAGAAAGACAAAAAAGCCAAATCAACCCGACTCTACAGGCAGTGATCTCTTACGTGTGCAACTGCAGTAAAACAACATAATTCACTCAGTGTGAATTGCCAAATTCACACAGCACATGCAGCAGGATTAATCATCCACACAATATCATCATGCATTCCTGTTAATTTTGCAATAAATGCCAGGTGATCAAATTTCACTGCACTCTGAAGGGTTTGACGAGATGTGAGCTGCAAGTCATGAAAATTAAAATCATGAGCAAAACGAATTTTAATGACAACTTGCTTCCTGAGTTTAACTTCTATATTAAAAATTATCAGGAAATCTGCTTTTGGTGTTACCATTAAAATAAGTGTTTAATGTTTGAAATGATATGTAAAATAATAAATTATTAACACAACATTTAACAACAATCAATGAACTTTTTTAGTCATTCATTCACTTGCTAGATTTTCTTTGTTTTATTTATTTATGTTTCACTTTTTCTGACATGACAGATGACTCCATAACGAAAAAATAATTTGTTTCAGCGCCTAATGATTTTCAGGGAGTAAAACTAATTGAACTTTGATGTAAAACTGAAATAACCATTTGTCATTTTCACCTGCTTAACACTCAATGCCACATATTATAATGCTTAAGTGTGTTTTATTGCAATCTGACGTATTGAACCTCGCAGGGTGACAGAAAGAAGACTATTTCTAGACAATACACAGAACAAATGATCAGCACTTAAATCACAGCAGACTGTAAATTGACATCTGTTCTTCGTCACCTCCTCGTCAAACTTCACAACAAAGACTGTCAGGGAACATTTGTCCACTATGCTACATAGTAAATTTAAAAATATAATCACAGCTGATCTGGAGACCAAATAGTCACTGTTCTTCCACTGTGCTCACGCTGTCTTTATCGCTCTTTCAGGAGAAACATCAAAAAACAATGCTTCCTATTTCCTCCCTCTATAACCTCTGCATCAGTTCCCCTCCCCCTCCTGTAGATATATACACACTCACACACGCACACACACACACCGCTCACTCATCCACGGTGCAATACCATTTCTCTGAGAGGAGCAGAGAGAGCGCCTCTCTTATCTTCTGCATTTCAGCTGTCTGCGCTAATTCAATAAACTTCAGAGGAACAAAATGAACACAGGAATAACAGAGAGGGGGTGGTGGAGGTGGTGGCAGTGGTGGGTGGGGGGTGGGCGGTGCTCAAGGGAGCGGAGAAAGAGGCAAAGGTGGGAGACAGAAACAAGCGAACAAGAAAAACACAGGAAATACGGGTAAAAGCACAAGCAGAACGTCAATGTACAATGATGGAAATTCACGAGAGAGGAGGTAAAAAATTAGCACAAGTGCACTGTAAAAAATATTCAAATGAGAATTGATTTTAAAGAACGGTGAATAATGACCTTAATGCCCCCCCTCCTCTCTCCTCCTTTACTCCATTTGTTCAGGCAGGGTGCGTCCTCCTCATTCCTCCCATAATGGCCAAGTATGGCACACAAAGCCAGCGTTTGAATATCAGCACCGGAGAAACCTTCCGGCACTGCGCTGGGAAATAAATTGCTTCTGCTAATGCCCCTTTCATTACAGCACAGCTCTTAATTGTGCTGCTGACAGTCCGCCTAGCTGCAGGGCTGATGGGAGGAAGGCTGAGGAGATGGGCACGACGTGGGCCCCGGGGCCGAACACCAACCAGCAGATTGCTGGGAAAATAAACTAGTGGAGTAGTTTGAACAGACAACACGGCTCACAGCAGAGAGTACAGCTTTTTTTTTAAAAAACATGCCAGCTTCACTTTACGGCGCTGTGTCAGCAAAGATCAGCACTTTCCGATCTCTGTTTTGTGAGATGGCATTCAAATGGTTTATGTAACTCTTTGTAACTCATGAACGCCTTAAATTCTATCTTCTCTTCAACCGATCTGTTCAACCTGCATATTATCTCTAGATTAATTAAATTGAATTTTTTTTATTTGATAGGGACAATGGATTTTAACATAGTTTCAGTACAGGGTATGACACTTTGCACAGACAGTGTATATCTATTGCTAATTTACAATTCTTGTAACTAAATTACCAAAGTGCATTAAGGGCACATCATTAGCTAGTAGCAATGTGAGTCCACCAATACATTTTTTGAGTTGAGTTTTTTTTCAGAGTTTCGAATTTCGCAAATTAACTCTTTGTTCAGGCAAGAGGAATGCCTCGAGTCAAAAATAAATGTGATCTCCAATGTAATATAATCTGAAAACAAACTGCACACTGCAACACTTTTCTACCTGAGCTGCGTGCACGAGTCCTCCCACCATTAGGCGTTGAGCAGGACTGATGGGAAAAATCTAACCCGCTGGGCATTATAGGTATTAACTCGGGGGTTTAACTTTAATGACTTTCTAAAAGCAGGATGCATTCGCCAATTTCTAATTATCTTATAGAAAAGGAAAAAGAGTGTTCAAGCTTCCATGAAGTGAACCGAGTCCCGTGTATTATAAAGAAAACACTGATTACTGGTAAAGGCAAACTAAACACACTCTAAACCGCATAAATAGAGGACTTGTCACACTGAGAAGTTGCAGGCTCGGGCAACTTTTGCCTCCATTTCATGTCAAGAGGGAAGTGACATCATCAGGAGATCGTGCCCTGTGATGCCAGGCTCCGGGGACTACGAGGCCAAAATCTCAGAGACATCAAAAGGGCTTCAAATCTCAAAAACAGCAGACCTGTCCTATGTCAACTGTCACTTAACCCCCCCTAACCACCACCATCAACTGCACCAGCAGCACCGTCCCGCCGGGCTCCAGCAGCAGGTCAGGGGTGGAGAGGGAACTTAATCAAGGGTTCTCCAGTTACAAAAGCCCCTCCACTCCTGGCGGCGAGTAGTGGCAGGCTGACAGAAACAAAAGGCCGCAAAATGGGACTGGCTTTTTGTTCTCAGGAGACCTCAAGCCCGACTGCTGCTCCTCCAAAAACCGTTTGGGAGGAAACAGAACAGCGGATGGCAAGGTGAGATGTAAACATGAGGCTGCACAGGGAAACTTTCACCTTTGATTTCTAATCATAGATGTTTGAGCCAGAGAGGCCTTTTCACTTCCAGAAATGTTCTTTTGCGGTACACCAATAGCCTCATAATCAGACTGAATTTGGTTTTTACTTTATTATTTAGCCTGACATTGTGTTCACTTTAGGGGGAAGGGGTGATTTTCTTCTCAGTGAGGTATGACGCATCAGTGCCAACTTCAATTTCAGTCCACACCATAGCGATTGCTTGGTTAACTGTTAACTGTTTGTCATGTAGATCAAGGAAACATATTGGTGTAAGAGTTATCATTTCGGTAAACTGTCCTCTAACATCCTGTGTCTCTCATCTGTCACATATAGGAGTTGGGGATATATTGAATATACCAGATGTATTGTGGCTTGTTCAGCATGCCTTATATAAAATGTTGATATTGTAAACATTGAGTATAAATTGTCATGTTGTTTTTTAAGCCACCGAAATGCGACTTGCTTTTGCATTTAGGTTTTTTCCACTTACTCCTCCAGCTCTCTGTCTCTCAAAAACAGACACACACACAAAAGAAGCAGGGCTTTTGCAGAGCTCCAGACTGTAACTATTTAGTCACATTTCGCAACCATGGAGCACCACTGCGACTTACAGATACTATCAATATATGAACTGGAGAGCTGTTGGTTTGTTTCCAGTTTCCAGTGAATACATCATGACAATTATAGGCGCCGCAGTAACAGTCTGACTTATAAGAGCCAGTGGCCATAGTCTGAGCAGGTGAGGCGTGTGTTTTTGTTTATGCAAACCTCCGATAGCAACATTTGGTTACATTTTGCAACCACGGAGCACCACTGCAACTTGCAAATATTTCAATATATGAATCGAAGAGCTGTTACTTTGGTAATTGCTCACAGTGAATAAATACTCACAGTTAAAAGCACCACTGTAACAGCTGAACTGTCTGCTAATACTCATTCATCTTTTAGCAGAAGCTTCAAGTTCAAAGCAAAAACTCAACACTTGGGGCCCGAGACAAGCCGGGTCCCTAAACATTATGCACCATGGGCTCCACTTTGATATATTTAATTATAACAATACTTTATTTCACTTTAATATCACAGAATGTTACTTAACCTTATTATAACAGTATTTTATTTAAATTTTGTTGTAAAAGTAGTTTATTTAACTTAATTATATAGCAGTAGCTACCGTATTTAACTTTATATTAACTGTGGTTCATTTAATAATTTTGTATTTCAAAATATCAAGATATATACTGTGTATCACGATATAGCCTAAAAATATCGCTATATTATTTTAAATCACATCCCCATCCATGGAGCGGATTCTGGCTCTGCAGCAGAAGGAACACATTGTCTGAATCCGGCCTAAAAAGCTGACTGTCTTGGTTGATTCTGAATCAATGAAAAAAATCTGGGAGAGATTTAAAGGTCTGGAACCAGCGAGAAGAACAAGTGTTTCCATCACAAATGACCAATCAGAACCACGTGACCCAAACAAACCTCCCACAAAGTATCTGTGGAAAATCAGAGCAAAAACCAACACAGAAAAACACACATCAGTCAAAAGTTTAGAGAACTAAATCCTGAACATGTTTTAGCTCCAAAAAGTGAATCATCATCTGCCATCTGGAGACACTTTTTTGTGTCTGTTTTTTTTTTGTTTAAAAACCAGACGACCACAAACAGATCCTGGATGGAGATTTCCTTCAGGTTGTAGCAGCATCACATGCTAATAAAAATAACTGTACTGTAACAATTATAGTAAAGCTGTACCAGTGAAAACCTTCTGACTTTTACAAAACACAGCAAACAAAAAGTAAAAACAAATGTTTAGGCTCAATTGTTATGTTTCTCTAAAATTGAGACAAATAAGTTATTTATAGTTGTTCCAAACCATATTTAGCAAAATGAAAACATAAGACGGAAAAAAATGGAAACGACTGCTCCAACCTCAAAAGTCAGACAACAAAACAAGAAGCAAACACTGATCCACTTGAAAAGGAGGAACATTTAGTTTGTCTTTGTTTATTATCTCCACAAGGCGTAAGCCTGGAGGGGATCATGAATGTGGTTGTGTTTGTGTGTGCGCATGCTTCAGAGCTAATGTATCTGTCTGTGTGCAGCTAATCTTGCAAAATGCTAGATTAGTCAGTCTAAAATTTTTTTGTAAATGTATGGTGACTAACAATTGTTGAAAAACCTGGTTTGCTGACTGTTTTATACCGTCATTTACTGTTGACTCCTCATTTCTCTTTGTTGAGGCCACAAGTTTTCCGGAAACCGGCGCAGCTGAAAATGAAAAGCCCGACCATCTTTTGCAGGCCACATTTTGTTCTTTGTTGTGGCTAAAAACTAACATAACCAAAAAATTGGTCTTATTTTGAACCGAAGCATCTGCAGATTAATGTAATGATCCACTTAAGTTAGGCATGATACCAGATGAATTGGTCCCCGTTTGTTTTTATCCTAACAGCCATCTTCAACTGTAAGGGGGAGGGACAATTTCACCGTGTGCAGTTGCGACCAGATTTTGGTCCATCTGCCACAAGCCATCACACCACACCAGGAGCGTGTAAGAAGCAGTGTTTCATCTGTAGATATTGTTAATTTATTCATTTTTCCTTGATATGTTTACTTAAACTAAGAAAGTAAACAAGCTATGTAGTTAAACATTTTCTTTTACAGTCTGTTTTAATGGTGTTTATCGTTTTTTTTTTGTCCTTCGTTGTGCTGTAGCCCACAGACAAAGTTAATACCATTCAAAGTCCAGGTACAAACGATGTGGATCAAAGATTTCTGACTGTGTTTTAGTTATTAAAAATGCATTTCATCTCCGTAACTAAAGCCTACTGCATACAGTGCCTGCTAGCAGGAAATCACTCTGTGCCGCGGCCATGTGAAAAATGGACAAGGTGTGTATTTGCTCCTGGGATGCTTCTGAAATGCTCTGTGCCATGTCTGCTGAAACTACAAGACTTTTCTATAGCGGCCATGAGTGGTTGCCTTGTCGAGATCTGCGCTCTACTGAGTGCACTTTTCTAGTTTCTATCAAAGATCTATCAATGCTGGAGGAGAGACTGAAAGAAAGTCAACATTTGTGTTTGAACGTTACAAAATTCCCCCCCGTTAAATTGCAAACTATCAAAGTATTTTCATCTTCAAAGCATTTTCGACTGCTGAAGTAAACAAGGTCTAACTTGTTCATCCACAACAAGACACAAGACACAGGGTCCCTTTTTGAACGGTCTATTTTGTGTTGTGTCACATGAGCACTAAAGCCACAATCCCCAACACAGAGATGGAAATGTCCTGTTTAATTATCATCGCAGCACCTCAACCAGCTTCCAATATACAAACTCATTAATGGCGACTGTGAAAAAAACTGTTGATTTTTTATTGTGCACACACATAACTGCATCAGCTGTGAAAGTAGGGCTGCTCCTCTCACTGTGCAGAAACACATCCCATAAAAAAAACATAATTCCAAACACTTTCCTCGACCGCGTTTACAGCACTCTTCCATTATATTACGAACAGGAAATACGGCACATAAAAAAATCTCAAGGAGTTCATTAATAAAAACCAGGACGGTGTTAAAATGAATGTGTGAAGGCCGTGTTCTTCTGGTGCCGTTTCCTCACCAGCTCGCGTCAAAATATCCACGTGTATGGATGCAGGCGGCGGCGGCGTCATTAAATGATTCATACTTACGAGCTTCTCAATTATTCAGAGGGCAGGAATAATTAACAAGGCATCTGGAGGGGAAGGAGTTTGTTAAATGTGGAATATTTTTTTCCCACGTTTGCGAGGGGAGGTTTAAAGAATTTCCATTTCCCAGCATTAAAATTAATGTATTGAGCTCAGGTGTCTTGAGTGACTGATGTTTTATACAGAGTAAATAACTGCCTAAGAAAAGAAACGAGGATGCAGCATCTCTGTGTTAACAAGTGATGCTTCTGTGCCACCGAAATTACTCTGATTGGCTTCTATATGTCTACTTTGGTTCAATCAACCCAGTTCTAAATAAGGTAACCACAGCAACAGCACTTCTACTTCATGCAACATAACCAGCATTTACCCTCAGTGGTGAAAAACCTGTTAAACTGACTACAAATCTGAAGGTTTTCGAATGTAGAACTGAGTAGGCAGAGGAAATGGCTCTTTACTTCACAACATTTGTGTTTTCAGAACCAAAAGCCACCAATTTGTCTTTCTTAAAATATTTAAATTGTGCATAAAAATGTAATCCATGTGATGACAGATGTTAAGTTAATGCAGCAAATCCCTCCTTGATATAGAACCTTAAATCAGACCAGGGTTGGGCGATATGTCAAAAAATTTCCAACCAAACAACTGGTGATTACTGATATATTTGCGCAGGTGTGTGTGTGTGTGTGTGTGTGTTTGTGGCGTCAACCCCCATTCCCGTCCTGAAGTTTCAGCTGGGAGACGAGCGTCAAGATCACTACGCTCCACAAGCTCTCTTAGCTTTTTTAAGTCTAATGATTAAACAAAATAAACTCACAAAAAGTCAAGAAAGAAAATATTCTTACTTCCATTCCTTATTGAACAGAGAAACAGAACTGTATACCATCTGAATTCAACTTTCTCTCTTTCACCAAGCGGAGATAAGCTTAACTGCCTTGTTAAAACTGTAAAACACACTTCATTCAAACTCGAAAGACACCTCAGTTTGTCTTTAAACTATCCAAAAATCACCAACTCTGGTTTGGTCGAAACAAACCCTTAATCCATTGAGTCAGATGTGAAAATATGCTGCACACTGTTTCTCCTGCTGTCTTTTCTCGGCTGTTGCCCACTAAGCAGCTGCTCTCAGTCGTTCTTTGGAGGTAGATCATTAAATTCACAAAATGTCACAAATGCCAATAACCGTTGATGTACTCAGCTTATCGCCAATAGCCAATATTTTCGTCCAATCGTCCAACCATAAATGTGTAAATTACCCTTTTCAGAATACTGTCCAAACATCTTATATCAAACAACCAAAATGTGTTTGTAGTACAGAGTATCAGAAACGGTCAAGAAATAAAAGATTCTTAATGTTGTTCACTCATTTGATCAGATATAAATCATGATTTTGTATTTAATTGTATTATTTTGTATTATATTTAATTGAGGCAAAGTTCTTGTGCAATTGTTTTAAATTACAACAAAATAATGGCGCATTTTGCTGAAAACAGAGTTTTGTAGAAACCCAATAGAGAAATTAAATTTAAGACCGATTTCAAACCTGAATTACAAAAACAAAGCTGGTGGCAAAACCATGCACACCGTAAAACTAAAAAGAGAAGAAGAAAAAAATCACTATGGTCCATATTCTCCAGCGTGTATAAAATGCTCTGAAAGCTCCTAACTCAACAGAGTCCCAATATACAAGTGCTACTTAGAAGAACTTGGTGCGACTTGGCGGACCCGGTCGCTCTCTGTTAGGCACTGTCACAAATTCCAGGACATTTCTTGACATTGTGTTTCTGAAGCCACACATAAAAACATAATCACAAACATTAGCAGGGTTTATTGATTGTATCAAAAAAAGAAGAAAAGATCCTGGTTTATACATATTTACAGAAATATAACAGTCCACTCCCTCCTGATGGAGAGAGAAGATAAACACTGTTGTTGCATCAGAATAAACCTCCCATCACTGACCCTGGCAGCACCGGGGAAGTCGGATTTCTCCACTGACACAGTTGTGTTGGCTTGTCTGGTGCGCGGGTCCGGTGGGAATTAAATAAATTAACACTTGAAAGGCGTTAATGGCGTAATGCAGTTAAGTCATCGAGCGAGACATGCCAGCACATCTGCGATCAAGATAAACCACAAACAACATGGGCCGTGCACAATCTAATGTGGTGCACATGAGTAACTTCATGTTTTTTAGGATTGGATTACTTTGCTCCCTCAACTCTACACAAGGCTGCAAATAATAATAACTTTTATGGTGGATTCATTTGTTGATTATTTTCTTGATTTCTCGATTTGTTGTTTGGTTGATAAAATGTCAGTCGGTATTTACAAGGTAACATCCTTTTGTCTTGTTTTGTCCAAAAACCCCAAGATATTTAGTTTACTGCCACTGAGGAGTAAAGAAATCAGAAACAAAAAATTATATTTAAGAAGCTGGACTCAAAAAAATCAGACTTTTTTTCCTTACAAAAGTTACTCAAACCAATTAATAAATTATCAAATTAGTTGGGGATTAATTTAATAATAGACAACTAACCGATGAGTCAAATAATCATTGCAGCTCTATTGCTATGAGCACGTACTTGCTTATTTTTATTTTTGATTGGTTAAAATAATGAAGTTTTTATATTTACAAAGATTTGTGCTGTAAACAAGCATAAACTGCAGACAATTTTGATAATTAATCACAATTTATCAAGCAAATATGCAGTAAAGTGTTGCTTTTCTCTGTTTTTATCGACGTATGTTGAATATCTTTGAGTTTCAAACTGATGGCAGGACAAAACAGACTATATTAAAACTTGATTTGTGATGGGCACTTTCGTGATTTTTTATGCATTAATTGAAAAAAAAAAAAAAAAACAATCAACAGAGACACTGATGACTAAAAATAACCATCGGTTGAGTCCCAACTAGGATTTCACTGTAATTGGTGGGGTCTGCTACATCATATCATTCATGATATTACCAGTATAGTTTTTATTATGATATAAAATAAAATGCTACCAAGATAATAGCGTCATATCATAACACACAGCAAAAGCAAGCAGAATGCGAAATTGCTACCGGCTCCACGATAGAGGAGTTAATTCAAAAAAGGGAGGCGACTTCAGTGGTGTGGCATCAGTTGGCTCCTCTTGTCATGCCCACCAAGAATCGGCGACACGAAGCTTTACGACAAACTTAGAACTTTTGTTTGACTGTGCAGTAATGTGGATTTATGTAGCCCCTTTCAAGAGACTGAGAGACGCTTAAAATAGTAGAGTTAACTAAATTAAACAAAAAAACCAAAAACAATCAAGAACATGAATTTATTTTGTTGCAGTTGTATGTTCTTGAAATTAATAATACATTTTTTTCTGTATTTTGTAATGTCATCAATAATATAATTAGCGCAAAAATACCATGAAATATTGTGATATTATTTTAAAGCCATATCACCCACCACCACTGACAGGAAATTCTTTGAAAACATTACAGCTGATTTTCTAAAGCTTTGAAAGTACAGCCTCAGGAAATTAAATGTTAAGAGCAATTAAGTTCAACTGTGAATATCAAAACTGTTGAGTTCAATGACAGGATTTGAGGCATTTTATGAATCCTTAAATTGAAGACAATTTTATACTATTTAACGGGTCACAAAAAAAAAAATCCCCAGATCTCCAGTCTTGAGTCCTTTTAGTTTCAACTCTGTCAGTTTGTCTGTCTGCGTCTGTGTGTCAGGCCTTCCCGCAGTCTGGCCCAGATCCTGCTCAAATTGGATTTGAAGCCATTAGTGTCCCAACTCGAAGCATATGTTCCAAGTTGCTGAGCATTTCATTTCACGAGACGACGATGAGGGGGCCGAGGGAAGAAAAAAAGAAAAAAAAAAGAAAACACAGACGGCGCAGAAAAATAAACTAGATACAAACAGGACCGGACTGAGTCTGTCGCTCACTTACAGACAGACAGAGACGTCCCATGCGCCGAAGAAAGCCCACTTTGACTTCAGGGTCACGTTCCTGAGCATTAGTCTGTAACTGCCAATGTGTGTTTGCCTGTGTGTGTTTGTGCGTGCGTGCATGTTTTCATACGAAGCTCAGAGAGCGATACCTTCCACACCAGACAAAAGGCGCTGCTGTACTCCATCACAGAAATCTAAATATTCTGTCTAGGGGGGCAAAAACATTAGAGCAGGGATTGTATTTCAAATGGCAACCCCCTCACTTGGATTTTTTTTACTCTTGCTCTCTCTTTGCTGTCAGAGAAGCAACGACTTTATTTATGTCCAAATAGTGTGGATGCAGCGAGCGAGAACCCCCCAAGAAAGTCGGATCATTATCTCTCAAATCTAAACAAGCCTTTACTTTCCCAGAACAGAGCGCGTATTCTATAAGCACTTAAACATAGAGGGGGGATGGGCTTAAAGATGTGTGCGTGTGTGTGTGTGTGTGTGTGTGTGTGTGTGTGTGTGTGTGTGTGTGTGTGTGTGTGTGTGTGTGTGTCCAGGGTTCCCAGTCTGAGTTTAAGAATGGCAGGGTAAAACACTGCAGGCTCTGTGGAAGCCAGGAAACAGCCTAATGTATTTATCCAAACACATATCTGCTGAGAGGCCCCACGGCTTCAACACATCCCCTTCCTACAGCGGCTTCACCTCCAAAAACTACCACGGCAAAAATGGAGAAAAAGCAGGACAGCACAATATGGGTAAAAATACACATAAAACTGGTTATTTAGAAATACATATTTGTTCCAAGTTTCAGGAATTTTAACAGCATTTCTGCAGTCAAACACAGTGTCACTGTTTCATTTTTCATTGCTGTGTTTGTCAGAGCAACAGAAGCTCAAAGATCTTGTTTTCACTTCTGCTGACTGTTAAAACATCCTTTTTACTGAATAAAAAATAATCAACAGCTACTTATTTTACAATATCATTCACAATCTGATCTTTTTTGTTGCCAGCTGGAATAAAACTAAGTAGGGCTGCATGATATACAAAACGCATCGTATTGCAATAACTTTGGCAGATATTATGATTGCAATGTGAGTTGAGGTTTTAGTGTTAACAATAATTTTTTCATATTCCCTTAAAAAAAGATAAGGATGTAATTTTTGTCTGCAACAAACAAGCATGTCCCCTTACATCTGAAATACATCTTTGTGGCACCACAGTGCTTAATTTACAGCTATATGTTGGGAAAAGTTTTTCCATCTTCAAAAAAATTCAGCTCCTGAGATTTGTATAATGCGCTTGGCCCTATTGCGATTTTGATAATGTTTCGATTAATTGTGCAACCCATGTAATTTGTAAAGCACTTTGGCTTGCCTTTAGGTATGAAATGTGCTTTATATTGATGTGCTTTAGATGATGTTCCACTTTAGGAACGTAAGCGTTTTCAGGATTTTCCTCTTCAACATCAGGCAGAGATTTCTTTTCCCACTTTGCTTGTTTCTCTGTTAACCAACATAGAAGTTTAATGTTAGGTTGTTCTCTTGCTTTTCAGCCTTCTACGCTACGCTTAAGGTCAACTGGTGCAGCACTGCAGAATAAAAGGCTGAGATGAACCATACCAAGACTTTCCAGGAATCTGAACACAAAATCTGTCAATCACAGAAGCATAAAATAGTAATAAATCCAAAAATAAGCTGCAAAATTTCAGCAAAAATAAAACCTTGCAGAGGTAAGTCTGTCGTCTTTTACAGTCAGAAAATACTGTTTGCACCATTTGTTTGCCTTGTCAAAAAAAAAAGGAGAAATTGAAGCAGCCTCCTTAAACATCAACCTAGATTTCGCTCTGGTGAATCCTGTGCTGTCTGGCATGTTTTAACCTTGATTCATATTGAAGCATTTGGCCTGATTTATCGCCGTCTTTGTCAACCATTAAAAATGGACTGACGTAACACAAACTGCGAGGTGACCTCGTCTCCACACTCGAGGCACCGACGCTCGCTGTGCTGGCAGCCCTGCTCACAGCTGAGGAATCCCAAAACAACACAGTGGCACAATCAGGCGAATGCTGCCAACACCAGGAGGAAGGTAAGAGTCTCCATTCAGCTGTTTACACGACTCCATAATATGACCATCTCCCCAAAATAATCCTGTTTACATGAACATGATTATGCAGACAGAACTGTGGGAATCTGCATGTTTGAGGTAAACAAAAAAAAAACCAACTTGTTTGCCAGATGTTGTTGCTCCCCAAAGTAAGAGAGAGCGGCTGGTTCAGTTTTCAGCTCTTCAGTCTGCACAGATCATTCACTGCAGCCCAAATCCTCCTCTCGCTCTTATCTGTCTGTCTAAAAATGTCTCTTTTATGATGTTTATATATCTGCACGAGCACAGTGTCTCGCACGACATGTAACATAAACTCCTGTTCTGAGTGTCAACCCTGCCGGCCGCCACTGGCTCAAAACGCGATGCTGCTTCACTTCCATCTCAAAAACAAAAAACACGATGATCTGAGTACACGTGCAACCTGACCGCGCTCCAGGACAAAAGACTGACTGCGTGAAAGGATTGTACAGTGTTGTACCGTGTCTCTCTCCACTTCGGGGCTCCCATACATCTTCCTGGACAAACTTTTCCACGACTTTCCTAGGACTCACGATAACAAATATTTTTTTCTTGCCCCACTTGCCTGCCGTTTGTCAAACATATCAGATTAAAACTCTGCTCAAAATAATCTCAGCAAGCAAAAAAGGAGAAACGTACATGCCAGTAAATGTAACGTCACACATCAACACATATCAGAGCTATGTTACGTCAACAGCTACAGAAGATAAATTTGCAATTTCCTTAAATTATGTGAAAGGTTATACATGGAAGAATACTTAAACAAAACTTTACTAACTCCATGACTTTTCCAGGCTTTAATGACTGTGGGAATGCTGAAGATGCTGCATCATTTTTATTTTTAATTTCAGACTGATCAGAGATTGCCATAATTATGTAACAAGAGATGCAGGAGCTCAACTTGGGGGCAAAAATTTACAAACTGTTGCTGTTTTCTGAAAAAGTGTTTAAGGATCTCCGCAGTTAAAAACCTGTGGTGATCAGAAATCCATATTTTTTTAACCGGTCCATTTTTCCCCTTGGCATTGAAAATAAATACTCGATATTGATATTTTTTTTTCAAGATATCGTATTGAAGTTGGAATTCCATCATTGAGAAAACATAAAGTTGTAATACAGAAAAAGCCAAAGAGAAACTGTAAAAGGCAGAAGAAATGTGTGTCTGCTTTTCTCCAAAGAATAATCTAAAACAGCCAAATCAAACCACAATTACCCAACAAAGAACAAAGTTCAATCAAAGAGCAAAATAAAATGAAGCAACAAACAAATCCACAGCAGACAGACAGCACTGTGGTGCTCTTCTTCAATCGCTTCCTGTCCCTGCTGTGGCTCAACTGTTCACACAACGCTCTCAGCGAATGAAAATATCTCAAGCACACCGTGCATGTAACCAACAATCACTCACAAATCTTTTAGAAAAGCTCAATACTGCTGTAACTGGAAGAAGGCACAAAGCATGCCAACATGCAGCCGTTTGTGAATATCTGTCCACAGATAAAACACACAACGCTGTGATGAGTGTGTGCGTGGCGAGGGGCTGACGGGTCACAGCACTCTGACCCACTAATGAGAGGCAGAGCGTAACCGCATCAGACAAGAGCCACGCTAAGTAACTGGTCTGATAAATAAATAAAAAGAGCGCCCTAATGCGGACAAAGCGTTCATGCACCGCAATGACAACATGGCACAAATGATAACAGTCTCACAGGGAACAGTGGCGAGCCGTCCGCGATGCACGACAGGAAGGAAAAACGTCTGAGTCAGAGAAGCTTTTACTCAAATCTGTGTGAACCACGAAAAGCATTTCAGTTTTAAGTGTGTAAATGTTTTTAAAATCTATGTGGTTCACCTCCCACACTCACTGCAAACTTTTTCAAAACAGCAACATTTATTTTCTTCAAATGTTACACAGAACTGTTTGTGCAGTTTTTGGTATCTGCTTATTGTCAAAGTTTGTCCTCGATGGCCACCGTACATTCTCTGAGCTTGAGCCAATTAAATCAAAGTATGAACAAAGACTCTGATTCAAAAAAGCTTCTGATTGGCTTCCTGTTGCAATTCAAAATGTCTAAAAGTCTGTCTCAGAGTCTGCATTATTACATATTATGAACTCTGTTTAACACTCCAAACAAAACTAGCCTTAAACCACCAAAATGTCAAATCTGAAATAAAATAAATAATCAAACAGACCTGGATGTGTGTATAATTAAAAGTTGCAGGTTTTACATTTTTCTGTTTAAGATGTCTCAATTTACTTTGGCTAGTAATAATTATTTCTTAATCTGATTTTAGTTTAAATGTCAGGCGATCCACCGTGTGTGTGAGCGTGTGTGAGACTTACATGTGGACATGTGGAGGTTGGAAGCGGCTCTGGTTGATGTTGTAGTGTGTGAAGGCCTGTGTGGGGTTGGAGCTGTACTCGTCCACCGTGATGGTCACTTTGCCATGAGCCATCCTTCCGCCGTTTGGACATGAGACGCCGTTCGTTCACCGGGATTCAGCAGCGAGCCGTGCAGCGGTCATCCTTCAGAGCTGCTCAAGAAGCCCAGGAAGTCTCCCAGCAGCAGCAGCGGCAGCAGGAGCAGCAGCAGCGACCCGGCCGACTGACACGACCACGACACACTGCAGTCTGCACAGACAGGAGCAAAGAGACACACACACATCAGCTGCTGTAGAAAAGAGCACACAGCATGCACACACTCCTGAATACACTGGTTTAAAGGTTTTTTATGTAAGAAGAAAGTAAAAACCTCTTTAGTGGATTTATACACATTTTTACTGTTCAAAAATTAAAATGCACAGACAAAAACAGGCGGCTTGAAGAGCTAAAATGACTCAAATAGGGAGGCGATCTTGTCCTTATCTTTTTTTAATCACAAAGCACATTGTGATCAATACTTTGCACTGCAATTACAGTGTTCACGTTTGATCATAGGGAGCACAAATAAAAAATGATTTCTTCTTTTGTTTTTTTGCTGGGTCACAATTTGATTTTGGAATTCCTGAAAGAGCTCAAACTATTTTTCATTAAAATAAAAAAATCCTAATCAGAAAAATGCAGTGAAGCAGCTTAAATATAATCAGCAGATTCATTCAACCTTCCTTTTTTGTTTTTAAATCAGCATGGCTTATCGTAAAGTGAATAAATATTCTTTCAAAAACTAAACACTGGACTCTTAAGGCGACAGTTTACAATCTGGAAGGCACATTTCTTAATTGCTGCTCTGCTGCTCATAACCCAGCTGGTTTTAATACAAACTAATATATTCAAATGTAAAAATTACTGCAGGCATGGCCTCTAAGGCATTAGCCCGTTGATATTCAACCAAGCAAAATAAAAGCTGCACGTAAATTCTCTGCTGGTGATCGAATGTGTTGCAAAGCCTTCAATTAAATAAGAAATTCTTCACAATGCATGCACAAAACATTAGTGAAAATTACCAACAAAACTCACTAAAAATAACACAAAGTTCTGCTTGTTATTCCAGGCCTGGTGCTTTAATTCTAAAATGAACCAGCAACAATTAATCTGCCAACTGAACTGCTCGGGCATCTTTATATAACCATGCAATAAATACTAAATAAGGTAAAATAAATAAATAAATAAAGTCTGCATGGAAAAGCAGCTAAAATTCTGCAAAACAAGTGTTTTTTTTTGCATCTCAAGAGCTCACTCACCGGCTTCGCTGTGTGTCTCCTTGCACCCCTGAGCCTCCCTCCTGCCTGACCTCCCTGACTGATAGTAAAGTGGCCACTGTGGGCTTGACAGGCTTTTTATACCCGACCTCCTGATGCAGCCACCAGTAGGAGAAGAAAAAAAAGCCCTCAATTTAACATCTCTTTTGGAGGGTAATCAGCAGCTCCAGAGTTCATTTGATGGTTAAATCCTGTGATGCAGCGGTGAGTTAAAAAAGAAGAGGAAAAAAAGCTGTGACCTCCAGTTGTTGAATATCTTAAGGCAAACAGCCTACCAATTCAAAGTAAAAAAGTGTCTTATTTTCACAAAAGCATTGATTTATATTTTCTGGGTCAGCTGAATGGTACTTCGTGTAATAATTGCTATGTATTAAAGTCAGAAAAAATGTATGCCAAGCTAGAAAAAAGTAGGTAAACTCAATTCCTGCAAATAACAAAATGCAAGAACTTACATTGCAAAGTTATAATAATGAAATTATAACTCCAATGAATCTTGCACAAGAAACAAGTTTGCAGATCAAAAATTATATAATTTCCCAGTATTTAACACGCTTCACCTCAACAATCATTCCTCCAAAGGCAAACTAAAACCTGAACTACCGCTGCTGCTTTTCGGAAAATGTGCTCTTTTTTGCAAATGCAGGCCGATTTTTGTGCAGCATGCTTCACGGTCTCCTCGCCGTGTGCATTCAGTGTGTGTGTGTGTGTGTGTGTGTGTGTGTGTGTCTGTGAGTGTGTGTGTGTGTGTGTGTGTGTGTGTGTGTGTGTGTGTGTGTGTGAGTGTGTGTCTTGCTCGCCTGTCTGTCTCTACCTTGTGGCTACAGTAGCAGCAACTAGCACTGTAGCTTAGCCTGCTAAACCTGCCCTGGCAGTGGATTTTTTTATTATGCAGGCTGTAGCTTCACACTGAGCTGCTTTTCTATAACGGCGGTGCACGCACACACACGCACACAAACACACACATTGTCAGCCGCCTGTCTTTGGATACACAGAGCAGATACACACCATATAGCTAACTTCACGAGGAGAAATCACTCCGGGAAGCCGAGAGAGTAAAAGGCGAATAAATTGACCCTTTCTGATACCATGCATGTACACGATGTGTGCTATGCGCCTCTCGCTCTTAACCGCTTGCAGAAATGTACACAAAAAGAAAGGAGGTCCGTGCAATCCTGAACTCTGCTCCTGGAATAATAAAAAACACCCAAAGGTGGTCAGTGTCACGGCACCGACGCGCTAACCTCTTGCTCGTCCTCGTAAATGACAAGCCACCTTTTAACCGACGGCTTTGTGTCAGGAATTTCTTTTTTTTCCCTCCCCTTCTCCCCCTCTCTCTTCCCTCCCTCCCTCCTCGGTTCTCAAAGCAAAGCGGAAAGGTTGCTCTACCTTCGTCGTGTGGGGTTTTTGTGCGTTTTTATCTGGCCGGAGAAAGAGTGTCGGGTCGGGGTCGCCCTCTACGCGGCGGCGGCGGCGGCGGCAGCAGCAGCGGCGGAGGGACGCGGGTCCATGCGGCAGCAGCAGGAGAGCGGGTAGTTCGAACGCGGCCGTCCGGGGGTTGCGGCAGTCTGGGCGGATAGGGCAGAACCTTCGACCCGGCGGGACCTCGGCTGGCTCCTGTGGAAAGAAACCAGACAAGAGAGCGAGGGGGAGAGAGCCGGAGAGCAGGGCGAGAGACACTGACAGACAACGGGGGAGAGAGAGAGAGCAGCCTCGGTCCGACGGAGGGGGAGCCGGAGTGCAGTGAGTCGGAGCTGCCACTGGGGTCAGAGAGCAGAGAGAGCAGGAGCGAGCACAACCCCCCGCCACCTCCCGTGCGCGCGCCCTCACCGGCGGGCACACGCGCGGCGAGGCGCGAGGAGGAGGGAGGAGGAGGGCGCTCGCGCAATCCCGCTCTGCCTCCGTGCTGCATTCAAGGACCGTCGAAAATAAAACCATCCTGCTTAGATACAACGAGCACACCACTGGGGCAAAATTGGTTAATTTAACCCCTTGAAACCTGAACACACTGGCTTTACTTCTTTCAAAAGCATGGGAAGAAAGTAACTTGAAAAGCTAGAGAAAATGTCTAGAAAACTATATTTATAATTGTCATTACTACACATTTAAAATTATGTGACAATATCATTACAATTTTGAAGCAATTTTTTTAGGTCATTCTTGTTTGTTTGTTTTACTCTCCTTTTTGCTAATTTTCAGGTAATTTTCTTGGACTTTTTATTAAGTTCATGCTAATTTTGGGGTAATTTCTCATTAAAAAATAATTTTCTAAATCTAATTTCTTGATATTGGTAGAACATTTCTTACAAAGTTGCTCATTGTATTTTTCTCATTATTTAAAGAAAACAACAATTTCGGGTTCAAAGGTTTAAACACTTGTGAAAGGCATTTGTAAGCAGCACGAGAAAAGTGATGACAATCTTGGTTTTAAAGTTAAGCAGGAAGCAGTTGATTTTTTATTTTTATTTAATATGAAACTTATAATTATTAAATTGACTGGCTTTAAATTCGTGTATGAAGTGAAGTGTCTACGTACTTGTGTGAGTGAATAAAGTGATTATGTACAACTAAGTTGTCAAATATTTTGTCTATTAATAAACTCATAGATTCACTTTTGATGGCTTTAGAAAAGCAGAATAAGGGATTACTCAGTAACATTTGCTGGATAAACACCAGTCTAAGGGATTTTTCCCAACATGGCAACCAAAAGACTCTCTTATTCAGGGATTACTACCTATCTTTGAATCTGTGTATATATACACAGTATATCTATGTGTGTGTGTTTTAATGTGTGTGTCTTCATGTGATTTTAAACCTGGCCAAGAGTGCAGCATAAACATCAATAAATTACAATACACAGCAGACAAAACTGTAACGCACTGTCATTAAGCAAGCATAACATGCAATTAAAATGCAGTACAAAACCAGGTGAATAGATAAACATACAGTTTCCTAAAGTGATTTTATTAAGTTATTAATCAATAATAAACTGTTAGTTACAACATATAAGGCCCTTATAAAGAGTCACATTTTAGAAAGTGGTACCAAAACAATTTAAAACATCTGTAACTAGGTTTATTTGCACGTTATCTTTGTTTAAAACATTAGGTGCATTTAAATTTTGAGTTTTCAAATCAAATAGTAAGCCCTCTAGCATCCACCCACTTGATTGTTTTCATCACATGACGATACTGAGAACAGAAACATCCACCCAGGCTTATAAATTGACTGTATACCCTCAGTGTCTTCCATCTTTATGTTTCTTCGGTTTGCCTGAAGAAAGGTTTCACTGTGTTATGTTTACACCAGACCTCATGACATGGCATAATAAGAAGGTTATTGATTTTCTTCCATGAAATCTTATGCAGTATTCAATATTGTGGTTGCTGCACCTTGAACTCAGCATGCACCGCCTTATTTGTAAACCAGCACACATGCTGAAGCTAATTGATTGTCTTGGTCGTGATAGACACTAATAGTAAAATCCTTCTACAATAAATGGATAGATGCATTCTTATTTTGGATTTACTGAAATAAGCGGAGCTCCTGCACACCAGACTTGAGCTTACTGTTTATTTTAGCATCAAAGTTCCCGTCCTGAAACACTGTACATTAATTCAGTGCAAAAACTGACCTGAAATCTTTCTTCATAAGATCACAGATGTGTGGGAAAACGGTGCCAGAGTGTAGAAGGTGTTGTAAAATCTATGATTAGAAGACAACACGGCCCCTCTGGGTTCACAAGTAAACAATACTAATGAGTACCTGTGGGAGTCCTTCACACAACCTGAAATGGGGCAGCACACTTTCCAAACTGGGAAAAACCCTGCAACTTGGATGGCTGGATGTAAAAACAGCATCCTGATCATCAGGGTTGATTATCAATTCACTGAATTATAAATGAAGTGTGGGAGAAAGTTGATCTTGATTTTGTTTCACAAGTGTTGAAGTGTACCAGATTTGCTCAAATGAACAAACCCACTCGAGCTCATCATATAACTGTTGATCTCGAGGCCTTTTCCAAATCTGTCTTTCTCACGGTGTGCAATAATAACAGCAGTTCAATTCAAAACCCTGTATTTAAAGTACATCACAACATCTTAGGGTTGCTTACCAGTTTTCTGAGCTTTCAAATGCCTTACAACCTTTTTGACTTCAGATTTGTTGTTGCTGTAGCCTTTCTATATTGAGGTCACATTTTTCAAACTCAGCAAACAGTCTTACCTTTATCCAAGATTTCTAGGGATGGTGATGGGCTATCAGTCTGTCTGAGTCACACCGAAATATGTCAATAACAACCGGATGGATTGTTGTGAAATATAGTAGAGAAATTCATGGCCCCCAGAGGATGAAGCCTGCTGACTTTGGTGAGACTTACATTACCGCCATAGCAGTTTTGGGTTTGGTGAAATGTCTTGAAATCTTTGAAAAGACTCCCATGAGATTTAGTAGCAGTACATTCTCATTCCCAATTCCTCAAATACTGACGCTTGTTCAGTGGCGCTGCCATGGATGTATAAAGAGACCTGGGTACAGCATTGCCAGTGGAGTCCTAGTCATTCCTATGAAAGCAGCAAAAAAACACTCTTTTCCACGATAGGAAAGTACCCTGATCTTCCACATTATGTCGCACATAGGGCATGCGTACGAGAGACTTACAGCGGCTGAGTGTGCATGAGTGTTGAACTTCCATTGGCCATCTGGCAAACTTCTGATTTAGTGCTCTAACTAGAATGGGGATAAAATCACTTAATCTTGTGGCTCTTCTAGACTTTTTCAATGTTATCAGACTGTTGGGATCAAATCCCTTCTTTAACCCTGATGGTTAAAGAAGTGATTTTGCAGGGTTCTGACACTCAACAAAATGTATATACTGATTTACAGACGTCTCTTTCCTAATGTAAGTCTATGGAAAAAAGTCTTCCTGGGCCCCATGGCATCACTTGAGGGATCTGAACAGTGTAATTCCACTTTTGGCCACTGTGTAAAATTGGCTTCAAAGCCTGGCACTGTTCACTTGGGCTTAGGCCCTACACGTCAAACTATGAGGCTTTATGTACGCAACCAGTGTCAATTTTTGCAACTCAGGGACGGTGTGACAATTTACTCCCGTTAACCTACATGATTTGTGTCTTTTTAAAATAAACTTCAATTTTCACAGGAAATGTACAGTATCTATTAGAGCTTAGTTTTCTTTTCGGACCCAAAGGCAGACTTGAACACAGATTGGTAATGACAATAGCTGGTTTATCAGGAAGAGAGTTGGGGGAATGTGGGAAGTTGGAGACTGCAGGGGGAGACAAGTCTGACGGGAGGATGAGGAGGTGGGACTGGATACGGCTGTGAAAAGCAGGAAGATGACTGGATGAGCTTGCTTGGAAAGGTGTGGAGGTTCAGATGGGGATAGTGAGATGGAGTGGAGGCAGAAGCTGGAGATCTGAGGCACAGGAGAAAACTGTCAAACACAGGCTCAAAAACACAAGGAAAAAATACTGTGGTATCAAGCTACAGAGCGGTCGAGACATTACCATCGGGCGATGAATGAGTGAAGTCCCTGGGTACTTATACTGCGTGGTGATGAGATAACTGAAGACAGAGTGCAGGTTGATCAGGAGCCAGTGGAGGGAAAGCCATGGCCACAACACGCAAACACACGGGGGAGGTGGAAACATCAGGGAGACAAGGAGAGGAGCACAGAAAAAATCACAGCTGGAGCCGCAACATTAGCAGCTTGTTAAATGCATATAGTGTCTTTTCAAAATAAAGAGAACAGAACAGAACAGAAGGTATAGAAAGCCGTAGAAAAAAATCACGTTTGGCTTAAAATAAGTACCTTTGTTACTAACAAAATGTCATTAAACATCACATATGTCATGGCTATGTCATGATGACTCTTGGTTTCACACAGGAAACAATGATGGTCTTCCAGGCAAAAGGAGTTTGTTTGACCTCCACCTCCCCTCCTGCTCGCCTTACGCAGACTTTTTTGCTCTTTATACTATGGCAGTTGCCCAGTCCATCTCATACCGCTGCTAAAGGGTGTCTCAGTGTGTCGCTATCTGATGCCTAAGGCCACTGACCAAGTGTTGTTGTTTGTCAATTTAGGAGTGAGAAAAGCTTTGCTTTATATATTCATGGTTCCCAGATAATGAATCCAGTTAACTTCGGTGAATCGCGGACCTCTCATTCAGCATCTCCAGCAGGTCAAGGTTTTTACTTATCTGATAAAATATCTCAAAATCTACCAGATGATTTTGCACAAATTTTGGTACAATCATGTTTCCCAAAAGATAACTCAGAATGACTTTATTGACCCTTTGACTTTTCCTGAAAGAGGTTCACATTTGTGGTTTAAAGTAAAATGTCTCAGCAACTGTTGGATGGATTATTTGATGCCAACATTCATGGTCTGTGTGAACTTGTATGATCCCCCCTGATTTTTTTCAATTTTATCTAGCCCCATCAGGTCAAAATTTGTCCAGTACTTTGATTTATTTATACAACAAAACAGTTATCAACAATTAACATTGAGCATTATATCATCACATGTCTGTAGATTCATAGTCGTTTCATAGACTTTGGTTTCATGACTATCTTCTAATGGCACATCATATCAACAGCACATTCAAGACTGTGCATCACAGCTGCACAGAATGAATAAAAACAGCTTTGAATTGCATGCTCTGTAAATGATGACAGAGCTAAAATTAGCTTTCTCTGGACTTAATATTCATGCCCTTGACCTTTAAAATGATAGGATATGGTACATGGTGTCCAACTCTCATTTTCCATTAACTCTTGGTGACTAAACTGGATATTATGTTAGCTTGAGGTTAATTAATTGCCTTTCAGTTTCATTCTCTGTAAACTATTGTCTTTCACTTTGAGCTCTGCAAGTAAAGTGTGTGCATTGACTGTAACTTTTTGAAGAAGTCAGCTTTAAGAAACATTGAAGTATTAAAAAAGGAACAATAAGACAAAATGTTTGTCTTTGGTCTGCATTACTTTTCACTGTAATGATTCCAATGATTCATAAATAACACAATGGGGAAATCAATATAAGTGTGTATTAAACCAACTACAGTCAAACTTTACTTAATGAGTGATTATTTAAATTCTCCCTTCCATTTTATTTTCAGAGCAGCTTTGATTTATGATATTGGACTCCAGGTTTTCCTAATATAGAAAATAAGTCTTTTTTCTGATCAGGTGTTCTTCATCTGCTCCTTGTCCTTATTTTCTTGTATCAAGACACTTCATCATGGATTATCACTACTTACTCCAAGATGAAAATTGACTCTGTTTATTAGTTTGCACAATGTGCCTTTCACTCATCTGCTGTAATCCTTTAATCCTGTAAAACTCTTTTACTGAATATTTCTTCATGCAACCTTTTCTGATAAAACAGGAGAACAAATGAGCCTTTTTTCTCTCTCAAAATGGCCACAGAATAAAATGTACTATATACAAACCTAAATGAATGAATAACATTGTGAAAGAATAGTGTGTTCTTAGTATAGGAGCTGACCTACAAGAGTGTTAAACTCTCAGTTACCCCTTTTACACCAAAATAGCTCTGGTTCGTGAACTTTTTCCATTCATGGTTATTGGAACTTTGGTGTTATAGCAAACTAGCCCACCAGTTTTGAGTGAAACTATTGTCATCAAGGATATTTCATCAACAGAAAGCAAAAATAAGGAGAAGCAAAAGTGCGGATTATATTAACTAACTGTGAACTTTTGTTCTGTTTTGGAAGATATTTGCTATTACCCAAAAAACAAGCATGGACCAATTATAAATCAGACCAGTGCATGCTCTTTTTTTCTGACTATTTCTCATTTGACTCTATCTGACCTCATCACTGTTCACACATCAGGTCAAGAAAAACCTGCCATTTTTGGTGCCAACTGAAAACAAACTTTTCGGTTTCTTAACCAATTTATCTTTGGTCAAAATACTCTGAACGATTTAAAATTAGGTGTGGGAACTGAAATGGAACTGGCTCCATATTAGTGGAAAAAGATCAAGTAAAGAACCATAGAAAAAAAAACAGAAAAAACAAAAAAAGGGATATAGCTACCTTGAAATTTTGTGGAAGGTTTGTGGACTTCCTCTAGTTCGGCATTTCAGCCATCGCCATCTTAGATTTTTGGTACCAGACGTGACCATATTTTGACAAGTGTCTGACCCATGGAGGAGAGACGGGTGGATCTCACTGAGAAGCTAAGGACACTAACAGCAGACAACCTGTCAACCAAGGTCGCCTGCCTTTAATTATGTGCCACTTTAAGCCTTAATAAAATGTAACCCGTTGAATTATGTAAAAATCAGCCCCATACAGTTGTCATGATTGGGCAAATTAGCTATACAGACAAAAATCATTTTTTTGTAGCAGACTGTAAACATGTTTACTTTGCTTGTAAAAGGTATTTTAACATGGATATCTATGGGGATTGAGTAACTGGTTTCTGGAGCCAGCCTCGAGCGGTCATTCAAAGAACTGCAATTTTTGGCACAGCATATTGGCTTTATTTTTCCTCCCTGAAGGTTGCTGCTTGTGAAGAATCAGCCTGTTCTCGTTGTACAGTTGTCAAATACAGAGCCATAAAAAATATGTTACAATCCTGTACTATCCATGCCTAATTCTTGATATCAAAACATGGGAAAAAACAATATTTTCAGATGTCTAGATTTTTCGATTTTATCAGTACAATATTTGTTAATATTATTGATTTAGAAAACCCAATTGTATCACAATAAGTAGTTTCCATTTTTCTTTCAAATATTTCCCTGCTGAGGGAAGATGAATGATAGTACTGAAGTGCTGCCCATCACTGAGTTCAGGGACGATTCAAATCAGTCAGGAGAAAAAAAGAATTAATTTGTCAGTGGCGAGGCTATACCTTTTAATATACTGATGGGATTTCTGATGAGAAAAGGCTGCGTGGGACGGTCCGTAATGGACTCATCTGAGGGGCTCTGCCACATTTACATGTCTGCCAGTTGAGGCAGGGCTGGCTATTTCTAATTTTACTGACATGCTTCAATTTCCCGGGCCCATCAGCCCACTCCCCACTGCCACAACAGCCCTGCGAGTCATTTCCATTTGACTTTTCTCTTATCTGCGCAAAAAAAAAAAAAAAAGCATTTTCCATCTACTAGCCGGCGGGTGTTAATGTGAGAGCAGGGTTTGAATTTTATGTGGAGAGGCCACATTTAAACATTTGACCAGCGTTTGTTCTCCTGGCTGCATATAGAAAACTGATGATAGATAGGGGACCAAATGTCACAGAAGAAATGGCTTTTGCCATGAATGTTTTATTCAGCCCCGTGTCGCGGCAATCACATTTATACAATAGAAAATGTAAATGTTATGCAGAGCGTTAAAAAAAAACACTATATATTTTATGACCTTCTATAAAAGGGGTAAAATGACTTTCCATCCAAATAAGGCAGAAATGAAACACATATTTAATGGGAGTGGGAAATAAGAGTGTGAGCTTTTTCGGGAGGCAGAGGGTGATATTCACTTAACCTGCCGGCTGAGGCGGTTCAACAGCTCTAACCTGCACAGATTTATGCCTGTCTCTGGCCATGCCTGTCTCTCCTGCCCGCCATGTGGATAAATAAAATGGAGGCCTGTCTGTCTGAGCGCCCCATTCACAGACAGGCAGGAGTTGGGTTTTTTAAATGTTAATGTCATTCAGATTTATGGGAGGCAGATAGATGGTTGCTGAGGGTATGCCAGGCTAGATACTGTTTATGTCATTGAAATGCATACAGACAAAAATGTTTGCCCCTGAGCCTCGGCAGCACTCTGAAGACCGAGCTGCCACCGGCTCCAGGGTGTGTGTTTACAAATGAACAGAGAATTGAATTCAATCTCAAGATTCAAGGAGTTTTTTTTTTATTTTTTTTTTTTTACTTATTTGCTCTGCATGGTTGTTATCGCCTAGGAAAAAAAAAATCAAAGCAATATACAAGTTAATTTTATTAGCACACAAAGTGCTTTTGTCCAGTGGAGCTTGAAGAGAAAGAGAGAGCAGGAGGGTAGGGGAGAAGAAAGGCGAGGAGAGAGCACACTGGCATGAAAGCCAAGTGTATTAATTCTCCTCCCATTCTCCCGCTGTGTTGTGATAGACTGAGTAATATGCAGGCTCACTTTCTATGCCAAAGGCTAGACGAAGGCTCACAGGAGAGGAGTCTCTGAGTCAGTCTCTCTCTTTCTCTCTCTCTGCCTCGCTTGCTCTCCATCTCTTTCTTTCCATCCCTTTAAACTTCAGCAATGTGAAACTGTACAAATAAAACAATCATTTAATTTTCCCCTGAGATCCAGATTTACCCGCAACCATTCAACACAATCCGCCTGCCTCCGCTTCTTCCTCCCTCTCTGTCTCCCTCTCCCTTCGCATGTGTGTGAAACGGTCGATACAGTATAAATTAGGAGAACACTCAGCCACGCTGGCTTCCATGTGGAGTGACTGTGTATTAAATCACGTTAATTGATTAGCTGAAGTTCAGAGGAGGACAACACTGGATTGCACTCAGTCCTCAGCCGCTCTATTGAAGTGGCTCCCGCTCATTTCAGGTGACGACCTGAACACCTACACTTGCAATTAATCCACTGTTGATGCTTTATATCTCCATCCTCTGCTCATGTATGCCATGTGCAAAGCCCAAATATATATCAATGCTGTATCCCAGTTCCATCATGAGGTTTTGTTCGGTAGACACGAAGAATGTTAATGTAGAGGCCTAAATGTACCTGATTTCGGAGTGTGCTTTCGATGTCAAATTGATAAACTGTGAACCATCAAGCAGCTCAAACAATATCTCAGATGTTCACAAAGCAAAACAAAAAACAGATAAAAAATGTTGCATTTTTGTTACCTTCAATGACAGAACAGTTGCAGTTTTATTGACATTTGTTGACACATTTCCTTCAATGTGATGTTTATTTCTTAAATAATATGCTAAAAAAGTGGATCACTACACAGTATACAATAGGATATCAAATACTTTATTGTCTAGTTTTCAGTATGTAAAAGGCAGAAATATGACTTTAGTTTGCATGTGCAAAATAAAAAAACCTATACATATTTAAGCACATTTACAACAAAAAAAACCCACTACAAACAACATAAACTACATTAAAAGGAGCACCAGGGACTTGGTCATGAGGACTGAATTAAAGGATGTATCAATAGATATAAAGCTTTTTTTTGGGCTGCGGTAACAAGCTGGTTTTGAAAAGCATAAACAGTATTTACTGAGTAGTAATGTATTTGCACACATATGATCTTGGTGTTTAATTTCTGCAGCAGAAAGTATAGTTTAGAGGAACTTGTTTGCACATCCAACCCAAGTGAGGAGAGAGTGCATGACAAATTCAGCAACTTGCCCGCAGTGAATTTATAAACTTCCATAATATTTATACTGCATTTCAACAAGTGTGAACAGGATGCCGACTACTTTTCCTTCTTTTTAAATGAAAATACAGCTCATTTAGATTCTTGTCGCACACATAAAAATAACTGGAACTGGTTAGACTTGGAGAGATTTACCCCCACAAAAATGCACAAATACATCTCAAATATCCACAGGGATTTGGCTTATATTTTAGAGGAAAATGTTTGACCTATTATAGTTTGAGATGCTGTCTACAATATGTGTAAAATGAAGCTTATTTACTGTAGAAACATGGTGATTTCCATGCACGAGGATCCGCTCCCTATGTTGATACGTATAAACAGCTCATTAAAAGATTACAAAAACACAATGATTCTTATTTTTAGTGATTATACACTTAAGATAACTTACTTATTACATTATATACTTTTTCTGCTTCATATGTCCCTAGATAAAGTTTTTCTGGTTGTTATTTGTGAATTGTGAAATGCTGAGTGGTGTTTCCAATATTCAGTTTGTTTTATGTATTTAAATGTGGTGAACAAAAACATTAAAAATGCCTCTAAATAAAATGCTGTCTTTCAAACTTTGGCCCCGTGTGTTTGTCCCTGTGTATGTGTGTGTCCCTGTGTGTGTGTGTCCCTGTGTATGTGTGTGTCCCTGTGTATGTGTGTGTCTCTGTGTGTGTGTGTGTCCCTGTGTATGTGTGTGTCTCTGTGTGTGTGTGTGCTCTTGGTTCACCATCACATTTGTTTCTGATAGTCAGGTAGTGCGAGTGAGAAGGAAGAGCAGAGGATAACGACAGGATGAAAGCATATCAGCAGGTCAGCCGGTCACACATTGAGGGCTGAACTTCCAAACACCGAGACTCACCCTGAAAACAGAGCAACAGAAGGAGGGCAGAGACATCGGATAAAAGACAATGAACTCAACAAGAGCAGAGAGAGAGGAGAGAGAGGAGGAAGAGGAGGGAAAAAGACAGAAGCATGTAACTAACAGACTGGATACATTAAAGGAAAAACTTGCCCTGGAACATTGTTAAATCAGATGGTGGGCATGCCCTGTGCATTTCACTCTGCTGTTTGGTGTATTTTTCTGTGGATAAAATACATGTAAGCATTCTTTTGTGAAACCACTGCGGAGTTTGATAAAAGATCAGATTTTGGTGTCATATACCACCAAAGCTGCATAACTTTCTCTCTGCAGTTTTTCACAGAGATGAATGTAACGCAGCCTTGAGATCATTAAAGAGTCTTGTTTTAAACGTGAATGTATTAGTCTCATGGTCACTCATTCACTTCTCCCTGCATAATACACATTCAGTAGTTTGCTGCATAATATATAACGATTTCGGACATTATAACTCTAATTTTCACATCCAACAAAGGCGAAGTGCTGCAGGGTGGAGTTTTGGGCACAGAGTAATGTGCATGCTATGGAGAGTGCTTCTTTCATTTCAGTGTGAGAATTTTTGAAGGTTATGTGTGGTGCATAAGAAGTGGCACTTAAATGAAGTGGAGGAAAGTCAATTTAGTGCACACAAGATAGCAAATAAGGAGTGATTTCATCCACTGCAACATTCATCCAAACCTGTTTGCATTGAAGAAAGTTTCATTAAGAGCACTGACTGACAAAAAAGTCAACTCTGAACCCTACACATGAGGTTTATATGGAGCATTTTTGCAACAGTAAATACATTTAGAAGGAAACATAATGCTGTCTGAATTAAGTTTTCTTTATAATGAGGACATTTTGTTAATCAAAAGTCCATTTTGTAGGATTTAGAAGCATCTGTTGGCAGAAATGGAATATAATATTCATTACTGTTTTTTCATTAGTGTATAATCCTCTAAAACTAAGAATCACTGTGCTTTCGTTATATTAGAATGAGTCCTTTGTATCCACATACGGAGAGGGTCCTCTTCTACTTGGTCTGCATGTTTTTCTGCAGAAGCCCAGACTGTATAAATCTAAAATTTGCTCTCGATAGGGCCATTCACATTTTTGAGTCAGCCAACATAGTTCTCTCACACGTTAAGAACACGTGAGAGGTTTCAGTTGGATACAATCTGCAACCCTTTAAGCTAGATGCGACTAAATCCTACACACTAGAACTTTAACATAAAGTATCTTGTGAGTGGCAAAAATGTTGAAACTCAGTGTTTTAGTAAAAGGTTCAATGACATTTTATTTAATATCTTTTCTGCCAAAATATCCAATCATGCAATTCAATATCCACTCTTTGTGACTAAAGCGTTATTAAAGTTTGAAGGGCAGCTTTGGGTTGAAGTCAGGGAAAGCTCATGCTTGTTGTCTGATACAGACATTTAATTTGAATCATGAAATACAATATAATTCTCAACATTTCACAGAAACCTTGATCTTTTTCTAACCTTAACTTACAAACTGATGCAAACTTTGGTACATTTGTTATCCACTTTATCCTTCAAAGTGAAAGAATCACTTCAACTTAACTAAAAGTAGCATTTTTTACTGTGTAGAATTAGTCTTTTACAAATAAATGTACTAAAAATTTAACTGAAGTATGAGTTAAATTAACTGGGGCTCAGCCTGGTGGCACATAGACTACACTTGGGCTGCCACCCAGTTGGACAACATCTTAATTCCAGCTTTTTTTTTTTTTTTAACAGTGGGCATGTGGCTGGTCCGTGAAGTACAGGGGATGAGGTGGAAGGAACTGAAGATGCTTTATCTCACCACCCTGTCAGCGACCATCGCAAATAGAAATTAAATCAGATTCTTTGGGAAACACTGTCCAAACACATATATTGTTTATCAACATATACTAAAAGTACCAAAAGTGAAAATACTCATTGTGCAAAGTAATCCATTTCAGAATATAAAATATCATCTCTTTAATGTTGAAGCTGTTAAAGGTGGGGCTAATTTTAATTACTTACAAACGTTTTTATTTTTCTAACCCACCTAATAAAGTCTTATCTTAACATTTATTATTTCATCTTTAAATGTGCAAAGTATCTTACATTATCAAATCAGTGCAGTCAGTGGAGTATAAAGTACAAAATTTCCCTCTGAAATGCAGTGGAGTGGATGTAGCAGGAAACGTAAATACTCAAGTTAAGTACTGTTCAGTTGTTGACTTTGCGCTCATTCTTGTTTTTTAAAATTTCATTTACCTGTTTCATGTGTGATTATCAACCTGATGAGTCTGACCTTTCCCTCTTTACCCTGCTTCCCTTGTGTATTTAGTTTGTCTCATTCCCTCGGTCTGTGCCAGTTATCTTCACTGTGCTAGTAAACCTTCAAGCATTTACTTCTTGAGTATTCGTGTGTTTTTGGCATATGTTCTGTATTATTACTGTTTTTATTAAGCGTTTTTGGGAAACCTCTCCTTTGATTTTTCACTGACTCCTACATTGCGACCTCTAATATTTTCAAGTAAAGACATTAACTTTTATTGTGTTGGTGAGTCATTGCCTGTACTTCCTGATAAGTACAAATACCACAAAACTGTATTGAGTAAATGCATTTAGTTACTCCCAAACCACTGTTAACCTTGCATCTGTTGTGGTCGTAGGCTGTGGTTATGTTTAATGTAAATCGGGAAACAATTTAGCAATATGTAAATGTAGTTTCTTGATGCCAACAAACACATTTAGAGTCACTCCATTTTTTTCTAATCAATAATTTTTTTTTACTTGCAATACCTTGTTTGGCCACTGGAACAATTCAAAGCGAGACATTAAATGTGCGACATCCAGCTCTCTCAATATATCCATGATTTTCAGTAAGAAAAGTAGGAATCCTTGAAAACATGACCTGAAACTACCACTATATGCTACATCAGGGGAACATATGCTTCCACTTTGTCTGACACTATAGTCCTTAAAAGAAAAACTGTGCTCGGAAGCAGCACTTCCTCCGAAAAGTAGCTCCAATTAACACCACACATTCATTTGTGGTGTCTGCAGGATGCTGCCAAAGCCATTATCTGAATTTGATACAACTACTTAGAAGAAAGTGGGCACATAGCAAAATAAACTGAACATCACGAGAGAAGTACAAGCATGTTATGAGCATATTTATCTTACAGCACACTGAAGTGTCCGTCCAGTATCTGCTATCAGAGGAAATCTGAATGAGTGTTACCTGAGGGAGCCATTTGGCATTCCTTGTAGCAGCATGCTACTTCCCCATGTGGTGTAAATGTGTGTGGCCACCATGTTGGACTAACCTACCTCTCTGAGTAAATGTATCTGCAGTGTGTGTGTGTGAGCCAGGTAGGACAATCTCGGATGTGTTTCATTGCTCTGTTACCTGCTGTGAAAGTTGATGGGGTTCCCCACTGAGGACGTGCGAAATGATCCTGGCAAGTGATTTGTGTGTGTGTGAGAGAGAAAGAGAGGTAGACTGTTCTGTGTAATCTGACAGTCTGTGTGTGTGTGTGTGTGTGTTACAATTATGCTTGAACAGGTGAGATAGGAAGTGGGTCTGATTGAAAACCCCGGCAATGCAGTCTCACGCTGCGGCTCTCATTTTACCTCACAACCGCCTCGAAACCCATTTGATTGTCGCTGTGTGACTCATTTCAATGTCAGTTTTCTAAACTCTCCTTCTTCCGGTCAAATGTGCCTCATCTCCTCGACACACCAAGGCCGGGGGAGTTCAACACAACTACGCAAACATGCAAATGTATAACAGACAAGTAAATGGAAAACAAATCTTCCCTACAATGAAAGATGAAAGTGTTATAAAGGAAAGATGCAAATAAATACAGTTTTATATTTTCAGATCTCAGTGGGACTCTCAGACATTCAGATCACTGATCCAAAACAGATTCAAGGATAATTACACCTGATTCAAAATACATTAAACCTTAACCAACCCAAACGAATAGAGAAAACTAACATTAACAAACCCATTTCAAATGTTCATCACTCAAGGGTGTTATTATTTATGGCCATAGATATGAGTTAGAGGGATCCTGCTGCAGCGGCCAGAATGTGTTGAATGCCATTATCAGCAAAAGAAATGGCCGTTGCTAAAAGGAGCAGTTTTGTTTGGTTTCACTTTCAGTTTCTTTAGATTTAGGTGCAAAGACTATGTGGCTAGGTTTAGAAAAACATTGTTCTTTGGCTGAAAATAATCATGTTATGTGACATAATGTGCAACACATTCTCAATGGTCACTTGCTCAGTGGCCCTACACCTCAAACTATGATTCTCTAGGTGCCCCTCAAGTGTCAGTTTTGTGTGCTCAGGGTGCTCATAATATTGTGTGCCTTTTAAAAAAATAACTTCATGGTATTAACTTAATTTATGTAGCACATTTCAAAACAGAGTTTACAAAGTGCTGTAACAACCAAAGCAAACGTAGAAAGGAGATACTCAGCAGGAACCAAAACAAGAAAGCCAAAGAGTCTTACTTAACATTAGTGAATCGAAATTAACTTCCACTTTCACAGGAAACATATATTCAATGCATACAGTCTCTTTTCAAAATAAAATGCATGGGTAAAAACTTGTTTTTAAGGTTTACTTCTTTGGGTTAAGGCAACAAAAGCACATGGCAATAATTGGTAAAAAACATCAAGGTTTGGTTTAAAAAACTATAACATGATGTAATGTCGTGTAACGATATATGTGGTGACGTAGTACATATGCTGCCACGAGTTGGGAGTGAGACCAGGTTGTTACATGACAATCTCCACATAACGTACATTAAAATAAGTCAATGTTGCCTTTTCATTTCACACGAGACAGGAGCTTTGAGATTACTAGGTAAGAGTCTTGCGTTTGACCCACCCACCACCCTGACTAGAACTTTCTCAGACTTTATACTAATATTTTGCCAGTTGAATTTTCCTCCATTATCACAAAACCATGAACAAGGTTGTTTTGTCTGCTAATAACAACGGCATTCTGCAAATACTAGTTGCCAAAGCAGGACCCTTCTAACCCATATCTATGACGCTGATATCTACTAGTAACATGCAATTAATAGAGCGATAACATTCAAACCAACAGCATGGCAAGCCAGCGGATGACATTTTGTCGTGTATTAGTGTGAAAAGCACGGGTGTGAATAATAAAATGAATGAAGGCTGAATTCCATTTAGCTGTCTCCAATACAGGGCTCGGGTATTGTGTATGCTGGCTCACTGTCATGACTTACAATGGCATGTATAAATGTTGTTAGCATGCTTTTTTATCACAAGTCAAGTCTTTGAAGAAGACCTGATAACATATTTGGACCAGGTCTCCGTTCTTGGTGGGTCTATGTGGTGGATACAATATATTTTCATCCATTGCATATGCAGTATATTTGCAATCTATGCATTCTTCTGTTTTAAGATATTTGTTTGAGGCGATTAATGTGTAAATGAAATTGTCCGTTCCCTCTGTGTGCCTCTTATTGTAGTGGATGGTGTGTTCATGAGACTAAACACTGTCAGAGTGTCTTCTGGAGGAGAGGGAGAGCTGGTGGAGGTGTGCGGAGTCTTACAGTGTGGAGAGTCCGCCTGCCGCTGCATGTTTTATCTTCTGTCACTGAGCTTTCAGTGCTGCGCTCCGCCTCTCAGTGATTTACTGTCTCACATCAGCCTCGCCACTGCGCTGAGGAAGTGTGTGTGGGTCTATCACAACACCAACAGAAAATTGATAGTGTGAGAGATACATGACAATATATGATGTAAAGTTTAGGAAAAAAAGTGCTGTAGAGTGAAATTAATCAAAATATATACAATAATAACTATCTGGATTTGTAAAGTGTCATTTTGTCTCTTGATACAGTCTGAAGTTTTAATTTGATTTCATGCTATTAAAGGATATCATCTAATTTCTATAATATAGCACAAGTCAGTTATTGTGTGATTAATGAATTTGGACTGATCTTTCATTAAGCTGAAGGACGGAGAGACAGACTGGAGCGATGATGTCACCCAGACACAAAAATCCTGGAGCTCCTCCATAGACGGTGAATAATGGAACAACTGCAAGGACACTGTGACAGCAGCCATAGTGGTTTTACTGGGAATAAGCCCTCCATTCAAATAAAACTCACTTGGATGGAACAGAAGGGAGAAACGTGTGGGGAGGGTTATATCGGCCAGCCAGAGTTCAGCCAGTGACAGATTACTTTTTTTTCCCAGAGACAGTTTTTCAAATAGTTCAAAACTCATGGATGGGCATAAATCCACAATACAAACTATTATAAGTCTGATTCAATACAAAAATATATAAATAATTGCTGTAGATAAGTGAGTCCAGAGATCAGTGCAACAAATAATTCTGTATCTGAGTTTTGTAAATCTTCCAGCAGTGGAAAAAGCACTCAGATCTCGTACTCAAAGGGACAGTTCTCCACAAAATCAAACACATATTTAAGACTGTTCAGTCTGAATTCAGTCGACATGCAATGGCTCTGGCGACATCCTTGCAGTCAGCATGCCAATGACACATTCTCTCAAAACCTCCTCCATCTGTGGCATTGTGTTTTGTGATCAAACGACGGATTTTAGAGCAGCTTTTATATTGTGACCAGCTCAAGGCACAACTGTGTAGTAATGATGCTGTTTAATCAGCAGCATGATGTGCCGCACCTGTCGGGTGGATGGATTATCTTGGAAAGGCAGACGTCCTCACTAACACAGATTTAAAAAAAAAAATTTAGGACCAAACTTTGAGAAAATAAGTGTTTTGTGTTCATGAAAATGTCTTAGTTCTTAAACCTGTGAAAAATAGGAGTAAAACAAAGGTGTTGCATTAAATGTGGCATTGTGTTTTTTGATGAAACTGCACATTTTAGAGCAGCTTTTATATTGTGACCAGTCGAGGCACACCTGTCTGGTAATTAAACTGTTTAATCAGCGCCTTGATGTGCCGCACCTGTCAGGTGGATGGATTATCTTAGAAAAGGAATCCTCATGGATTTTAACAAATTTATGACCAAACTTTGAGAAAATAAGCATATTGTGTGCATGAAATATCTTAGTTCTTAAACCTGTGCAAAATGGGAGTAAAAACAACGGTGATGCAGATAAATGTTTAAATGTTAAATTTGTTTAGAGTACAATATGAGTACTTTTGGTACAAATTTTGATGCTAATACTATTGTCCTTTTTCACTTAAGTAAAGTTTGCAATGCAGGACTTTTACCTGTAACACAGTATTTTTACATAGGCATAGATTTCAGACATTTACACCATAAACCGATGCAGAAAAGGCACAAATTGGTGCAAAAATATTCAACAGAATGCAGGAAATTTAGTGTTTGATGCACAAAATTTTTCTGACGGAGATCCCAAGAGTTTGATAACCCTGCTTGAAAACCTGCCTATTCATGTGACAGCTCCTGGTTTTTGGCTCATCTGACTCTTGAATTAGTTTCAGTCTCCTGTTGGAGACTTTGTTGAGTACAGTTTATCATTGATAGAAATTATAGTGAAATTATGAAAAAAAGAAAAAGATTCAAGCCATTAAAATCTGGAAATATTCTTTATTTTCTTTCATTTCCACTTCATCAGAGTCCACTGAATGTCACACGTAAAAACTTCTCAAGACTCACTGCACCCTGTTTATGTGTGTTATTCTACTTTGCTCAGATGTTTTAATTGTGGAGCACTTAACAATCAAATAATTCTTCAAAAACATCTACAGCTAAGGCAAAAACTCTGTAAACTCAAAAAGGGAGTCACTGTTTTTGGAACAATGCAAATTCTTTTTAAAAGTAGTATTTTACCTTTAATAATGTTTTATGATGAGGTATATTTTATGCAGTACATAATTTTGGAGGGAACCATGCCACATGCTGTATTTCCTGGATTTCGATGCACTGTAATGACTGTATTTCCTCACACATGTTGTGCGTAAAGCATGTGAAACTGTAACTAACTGTGTTCAGATTTCTACGCAACATGCATGCTTGGCACAGAGTCAATATGAACTCTTCTTCCTTGGCTCCCAGTGAATCAGATAGGCTGCCCAGCCCCCATGAAGGAGATTACACAAATTTATGCAAAGCCTGTAAATGATTTATACTGCAGAGCACAACAAAGGGCTTTTTTTTACAACACCGTGGACAGGACAAGGAGAGAGGGAGAGCAAGAGACACTGACACCTGCAGCGATTCCCTCATTCACCACCACATACATCTTACTGTGCTGCCGACAACGGAAGAGGCGCAATGAAACATGATGGAATTTGGGCATTTTAAAAAAATAAATAAATAAATAAAACTAAAAGGCTGCATTCAAGGCATATTCAGCCATTAGTATTATTTCAAAGGAAGTGCATAACACCCATTTTTGTCTGCACACAGAGCAGCTATTGTGGCTAATTCTGCTGCCATGCAGGCGGCAGAGTGCAGCGACGGTGGAGCCCCATTCAAGACCACAGCACTCACTGTTGGCCTTGGGTCTATGTTTAGACAGAGCTTTTAAGCACTCTGATGTCTTGTGTTCACTGAAAAAAAAAAATCAAACAGTGTATGTGTGCATGTGTGTGTATTTGTCGTGTCTGCGTGCCGTACTGTATGTTTGTATAAATGGTAGTTCTTTATCAGGGAGGATAAAAGGCAGAAATATGTTTGAGCTCATCCCATCTCCCATGGCAATGTCACCCCCCAATGCACCCACCACCCCCAAGGATGCAACGCGTGGCCGGGTTTATACACTATTCATAAAGATCACTATGTGGGAGAAAAATGGACCCATTATTTCTTAGCAGTAATGGGATATATTTGTTTTGTGGCCCTGAGTGCAGAGTAGTCGTACTGAATTTGTATGCATTTGTGTGTGTGTGTGTGTGTGTGTGTGAGAGAGAGAGAGAGTCACATACATAACATGTTTGCACATTCAGACCTTTATGGTATGTAGGCCTACCATGCAGTCAATTGAAGGCCATGTAGAATGAGGGTTCAGACTGCTTATATAAACTTAACTGTACAATGTAAAGTGTCTGGATCACAGCAAACTCATACATATGCTATAAGCATGTTATATGAAGACAGCCTTGAATTCCACACCTGTACGAGTTTGATGAAAACAACTAGATATTGTGAAAGGGTTGGCCCATAGTGATAAACCTACGGAGAATTATCATCTGAATCTGCAGCTCCTCTCAGCTTTATGGAACTTTATATTTCCAGCTCATTGTTTAGCTGTCTGGAACACAGTCAAGTCAAGTCAAATTTATTTATAGAGCCCATTATCACAAAACATGGTTTGCCTCAGAGGGCTTTACAGTGTACAACATCCCTCTGCCCTTAGACCCTCACATCACCCAAGGAAAAACTCAGCTTAACCGTTCTGGATCGACCCTCTCAAAGCATTGTTTTTGGAGGGACAGGCACCTTTTTTTCAGCAAATAGCTCTAAACACCCACAGAACACTACTTACCAAGCACCAAACAGCAGAGAAACATATTTTAGTGCACTGTTTAGGTGTAAAATTTGAAAGGTCTTATCAGTAGGTGGTACTTGGTGCTTCATTTGACTGTCACCAACATGGCGGCCAGCACATAAAAATAAAACGAACTAACTAACTAACCACATTTGTGGCTTCTCAAAAATAATAAAAACAGGAGCAGAAACAGGATGGACTCCATTTTTTTTGCTACACTGGATCATACACCCGCACAGAGCATAAATAAATCTGCCTTGATAATGACGTGAGAAGTTGCTTCTTCTTCTTTGTGTGTCTTGGCGGTTGCAAACCAACTATGTGCATACCACCACCTACTGTATGGGACTGTGTACATACTCAAGTGTACTTCAGCACAGAACGACAGACTATGTGTGAATGCTGATCTACAGGGGAAAGGGAAGGGGGGACTAATCATGCACAGGCATGGTATAAAACAATCGTGCCTCATGTGACAACACCTTTAATTGTAGGTTGGAAAGTTTACTTGGTGTATATTAAGCTTTTTCCCTTTAAAAATGTAAAACATACTGTTTGACTTCTAATAAGGTATGAATCACATCTTTGTGGGGCTAGTCAAAGTATGCTTTTGAGGGTGGTGTGTTTTTTTTGTGTGTGTCTTTCTGACACATTAAACTAGAAAGGCTCATTGCTGCCCCATGTGGTCGATGGAGGAAAACAGCAGTCATGGTTTGTAGACTTGAAAAAATCCCCCCCAAAAAATGTCATAAGCACAAGCAAACACACGCAAATGTCAAGACAATTTCTCTGATTCTGCCCTGTTTGTCTTCCTGATTTCAAACCTACTCACTGTTCTCACTACGCCCTCCCGTGGACCCCTGCTGGCTGCTGGACCACAGCTTGGGCGATCCTGCCTCAGGTCAGTGGTCCTGCCCGACATCAGCGCTGCATGTTCGCCTCCAGTCCTAAACACTTCCTTTGCTGACTGATGGACTGTGACCATCCCACAACCCCACTTCCACCTCCCATACATACACAGCTACCAGGTGCTGAGCACCCCACTGTCCCCTCTGCCTCCGCTCCCCTCCGCTCCCCTCTGCTCCCCCCCGCCCCTTTAACCCTGTCCTTCAGACAGCATTGTCTACGCGAACAATGGGGTCATTGTTACCTCAAGGTGGCGTATTGTGAGGGGTTTTCACAGGGGGCTGCAGAGGTGACCCTGACAGTGTAATTCAGCACCCATCTCACCTCCCAACACACACACACACACACACACACACACACACACACACACACGGTCTGTGGTTCCCAAACTTTGCCGCTCTATTAGAGCTTCAGGTCACAGGGGACATTCAAGGTGGGGAGCAGCATGCCTATCTTATACCCTGGTGTGTGTGTGTGTGTGTGTGTGTGTGTGTGTGTGTTTCAAACAGCAACATTGTGTTCACACTTAGGACCAACATGAATAAAATCCACACTTATGCAGGGGCACCAAAATAAACATTTTGGCCTACTATTCAAACCGCTTGCATTTCTCGACAACAAAAATAAAATCTCTTTTATTAACTCTCTCTGCAGGGAATATTGAAAAAATGGGATGTGCAGTGTGAGAGGCTTTTGCACAGACAACAAGTGGCAACCTCCAAGGCTTTTATTACACCCATTTACATTGTATTTAGGCTTAAGGTTAGGCATATTTAAGGGCAGGGACGCTTGACTCAAAGGCTGTCTGCTGATGGTGTCTTCCGCTTCTCAATCAGATCTACTGCTCGCCCAAATGTGGTCAATTCTGGCTCCAAAAAACAAAGATGGCAACGGCCAAAATGCAGAACTTGAGGCTTCAAAATGGGACACTATAACTACTGTGCTACTGTGGGTGATGTCACATCAGCTATGTCCATTCTTTGATGGACAAACACCACACTGCCCTTGACAGACCTTTATATATCCAACCTGTAACCAACCAACAGACTCCGTGAGGTCCCTCTTTGCTGCAGCCATCCTTCACCTGCTCTGTCGTTGAGCTCTTTCTTGAGTGATGCTTTGTCTGGTATCTACCTCTCTCCTCAACAGCACAGCCAAGGGGGACCCTTGCCAGGAGAAAGCTTGCTCATGGCACTTTTGGAAGACACAACCTTCAATATCACGGCGGAGTGAAGACCCTCCGAAAAAAAAAAAAACAATCACCTTTCATGTTAACTAACCTTGTGACCTCTCTTAACAACACTTCAGACTGAGGGAACAGACTACATTAACTGTACTGAATCACACTCGTCACTGAAAGAATTAGTAGCTTCAGTGGAGCTTCACTCACTGTTGACTCACTCACGGCCGTGAACTTTAGTGAATGAGATCAGTGTGTGCTTCGTGCATATGTAGATTTTGTATGAGACTGGTGGAGTTGAAAAGTGTTTTTGTAACTCTTCTCACTGACTGCTACTTGTGTCGAATAGCAGTCCACTTTCGTGTTTTAGCACAACTGATTTTCACCATGAACAATACTCAAGACCACCTTTTCAACTGGCCTCGGGCTTATGTGCAGGTACAGTGCACAGTGTTCAGCTCATCAAACAAACTGAACTTTGTGGCCATGTGTACCTGATGTGAAAGTCTCATTAATCTGGGGTTGAATTCCACTTTCACTCGGCGGATTAACCCTCAAAATGCACAAATTGCAAATATAAAATACGCAAAATTATTGCAAAAAAAAAAGATTTTACGCTTGCATTAGGTGGTATTTCAGGCAAATTGAAGAAGCCATATTTTGCAAAACTGCAATGGCAGTGGTTTCATTGTGCAAAAATTTTTGCTTTTATAGGTCCCATGATGCTATGGCTATACACTTGTCGGTAGGAACGGGCTCCCTCGGGCATGATGCAGCAGGCGCTACAAGAGATGTTACTGCATCACATAACTCTTCAAAAGTTGAGCAGATCATCTGGACGTTTTGAATCTACAATTTCTCTGTGAAATCATTGACTGTTACCTCCCAGAAATCCCTCATACATGGCTGCTCCCTTGTATAAGAGGGTCGCCTTTCCATTATCACTCACATAACACTCCTATGTCACCTTTGATCTGAAGATCTGAAGTAATGACAGCTAGTGTGGTGGCTGCAATAAAAATAAACCTGCTGATGTTGCATCCGTCGCCATGCTTCTTGGAATGTTATCACCAGAGAAGAAGTCGCATAACATCACTCAGCGGAAACGCAGTCATCTCACGATTGTGTTTTATCGACATTTTTAAAATATCGCCGAAGTGTTGTGCAAATCTTGAATGGAAACCTGCCTACTGGCAATACTTTTACAAACAGCAACTGACATTTCCTGCATAGTCCACCACAAAACCCCCCTTTACAGCAAAGACAGAGAACTTTCATGAAATAGAGTTATTCAATGCAACGTTTTCCCTCTGCTGGTATCTCGGCTTGTAATGTCAGGGTGAGGATGGATGACCCATCTTTCCATCTCCTCTGACTGAACACCAAGCTATCATCTTACATACTCACAACTCACTGTCAGTCTCCATCTTTCTGTCTGATGGAGTAGGAAACTGGAAACAGACTCACCTTTGTCAACTTATATCTTGCTTGCTGGCGGGGGAGGAGGGGGCTTTAACTTACTTCCTTTGCCAGCAGACTCTGAAAAAACAAATGTTCTCCATTCAGCATTCACTGTGTGCAGGTGAATATGTTATTGTGCTCTGTTTAGCTGTATAGTTTCTTTATCAATATTGTTTTAAGATAAAAGAAAACAATTAAAATACCTGATATGTCAGAAATTTAATTAACCTGTGAGAAGGGGTCAAGGCCATGAGTCAAGGGTTTTCTGACTCTGAGTGGAAAGTGATTGTTTTATCAAGAGCTGCAGGAGTCAAAAAGATCCTCCTAAAGTGGCAGGCAATTATATGAATAAAAGAAGATAAGTTCTTGATGAGAAATTCTTTTACTTAAAATGTGTGTTTTCTTCTTTCCTTCGATTCTTCTTGCTAATGGATGGGCAATACAGCTGGTTTACTTTTTTAAATTTTAATACCAGATAATACCAGGGACAATTTCTAAATACCAATGCTGACCTTAATCATTTTAAAAGTCCTCAGCATAAAACAAATTGTAATCTTCTGCCAACTAGTGCTACATTAAAGTTGTTATCCTTAAAGATCCACTGTGTAGGAGTTGTGTATATAGTTGTGTTTTCATTACCTTAGATGTTACCATTGGTTTAGTGGCAGTTGATAAGGTGGGTTACCAAGGACTCTAATATATATTGATTGATAATTAGGTATACTGTAAACAGCCAGATAAGGAGGTGGGCTTACTTTGTATTGTGTATACCCTCCACCACTGGACATTACTTTTAACTACAAATACAGCGGATCCTCGTCTACAGAGATCGCTGTCTTGTTTTTACAATAGCCCAGAATAAACAATCAAACAGATAGGGCTATTTTTTTCATTTTTTTTCTTCTTTTTTGCATTTTCGTATTGGCCATTGTAGTTAGCTACCCCTCCAAAAAGACATCATCAGAAAAACACCCATCTAACACAACCACTGAAGTACACAGGGGCAGATACGAATAGGCAGAGTCTGATGACAGTTCATGTATACACAGGTAATCAAAAAGTTCAGGCAAACACATCCAAACAAGGAGCAGGCTGGAAACAACAACCAAAAAGGCAGGCTATGGCTGTATACAAGGAGACTTACGAGACAAAGAATGCAAGGCAACACAAGCGAACACCCAATGAACCCAACATGAGGGAGAACACAAAGGGATTATATACACAGACAAACGGGGTTAACAAGACGCAGGTGAGGCCAATTAGAGTGGGATGAGACACAAGGAGTTCATGTTCAACTGGAAATTATGACAAAACAGAAAAATGAACATGACTTATTTGACCGTGTCACCATTCATTCTGGTTTAAATCAGCAGGTCCGTTTGTATTAATAAAGAAGAGACATCTTGGATAATTCTGTTCCCGTTAAAAACCTCCTGAACACGGAAGGAATTCTAACCATGAATAATTTCCACTGGTTGCAACCTGCAAACCTCACCGCTAGTTGCTGCTAAATCCCCTTAAATATGAAACATTGGACCTTCAAGATTATCATGATGTCAAATCCAATTTTTGATACTAATTATGGTGAGCATTTTTGCTGCAACAGCCATTCAGTGTAGTTACTCTCAGTTATACTATTTTCCCACACTGGTGTAAAGTTACCATCACATGCATGACATCAGCTTAACTATTTATTTCTCAATTTCTTTACACTAAAACAAAACCACAATGAGTTACTGCTGATACGAACTTAACATTTTCTGATGCTGCTTCAGTTTGTAAAATATGGGGAGGCTTCTTTATAAAGAAGCCACAGGAATCACATCGTATTTGGCATTTTTTGTATGTGGAGCATTTTTAAATATTGCAGATAGTAAAGGAACTAGGAGGAGTTATGGGTGTCACTTTTCAGCAAGATATCCAACTCTACTGTGCCCTAATGTTGCATGGAAAGCTACTTGTGCTGTGCAAGTGTTCTTAATGATATGATGGAAAAAGGCAGATTTTTTTATTCACGTCATTATTACCACAACAGGAGTTTGTTTGGCTGCACTGTGAACAGGGGCACAAGTTTCTGTTCTTTTGTATTTCTGACAAAATAGCTACAATCTGCAAATGTTGTTACCAAAGTAACAGTAAGGTGCTGCCAAATCAGCTGGGACAAATATCTCAAAGAAATTAATTAATGAGAAATGATTTGCTCCCTGACAATCAATGATTAGACTATTTATCCTTTTTAATCCTAATTTTTTGTGAAGAAACAGAAATTATGTCTTTTCTTTTTCAAGTTAAAGGCAGTTGATTAATTCAGGACGAAGGTCCTGTTGTCTTTCTTAATTCATGTTTGTTGGATTCTGATGTGGTCAAAATACATTGCAGAAATTTTGGGAAAAAATGTAATTCTGTATCAATGACTTCTGCCAATCAGTGACATGCAAATAGTGAAAGACAGAAGAGTGATGATCACTGATGTCAGCAGGCATGTGACCTCACGACCCGGGTCGGCGGGGTCATGCTGGGTGTAAGGGGTGACGTGGGAGGAGGCGAGGTCAATGGCTAATTAGAGCTTTAAAACACTGGGAAGGTCAGAGGGTCAAATGACATCACCAAGACACATCAGTGGATTGTAAAGAGCCAACTATTGAAATGAGATCCTCAAGAATCCCTGCGACCTTTGACCCATAACAAAATAGGTGATTAGTGTAGATCATGAATGTCTCACTACGTTACGCCGTTGTTGTTTTTTATATCTCCATTTGTGCTGCAGGGCCTCAGTGCTGTAGTGTTGTAATGCTGGTGATTTTACTATTATCAGCTTAAAACCTTATTATTATCGTGTACTAACTTCTAATGTTTTTATTTTTCATCATATATGCCAATACATTTGCAAACTTCTGGTAGTTTTTAAAAAATGTATTATAGGAAGCACCATAAAATGACCTTGAAATTCCTTAAAAAAGTTCTTATGTGTGGATTCAATTTTTAATTTCATTTGGACAGGAAGTGAGAAGCGAATTAAAATTAGTTTTTATTTTATTTTGGCAGAAAGAAAATAGTTTATGAAACTGCTTGAAATGATAATAACAAAAGTTATTATTATTTTTATTATTATTATTATTATAATGCATTTTTTATAAAGCACACACTGAAAGACACTGTACAAAAGAATTTCAAACAACAACAAAAAAATATTATAAAATATCCTACATAATCATGAGCCAGTAATTCATGTGTAATCCATGGATTTGGGAAAGCTGCGATTTAGTGACACATGCCCTGAAAGGAGTAAAGAACAAAGGAGAGCGCGTTGTAAGGAGGCAGTTTGGGGTGCTGGATGGGTCATAAAACACAGGACTTTCCCCCAGATGCAGGTGTGCAGAACTGAGTGAACTTTCAGTGAACTTTGAGTTATTTTACGGTATGTCATCACCATGTGTCTTCCCCTAAACCTAACCACAGTAGCTTACTTGCCGAAACTGAACCTAAGTAACTTTACTGAAGTATGTAACTTTACATTAAGTTCATAACGTCAATAATGGGATGCCAATTCGTAGGATATTATACAAGCAGTTGAATGAGGATATGTTGTCTTTTTAGAGGTATATTCTTATTTTTTTTGAATGAGCATCTGGCAGCTGATCAGAAACAAGTCTTTTTCATCTCTCAGATATATAATATCATGTACAATACAATTCCTACATTAAAAACTAACTTTTACAATTAGATTTTTCGGGGGTCCATCGTCAGTGTGGGTGGCAAAATTTTAGTTATTTCCACTTTTGAATTGTTCATATCAAGAGTAACATATTTGTTAAGACAAAATGCGTCTCAGTTAATAAATTATGTTGTAAAGTCAGTTTTAATACGATCACTAAGACCATGTTGTCAGGTTTCCTTTCTCTCTTCCTCTCTGTCTGCAGATGATGACCTTACGGCTGCGAGAGTCACACTGTTAAACAGCCTCTCACCTCTTTTACAAGACCAGCCAGCCCTCAGCTGGGTTCATATGTTCCCAATCAGACTAAAAATAGAAGTACGCTCCCCACACCCCTTTTAACTCCTCTCTCCTGCTCCAAATATGTCTCAGTTTCCTCTGTCTGTACAAGAAGACACAAAGATGTGTTCAGTAACTTCTGGCCATCCAGTAAAGTAATTTAAAAACAAAATTAATGTGCAGAAGTTTAGAGAACAGAAGATTGTCACATTAGGGTGATATCAGCAGACATTATTGTGACTTTAAGGCTTAATTGTCACTTTTTGTGTTTTTCTGTCTCTCCGGTGTAATTTTGTGTCCTTTATAGTCATGTTGTGTCTCTTTATGGATGTTTTGTGTCATTTCGTAGTGGTTAGAGACTCTGTGAGTTAATTTTCTATCTCCTTTGGTCCTTTTGTGTAAAGCTTTTTAGTCGTTTTGTGTCTCCTTGTGGAGGTTTTGCAGTCGTTTGGGTCTCTGAGATAATTGTGTAACTTACTGAGATAAATGTGTGTCTCTTTGGGTTAATTATATGTTCTTTTGTATAGCTTTGTAGTCATTCAATGTCTCCTTGTAGTCTTTAGTGTCTCTTTGTAGTTGTTAAGCATCATTTTGTGGTTTGGTGTCCCCATGTGGTTGTTTTGTGTTTCTTTGGGGTAATTTAGTGTCCCTTTTAGTCATTTTGTATCCCGTTGTGATTACTTTGTGTCGTTTTGTGATCGTTTGAATCCCTTTGAGGTAATTTTCTGTCTTACTGAACTCACTTTGTGTCCATTTGATTTAATTGTAGGTCTTTTTTGGTCTTTTGTATGCTTTGTATTCAGCTTTTGTCTCCATGTGGTTATTTTGTGTCTGTTTCTGGTTGTTTTGCCCATTTTGTGGTTATTTTGTCTTTGCAGTTCATTTGCATCTCTTCGTGGTCTTTTGTGGTCATTTTGAGTCCCTCCCTGGCTGTTAATCTGAATATTTCGTGTTTATCCCCTTACAGTCATTATTTTACGGTAAAAGTGCTGTAATTATGACTCTTTTAATATTTCCCTTAACCTGCATTATAAACTTCAGTTTTCCTACAATTTTTCAATGGACAAAAATGGCCCCCCAAAATCTTCTTTCTAGCCACTAGCACCTCTATAAAACCCACCTGTCATATAGAGGAAGTGCATTCTCATAACAGGCAAGTCTTTCTCTCTCGGTCTCTGTGTCTCTCTCCTTTTTTTTTTTTTACCCATGAGACTGTGAGGTTTTGGTGCCTGTGCTGGCATCTCTCGGCTGTGAAGTAAAAATGTCACAAGTCTGTCACACTATCAAAGAAAATAAATGGTCCACTGTAATCCTAGTTGCAGTGATAAAATGTCAATGTACTGCGCAGCACTCTGCCTGGGTGCAGCGGCTGAGCTCCTGACAGCTCTGTCAGCAGAGGTGGAGATCACACCGGCCAGCAGCAGTAACAACAGTCATTTTCATCATTTCCATCTGGTCTGTGGGATGTGAATAGCTGAACTTGCAAGCAGAGGAAGAGGGATTTTTTTATTTTGGTTCAGAGGGCACAGGTTGGCCCATTTCACAGCAGACATTTTGACTTACAGCAGGAGAAGTTTAGGTGTGACAGCGAGCCAGCATGCACAACACCAGGACCCTGAGACTGAAGAAACTAAAAGCAATTCAGCTATTTGTCATTTTATTATTTCTTCATGTGCTATGACAGGTCCAAATGTCCAGCATGAATAAAAGGGTTACAATATTGGTCTCAATAAAAAAGTGTTTGTCATTTGTTTCAGTGAGACAGAGACTACTGCCACACAGAACACAGATATAAATTCAAACACTCTATATTTTAATTATTTTTATTTGCAAGTTGTTTACTGATTTCTTTAGGATGAAGGCCATCTGTGATTGAGCATTGACTTATAGATAAAACCCATTTCATGATATCAAAACTCCATTGTTTGAACACTATTCATGGTGTGCATGTTTTTCAATATAAGCTATTCGAAATATTTTCTTTCTGTAATTGCCTCTGGATAATAGTTCTCAGTCTGCATCCTCGATGTGTTGCAGAAGACAGAAGTAGGTGCACATGTGCAGTCCATGTAACAAGGAGGACAACATTCAGTCAAGAGTTAATTATTTCTCTTGCATACAGCATTGTTCAAATTTCATATCAAGTCTTTTCTATTAAAATGATGCATTGCAGCCCACAGTTTATTTGCCTGAGCTGTAAACCAATTCATAAGTTTTCTGTATCTCTTACAGTGTAGGGGGATGTGTGTTTGCTGCCCATAGTAGTCAATATACGTGTCATTTCTAACAGAATGACCTGTGTTGTTGTAACATACTTGCTGTTACCACTAGTAATGAAGCAGCTGTGGCCTAAAGATTAGATCCCCGGACTGGCAGAGTAAATCAGAGTGGAGGAGAAAAAGAGAAGCGCTCTGCTGTCCCTCATTACCACCACTGAGGTGCCCTTTAGCACAGCTCTTAACCCCCAACCTCTCAGACGAAATTGTTCAGCTAGCAGGTGGGATTGTGTAACTCTGTCAACATGAGCGGTGGAGTTACTCCCTGGATAAATAATCGACTGAAAAATTTAACCACTGATGTCTCCAACTTAACCAGCTGATCATGGTTATTAAAGCTTATAAAAGGAAAAGGCCCAAAAACAGCAGAATTCAAAGACACATCTTCCCCCTGTTAGGTGATGCAGCACACCTGGGCAGATCTACGGAGGGAAAAGAGGCAACAGCAAAGAACACATTCAGTCGTTAACACTGTCCTCCTTTGTTGTGTTGCTGTGGAGTGTAGGCAGTTATTGCAAATGTTGTTATAGCAACTTTCTCTGCAGGATTCATTGCCATTAAATCAGGCTTTTGCCAAATGGGATGTGCACGTGCATCTGCATTTGTAGAACAACCAATAGAAATGCCCTCTTTCTGAAATGGCCTGTGATTGGCCAAACCACCACAAACTAAAATTTTCTTAAACCTGAGAACAGAACCAAGAGGAGCTGCAGAAGTCCAGTGTGCTCTCAAGCAACTTTAAAAAAATAAACAACAATCAAAATAAAACTGCCTACCCATACTTTAATAAAAAATTTGAAAAAAAATGCATTCGGGTTATGAATGTGCAGGTTTCCCCTACTCCTCTGATGCCTAAGGCTTTTCTGCAGCTGTCCACAGGACAAAGAAATGTTCTTTGTACTTATAATCCTTGAGATTTTAGTCATACTTTTAGTCATTGGACAACACTTTTAGTAACAGCAAGTATGTTTTTGTGCAATACAGGTCCCACAAATTTCATTGGAAGGGACCTATAACACTGGCTTTTGTATTCTGCATCATTTCAAGAACCAACATATTCTCATAGAAAGGGCTGTATGACATCCTACGAAAATGCCAGCACCACATGTCACTTATGAATTTAGATGTGGACCCAAATGCAGAACAAAAAGGACAGACAAGTGTACAAACAAAAAAACGAGTTTTAATGTTAATGAAAATGTCCAAAAACCAAGCAGGTAACCAAAACACACAGCACAAAGGAAACGCAAATCAAAAACTAAAGCAAGCAGGATCACATGGAAGGAGTCAGAGGTGAGGACAGCAGCAAACACACTGGAAACAACAGGGAGGACAACAGACAAACTGAACAGGAACAAAGGGGGGGACACAGGTATATATACAAAGGCAACTAATCAGGAGAAGGACACGCAGCTGGGGCAGGTGGACATGGGTAAAGGAGGGAAACACAGGGATTGGCTATCAATTGAAGGTGTGGTAAGGAACACAAGGGTGGAGCGAACAAGACTAAAACAGAAAGAGGGCTGTACCCTGAAGCGAGATTACAGTAGTACCTTAGTGATGTATGCTGAGTTTAAAGCCAGGGTTTCCTGTACTACAAAGATGGCTCTCTTTTAACCTGGCTAGATCACCATGGATACTTATGCTGCAAACTTAACCTGGTCAGTGGTAGATTATGTTCTGAATTTCAGCTTGAAATCAGCTGAAAAGCGTCTTTCTTTAATAAAGATAAAGATAAAGTCTGTGACCCATCCACCATCCTAACCAGTCTCCTTACAAGACTGCTTGGGACTGCTTCCCGTCAGCGTGCTGGTCATGTGATCTCAGTCTTTCAAAATATGTGGGATCCAGTTCTGGGTGCATTACTTTTATTTGGAAAACATACGAGCAGTTTGAGAGCAAGACTGCAGCAGCAACACTTGAAAGGCTACAATGGTCATAGTACAAAAACACTGAATTTGTTTTCACTAAAATGCAATCAAAATGTTAAGGATTAGAGGTTAATTAGACATTAAAGAAAATTTTACTTTACTTAATTTAACTTTTTTGTAGTTAGTTATTCACATTTACACATGTATTCTCTGCTGTGATGGTAGAAACCACAGGAATTCTCTGTTAACAATGTATTTTTACCTCCAAGGACCAACTACGCATCCATGACCCTTATCACACACAAATACAACAAAGAGAGCCGCAGTGATTGGTATTGCAGTAAATGGTATTTGAGCAGCGGGGCTGTTTGACATAGCAGCTATGTGTAGGCTGTGGCCTTCGTACAATAGCCTCGCCCCCCTGGGGAATCTGGATCCCATCTTTAGTTCGGAGCTCATTAAGCCGATTATTCCCATAATCTCTCTGATGGCAGGCAGAATAAAGAAAACCACACTAATAATTGCCTGCTTACATTTTGGTCTGTTTGGCCCTGTTGACTGTTTAAATGAGAAAGATACACTCTGTTTTCTGCTCTGTTGTGTGTATGTATGTGTGTTTATATGATTATCTATTATACGTTCACCTTAAACAGATGTATGGAAGAGATGATAAAAAGTAAGCATATGTGGTGAATGCTAAGAAGACAGAATGAAGCTTTATGTAAATTTTTCTTCACATTGTTGCTTTCACTTGTAACTCTTTTCTGTGTCTCACTTCATTTTAGTTTTCTTTATGTCAGTCTCTATACAACCTCCCCTCTCCCACACACACACACACACACACACACACACACACACACAAAAACACACACTCCTTTGTCTGTCTCCTGTCAGGGGGTTCGTGACATGACTGACAGCCCTGACACCACCAATCAGCTGCAGCTCAGCAAGGTCACCCACTGTTGCTCAGCTCTGATTGGCTCCCGTGCCTCTACCTGTCGTCCCTGTCTGCTTTGATCACTGCATGTTATTGGGCATCTGAGTGTGTGTGTGTACGTGTGTGTGTGTGTGTGTGTGTGTGTGTGTGTGTTTGTGTGTGTGCACACACGCATGCATTGTGTTTTGGACAAGAGTGTTTCATATGTGTATGCATACGTATATACCTACAGTGTGTTCATATTGCTCCCGCAGGTAGATTCTGTGTGTGTGTGTGTGTGCATGTGTGCATGCGCGCATGCTGCTGGTGTGTTTTCAAGAGGGAAATATAATGGGGTTAAGTTGTGATGGGATGGTGGGTGGTGTAAATTCAAACTGAGACAGGTTGTTACCGAAGGTAATTAAATCACAGCAAAGTCAATTAAAAGTGTGTCTGTGTGTGTGTGAATTTATGTGTGTGAGGCAGAGTAGATTTGGTGAGGCTAAGCGGTTGCACAGCATGTATCTCTGGGAATCACTTTTAGCTTTTCACTGTTTACGCCGCGCCAACTGATGCCTCCAAATGAAAATGTCAATTAATATTCCAGCAAATGTAATTACTTATTGCCTCATCAAGCAGTGTTCCACTGTAACCTTGCAGAGACTTAAAACGGCAATAAATAGGAAATGAAATGTGTATGTTGCAACAAAATGTGTTTGTGAGGCCCCCAAAATCCCTTTTTTTACTGAAATTCACTGCAGTGTGATCAGGCCTGAACCTCCAAGCTTGTTCACTGCACCTCACGGCATCATCGCCAGCTCTCTTTACAGCAGACCTTTTTTTAACATGTCATAGTAGAAAAAGCACAGGTGCATTCAATAACATTGGTTATAACATTGGTGTGACCCATCCACCTTAGCGTTGTTCTCAGCATCAAGTATTACCCAGATTGGTTTACACTTGAGTTGACTGAAAGTCTGGATCATCTCACAAAGACTTAAAAGAGTGCCTTTAGCATTGATATGACATGCCGAGGGGCATGACAGAGCAGCAATATTTGACATCCTGGGATTGGGAGCGGGCTGTCCCTACAGACTTAGCCACTGTTGTTTATTTAGAGTTTGAAATACATGTCTCATGCAATAAAATAAATATTTTTTTAGCTTCTTATTGTTTTTAATACAGTGAATTACATCTGCACAGAACAGCTGTGTAGAGTGTTTGTTGGAATATTTATTTTGTGAATCAACTCCTTTACTGCAACTTAAAGGACCAGCTTTCAGTCACATTGCTGTATTTAACAGCTTTGACAACAACAGACTTAATTTTAACTTATGTCAATTAGTGCACTCAATCTTTGCTTAAAGTGATATCACAGTCAGTAAAAAAATAAAAATAAAATAATATCCGGAAACTAATCAAGATATTGTAATAATCTATTATATTAAGTGGAGGTTGTGACTGACCATTTTTTCTATTCTTTTTACCCTAAATATATTATTTCCACAGTTACCTTTCTCCTTATGAAGTTATAATAACTGCCCTATGTCATTATGTGATTTTACAGCAATTACACATTATTCACGTGTTATACATTTCATTATTTATTATTTAAAATGTGTTATAATTTTTTAAATGACTGTGACTTTTTCGTACAGGATATTTCCTTCACCCATCCAAGTTTCATTTTCTCATCAGATCCACCCACAACTTGCCTCGAATTACCCATCAGGCCTTGCAGGGCCGACCACATCCAGTGATCATCTCCCCAATGGCTGACACTAATCACATCTGGTTAGTAAGCAGCAGGATCTGCTGCCAGATTCTCCCTGTACCCTGCTACTGCCTTGACCTGTGTGACCCGGCTGGCTGCCCTCTGACCCCTCACCACATGATAAGTGTCTGTGACCTCTGACCTGTTTGGATAATTAAAGAGGCGTGACCTCGGGGAGATTGCATTGGAAATCTGTCGCTGATGATTAGTGAGTTACTATGAGGTAAGAGGGCACGGATGAAGATGGCTTATTTTTAGGAATGTTGAAATGGTACATGGTGAGAATGTGCCATTAAATCTTTCCTCCCTAATTTCAGCCAGCTGAAGTCCCTGTAACAGGATTAACCTCAGAGAACGACCCATGTGGCTCTCATTCATCTTAAATTATTTTGTTTCTTTTGTTAACTCTTGCTTTAAGAGATGCTGTTGACAATTTTAGTTCATTAATTTGAAATCTGTGCATTTTAAAATCAACTTTCACTCATTTTCAAAAGTGATAGAAAATATAAATATCATCATTACTTTGACAAAGTTCTTATTTACATGCATTCAGTCCTGTTTATTGGTTAGCAAGGTTAATTTTTACATTGGAAACATATTTCAATTAAATTTTGCAGCACCATAGGCCAAAGGACGACACATTTGTTTGTGGTGTGAGACTAGATCTGGATGTAAATTAAATATTCAAATTAAAGAAAAAAAAAACTGCGTGTGTTACAACTCTGCTCAGAGGCTGCAACAAAACCGGAGATAGAATAAGTGTACAAAATCGTTATAATATATTTATTTACAAAAGTAAGAATAAATGTGTGAGTCAGTAATCAATAGAGTATGCACATGTTTGTGTTGAAATGTGTGAGAAAAAGCAGCTGAGCCAGCGAGGGAAATGAGAGTAATGAACCACACTGGGCCCAGGTGTGGCTCGTGAACTTAACGACAACTCTCTCTGCCTCGACCCCGATCCTGTAAGATAAAACGCAGCCAGGAAAACAGGCACACCTCGTGGAGCAGAGGGGTTCTCACCCATATATACTGTGGTTATCTAATACTTTGCGTATTCTGATACACTTGAAAATTCGGATGCAGAAAAAATGGAGCCCACCTTATTTTTTAGCCCACTAACAATATCAGTATTCAGTTTTAAATATCCAAAAAGGACATTTTATTTTTAACATTTCATATAGCCTAACATAGAAATATTTTTAATGACAATCGCTTAAAGGTCCAGCGCGTAAGATTCAGGAGGATATATTGGTGGAATTGTAATATAATTTAATATGTGTTTTTATTTGGTGTATAATCACATGAAAATAAGAATCACTGTGTTTTGGTTACCTTAGCATGAGCACTTTATATCTTCATAGGGAGCAGGTCCTCATTGAGTTGCACGGCCATGTTTCTTCAGTATCCCAGAACAGGCAAACCAACAACTGATCCCTGCAGTTAACGGCCCCTTGGGAATGAGCAGCACCGGAAAACACACCGGAAAACACATTTAACTTTTGTTTTTTTTTTTTTTTACTGCAGTCCTCATTGCGAGATATGCACTGAGCGTTTGCTCAGTGCTCCCTGGTGGACAAACTGTACGGCGATGCTATTTCGGAGTTCCTCAGACCAACTTTTCATCGCTTATTAAACAGCATGATACCAAAACAAAAACAGTTCAGTTAATAAGGTCATGATTATGTATAGTTTCAGAACATTTTTTTATTAAAATAAATTTGAAGATTGTGCACTGTTGTCAGAAGTCTTTAAATCAACTGTCAGACTGTCATTTAAACAAACATAAATCAGAGTTTTACCTTACAGACAGCACTGGTCACACTCAAGTTATCGTGCACCTGTGGCATGGCTGATGTAACGTGTACTACTGAACAAAGGAAGCTGCAGCAAACAGAGAGCAGAGGGCTGATCTGAGCAGATGAACAGCAGCGAGTCTCTCCAGCTGAATGAATTGGCATTCCACACTTCTCCACTCCACTTAGTTACTGTTGCTAAGGCTGGAAAACTTTATCCAGCGAGCAAAGGGACGCTGCTGTCCATGTGATTTTTTCCTCACAGCTCCGGTAGATTTGGAGTGTGTGGCGGTGAGGATGAGAGGGTAAACCTGAGACCTCAGTGCATCACGCAGCACAACAAAAGGTTTCAGTCCTTTTGTCGGTTATGAAACACTCAAATGCTTCTGGTCCATTTATAGCCTCCAAGTGTCTTTGTAGCACCTAAATTAAAGGGACAGTTCACTGAAATTGCCATAAAATCTAGTGGTATCTATGCCTGTGGACAATTTGGGGGTTTATATGTATCAGACGTTTCTGCCTCAATTTTGATACAATGGAGGTAAATGAAAAGTCCAGTAAAAACAGTTGACAGTGTTTTCCATGGATTATCCACAACCAAAACTCTCTGCAAACAAATGTCTCAAGAGGTGAGAAAGGGGGTTGTTTGAGAAAACTGAACATATATTTTCAAGTATTTGCAAATGGTGATGCAACCCATTCCCATTCCAAACTTGAAGCATACTGCTGACTGGTCAGTGATTTTACGTCAGAAACTGACGGAAAAAGCCATCCTTTTGTGGTGGTATGATACAGCTACCAGACAATTGATAATGGCGCCGATCAATGACGCAATTTAAGGAGCTGGAATCCCCATTGGGTGGGCAGGAGAGAAACCATTACCGGACCATTACCCATGAGCACGCTGTTTACTTCTTGTATCAATGTTGAGCCAAACTGTAATGTTTTTTCTATCCCTAACCATGTGCGCTGCTTACCTAATCACCTAATTTTTTTGCACAAGGAACTAAAAGTAAATATGAGGTGTTTTTTTTGATGCAATACTTGTATTTTAACAATGACACAATGCATGTAACAGGCGTGCAGCAGTATGATGAGTTTAGAGTGAAAATATGTTGGTTATTGCTCAAATATCAGCATTAGCAGCCTGGGCTAATGCTCAACGCATCAAATACGAATGCTTGGTTTGTGGCACGCAGTGTCAGTTAATAACACTCAAGGAAACCTTTAGTGGTGGTATGAGTCACCCTGGGAGGCTGCATTTTTCAACACTCCAAGTTTTTGCCATATTATGTGGATAGGTCAAACAAACTCTGGACTTTCACCTTGGAGCCCACTGTTTGTGTTTTGTGTTAACCAAATGTCAATCAAGTAATAGAATAGAATAGAATAGAATAGAATAGAATATTCCTTTATTGATCCCCCATTGGGGGAAATTTCAAATGTTACAGCAGCATGAAAAAGAGAAAGTGGAAATGTAACAAAGAAAATAACAATAACACAATTATACAATAACACAATTATACAATAACAAATAACAATAAATAAGTAATAAAATCTGTGCAAGTGCAGTACTACCACTTGAAAGAAAAAAATAAACAAGAAAAGAAAAACCACAATAATAGCTAAAAACACAGAAAGTGGGTAAGAGCCGCTGTAACTGGCTGCCGCACTCACAGCGCCATCTTGCCTAACAACATAACAAGCTAATATGTGCAACATACTGTGCTAGTTACATATACCACATGCCATTTCATTACACTAGTACTGACTGTACTTTAGAAAAAATAATGTATTTTCTTAATCCTTATCAGATGGAGTAAGTAAACCTAAAAATTAGGTTTGTTACCTGTGTCCTAAATGTATTTTTAGAAAAGAGTCTGTATAAATTTGGGCGTCCAAAACAGAAACTGATGGGGTACCTACAGCGTTGTAGTTTTATGTGTAACTAATTATGTGTATTAGTAACAATTATTTTTGAATTGTTTGCTTTAGAGACAACTAACAACAACTAATCAGCAAGATGCAGCTCAAACGATTTTATTCTTTTTTAAATTCTAGAGTTCAGTGAGCAAAATATCTTTTTGTTCATGGCTACAATTGAATGAAATACACTACACTACACAGTATCTCTGAAACTCACTGAAGCAGAAAAAAATGTAAGCAGGCTTTGTAGAAATCACTGGCGAATAGAAAAAGGACCTTGCACAAATTAACACAGTGTTGTCCTTTTATGTCATTTCTTTTCTTTCTGTGATCACAACCACAGAGGATCACGATAGAAATTAAACTGTGGGATCTAACTGTGTGTCTCAATCCTTGAAAGTTGTTGGTGTATGTAACAACTATCTATCTATCCATCTATCTATCTATCTATGTAGAAAAGTTTCTTCTTCTAAAGACTTTGCTGTCATCGGTGTAGTTGGAGGAGACAGACTGATGTGGTTGGATAGGAGAGGATCAAAATGGTTGATGGTGACCGCATGTCACCAGGTTCACCTCAGCGAGCTGTAATTCACCTGACATTTTCACATACGCTTAATTGCCGCTCATTCTATAATAGAGCACATTGTGCTCATAATGGCAGGAAATGTCAAGTCAGCTTTTAAAGGGGAGGATCTCTGCAAATTGCTTTCCTTTTAGGTGAAAATACGCACCGCTGTCCACGGCTGAGGCTCGGAGCAGTGTGATGGCACTGTTGACATGTGTGATTTTCTACCTGATTCATCACACCAGAGGTTGTGCTACTGTAGCTTTGTTCATGGCATTTAACTTGAACCCCTGTCGTCTCAAAACACATAATTTACCACACACTCTTATTTAAAGGTGAGGGCTGCTGACACACCGAGTTAGAGCTACTGAGTTTTATTATTTTTCCTGATGGATTTTCATGTTACTTTGCGTTCTTTGCTCCGCTTTGTGTCACCTTTTGAAGTATTTTTCAAACTTTTTGACACTTTGATTAACGTGAGCGATGATGCTTAGGGAGAGAAAGGACAAAGAAATTATGATAATAAACACTTGGACAAGTTGAGCTCAAGCACTCTGTAAGATGTAATTAAAGACTTGTCACTTTGTTTCTATGTTTTGAGTGACTCACATCTGTGGCACAGGTTCAAGTCGCTATAGTTTAATGTGGGTTTTCATCATTTGTAAGGAACAGCAGCCCATTCAATTTCAGCAGCATGCGGCCTCAGTGTAAATGCTTTTGTTAGACGTTAAGATCTCAGAGCCAGTGCCTTAATTCTGTTCCATCCGTCTTCACGAGTATGAGGAATATGTGTGTAAAAAGACCATTTAGGATTGTTGATGCAATCTCTTGTATTCATCAAAGTCCCTCACAAATAGCCAGAAAGTGTTCAAAGTCATTGTAAGATAACCTTGACAGTTGAGAAGCCATGAAAAAGCATGAAACACAAAAGGCATCATGAGGTAGGTGAGAGGAGGAAGGGGGAGAAGAGAGAGTGGGGAGGTGAAGGAGGAGGAGAAGGGGGAGGAGGAGGAGGGAGAATAAATGACATTCGACTCTGAGGTCCACCTTGGCCACCTGATTGTTCCAAAATGAGAGCAATGCCCGACCCAAGAACGAAAAGAAAAAGAGAGCGAAAAAATCAATATAGCGCAATTAAACACAAAGCATGGCTCTGTGGGGCTGAGGGGAATTTGTTATTTATTAAATTCACTTCTCCACCTTCTTCACCCCACCAAAACCCCATAACTCGCCTCAGTCTTTAATGCATGAGCTGCCCCTCTCTCTCCTGTCCTCTCTTCAGGTAATCTGACCTTTGTGGTTCGGACAGGACTGAAACGATTGCGAGAGAAGACCGGGGGAAGTCAGGAGTGTTCTCGCTTATTGATCCGAGCCCCGTCAGCTTTGCAGCAGTAGGCGGGTTGCTTTGGTTTTGGAGAAGGAGTGAGTCGGGGTGGAATATGTTATACACTGCTGTGGTCACACTGCAGGATAGAAATTGCAATTCTGATTTATTTTCTAACATCAGAGGTACATTTTAAAACGTGAAAAGAGGTGCATGCAGGATTTTTAACAAAAGGTTCAGTTGCCCAGTTCCAACAGGTTCTTCAAATTAAATGACAGATTGTTGTTCATTCTTGGTCTCTAAGACAGCACATGTGTGTGTTTTATGATCCAAGTACCTTTCAAAACTGTTTAAAATCTCTCTTTCTGATTTTACACTGCTAGGTTTGGTTAGGTTAGGCTGCAAAAACTGTTTGGTTATGGTTTTCTTGAGAGGACAGTCTTGTCTCGAGTTTACACAAAACACAGGAAAAACCCCATTCTTCTTACTTGACTCTTATTCTAAATATGCAGAAAGGGAAGCACACATCACAGGGACAAATATTTGAGCAATACTTCATACCACAGTACAATGGCCTTTTTACAATAATTACGTGGGAAATTTGATGTGTTTATTATATTTCCTCTTTTAAAAACAGTAAATGAGCCATAGCGCAGTAATGTTAATGACATTAAAACACTCTGATGATCTGAGGCAAATTGCAGAGTTTATTGTAATTTCTATATTCTATATTTATGTTCTTGACTGTTGCAGTACTTTGCCTTTATTTTTTCCTATTGATATGTTTATTGTATGTTTGATGTGTGCACCAACGACCAAAGTGATAATCTACTTAGTCGTAAATCTGTATGTATTTATTGTATTTATGTAGAATATGAATGTATATATAGGGGTAGGATTAAATAGGTGCTTCCTTCTTCCTACTCCTTTTTGAATGTGTGATATTTAAGTTTAAGTGGCTTTAGTATTTGTAATTGAGATTGATATATAGGTTTGCGATTGGCCTTTTTTGTGTTTTTGTTTTGTTTTCATTGCATTTGCTGTAAGGCCTGCTTGTGTTCATTTGTGGGTTTTTTTTCCATGTTCAAAATAAAGATTAATTCATTAATTCATTCATTATTTTGTTGCTGATTCTTCTTAATAACCAACACATTCTCATCCCAGGTCATTACATATTGTGGCTTTGCAGTAGACTTCCCCGACTAATGTCAACTGTGTGGAGCACCACTAAAACTAAGGTGACAGGTGCTCACCGACGGTCCAACATTGACCAACAGCTGACAGTCAGCTTGGTGTGTCAGGGCCAGTAAAAGCACCCACACTGACTTAAATAATGACTCCAGCTTGTTGAATTCAGCCTTAAGAGCAGGTTAATCTGAAAGAATAAACTGCACATGCCACAGTGACCCCTCACTCAGTGATAATCAATGCAGACCACACAGCTGTGTGGCGGGTCAGTGATTCTAAACTGAAGTCTGAATTGTGCAGAAACCCATGCTGATGCAAAGCTTTGTTCACCTCTTCTGTCACCATTTAGGGGAAAGAGCTCTGACGCTTGAGTGGACTGGCAAGAAGAAATCAACAGCTACTTCTGTTTGACAACATTTTTTTCCAAAATATAAAATCCGACACAGAGAACTCTTTACAGAGAACTTTTCCAAGGTTTGAAATACTTTACATAAGAGGCTCTTCTAACCTTTTTAGTCTTAATGTTCAATAAAAATCAGAAAAAGGGAATTGCTTTTCAAGCACAAGGACAAAAATGCTTTCTTAAGTGAACAAGAGTGAGTCTTTTCTTCCCTATATTCTTTTCTCCGACGATTGCTTGTGATTGACGACCTTGTGGGAGCATCTCTATACATTAACGTGCGCACACACACACACACACACACACACACACACACACACACACACACACACACACACACACACACACACACACACACACCTGACCTCCACAAGCACCATCTCCAGAGCCCGTGCCTCCCTCCCTCCTCCCACCAAAACCCAGAGGAAATTAGAAGCCTTGTGTCGTTGTTTTCAATGGACCTTGTTCCTTTTCTTTTCTTTTCTTCTTCCTTCCCTCTCTCTCTCTCTCCCTCCGTCTGCCTCTGTTGGTGAATTTGATCCAGGCCCGGGATGGTGAAGCAGGGTGAGTAAATGAAATATTGATCCGCTGCTCCGTGGCCTTGCCTTCACCTTGTCCTGCGTGCTGAGTTACCGACTCTTCCGTTCTGCTTGTAATAGGAATTATTACAGGAGGCCGGGGCGAGTAATTACTTGGCATGGCGGAGAGGGGGCAGAGGAGGGGCTGCTGTATATTTCCTCTAAAAGAAGTTATTTACCGCACTTGCTACCTTCAACCCAGCGCTGCTCCCTCCCTCCCCTCTGACCGCCCCTACTGCCGCAGCCATGTCTTTCTTAACCTTAATTCAATTCTGTTAACCATCATTAATCATACGAGGCGTCAAGGGAAGTTTATCAAACGCTGGCTGAACTGAGAGGCTGTGAGGCTAACCTGGAGAACTCAAGCACTGTGTTTGCAGAAATGTCAGGGATCCCATACTGTTTATGGCTCTGTGTGTGTGTGTGTGTACCATATCTGTCTTTACGTCCTCAACATTGCTTATCAGTTGCTCGACACACTCTTAACTGTGTTTTGGGGTGCATAGTAGCAAATGACAAAAATGAAGTACACTTAAAAATGGCAGCATGCGTGCTAAAATCTCTTGATTTTTGAGTGTGGTGTTGATGGACACACTTGTCCGACAATGACAATGCGACACAAATGGGTTGGGAGGTACTTACACATGGAAATAAAGTGAGAAAATAGCTCATGGTGGTATCTCAGCTCAGAAATTAACCAAAAAAGGGGACAATTTAGCTTTTTACTCTCTCTCATTTTTACCCTGAGTTTTACATTTTTAATCCATCAAATAAAACAGCTCAATTCATGTTTGTCACACCTTGTTTTATGTCCTCAATGGTCAACTAATTACTATAACACTAAGCATTGCTTTAGTTTAGGCAGGTGTTGAACCCAAAATGTTCATACACTTGTATATTATAGGTTTTATAATCTGATACTTTTGGTTTGGTGACTTAACCAAAATCAATGCTGTCAAAATTTTTGTACGTTTGTCATGGAGGAATTGGTTCTCTCGTAAGAATCTGTGTTGCTGCAAATATTTGACAGCTTTAATGAGTTTTTATAAGCTCAAACTGTTAAACTATTTACTGTAAATGGTAAATTCCTTTACATTTATATCTTTCTTCAGTTAGAAGACAATGTGATAAATCCACTTTGTACTACCTGTCCAGCATCAAACATCACACAGATTAAAAAGCAACAATAGGTGGTAAAGAAAATTGAGCATCTTGCAGCTAAAACGCCTGATTTTTTGTCAAGAGCTAAGAATGAATATTTCTTACATTTATCAGGAGGCAGAAACATTACTCCAAATAAAAGCAAATGTTGCTCTGTGTCTACTGCATGTGTAAAAAAGCAATTCAAAGGAAGAAAATGCTTTGAACATTTGCCATAACAACTTTATGAGGCAATATGTTGTTAATGTGTTTATACCAAAGACTGTATAAATAAGGATGTTGCTATTGAACATCACCTATTGGTTTGTGGAATCCTGTTTTAAAGCCTTGAGTTCGGCATTTCGCCTGTTGCCATTTTGTAGTTTTTCGAGCTAGAAGTGACTATATTTGGATGCGAGTTTGAAAATGTGGAGCAGTGAGGGATTTTTCTCACAAATTGCAGATACTGGTAGCGTTGCCTCATCGACAGCCTATCACTCAAGTAGTCCCGCCCTGCCCTGCGTAACTTTGGGCCTCAATAAAATGTCAACAGATAAGTTATAAAGAAAAAAAAAGTATAGTTGTAATGAATGGGTAAATTTGATATAGAAAACAAAACTGTTTATTTCTGCTGTGAAGGTGGGTATTTCAACATGTGGGTCTATCGGACTTTACTCTGCTTTGGAGCCAGCCTCAAATGGACATTTGATAAACTGCAGTTTTTGGCACCTTCTCACTGGCTTCATTTTTCAGCCCAGGAGGATGGAGGAGGACGCGCTGTCAGAAACTCATCGCTAGCAATTATTTCACCATCATTTTCTTATTGTACACCTGGTGTGCACTCTTTTTTTTAATTTAAAATTTGTCTCATGTTGCAGTTTTTAGACATGCATAAAAGTTTACATTTTCTTAACTTTTCAGCATAAGATGAAAAGTTGCATCACTAATCGATGTCACACTTGGCCCACGCAGTTTGTCAAATCAACGAGATTTACTTCTGTTTTCAAACTGTTTTTCAGTATTGTTCATGACGAAATTGAAGAAAATAACAGTTTAGGAAAGTTTTAAATTCCAAACAAACTTTTTCTTTCTTTCTTTTACTTATTGTTATGGAGTCATGTCTTTTCTGCATAATCTTTTCCGAGTAATGAAACACACTAATCTTATGAATGAAATGAATGTGCATTTGCACAAATTTCACAACATTTTCGACTGCCAAGCTTTTGTGTGAGGAGAGCGTCGGTGGGCAGAACACCTGCAGCAGTGACCTGCTGTTGTGTTGGAGCTTGATATATTCCTGCGTCGCTTCACGAGGAAGTGGCCGTTTGTTTGGGTGATAGATCCGCAGCGGTTGCGTCCTTGCCTTAGCGGTGGCCCGTCTGGTGCTGCCATGCTGGGTGATATCCCACTGCATCAGAGTTCTGCTGAAGGTCACCACTGATGGGACAGAGGAACTAGCAGCGATCCATCCTGGGACGGGACACTGGTTTAACAAGGCTACAGGACTGGGGAGGGGCCGAGAAAAACAATAAGAACCCAAAGCTTTTTTTTTTTTTTGGATGTTCTTGAACCATCTGCTCTTTTTCTCTGAAGCAGTTTAATCAAAAACAGCCTTGACAACTTTGTTCCAACAGCTCAGGAAATCTTTTCAAGCACAACAATTCCTTTTGATTAAAATATTCTACAAATACTTTCATATTAGTCATTTGCTGTAATGGATTTCTATTTGTTACAGTTAATTTGACAGAAGAATGTACTGCAGAAAATGATAAAACTGAAAAAAATTTAAAGACTCTTTTCTGAACAAGCAGCTTTCAAAGCTCTTAGTGCTCCAGAGGTCCAGTGTCCAGTTAATATATTTTCATATTTCGTGCCTTAAATTAAATGATTTTTCTCATGCTTTGTAGGTAAATATATTTCATATCCAAGATAATTAAGTCATTGAACTGATACAGTAATTGGGTGTTTAGATATGAATTATTTGGTGTAAACAGGGTAAGTGAGTGAATAAAAGCAAAGGCAGTTATGTAGCACAAATAAAAATGTGAAGTATTTAATGATAAAGAGACTCAAAAGATAATTATTTCAACCTTGTGATTCCCATAGAGGAAAATTGGGTAGGAAACATTTTCTAAACAATATGACCAACAACACAGAAAGAGGAAAAGCAGCCAAATTAGATGTTATGAGTAAGTTAATGATTCATTAAATGTGCTACAGAGCTAAACTGCAAAGTTATTCCAGTGTTAAGGGGGAATCTTGTGAGAGTGATAAAGAGCTAAAGGAGGATTCAGAGGCACAAAAAAAAGTTCGAAACAGCTAACCTTGGCAACATTGGAAACCACTAAGGCTATTAGGCACATTAGATTGAGTGTGTGGCTGGAGGGAAAGCACATGCAGAGAGTGGCTGATTAGCGGGAATGAGGGACAGGTGTGCGGGCAGGTATTGATGAGGTGACTGAGTGCAGTGAATATAGTGTGTTCTTGTCTGCTGGCTCTTATTCTTTGTTTAAACTATTAACCATTTATCAATATTTTAAACTAATACTGAGAAGCAGGATTGTGTGTCAGGTGATGATTACATTCATTCAATTCAACATATACATTCAACATATATCATCATTTTGTAATCTCTAAATAAAAAGCTGTTTAATTCCTCAGCGACAACGAGAATACTATTGTAAGCAGCAAAATTGTCCTTTGGTACTTAGCACACAAACATGGGGAGAAAAACCTTGGAAAATTAATTTCATATTTGTAATAGCCTAACACAAACTATACAAATTTACAAATTGCTTGACCTGTCGAAATACAGTGTATAAAATTAGGGCCGTTTTGAACAAATTCTTGGCTGCTTTTTTTGCCAGTCTGCCACTGCAAGTAAAGAGCCATTGCAGACAACAACAAGAACTGAAATTTAGTATTTAGTATTGTTTTTTTAAAAAGCTAATACAGCAAACAGTTGATTATTTATACACCTAGCACACAAAGAACAACATTATCATGAATTTGAAATACATCTGACGACCCGATGAATAAGTCCAATATTCAGTCTTCCATAAAGCTCTGTTCTATTCAGCAACAACTCCAAAGGAAAATGCATGTTCACGGACATGTTTTTTGAATATATTCAAAATAGAAGCAATATTCTGGCAGGCTGTGTTGTTTTTATTTACATTAATTATAAAAAAAAAGTATAAATTGCAGCAAAATGTATAGTTCAGACAATTTAAGTTTAAATTCAACTGTGCCTTCTCTTGCTCATTACAACTCCAGACCATATTTGAGTGATGCTTGACAAAAACATTTGTCAGACTTTCCATCTCCTTAAGTTACATTGTTGTTTGGCAGCATTTCAAACTGACGTTATCATCTGACACTGCCTGGCTATGTATAATACCATCACAAATGGATGGCTATTCTCATCAATGGCTGATGCGGAAACTGACCAAGCAGCGGTATATGCAGCCCGTTCTCACTTTGAAAGTGTGAAGTATTCATTTAATCATCTTGAGACCCCTCAGGTTTATCTCGTCATCGTCTTGGAGGGGTCCCTGCCTCCAGATTGGGAACCACTAGCCTGTTCTTATTCCAAACTTGTAAAATACTACAAAGTGCTTTTGGCATAAGACTGCAATACCAAAAGCAATCTTTTGTGTTTGCATGAAACGCTGCTGGGTGGCACCTGCGGTGGCAGCAAGATATGTGCATGGGGGCATCACTTAAGAAGGTGGCCAGAACTTACCACGCCCACATGACACATGTCAGGACTATATCTTTGAGCTGCTTCTTGTTTTGAAACAACAAGTCTGACCTTTCCCTCCACCTTTCCTTTTTTTTTTTGGTAAGGAAAAAGTTTCTTGGTGTGAAAGTCTTGAACAAAGCCTCCATCCAAGCCGCTGATGCCTCAGGATCCTGATGGAGCCTTTCCAGGCCGGCCCTCTCTAACAAGATCAGACCCAGCCCTCATAGATTCTATTACCAAACCACTCTATTACATTACATCTCCATTTACGAACCTTAAGCAGCTCCGAGCACGGCTAGGGCTTCGACCTTGTCAAAGAGGAGAAACTCTGACCGGATTCAGACAGAGAGTAAAGGAGGAAGTAGAGAGAGAGAGTTGGAGAGAGACCGGCTGAACTGTAGGAAGCGTGTTTGAGAAGATGGAGAGAGAGAGCTGGAGGACAGGAGGGGGGAGGAGGGGGAGAAAAAGGGAAAATAGAAAATCGATAAGCCGGGGGAGCAGGAGGATGAAGATTGAAGGATGATGTGGATAGGATTTGGGGGCTGGGGAGGACGTGGCGTTTGAGAGATTGCGGAGTAGCTTAGGGCACTGACGGTGATGGCCATCCTGAAAACGCATCGGGTAGTGTGACACGGTGGGACAGAACAGCAGCTCCCAGAGGTGTCCACCTTGTCTTCTGAAACATTTGGGGGTCACGATTTTCCGACTTTACCTGAGTGACGGACTGAGTCTTTTTCCGCTTTTGAGACCTGTCCATTTCTCTCTCCTCTAAACTGATGACATTTCTCAGGACCTCAGGATTGTGACACTCAGTCTGCCTCATTGTCCACGAGAAAGAGGCGGACAACCACTTTGTCAATGATTTATTTTTTCAAGGTGATCGTCCGCTACAAAAGAAAACAAGTTGATATGTCAGTCCTCAATCAAGAGTCCAGTGTCCTTGGCTTTTGTGGTGCAGCCACTTCTTCAACAGACCAGAAATAAAGCCATTTGTTCACCTGGAAAAAAAAAAGCTGTGATTGATTCATTTTAGTTATCCGCTTGCTCCTTTTCAGGGTTACATGAAGAGAGGCCATCATGCAATAAAAAGCAAGGAAATTAGTTTTACTTAGGCGATAGAAAATATGAGCAAACAAACAAACCTAATTCAGGAGCACAGTTCAGTCCTCCATCAAGGCTGCACAGTTTCAACTGTCAAAGCTGCAGCTCTGTGCCACTTTATATTTGATTTTATGAAAACAAAAAAGGACTTGGGAGTCCCAAATTTTTTACTTTTTTCTGATTGTTTATCATGTTTGTTCTGTTTAGTTCCTCTATTTAATCTGCAACTTGTGTGGTGTCTTGGTCAGGTCTCCCTCTCAAAAGAGAATAACATCTAAATGCACTATCCACTTAAATAAAGGTTAAGTAAGAGAACAATAGTGAGTGCAAGTAGTTCAAGAACTTTTGGATGGATTGCCATGAATTTTATGTCTGTTCTGTATTGTTCAAGTCTCCTATAAAATGAGTTGTAATCCCATTGCGATACCTTAACTCTTTATTTAACATCATCAGGTCATAATTTAAATTTATGACTTAAAAAGGAGGTGGCATTTCTGCACTCCTGGTTCCCTTATCTCAAAGTCAATGTTTATTATTATTATTATTATTATTTTGAGCCTAAAAGCCTAAAATAAGGTCTGTGGTTAAAACAAGCTGAAGAAACTGTTACATTCTATTTTCTGATGTTAAATGTCATTTTTAGTGCTTTAAAATACTATTTCATTCATATATGTGACATTATGAATGTAAACATTTTTATTCAGTCTGTCTTCATTCTGAAGTTGTCAAATACTGGACAGCATCAGTTAACGTGGTCGATTGTCACCTTTAGTGGCAGTATGATACGACAGCGGTTGTAATAACATAATGTAAGGAGCTGGAAAGTCCCCATAGGGAGGGGTGGAAGATTTGGTGGACAAGTCCAACAAACCCGGGACTTTCAGCCCGAAGCCTGCTGTTAACCTTCTGTATGTATTTTGGGCCAAATTATGATGTTTTTCTCTAAACCTAACCACTTGCTTTTGTTGCTGAAGGAAATAACTGAAAATATGAGGTTTTATATTGTAAATTTATTTTGAAAAAGACTGTTTGCATCTAATGAGCAGAAAGTGTACATTTTCTGCGAGAACGGAAGTGTGTTTTGAAAAGAAACAATGCATTTAACAGGTTTCAAATGCCATCCCAGAATTTCAACAACAAACAAAGGAGGATACCTAATATGTAGATGTGAACGGCACAGACCAGCCAACAGTATTTGATGAGTTAGGATGAGAATGTGTTGTTTAATTTCATCTTATCTCAATGATACTACAAAAGCAATTTATAAGGTCCAGCAGGCTGGTCACCCATTGGCTTACTGTGGCATTGGATGACTTTTTTGGTAGACATTATGAGCCGTTAAGCACCAAAGAGCCAACATGTTTTTGTCTCATGAAAAGAAATCAAGCAACAAGGAATCAAACCTAAACTGTTTTATCAATTGAACCAATGAGTCACCACCTTAAAAAAGGACAATTGTAGCACCAAATAATCAGCCTTCACTCCATTTATTTCGATTTAAAAAAAGTCACATTGACCCGTTTGGATGAAGAACAGCAGGGAAACTTGAAAATGATTCTCCATTTGTCAGAATGAGCGATTTTAAATCGGAGGCATCCATCGGCGATGGTGATGCATTTCCCCTCCCTCGGTCCGCACAGTGATTATAACTCTCATTTGGATCTCATATTACATCACTGGAAAGCTTGCCAGTGCTCAGGGCGTGCATTACTTACAAACTAATGTACCCGCCCAGCCTAGATACACTATCACCGTGACCTAATGTTGCCTGCTGCTTCATAATATGACCATTATTTGCCAGCATACTGTTGATCTCTCATCATGTTTGGTAACAGAGGAATGTGCAGGCAGATAAACACTCAAATACAGTACAGAGATACAAAATTTTCTCTCCTCCTGTCTGTCTACCTGTCTCCCTCCTCTTCTCGCCCCTCTCAGCCTCTCTTTTTCTGAGGAAGGACCTAATGAATATTTCCCTTTGAGTGGGAGAGTGTAAAACAAACACAAGCCTGGATCTCCTTTCCCTTTTTTGTGGTTCCTCGGAGGGAAAATGTAAGATGCATGAAAAGCTGTGAGACAGAAGATCACATGCAGTATTTTGGCATCTGCACTGCCTCCTCTCCTCTCACCAAATCCTCTCCAGTCCTCTGATCATCTCCAGCAACATGGCAAACGCTGATGGCAGAGAGCAGTGATGAGACTGATGGGCGAGAGAGTGAGAGAGACGGAGACGATGCTGCAAAAAACATTTCTGCCTCCCAAACTGATGAGTCTGGAGATTACTTCAGAAATAATATATATGCATGATGTGGAAAAAGTAAAAATATAATCACCAGTAAGAATGTGAAGATGCAGCTGAAAACTAGAAGTTATTTGATGATGAAAATGTGCAGTGGAAAGACTTAAAGGAATCTCAGAGTTTGGTATCAGATCAGTTGTTTTTAATATTTTTAGACTGTACCGATGTTATTCTGTGATCAAACAGTTCCTGATTTAAATCAAAACACATTTTTTTTTACATTAAGATATTGTATGGTGTTAAGTGCATTTATATTCCACAAAATAAGGACTTGAGGATAAAGTTAGCCGCTTTTTCCTGCTTTTTATTTGGCTTGAGAAAGTTTACGCTTTGGCAAAGATAAACAGATAACTACATAGAAAACATATTTGTGACTTAAGTGACAATTTTAGTCCAATAGTACTGACCAATCACGTCTGAGAGCTCATAAACATTCCTTGTGGAGAACAAAAGAGGCAGGATGCATTGGACAAAATGCAGTCATGGAAGCTATTGTTGGATGATGGCTTAGTTTTTCAAGCAATTAACGCTGCTTGGTCATTGATTTCGGTGTCAGGCATTGCCGCCAAAAGCCACCTTTTTCGGCAGAATGATAGACTGACACCAGCATGAAACACTGCCGTGAACAATGTATTATAAGGAGCTGGATTTGTCCAGCAAACCCCCCTATTCACTTCCTTTTGAGAATGTTGAGCTAAACATGATGTTTTTTTTGGTAAATCTAACCACGTGCTCTTGTTGCCTAAACCTTACCATGTGCTTGTGTTGTACAAGAAAATAAACCTAAATATGAAGAACTTTACCTATGGTGTGAGTTTATTTTGAAAAGATTGTATGCATCTAACAAGCAAAAACTGTAGATTTCTTTTGAAAAGGCACAATCCACATAACAGGCACACATTGGCACGCTGTCTGTGAATGTCCAAAACAGACACAGAAGGGTACCTAGTGCATGATATTGAGACGTGTGGGTCCAGTGGCATTTGACAGTTTGGGATGAGAATATTAAAAAAACATTTTAAAAGAGAATAGCCAAAATGATTGGTAAACGGAGAAGGGAGTCTTGGTCTGGATATCCACTGGCTATACCAAAATTCCTGACATATTTTCCATGGTCCCCTGAGTCTTATCGTCATCAAACTGTTAGCTGATGGACTTCAAGACTGACACTCCAATAATTCCAAGCTCATCCTCCAATTCCCCTTGCCGTGGGCATGGTAGCAACAAAATAGTGCCGTAAAACTCATGAAGCAGCAGAAAATGTGTGTTTGATATGAGGCTAAAAGACAAATTGCCAGTTGATGATTGCTTGTTCTCAACACATGATATTTTAGAAAAAAACTGATGTAATAACTGGAAGAAGAATATGGGTTTTCTTGCAGTAGGTTACACATAAAAGGTTTTTGTCGTCCATTTCAAATGTAATTATTTGTCAGAATGTGTTGAATGTGGAGAACTGGACTTCCATTCAGACTATGAGTTAAATAATAGCTCCATGTAAACTCAGCTCGTGTTACTCTCTGCTGCCTCCATCCCGCTCGCTGGTTCTCCAGGGTGGCTCGTTGCAGCAGGGCCCCCCCCGTGGCCATGCTCGGTATATCGACTCTGATCAAAGGGGCTCCGGCGGGAAGATTACCCAAAAAGGGAGCGCTGCAGCCTAGTGTTCCGCCGGGCACAGATGGCACACAGCGCGGCTGGAGGCCTGGGGCAGGAGCTGGTGAGGAAAATCAGAGAGATGCGGGCATGGTGCTGGGGCCGTCTGGGGAGAAGAGCCCCCTGGCCGCTGACAGTCCATCCAAATGGAGGTAATCTTGCAGCCCCTCAAGGGAATGGCTTGCAAATGTACCCATTCCCTCCTTCCTACGAGCGTGCCTCCATCTCCTCCATCTGATGTATGAATGAAGCCGAACAGGCGAGGGGGGTGAGACAAGAAGGGGGTGGGGGGGAGGAGAAAGGATGATGTGGTGGAGGAGAGGCAGGCAATCTCTGTGTGTCCTTTGAAGCTTGTCTTATGGCTTTTCTCTGTCAGGTCTCTCTCCAGGGACACTCAGGGAATCGGGCTCTGGAAGGCATCCGTACTCTCAAAATCCGAGGCTGAGTTCAAGCATCCAGCCTGGAAAGTCTCCACATAAAGCGCACAGCTCACAACAACATAACCTGTGACATTCAGACTTGCATCAGTACAGAGACAGTGACATGTGAACAAGACACTGCAACATGAATATGCATAATGCAATATGACGCTAAAGTTACTTTTTCGTAATGAGACTTATTTTTGTAGTTTTGTGCATGGCAGGATTGAGGACAAACCAAGATAAGGCAAAGGAGAGGTTGTTTATTTATAAGAACAATCAAATTATTTTCTTTTTTTAATGCAAAGACAAGTTTTGTACCTGAAATGAAAACATTTTAGAGACAGGGACCTCAGTTAACACAGTTTTCTGCTAACAGACATGCGAGGGCGATCAACATAAGCCTTTACCCTATTCTGTCAACGTAATTCTGACACAAGACTGAATTAATCTGCCAACTAAAGCCTCCTGCAGACTGCGAGATCTTTGCAATCATTTAAGTTTAGTGCAAACTACAATCTGCAACATGGATCTAATACACTTTGGGTGCGACATTAAGTTTGATGTATTCAGACTGTGCGATGACATCACCTACTAAATCGCAGGCTATGACGTACGTCTGTTGACTCTCAATACGCAAAAACAAAACGTCCTCGGCATGCGTCATCCATCAATGCAGCTGTAGTCGTAAGAGCCAATGTCTGATCATTTTTTATGCTTTTCATTATGCATGTAAGACCATAAATTACATATTAAGAAAGCTTTTGGTTATTTTCATTCCCAGAGTCTTTAAAGAACAGTTTAAGACAGTTTATGTTACCTGCCCAATAAAAGATGTAGCTCAGCCCAGTTCCCAGACTAAAATGTTGAAATTGTATGTTTCTGCAAAACACAGATATGGTACATTTATATGTTTCATATGTATCATATCACTATTTCTAAAGTGATGTAGTTCGGTTAACATGTATATGAGCTGAGTTTCTCCCCAAAAGAAGGAAAGGGTGATGGATGGCGTGACATCCAGACAGCAGGCTGCAGCAGACCATCGTTTGATACCAACAAACCACTAAAATGGGCATTTTTGTGGACATTTGAAGCCATGTTTTTGCAACAAAAAAAAAAAAATTCACAACAAATGTTCAGATGTGTTTTTGGCAATCAAACCACGTATCTTAAGCAGGATGTCCTCCTAACCTTTACCAAGTGTTTTTTGTGCCCAAAGTTAACTGGATTGAAATGTAAAGAAAAGTTTCAACAGATCTGCCAAATGCACAAATGTGAAATATAACATATCTTTGGTTTGCAGAAAATTACAACATCAATTCTTGCCATTGGGTCAAGCAACTACACACTAAAGAATAAAGTCTCTATCTTTGCATCTTGACTAAAATATCAGAATCAACAGGAATATTGGGCAAACAGGTCCTGGTTTTTAAAACCCAGAGTTTTCCACTAAGCAGACCTGCATGTGTTTGTGCCTGAGCTCCAGTCTTTTCTGCAGAGGTCTCCGGTCAAAAGCCTATCTTTAGCCTGCTGCGTGATTGTGGCAGAGCTCTGTAGGCCTTGTTTAGTCCCCCAGTGCAGAACTAATGTGCTTCAGATCAATAGTGGCTCAGAGGCAGGGCTGAGATGAAGTCTGCACAACAGCAACAGAGACACGGCCACTGTGCTCTCACCACGCCATCCCTTCTATTTCACACCAGCAGAGACAAATGCAGGAGGGGGTTGCTTTAGACTTCCCCTGTTTAATCTGAGTTTAAAAAGGTTTTTAAAGCTTCAAATAAAAGTGCACTGTTGCTGCAGAAAGAAAAACACTCTGGGAATAGGTGCGTTTTTTATTTGCTCTGATGCTTTTCAGTGTGACATATTTTCTCTCAAATGTCCGCATTGATTGTCTTTTCTTCTTTTTCTTCTTTCAATTTCTCCGAAGCAATTCATGTACGTTATTCTTCAAGCTTGGTCAGGACTAAATAGCCTTATCTGAGCCGGCCTCGCGCCTTGTGTACGGCGTGTCAGAGACGATTGTTTTCGGAGGACATCACAGGCAGATAGACAGATACTGCCGTATGCCGACTCCTTGTCAATTCTGTGAGCGGCAGCATGTGCATTCACTCTGTGTTATCAGGCAGGAGATTGATTTCTGTGTCCATCTTGTTTGCCCTTCCCTTTGTGTTTCAAAGCTCAATTTAGAGAGGCCTATGATGTATTGACGCGTGCGTCGTGAATTACCCTGCTAAAAGATGCAAGCGCACAAAACATCTCACAGAAACGGATAGGTTCTGTCCTTTCATTTGTGACGGCGGGTTGTTGCCGTTCAGGGCACGTCCTCATTCTGAGGCGGCGTGTGATGCTTCGCAGAGATGGGGCTAATGTTTGGCAGCCAAATGTCTGACTGCAGCAGCACTAACTAGATCAAGCCGCACTAAAATAGGATGTCAATGGTGACTAATATGAAGAAACTATTTGCCTCGTGGCAAAGCTTTTTTTCTTTTTGGGCTCTATTCGCCTCGCAAGCACATTTATCACTGAGCAACACAATAAGCGAACAAACACCATCACTCTCTATACCCGCCATCCCCCTACACACACACACTCACACCCTCTCTCTCTCTTTATTCACTCTCCCGCCATAAACCTGGGCCTTTACTTCATTACCCCGACAGGCCGTTTGTAGGCCTGAATGCTGCACATCTAATTAAGAAACTTGCTTAATTAAAAAAGAGGCAATAAGCCTTTAATGGTGACGAAAAATAATGACTATGTCAGTGAGGGACCCAATAATGACCAAATGAAATACTTATGCTCACACAGTTCTCCATACATTCGACTGCAGTCCGCCTCGACCACAGCCAGACCTGCAGAAAGCCTTCAGCCAGCCGCCATTGTTGTTTGGTCAGGAGGACAAATGAGATAGTTAGTGGCTGTAATAGATGTGGCTGTAAAAGCTACCATTGCCGTATAAGCTCTGCTCCCTCACCCATCAAGAGCCGAGCAGAATATCAGCCACTAAAGGCCTTGAGGAGAAGAGGCACGTCTCCAGAATACAGAGGAGCATCCAGCTAAATGCCAGTGGGCCACAGTCATTTATCTCCCCATAATGTTTCAGGACTGTTATTGCGCTCGTTGGGTCGCTGTGATGTACAGATTTGAGAGTTCAGCGGTGTCAGATGGTTGTAATATTGTTGAGTTTTTGATGCTAATTGTCAAACATTTGACCTTGTTCCCCTTCAAGCTCGGAACAAACTATGAAAACGACACTTTTAATGACTGACATTTGAAGATTGTGATCTGCTTCATTCAGACTTCACTATCCAACGGAGGAAACTACATGATCACATGCAGATTTACAGTTGTAAAAATCTAAAATCTTTGCTAGCATTACAACTGATGTGAGATTGTATGCTTAGCTAGCTTAGCTTTTGCACAAATCAGCACAGATTTTCCACAATCAGGAAAATCACTGAGACTTGATTTCCTCTACATTTTGGCATCTCATCCACATCAAGCAGAAACCTCTAGGGTTGAAAATGAAGCCAAAACAAAAATGCCAAAAACTGCAGTTCATCAACTGGCCACTTGAGGCTGACTCCAAAACAGACTTAATCCCCATAAACCTCTATGATATAATGTCTAACCTTACAGCTGAAATAAACACGTTTATAGCAGATACAAAAACGGTTTTGGACTCTATAGCTAATTTCAATTCATGACGACTTTTTACAGCTTACCTGTTTGCATTTTATTAGGGTGCATGTTTAAGGGGGGTTTTGCTTGAGTGACAGGCTTCTCATCAAATGGTCATTTTTGGCTCCAAAAATCCCTGATGGTGATGGCTGAGTTGAGTCTTCAAAACTGCATATCCACACACAAACAGAATTTTTGGTCACTAAAATGAAGTTTTTTTACACCCACTCAGTATTTTTCTAAACTTTAGTTAGGCTCCAGTCAGTGTTTTCAAAAAGTTAACCTGTACATGTTACTACGTTTTTGACTTTTCTCTTTGACTTACTGGAGTATAACTTGATGCTTAAAGCCCGTATAGAAATATGAGTATCGTTCACACTCGTTTTTTTTTTTTTTTTGGTATTTATCTATTTTTTTTTTGTTTACATTTCTTGGCTTTGTCCATGTTTAGCAGTTTGTGTTGTGAAAAAGCAAAGTATTGTAAGACTAGGCTGTATTTGTGTTTTTTCATTTTTATTGATGAACACATGAGTGCAATACTTGCCCCAGGCTCCTTAAAATTAACAACATATAACAATATAAAAATTCTAAATTGAAAGCAAAAATATAGTATTAAAAATCTTACTTAGGTAGTTAAAAGCACAGAAATACAGTCAACAAGATGTTGATGATTAGTCTACTCTGGACTCTTAATAACGTGCAATAACTACTTTGATGTGCAATAATCTAGTGCAATAACTGCATCCATGTGTAATATTCTATATTTAAATGTTGTAGAATATTTTGTAGAAATAAAAACAAAATTTACATTTATATTTTTATTTTAGTGTTTAGATATAGTTATTTTATATTAGAACTTATGTTTAAATTTTATTGATATATTCTATACTTTCCTACTTCTTTTAAGACTTTTAAATGGGAGCGTCTGTAACTAAAGGCAATTTCCCCTCAGGGAACTCTGATTCTGATGTCCTTACAAAATGTACAGTTCCAGTCCTTAATTGTGGCGTAACGAGCTCTAAAAAACACACAGCTTCGACCGCACTGTATCAGTGAGCCTTTGAACCTTTGTTTCAAAAATGTGACATTTTGTTGTGAATTCTGATAAATTACCAGTAATATTGGTGTGTATTCAAAGGTCCCACATTTATCACCAGCAACAATGAATTTGTTGGAACAGTTGAAAAACTTTTTGGAGGAGGACGCAGCCGAACATCCCATCACCTTGTGGTAAGGCAGGCAGACTTTTAGAAAGTCAAGTACTCTCATCACTGAAACCAAACACACCTGAGGGTTTTGCAAACTATGTATGGTTTGATGAGCAGCTACACAAGCAACGCAGAGTTACAGAGGGCAGCTGCCTACTGAAGCTGAATCATTTATCATCAGCCAGGACGAGAAGTACAGAAGTACACAATGCGGTCATTCAATAAATGCACCAAAAACACGATTAAGATGCAATAAAAAAAAAAAATCAAAAGAGAGCCGACATGGAATAATGTTTGAGCAGCCAGCGAAACCACAGTGTCCTTTCGCTTTGTTGGAGAAATACCTGCTGTTGGTGCCATCAAGTCCACCGGCCTCTCATCCCCATCCGAAGTGGACAAACCATCGACCCATGTTAACAACCTAGCTTAATCTATTGTAACTTGCATGTTTTCATTTGTAGCCTATTATCCACACTTTCGTCTGGCATTAGCTATGGCTTAAACTGCTAGCAAACTGGTTCGTTCCACATCGTGCCTAACAAGGCCCCATAACTGTTCGAAAATCGCTGTAAACCATGGCCTCTCATGACTTATTACTTAAATAAAGTTTCAAAGTAAAAGTACTCGTTTGTTCTCGGTGACGTATATATTTATAATACAGATGTATCTATGTTTAAAGTGTAAGTAAAACTTTACTTAAATATAAAACATGCAGTTAAAAAATGCTTTAGAAACACATGTACACACACTTAAAATAATGAGTGACTGAAGTAACTAATTAATCGAGTTTCAATAAATAACAATGTTGAACAAAGTACAGTGAGGGACAGACAAGAAAAAAACAAAGGAAAACATAACACATAGAGTCGCTCTGCTGGAAAGCTTGCCTATAAAGGCAGGTTTTCAGCAGACACTTAAAACAGCCCAAGGATCAGTAAATCTGATGGACTGGGGAAGATTGTTCCTGAGGATAGGAGCTAAAACAATAAATGCATGATCACTTCTTATTTTGCAGTTGAAGCACGGATGGATAAGAGGCCAAGATTTGAGGATCAGAGTGATTGAGAAGTAGAATAACGAACAAGGAGATCAGGAATGTAACCTGGGGCAAGGTCATGCAGTGTCTTGTATGTAATCGACAGTTTTTTCTGAATTTAACAGGAAGCCAATGGAAGGATGCAAGAACAAGTGTTATGGGACCTAGTCAGTGGTTGTTGACAGGACGGTGGTAAGCCTATCAGTGACCTCTGAAGTAACATTAATTGGAAAAACAAGGTACAAAAATTGAACACTACTTGATTAACAACACAACCATTCATTGCTCACGTTTTTCACATTCCTAGAGAGTTGTTTGGTGAACTGTCCCTTTAAGGAGAGCCCTCATAACTTGGGAGAATGCCATAACTTTTGCTGTGTGCAACGTCTGATATAAATACCGGCAGCATGGCTTGTGAATGCATGTAAATACCTTCATGAATGCTAATAGCACATTTACAATACAAAGCAGTGCGTTCAAGAAGGTGAAGGAGCTCGAACATAATGTGTTTGCCACATAACAGATGGTTACATCGGGCTGTAAATTTCCTCACGCAAGGCCAGCAACTCTGCCATGATGTGACCCAGGCGGAGAGCAGAATGGGGAATGGGAAGATGGAGGAGAATGAAGTCAAGGATGTGCGTGCTCCTGGCTCAGTTTAGGCTGAGCTTTGATTGGTGGGCTCCAGTTCAACAGCACTGTTTGTTGCTGCAGTGAAGCGATAATCAATGCCTGTCTATCAGCGAGAGGGAGAGAATTTCTGAGGCCCAGTGGGGGGAAGAAAGTGTTGTAAAGAGCAGCGGTCAGGGATGGCGTTCAGTGTGAAATGGCAGCAAAGGTCACAAGCTTTCACGCATGGGAAACAAGTCACAGTTCCTTTTTAACCCAGACCTTGAAGTTGATGATGAAAGTAAGCACAGTTTCTCACGTCATGATTGCACACATGAAAGAAGAAAAGAATTCACCTTGTTATTCGCTGTGAACAGAACACACCCTTCAGTCACACAACACGCTGTTTCTTATTTCATCCAAAGCCGCCTCTGCAGCACAGCTACTTTATTGTGTTTCACTGTTTCCGAGTTGATTCAATGAACTAAAATGAGATGAGACACATTCATTCCCGCAGGACAGGACAAAAGCTCTCCAGAGTAGAATCACTGACTGGCGCTTCAGCGGGAAAAAAGAAAGAAAATCTTCATGCATCAAGGTTGCTTTTCCCTGCTCATGTTAAATGACTTGTCGTTATTGGATCAGATCACATTGTGTTCCAATCCTGAGCTCTGGCAGCATCTTAAATGAAAAACTGAAGTAAAGTTTCATCTCATTTAATAAATTTGCTGCCAGTTTTACTTTTCGGTGTTATGTCTGAAAAAGCACCTTATTCGCTTTTATGTAAAAGTTTTGCCCAAAAGCTGAAATCGAAAAAATCAACAAGTCTGTAGTGATCCACGTAAAAGCTGTGGCATCACAAGGTTAAAATACTATTTTCAAAATGCTGAAAGCAAAAATGTTATTACTGTCTGCATACACATTAATGCTACGCCATCACAGCTCATTTCTGCTCACTCTAGTCTGTTGACATTTGCCCGACGCTCAGCGCAACGCCACGTTTTGTTGCTCTGATTGGTTCAAGGTCCGTCCATCTACAGCCACTGAAATAAAAAATGAACACAGAGGCTCCATAAGAACTCATATTTGTGATTTGGTCTGGCACTGTCAGGGTGTTCGCTCATCAGGTACTCAATATCACCAGATTTTTCATGTCTGAATTAGCCATTACAGAAAATTTTATGAAACGGACAACTACATGTATGCCTGAATGACTGAATGCCATTTTTTTTAACAGAAGAGGTCGGCAATGTTAGGTATTCAGCGTCAGAACGCATCTTTGGTTCCCTTTCACAGCTCGTTTTTGCTCCACACAGCACTATGTGACCTGCCTGCTCTGTCCTCCTTCATGATAAACACAGAGTTTCACATGCTGCTCTTTGTGTTTGAGTGTCTGATGAACGCGCGGACGATGTAGTGTTAATGGGTTTGTGAGTGCTGTTTTAATTTCCCATGTGGAGGCCGGGGGAGCCCGTCCTCCTGACCCTGGCGTGTGTCGGATAGCCCTTCCAGAGCTCAGCAGAGAAAAACGGCCTTATTAGCCCAGTTCATTAAAATCATTAATAGTCATGAAATGAGAGGCACCAGAGTCCAAAAGGCTTAATGCTCCATCCATATTAATTAGACGCCCACAAATCTGAAGTGAGGGAAACCGGGGCTGCTGCAGCACACACAAACATGCACACACATACACACACATTTAAGCAACCTGCCTACTGTGGCGTAACCTCCTCACACCGCTCACCCTCCCCTCCCCCCGACTGTCACAGCCGCTACCCTCCTGTTACTACTCCCGATTAAATTCCATTTTAATTAAAACTGATCACATTAAGAAACTGATGTGGTTAATTAACTGGACTCTGGTGGAAGTGGCTTCCTCTACATCTGACGGCTGCATTGTAAAACACTTCCCGTCGAGGGGAGCGGTGCTGCATGTAATACCACCACCACCAGCACCCCCACTGTCCTCCACCCGTTCTCCCCTCCCCCTCTTCACACAGTCCTCAATTCTCTTTAAATTCACTGCAAAACTCATCAGTCTTTGCAAGTCAGTGAGATTTATTTTTAAGCTGTGCAAATTTGAGGAAAAACTTCCAAATGGGTGATTTCATGTGCAGCAATTCTTCATGTTTAAAGCATTTCCCAGGGAGTCAGCATCTTCAAAGGAGTTGTGGCTCCTTAATAACATCTAGTGGCAGCTGCAGGAATCTCCAGTATTAAAATGTGAGTTCTCCTGTGCAAATCTGTATTTTTCTTTCCATGTAAGACTGACTTCTGTTCAAGCTTACTTTGCCTATATCTCAAGTGATAACCTGTGACTAACTTTTATGATAAGACTTTATGATAAGGTTTTTAATCAGCCTCACAGATAAAATCCCACTTGTTAATCAGTGTTAAAGTGCAAAAGGTTCCGTCTGGCTGCATTATCAACTGACGCCACCTGTCTACATATTATACTGCCTCGCCATGTGCCACCCAGAAGACTGGCAGCACATCATAACAAGGTTATGTCCGGCTGCACTACAAACTGACACACCCCAGTGGCGTATCATACCGCCACAAAAGGTTGTTTTTGGTGTCTGTATCTTATGCTGAAATCACGAGCAGCGATATTTGACGACTTTGGAAGAGAACATGCTGGCAATTAACTTGGCCTGGAAATGAAGAGTTTTTAAGGTAAATACACCCAGCCAGTGGGTAGTTTACAGGACTAGGAGAAGTTGAGTTTCTGCAAGAGCCAGTAGGGACTTTATGGGACCTGACTGTGTAGCGTTTTCCAAACAAATACACAGAACCAGTATGTTGCATATGGGTAGTTCACAGGACTGATAAATGCAAATTTTAAGAACCTGGGGTTTAGAAACTTTCCCAGTAGATACTCAGACCATAACTTGTGTTTTTTTTTGCTGTTTAGAGAGTTTTAATTCTATGCAGTCATCATATTAAAGGCTGTTCCCTGCAAAATTTTGAAAAAAGGTTAGTTTATAATAGTCTAAAAAAGCCTTTGATCGTTTATGGATGCTTTTCATTTTTCATACTCGATCCTCTTTCACCTGCAACACACCCTTCTCCTTCCCCTTTCCCCTCTTTCCTTCTTCTCTTTCATGTCCTTCCTTCCTCTTTGTTTGTTTCCTCCTCCTCGTCACTGCCTCCCTGTCTTCCTCGCCAGCCTCCGACCACACGGCGCTCTTGCTAGCAGTGAGAAGTTATGGTTTGTGGCTGGTGAGCTGACAGCGCTACAGCAGAGGGCAAGATAAGGCTGTGACCTCTCTGGCCGGAGAGGATGAGATGAATACATTTACTCCCTGTGTGATGGGAGGCTGGGGGGAGAGGAAAAAATGGGGGGGGGGGCTGGTGTGTGCCGTCCCTAGGTGCCTGCCCCCCCAACTAAATCTGCTGTATCTGTAACAAGGGCTTCAGACAGCAAGGGTGGGGAGGGGTAGGATGGGGAAAGGGGGTTGGTGTGTGTGTGTGTGTGTGTGTGTGTGTGTGTGTGTGTGTGTATGAATGTGGATCGTCTCGTCTTTTTCCCCAAGGCCTGATATTGGATGATGTCCCAAAATCAAGGCCTCCTGCCACGAGGCCACGATTCATCACCCTGAATAGGTGTGTGTGTGTGTGTGTATGTCTGTGTGTGTGTGTGTCTGTGTGTGTTCGTCTGAAAGAGAGAGTGAGAGTGCCTGTGTGTACAGTACAGTACTGCATACTGTATGTGTGTGCATGTCGATGTCTGTGTTGATGTCTCATTTGCATTCTGTCTTTTTCATTGTAAACATATTGTACATAGGTTTTAGCATCTTCTTTATCATTTTAAGTCCTTTACAGGAAATTAACTCCTGTATCACTTAAAAATAACAGAATTATAGGACCAAGATGTGATAATAGTTTTTGGAAGGTGTCGTGTTTTTTGGATTATTTCTCAGGGGAAGAGAGGACAGAAAAAGGTGAATTCTGAGCTATCACTTTGCTCTGTGGAAACTGTGTTTTTTTAATGCCAAAAAAGAGTAAAGAACAGCAAATGCCTTCTTTTTTTTTTTTTTTTAAAAAAAAAGAGAGCTGAGCCAAAAATGAATGTATTTATACAAATTATTTTGCATTATTTTGCCTTTTAATTGCAAACTGCACACACTTAACATTTCTGTTGATCATTTTTAAATGCATAATAGCATTTCACTGTCAGAACATTTTTGCACACAAGGACAGTCTTTGCTGAGACTTCAGATTCAGATTCATACTTTACTGTTATTTAAGGAGGAAATTTGTTTTCACAGTCTGTACAGAAAACACTCAGAACAGTTAAACACACAGGATGTAAACAGATGAGAACATCACAGTAAACATGAAAATGCGTTTATTCCAATATGCCCAAGCTATTTAAAACACTAATGGCCGTGAGGCACAAAACTCATCTCAAAGCGAGATTTCTTCCAGAATAGTTTTCTGTATCTGCAAGGTACGTAGGTGGATGAAGCCTGGGTTCTGGGTTGAGGGGGTGGTATGGGTTGTGGACTGGTCAGTGCTCTAAACTTGAGATACAATACATAAACCATCACATCTACAGTGAGCATTTGAAACTCTCCTCACAGATGCATTCATGACACTTTGATGTCAAATCATAAAAAGTCTATTGAACAATCAAACCAAGAAGACAAATGAGAAAAAACAATATCCGTTTATGAATTCAAGCTATGAAGTTTGACATTGTTTGATGTCTTTTTTTCTACTGTTACACACTTTACTTTTGTTCGCAGTATGAAAACCAATTAGCAAAATGGTTCCCAACCTTTTTTCTTTTTTTTTTAATCTCATGGCTCTTCAGATGCATCGCTGACTTGCAACTCCTCATCACATATTGCATATGTCATTTTTTATGAGTGCTTAACCGAGGAGTTTTGTTTTGTTTTAATTTGAAAGTTTGAAGGCCTGTAGATGTCAAAATATTACTTTTTTTCACTCAAAGATTATAGATATGTCCTGAAAAACACATTATTTAGCGTATTAGCAGTTTTATCTCCTTTTCTATTCTTTCAAAGAATACTCCACTCACAAAATGACTCAATTACTCACCACGCTACCTTGAAATCACAAAGAAAACTTTTTTCTCGCATGCCTCCTTGGTGAATGGAGAATCTGAAAAGGGGGAACATTCTTCATGAACTGAAGTTAACAGGGTCCACATTTAATAACAGCCCATGTTATTGCAGTGTGGGACTTGCACTAGTCTGGTCTTGACTTGGTCTCAAGCCCTCAAAGTCTTGGTCTTGTATAGGTCTTGATATACTCTGGTCATGGTTGGTTTAGGTGGTCTTGACTACAACACTACCTTATAACAGATGTTACACAAACAAAATAATAATGCAGATTTGTTGTTCATGAATTGTGTCACTCAAGAAAGTTTCAAGAGTCTAAACATTAAGATGCTTGAAAACAAAACAATTCATCACCACATCAAATTTTTCAAACAGCACTGTGCTTTGCAAAATCTTTACTTTGCAGTTAATGGTCTAAAACATGCACAACCACTGGTACAGGGTGTCTTTTTGTCTGTGTAGGAGTGTGTGTGATTATGTTTGTCTTGTGTGTGTGTGTGTGTGTGTGTGTGTGTGTGTGTGTGTGTGTGTGTGAGTGTGTGTTCACCAAGGGCATCATTTATCCAGCAGCCCAGAGGCAAAAACAACCTGCTGCCAGTATTGATGGTTCGTCCTGCAGCACCTGTGTGGATTGGGTTCAGAGGTCACCAGTCACAGGCAATCAGGAGTAAATGGAGCCTGTGTAACACTAGACAAACGGCTAAGAGCTTCAGAACAAAGCCAAGGCCACCATCCCGTGTTGTGTGTGTTGCTGTATATGTGTGTGTATTACCGCAATACTCAGAGTCCCTTATTTCACTCAACCTGAACCGCTGTAACAGGATTAATTCTTGTTTATTTCCAAGCGTCTGACCTTCCTGATGATCCCTTTATCCGTATTTCTCCTCATGACTGCAAACCTCACCAAAAAAAGTCACGTCTTTCTTATTTTAAACTAAATAAAACGACTGCCGGGTGAGCCACTCGGCAGCCAAAACACATTTCCAATCCTTTTATCCCCTTAGTAAGGTTTAACACTCTCAGCTCCTGCAGTCGGCCTCGTCCGCTGCTCATCCGCAGACTAATCCAACACTGTTTTATTGTCTTTTGTGACTCTCTGAGCTAAACACCAAGAATCATAACAGCTTGTGGGAAGCATCACGAAGGCAAGCTGACGAATTCGGCATCTCGGAGCGGGACAAGTCGAGGAGGGGCTCGCTCAAGTAGGAAGACACATATCAAAGAGGTATTAAACGCACCGATCCGTCTTGCCTTAACTCACTCTTACATCATCATAAAACATCATCCAATTTACCAGCGCTGTCAGAGAGCAACCATAACACATTTGCATAATGCAGTGTCTTCACTATGTTAATTCACCCTCAACTCAGCCATATACAAGGACACTTTTTTGTGTTTAGACTTATTTTGTCTCTGTATTGTGTGTGCATGAGTACATTACAGCATGCTAGCACGTCGATGACTGTGAAAGATTATGGAGGTAAATGAGGCTCTCCAAAGCCCTCCAAGCTCTCTGTACAGCGGTGCAGCGATACCGCAGGGTATCACAGGAAGAGCAATAGAAACACATTACCGCCAAAATCACATTGCTACTGAGGGGTGTAAGTTACCGGGGAAATGGATGGTGCACACAGGAGAAGAGGTGGGGGTGAGGGTGGTGGAGGTGAGGCTCAGCCTCTCCACAATTTGCTTTGACACATGTGATCTCTTTTTAATTTTCCGGCTGTGTGAAATATGAAAGATGACTTGATTAAATTCTACCATGGCTGGATTCTGATGCAAAGCAGAGCACGGTGACTGTGAGGCTGTGAACCCACAACTGATGCATTTTTAAGTTCAACTGTGGTAAAGAGAGAAATGCACAGGCATCGTTTAAACTTAAGGTTGGGGGTTCACAAAAAAAAAAAAATCAAGGAAAATGTAATGTTAATGTAAAGAGTACAAAAGAAGCTTTATTTGCAAAAACAAAAAAAAAGGTAGGGCTGTATTAAATACCAGTTTTGGGGCATTAGATAGTAATTAAACCTCCAAGCCACTTTATTTTCTGTTGAAAAGCAATATCTATTAAGAAGTGTTGCTGACTGACTCAGATCTAACTCATTTGAGTGCAAAGTATTAAAATTCTACATATTGTGTATAAATCTACACAGTGACTGAAACGTGGCTACTGCAACTGATTTTTTTCTATTGGCTTAGCCTGATAGCAGGAACCTGCTTTCATCATCAACTGAGCTCCCCGTTGCCACCCTGTCGCCGCCCTCTCACTAACCGACTACTTTGTGTGTATGCATGGGGGGTGCTGTGGATAGAGAGGTGGCACGATTGGATATTACTATTACTACTATTATTATACTATTACTATTTAAAGCTTCAGTGAGAGATATTTGCCAGTAATCAAAGCTTCTAGGGTTACTGCAGGTCACCGTAACATTAGCCCTAACAGTTAGGAAATATGCATACTTTGCACAATGGCTAAACTGATACTTACAGTTTTCAGGTGATTTGCCAAGCTGGTTGTAGATTTCTGACATACCAGTTTCTTGCACTTTGTGGGTCATCTTTGCAAATTTTGAAATTATTAGAGCTGCTTGACTTTTTCAAGATCTTGCTAGCATATCTAGCTGTCATGAGTGGTCAGACTGTCCCAGTTTCAATAGTTCTGGACTGCTGGTGACTGACAATAGGATGTCTCCATCAGAGAATAACAAATAATAATTAATGTTGATGCATAATGAGTGATGCTGAATTGCTGGATGTATGAATAAGCCCCTGTTTGCAACTTGAGATCTGGCCATGATTTTAAAGTAAAGTCCTGCAGGTTGGAACAAAGTTTCTCACGAGTTTGCAGAGACTGACCCCTGGTGGGTCAATCTGGTCAATCTGCCTCGATTACTTTTAGTCCTTTGTTGTCAACATCATCAACTCTGATGTCAATGCAAAGTGCTTTAAGCTGCAGTGCCACTAACAACCACTGGATGCTGGCGACAAGGCGAGGTGTCTGTTGAAACAGTTCTATTGTGCCAGTACTTGATTAGATGATTTTTAAAAGCTGTGCTTCTGTAAAGGGTTAGAAATGCACATGTAAATGACATTAAAAGGAGGTAAAGTCATTAAAAGAAAAAAAAAGTTAAAATGTCATTAAAAAGTGTAAAAAGATCACAGGGATTTAGGTTAAGTTCATTGTGAGACTATGGTACAATCCATGGGTGAAATAAGAAGTTATTATTATTATATTGATTAAAAATTGTCAATATGGTTAAAAACAGTAAAAAAGGACACCCCTAAATTTTTAAAAATATTTTTCTGTGTCAAAAAAAAGTCTTTGAATACTGATTTCATTGTGCTGTGCTGGTTATCGCTATATTTAAACAGGCCACTAGAGGGCGCACCGCCCTTGAGAGGAACCTAATACCCTTAGAGGCAGAAACTTCAGAATAAAAGCTGCAGTCACGCCAAACGGAGCGAAAGTTTTCTGCCTCTTTGTTTTTACACACAGGTGGGTTAATATTCCTCAAAACTTAAAGCATGTACCCCAGTATAAGGGCTAAGAGTGGTCTGAATCCTCATTGATAAGTTGAAATGAGCAAAGTTGTGTTGTTTTACAGTAATATGTAGAAATAGAAAAGTTTTGCTGTACTCACTGTTGCTAACGACTCGTTAACGCACGCATTACCATTGAAATGCAAATGAGATGCAAATGTTTTTGTTTTGTTTTGTGAATGAGTTGAGAAGTATTTAAAGGGCTGATGCATGTATTTAGCGACCTGTTAAGCTGTCATGATTAGTCATAATAAGAGGTTTGAGTACAGACCTAAGTAAGGTGGTTTGTGAATATTTGTGAATGAATATTTGGGAATAATATTACAGGAAATGGGGAGGTTACTCACTCCAAGTTTGTTTAGTATTGTGCTACGTGTAAGTTGAATGTGGCTGTTAAAGTGTGAATCCTGTGCAGCAGGAGAGTGAGATGGACATTTATTTTTTTTCTTAATTTCTTAATCTTTTTCTTAAGTGCTGCATTTTTGTATGTGCTTACATAAGGTGATGCTTGTGTTTCTGAAGGATGCTGAGATATTGCAGTTGTTTGTCTGATGTTGCACTTGTTTTATCTATCACCACAGGAAGTCACTTGTTTTACCATGAAAAGGTAGAATAAAAGCTGCAGTCACGCCAAACGGAGCTAAAGTTTTCTGCCTCTTTGTTTTTACACACAGGCCAGGAGGGCAACACTTCCAGAGTGAAACTTTCCTGTTTCTCAAAGGATTGTAGTGCCATCTGCTGGAAAACCTTGGTCATTACAGACGCAGCAGATGATGTAACTTACAAGGAGTTAACTTTTGTTCATTTCAGTACATTAATTAAATTGACTTGAAACTAAATAAGCTTTAGGAAAAACATGAGGCAGTAAAAAAAACAGAAATATGAGCTACAGGTGAGCAGGTGGATGAGAGATGGACAGGTGGAAAACTCTGGTGGAGGGATGGAGAATGGCAAGTTGTGAGTTCCTTAAAAAATCACGGGCCTGGAGGAAGTGCCCTGGAGGGTCAGATGATCCTCCCGATCCATCCTGCTGATTGAAAACATGCCTCCTTTGATTTTAAATGCCATATTAGATATGCAAGCAGGCCTCTGTGCTCAGGAAATGAGACGTCTTACTCGCAGAGTTGAAGATTTTAGTGTAGCCTCAGCATGATGGATTGAACTATTTATGGCAGAAAACTGTTAAACTGTTAAAACCCTAACCCTAACCCAGTAAAAATCACTTTAAGATGTTGTTGTTGCCATTAAAAACAGTGTATTACCAAATCATTAAACAATCTTATGGATGCTGAATCTACTGTGATAAGAGTTTTTTTTCTCTCATTGGGTTATTGTGTATAATCCTAACTGTATTATCCATGAAATATGTATAATATGTATTTTTTACTTTCTATATTTGTAAAATCCTAAAAAGTAATAATTTGAGGATAAGTAAACTGGCCTTGGGGTCTGATGTAAGTTCCAGTCATAAGAGGTTGTTTTTGCCAAAAAGGGAGATTGCAGTGCCAGAAGGTATGATAGTCTGATTAAATAAGTCTGGAGAGTAGAACATGATCTGCTTAATTTTCTTTATAATTTCTGGAGAAAAGGAATATCTCGTCTCTTGTTTTGAACTAAAAATGTCACAACAAGAAAGATTGCTCATGCACATAGTCGTTAGTGTCTATGTAGGACATAAAAAGTTTTGATATTAATGCATGCAGTAATGCACAAAATGTGACCAATTGTGTCCAATTTTGACACTGGCACATTTTTTCTTTGTCTGGCAGACAATAAAATATGTCAGTAAAAAAGTCTATAGAGAAGGAATCTACAGTATTGGTCCGGCTTCTTTCCACCACACAGCTGCAGAGAAATCAGCATCTGTTTCTTTAAGTGATAGAGGGAGAAATGGAGAAGCAGAGGAAACCCAGTTCTCCATGTTGTAATGATGCAGAGAGATTTCAGGCAGGATGACGAGGATGAGATTAGATCTGAACTAAATGAATCAAGATATCTGCAGAGGATTCATTCTGCTCTCTGCTGCTCTCTGCTCTCTTCTCTCTGCTCGCATGTCTAATCAACTATTGCAAGTCACACACACACACACACACACACACACACACACACACACACACACACACACAGGCATGCACAAGGCCTCACCTCAGTGTTTGTTTTCTGTGTGTTTCTTCTGACTTGCCTTGTGTTGCCCTGCAGAGCTCTCACACTGTGAAAAAAAACTGTTTTATCTTTTGTCATATTGCTGGGAAATTAAAGGGACAGTTCAACATTTTATTTATAAAAACAATGTATTTTTCTCTCTTACCAGTAAAACCATTTTTAGTTGTACTATTTGATTTTGGCATCTGGCGCTGATGCTAAAGGCCAACTTTCACAGCGGTATTATATGCTGTTGGATGGTGTCAGTTTTAAAATGTGGCCAGACAGCATCTTTTGCAGCAGTATGACACACTGCCCATCAACCATGTGGCACCAGTCATGGGGGTGTGATACACCGGTGGGCGAGGTATGATCATTAATGTGGTCAGACAGCATCTTTCGCAGCAGTATGATGCGTCACCAGTGAGCCATATGACACCTGTCATGGCAGTATGATATGCCAGCGGGCAGCGTTAGCTTATACTGCAGCTGGATGGAACCAAGTCATCACATATTGCAGCTTTGTGTTGCATTTCTGCATCAAAATGTTACATTTTAGGGTGTCCTTCTGCATCTGCTCTTTATGTGCCAGGATGCCGCTACCATGATGTGAAAAAATGCACATTGTGGAGTGATACTGCATGTGTTTATGTCTCAGTAACACCAGCACATGTCAACAAATGCAGGGAAGTCAACAAAAGCACACAGAAGGTTAGGTTTAGGGGAATTAGGCACGTGGTTGGGTGTAGAAAGAAACATAACATTCAAATGGGAAGCAACCTCCAGAATCCGGAAAGTCCAAGGTTTATCAGAACCGTCCACCTCTCCTCCCAAACCCCAATAAATGCCCTTGTGCTCCTTATATAACACCGTCACAGGCAGCGTTTCAACCTGACGCTGGCAACAGGCTCTGTACAGACGCATTGTCAAGTGACGCCACCTGTGTGCATATATGTTTGGCGTGGCAGGCGCCGTCCAGCCGTCCACAGGTGTATATTCACACTGCGACCGGTTTCGGCCCATCCACATTCTCACCTGAAACCATCCAGCAGCGTTTCATGCGTATGCAAAAGATGCCTTTTGGTGTGTCACTCTTACACCAAAAGCACTGAAAAAAAGTGCAGTCAGACCAAACCAACGCTGACTCAAGTGACATCACTTGAGGCATCAGACTTCACACAGCTCCCCCTGGAGACACAAAAGGCTTTACACAACTTTGTTCACATTTCCAGTAGTACTTTTACCTGTACAAACACGGAGATGTGTAAAATCAGTGTAGTGCAGTTTGATATTAGTATTTTTACTGTTTGTAAAAATACTCAAAAATGTTGGTTCCAAATAACATTTTGTATTTGTAAAAAATTTTAAATTAGTATTTATAATAGCCTACTGTTATCTTCAATGACAGTCAGCCCTCATGAGTCCTTACGAATTCTTACGAGTCCTCATCTCATGACGATCATACATGTGTAAAATCTGACAAGTTAATTTTACTTCTTGGAAAAATCTAGGAAACCAGTTGCCTTAAAAAATCCAAGTAACTATTATTATTAGCCTTAATTTATGTTAACTTTATGTCTAACTGTTAAGTTTAAATATAATTTAGTTATATTTACTTAATTTCATTAAGTTGTTTTAAAATTAAATAAAAATTGAAAAAATATTAAAAATGACAAGTTTAATTAATTCAATCTTTGCATGACTTCAGTTTATTGTGCTGTATATCTGTATTCTGCCAGTTGCAAACTAGTCAATCATATTTGCATTTTTTTCAAACAAGTAAAGAAAACAGAACTCACACATCTCCTAAATTAATCATTGGCATAATCCTCTTTGTCATGATCAAGTTATGTCAGACTAAATTGGTTTAGTTGCCAACATTTAGAAAGAGCACGTTAACTTCACTTGTCATTTTTAAGTTGCAACAACTAAACAACAAAACAACTAAAGTCAACTTAAATTAGGAATAACAGTTGTATTTACTTTCCCTTTTCGAGGCAGTCGGTTTCAAAGATTATTTGAGAGAGAACAAATTGTCAGGTCGTTTCCCCTTTAAAGGACATTTGGGAAACGTCGATGCTGTTCTGTCTAGAGCCGCGAGGAGGGGAGGAGGAGAGGCGGGTGAGGGGAGGAGATGGGGGAGATAACTGACATATATGCTCAGGCAGGAGAAACCCCGCAGCGGACACGCACGTTTTCACCATGTAGCAGCGGACTGGCACACAGAGTGACTCAGCTCCATCCTCAAACTTGACACCAGCATGCATCCTGCGCTGCTCTGACTGGAAACACCGGCGTGACGTCATTCGGATTTCTCTGCAGAGATAAAAAAATAAAAACGCAGGTAAGCTTGTCGCCCAATTTAAGGCTCCTAACAGCGGAGGTGAGGGATCTTCTTTCCTCCCCGCATCAATTATTCACATGCAACCCTGTGTCGAGGTCTTTCTGCAGGGATGAACTTTGGTTTCGTCAGATTACATTGACAGTTATGATGTTTCATAGATGAAATAAAAGAGTGAATTTCAGCGGTGCGCGTGGCATGCAGCAGATCAGACTGCTGTAAACAAACAGCAGACATGCGGCTGCCTTTCAGCACCAAGGGCAGAGCCCCGGAGGCTGCTGCGTAGTTTGAAACCAGAAGCTTCTTCAAATGACACAACACACAGCTTTACTGTCTCCTCTGTTCATCAAACATCCACTAATGTCAGTTTATCAACCGAGTGCGTCTTCAGAGCTTCAAAGCAAAAAATCTTAATTAATTTAGGTGAGGATGCTTGTGTACCAGTTTTCTGTTTTCCCTTGACACCACAGGGTGAAATAGGCCTATGTGGATCTATTTCTCTGCCAGACAGTACATGTCAATTCACATTATACATAGCAGTCAGTAAATAAGAAATAGTGAGAATGTCATTTTATCAACAGAAGCATCAAAATGTATTCAAAGTATCTGACATAAAAGTACTCACTGTACTATTTTAATGACTCTATATACTGCTGTTATTTAGTTTAATCTATAGTAATGCATCATCACTTATTTAATTTGGAAAAAATTTGTCATAAAAAATTGTTTAACTGTGAATTTTGATGTTTGAGGTACAGGTTCTTGAGTATTTCCATTTTTTTTTTTACTGCTTTGTGCTTCTATTTGTCAACAGCTCAGCAAATATTGTACTTTAGCTTTAGTTACTTTACAGATTTAGGTTATTATTACAAAACATAATAAACTAATAAGTTGCTAGAGTGCATTAAGAAGCATCAAAATATAGAAAGTTTGGTTTTTTTTTTCTTAAATCTTAAGGATGATTTGCAGTGCTGCTGGTCTACTCTCCACCAGTTAACAGGTCATTCCTATTGTGCAGAGAAAAGATCACGTCCCCCACTGATAGCACAATCTGAAGTCATCATTCACAATATTTAATATATTTGTGAAAACAGTGGACGCAGAAATGTCAGAAGTGGTGATGTAATCAGTCTCCATTGTCCTATGTGAATATACCTCAGTAAGAAAACTCAGCATTTGCTTATAACTCAGTAGTTTTTTTTGTTTTTTTTTTCAAATTATCATGTATTTCACAGCCTGGACAAATTGAACCAAAACTATCTACATGACTAGATGTGGCCAGAAGCAGAAAAAACATTTCTTTGTGCTAATTTGCCTGAACCAACCCCTCCACTTTCAGTTTGCCGGTAAAAATATCCTTAAAAGTAGAACATGACCTAGTCAGAGGATGAGCTGTGAAACTGCTTGTGCTTTCTTTGTTTTACTATTTTATATGAAGCTTCAACCTTTTAAATTAGCTGTTTGGTTCATGTAAATGTCATCAGCAGTCAAGACTCTAATAGAAATCAGTCTGTTTGAGAACTACTGTAGAGATTCTCTACATCAGTGGTTCCCAGCGGGGCCAAAAAGAGTCATGGATCCACTCTGAATGGACCGCAAGTGACTCGGGAATTTGTCAAGTTTGTCAAAAACACACTTTTTTAGTACAGTGAGTTTCCAGCACAGAGCTTTTCTCATTATTCTTTCAATGTGTTTCATATCTTTCCATCCAAAGCCAATGTGTTGTTTACATTTTGTGAAATAAAACTGAATATGTGATGATTTACAGTGTATGGACTTTAAACTAATGACTAACCAAATTTCCCATGACTGGACCATTTGGGAACCACTGCTCTAAAGAAAGTATCAAAAATCTGTCAACAGGCTCCATTTTCTGTTGTATAATCTGCAAACAAAAGCTTAAGTTGAGCTAAAATCTCCTATTTTGCTCTGCTGCATCATTTTCTTCATGCCAGTACCTGTTTTATATAACTTTTAAATTCCTATCATTTTACTCTTCTATCACAATCACTTTGCAATAAATCTGCTGAATAAATCAGCTTTGGTCCACTGATTCATTGATGGACTGTGACGCTGTTTTACAGGACCAGAAAATGGCAGCCGCCGACATCCTCTTCTTCACTTTGTGGATCGCCACAGTCTTCACCAGCGGACTTGGATGCCCTGAGCTCTGCACCTGCTCAGATAAATACGGCCGCCATTTTGCTGAATGCTCCTACAAAGATTTAACTGAAGTCCCGGACGGTTTGCCTCTAAATGTTACAACTGTGAGTCTCTCTGCTAACAAGATCCGCGTGATACCATTGGGGAGCTTCGACAATGTCACCTTGGTGACATCGCTGTGGATGGCCCACAATGAGATCGTATCAATCGAAGAGGGGACCCTCACACCTTTGGTTCACCTACGTAACTTTGACATCAGCCACAACAGACTCGTAGACTTCCCCTGGGAGGATCTGCAGAACCTCACAGGCCTGCAGCTGTTGAAGATGAACCACAATGAGATGGTGCATCTGCCGAGGGACGCCTTCTCCAACCTCAAAGACCTCAAGTCCATCCGACTCAACAATAACAAGTTTACAACCATCGCTGAGGGGACCTTTGATGGTTTGGTGTCGTTGTCCCACTTGCAGATTTATAAAAATCCTTTTGCATGTACCTGTTCCCTCCACTGGCTCAGAGACTGGATATCAACGACGACAATCACAATCCCGGAGAAGAGTTTGATCATTTGTGCAACTCCGCAGAAACTCAGAGGAGAGGTGATTGGAAATTTGACTGAGTCGAAGTGCACGAGCGCAAATGTGACAATACGCAGCAGCAAGTCAAACATGACTTTCTATGAGGGCAGCACACTGGTCTTGACATGTGAATTCACAGGAAATCCGAAGCCTCTGGTGTTGTGGAATATTCGAAGCAAACGCCAGAAGCAAGAGGTCGCTCTGTCCTTCACTGAGGATGACTCAGCAGAATCAAACGAGGACTCGTTACCATCCCATAATCCAGTCAAAGTCTTTAATAATGGGACTCTCATCATTTCAAGTCTCAGGAAGGATGACAGCGGCAACTACAGCTGTTCAGCCACAAATGAGTTTGGAAGATCTGAGGATTGGGTGTTAGTGGAGGTGGTGGCTTCACCAAAACCGACACCCATAAAACGCATCACCACAACACCTGCTTATACCAAAACACACCCGTTTATACACCAAACGACAGACAAAAGATCTGTTTTTGATTCTGTGCTTCTGCCTGATTTAAAAAGAAAAGACTTAATAAACATTGTGCCCACTCTCCCACCTACTGCGGAGATCAAGTCTTCTGAGGAGGCAGCAACATATCCATCACGTGCGAGTAAATGTGGCGTGACGGCTAACACGAGATACATTTCTAGCCGCGTCTTTAATGGGAGCATGGATGACATCAAGCAGTACACGTTTGATTTTGGTGTCATTGCATTAGGGGTTTCAGAAACAGAGGTAACAGTGCGACTCAACCCTCTTCTCATACCCAGAGACAGCAAGCGGGACGCCAACGCTGCCGCCACATCTGAGAGCTTCCTCTCTGACAGTGAAGAGCACCACGGCCTGTCAGACGACTCTGAACAAGTCAGTTCAAATGGCTTGTACCTGTGCGTCACTGCCGACCGCAAACACTCAGCCGTGCAGTGGTCGCGGATCAAAGAGGGCATCAACACGTATCTGTTCAGCGGTTTACGACCCGGCACCAACTACTCCCTATGTCTGACCTACAGAGGGGAGGACTGCGAGGTCCAGGTGATGTTCACCACCAGGAGGAGGACACCCAACCTGCTCATCATCATCTCTGTCAGCATCTGCCTCCTGACCGTGTCCACTGTGCCTCTCCTGGGCGCGACCTGCTTCCACCTGGTGTACAAATACCGCAGCAAGACCTACAAGCTGATCCTGAAGGCCAAAGACCAGTACCACATGGAAAGGAACCTCACCGTCAACTTTAATATCCGCGCTCCTCACACCGAGTCCCAGAGGAAGATTAACGGAAGCCAACTGGACGAGGAGGAGGGGGAGACGGAGAGCGGGGACGGAGAGCGAGAGGCGGACACAGAGGAAAGTGTCATGACTGAGTCCTTTTCATTGTCTCAGTGTCGAGGGAATTTAGACAACTGTGAGGTTGGATCTGAGTACAGTGATAGGTTACCTCTGGGAGCTGAGGCAGTGAATATTACAAGCAACTACAAATATCCAAATCAGTAATTGTGACATCATTTGAAGTTTACCTTTGCATAAAGGATTAAACAGGATGTTTTTTTTAGTTTGTGCCAGTGATTTAGGTTCCCTTTAGTCGTGCAAAGGCAGCCCAGAATTTTTTAATAATTCTTTATTCCACTGATCTGACAAGACTCAAAATACATTTAACTGCTTTACTTGCAGAGCATCACTCAGTCGTGACAGGCTACCAGCTGCCACGCAATGATTGGCAGTGGATGTTTTTCAGACAAGCATAGTTCAGTCAGACAACTCACCTTTTAAATATTTATTTCAGCAGCAGAGTTAGAGTTTGGTATTTAGATTCTGGCCTTATCACTCCCCGCAGATATTTTTTTACATGAGATATTGTAATGATTAAATATTTCCCCCCTCTAGCGGGAGCCTGCAGGTGGATGCTGGGGATGAAGGTGGGATTGAAAGAGGAGGCAGCAATACTGATACAGAGCAGAAGTGGCATTGACAAGGCAGGGTAGTTTCTGAGAGGGTGTGTTTTGAAGATGACATATGGAAAGTGATGTATGACGTGTGTGTGTATGAATCAGTGCATCTCGAATTGACTGCCTAAACTAGCTTGCAGGCGACACTCCATTCAGTGAAAAATGAATTAGTCTTGGCTATGTAATCTTGTTACCAATATTCCTCTGAAAAGTGATCTCCATAAACACTAGAGAGCAAAAATACAACCAGCTTGTGTTCAAGAGAGAGAAACTTGGTGCCAACATCAAAATTATAAATCAGCCATCAAAGTAAAAGGTGGTACACTATCAACGCATTCAGTCTCTGTGCAGCCTCATATTTGATTCATTTCTGATGTGTCACAGACAGAATCCTTCCTCAGAGCATTATTAGTGTTTAAGAGAATAGTTAAATGATAAGGGAAAAATGCTTTTTGCTTTGCTTGCAGAGAATTGGATTAGGACATTAACACCACTCTCATAGCAGTCCATGGGTGTATAAAAAGAGCTGGATACAGCATTAAAGATGAGGCCCCGTTCATTCCAATTGCTCAGTGGCACTGGAAACCAAAAAAGTTCAACTTCTTGGTTATAAAATTACCCGGATTGACTGTATAATTGGGCCTATACCTTGCCTGCCGAGCCGGTTGCTTCCGGTTTAGCACTCTGCTAACTTGTATGATGATAAAAATGATTTAATTGTTAGGCTCTACTAGACTTTTCAAGTGTTCTTGGCATAAATTTCTATCAAGATCCATCAGTCATTTTGTGGGTTTCTGATGCTCAAAAAATGTTTCCCCTGATTCACAGACTTCTCTTTCAGATTGTTAATATGTGGAAATAAAGTATTTTTGGGCCTGGTGGCATCACCTGACAGACGTGGACATTGTAGTTGCAGTTGCAGTTGGCCATTATATCAAATTGGTTTCAAAGCAGGTTAACTAGAAGCAGTATATCTAGCTTACTTACAGCTTTAGGGTTAATAAAAAGCACACACAGAAACTGTCACCTTTTCCATAGCTGCATAATTCTCTTTTAACTCAATAACAGAAAATACAAAGAAATTTTAAAAGTGGCCATCCACCATCCCATCCTTCTTCTGATGACAAAATCAGCTCATATATATGTCATCTTAACCATATCACTTCAAAAATGTTGATGTGACAGGCATGACACATACAAATGCAACATATCTGTGGTTTGCCAATGTTTTATTTTGTCAGGGTCTTCAATTACACATAGTGATAGACAATCAAAGGATATTTGAATTAATTTCAGTGTATTTAAGGAAGTGCTGTAGTTCATAAGAAGTAAAATGCTCAAAAATAGCTTTTCCTTTTACATTACAAAATTATGTTAAAAATTTTCCAGATCTGGCCAATGTTCTCTGGTATCTATCAAATTTAGGTGAGTTCTGTTTATAATACACCCCTTGAAGAGGGGAAAATATAACCTTAGTGGGTTTATAATGAAACACAGTAAACATTAAGGCTTATTTGCTCATTTGTGCCTTTTGTGTAATTCCAAACAGTTACTAATTACATATATTTTATAGCTGCAAAATGTTGTATCGATATTCAGTTTGATTAACTAGCAAGGGTGAACTTTCAAAATGAATTTCCAAAACAATAAACACACCCTAACTGTTTTAAATAAACTTTTTTTTCCAAACAAACTGAAGTTATCACCAGGAGATAATCTTACAAAAGGTATCAGTATATACTTAACTACTGCCTCTGTGTATTTGTTAAAAGCAACGTAAACAAACCTCAAGTAAAAACTAACCATTGTTGAAAAATTGTTCCTATAAAACAGGTAATGAGAGAAAAGTTACTCTGATGAGGATTCACAGAAAAAAAGATGTGTTAAAGCAAATGTAACAAAGCTTGTGTCACATGTGACATGCATTGCAAAATTACTATATTAGGAAAAATGTCAGCTTGATGTAGGCAGTAGTTAATGGGCTAACTGTAACAATAAGACAATAATATTATGCTTTAAACAGTAAAGTAGTAAATTTGTGCTGTCGTATATTTTAGGAGTGTTGTAGCTTTAACATACCGAAACTTAACGGGAGTTTAATGTTTAGAAAAACGTTTCAAAAAGAAAAACATTGTGCAGCTATGAGCTCTTTGTCCAGTAAAACTGTGAAGATTTCCTATGACAATAACTGTTTTCATGTTGATTAAAACTGGGTGTTTTAAATAAGCTCTCTGTCTCGCTGGTAAAATGTGGACGCGTTATTTCAGTACTATCCACCAAGTCTACTAAACTACACTCACTTCTGAGTGCGTAAGTGAGTCATTGTCTCGTTGTATCTGGGTCATGTGTCCATCCTGTTGTATTCCCCAGAGTACTGTGTTAGAAGACCTGCATGCTGCCTGTTGTTATGTAACGCAGTATGCTGTGTCTGTGTAAATATTCTGGACTGGAAGACTACCTTTGTCTTTTTTCTGTTTTATACCCCTGTAACGAAGGAAGTAGTAGGATTTACCAAAGTGTTTAAATATCCTCACAAACTGTCCTCATCCTATGTGCCTCAATAAAGTTTTGACGAAGGAATACAGAATGATTGTTCATCTATCTGTCCCTCTTTTTCTTTCAACACTTTCAAGGTCAAAATCATTTTAAATATTTAGTAATGTGGAAAAGTTATACTTCAGGTGAATCTTCACTTGGCCAATAAAAGGAATAAATCAGTGAGCCTCAGCTGTCCTTACTTGAATATTTAAGTTTATTAAAATACAAAACTGATATCAGAGAAGATCTGGAGAACGGGGATAATTGTAACCGTTGCCACTTGTGGTAGTTGAAACATTTTAAATTTCTCCAATTAGGTACAAGCTGTGAATTACCTGATTCACTCCGCACATGCTCAGTTTAGTCCTCATGCTTCATGTGAGGAAGTAGCACCATGTGACAGACACAGCCAAGTTTGAGGGTAAGAAAGTAATTGTTTTACTTCATTAAATGTAAATGTAACATTTTTTTCAGTGTCAAAAACCCTGTGGTTAACTTGTTGAGGCACAAAAACCATCAACAGGAAAAGATTGATTTTCCCAATGTCTGGGTTGGGTTGTATTGTCCCTGCCAATGGGTCCAACATTTGGAGTCTGCAGATGTGGAAACTCAGCATTAACTCACTAAAACACAGCTGGTTTCATTGTTTGTTGATCTTGCCCAGGTGTCACGCCATGCACCATCCTCTTCACCTTCTTACGAGAAGTCAGCTTTAGTATTACAACACTTTTAAAATCACAGATATGATAAATATGAAACATGAAAATGTAATATATTCATGGTTTATAGAAATGGGCAATACCACGTTTTCTTCTGGCAATTGGGGAAGGGTTGCTTCATGTCATACGAATACATTTCTACCACACTCAAGTCTTTATTTCCATGTTATCCCAAACATCTGGGTAATCCTACATGGGATAACGTAAAATTAAAAAGAAATATAACACACGCTGTTTCCATACATTCAATTTGACCAAATTCATGAAATAAAAATAAATGATGATAATATTCATGTAAAATCTGTTGCTTTTTCTATTTTTTTTATTTTTATGAAGTGTCATTTATCCTTTGTCCAGGAAAGAATAACAGCAAATATATGAAGGACCAAATGAAAAGCCTTTCAGGCAGTTCAATCAGTCCGCTGTATTTTTATTGGATTTGATAACAAATCACATGAAAATTAAATTAATGGTAAATAGGTAAAAGAATATACAATTAATTAAGAATTAGCAGAATGACAAAAAAGTGAGAAAATAAAAGCTTAACCATTAATAAAAAGATCAAATTATACCACTAATTTAAAATACACAAAAACACAACAGACTCATACACTTTCACACTTTTCAATAATAATAGAGCAACACACTGTGATACATTTATACATTTATTATCATTTTAAATGAAGTCACAAACTTAACATCAAACCTTTACTTTCTTCAGTTATTTCTCAAATGTTAGGAATGCAGTTTATTCATCCACTAAAATAGCATGAAGTGTGGTGTGACAGAAAATTGTAATCTGTATACGTGAAAATATGCAATATGACTAACCTCAATATCTCATCATACGATTCATCCCACAATAATTACAAGCTGAAATAGAAGTATAAACCTTTGCACACACAAACTTCTAACAAATGATATTACAATATATAATGAAATTCTTTTCACCATAGTTTTGCCTCAGACGAGAAATTGTCTATGTTGGTTGATAAATTAGATTGTGTTAGAAAGAAGTGGACAGCATGGTGAACTTAAATTACACCGAGAACCTGCATTTGACAGCATAACTTCATTAACCCGAAGCAAAACTAGAATATGACCCTTTATTGACTCCCTGACCTGGTTCTGCCGCTGCTGCCATTGATCAGCTCTGGCACTGGATTCTCTGCATGTCAATACATAATTACTTAATGGCCTCAACATGACTGCACAGGCAGAACACAATCAAAGTTCAGTTTCATGATGGTAGATGGAACCTGCATTGCCATTCATATTATTGTCAGAGAGTCTTGAGAATCTCATAATAGTAATTAATGTTTTATAGGAGGCAATGTTTGGTTTTGGAATTTGTGTCCCAGTTAGCTTCTATGTCTTTTATTTACACGTGAAACGTTGTTATTTGGGCGCTTGAGGGTCAGGCGAGGTAGCCCAGTTACTATAAGAAAATGTTGGCATTGTACATTCCTGCGAACCACAAATAGGTTACATTTGTGATTTTCATATGTATGTGTCTAAAGTGACGTAATATTTGAACTGACTTTATTATCAGGAGGTGGAGGGGGCGCCTGCCAAGCTTCAGACCACCTTTTGAGACCAACAACAGCAACAAAACCGCTTTTTTTTTTAGCAAGTCATTACTATGATTCCAGCTGCTTTTTAGGCACCAAATCTGTTGTTAGGTAGCTACCTGTCACTGTCTTTACAGCAACCTTTTAGAAATGAAATGTGTTGCTTTTCCTGCATGGATTGTGCCCCATAAGATGATCTTTTCCTAACTTTAACCAAGTGGTTTCTGTGCCTAAACCTATCTATATTAATCACAGCGTTGTTAAAAGTTAAATGTATCAGCTACATAATCATGTGAAAATGTAATATATCTGTATTTGCAGAAATGTACAGTGCCAACATTTTTCTGTTAATTGGGTTAGGGGGAATCCAACTGGACTCAGAAAATTTGTTTCAACATCCAATTGGACCTGATGAAAAAAATTACACATAAACCCTTATTGATGTTTTAGTTTATTCTAGTGTCCTTATCTGGACCATGTAAAAATCTAGAATTATGTCAGTAAGAGTGGCAGTTTACTCAAAACAAGATCACTTTAGACTTTTTTTTCATACAAAAACAAAATGGCAGGTTTACAGTGAAAAAAAAAACAGCTCTGCATTTGGCATTGATCACCAAGCCCGGCATCAATAGCTTTCCCTAACCTTAACCAAATATTTTAGTTGCCCAACCCTAAACTAAATATTTAACTATAGCTGCATTTATGTGCCATTACAATGATCTTCCCCTCATCCTAAGCATAAGGTAAAGGTGTTGTGTGCAGAGTCTGCAGAAAATAAAGACTTCTTATAAATGTTGGTATCAGATGCAAAAAATAAAAGAAATGTGATTGGTTGCTGGCCAAGTTTTTTTTTCATACAAGTATAACTAGATTTAGCAGCATGCTTGCTAAATAAGATTTTGTATAGAGTAAAATTCCAACCCTACCACACAAGCAAGAGATCTCAATCAGTTTTATCTTGGTTTGTCGGGGTCTCTGTGGGCTGGACCGGCTCAGTGGCCAGCTTGTCGGCCTCCTTCTTGCTGCCTTTCTTGGAGCTGTGGTTGGGAGTCCCGTTCAGGATGCTCTCTGAGGTCTGCAGTGTCTGGAAGTGCTTTCTGGAGCCCAGCAGAGATGGGTTGTTAACCAGCGTGTACAGCAGCTGCCAGCGAGCGTGAATCCTCTGCCTGCTGGTCGCCTTGTTTGGCCTGTTCTCCTGAATCCCTGAAAGCATGGAGGAGCAGGCTGTCAGGGCAGAATGAGACACCAAACTGAGGGATGAATGAATATACTGCATGTTGCTTTTTTGCACTGTATGTTTTGAGTCAAAGACCTTGCCCCATCATCATGATTTCAAGTTGAAGAGTCCTTCAAAAAGTAACAATTCTATGACCTCCTCATTCAGGAGACCAATAAAACCCCAGTGGATGTTAAAAACAAGGTGGGTGTTTCCAGTTGGAAACTGTAGTCTTTCGTGATCCCTCGACTCTTCATCTAGCACCACCAGCAGTCCAAATCTATCATTTGTCCTTTGAAAGATTTAGACATTTAGGATTGGCACAAGATTTGTTAGAAACAGTTTAACATTTGTGGTTCGGCGATGAATGTCTTGATGTCTGTTGGATGGATTGCCACGAGATTTGAGACATTCATAGGGTTTTTGTTGTTGTTTTTTTCATCAAGTCTATATTTCAATTTGTCCAATACTTAAGGTTATCTATCTAGCATTTTGTTTTTTTTTTAACATTAAGCAGTCTCAGTGGTGTATGACATTGGCTTTAGATTTTTGGCCCTGTAAATATTGAGTACTAGAATTCAAAACATATTAAATAAAGCACAGGTTGAGTGTAAATTGGGCATTTTGTTAGCGTTTTGTATTTAATAATAATAATAATAATAATAATAATAATAATTCATTTTATTTGTAGAGCATTTTTAAAGAAACTCAAAGATACTTCACAGAAGTCAGAAGAGATCTTTTGGCTCAGGCTCTCTACCTTCCTCTGCATCTCTTATTTTCTGTCCAGCTCTTCCGCCCTCGACCAGCATGTCCAGCAGCAGCCCACAGAAAGCTTTCATCACCGGGTGGGACTGGCTGACCTCCACCTTCAGGGAGTGGGTGTAGTATCGATAGGCTGGATGGGGTCAAAAGTAACAAAGCAAAGGTAAAGTCAGACTAAGAGCATAGTATAAAAATAATTTCAATGTAACTCTTATTTTAGGTTTAATGGGTAATGTTGGTGTTAGTAATTAAGTTATCCTGCCAACAAGTATTGTCTGTGTACCTAAAACTTGATATAGATTACTCTGCAGTACCACAGGATTTCACTATTGTACAAAAACTGTATGTTATTGCACCTGGGTCGTAGGATTCTGAGGTGCGGTGCAGCAGACTGATGTCAATACGACCGAGATGGATGATGTTGTACAAAGCCGTGATCACCATTCTCCATATGGCAACTATCAGTCCCACCACAGTGTTGATCAGGAACAGCAGGTACGTCAGCAGGAACAAACTCTCTCTGGAAATCAGCAGAAAATATTTCAGAAAAATTAAGAAGTTTAATTTCAATTTGAGAATTATGAACTACACACTAATGAGCTTTAGGTACCTGTTGTTCAAGTCTCGTGTACCACCTTCCTTTTTAATGAAAGCAAACTTAGAAGTCACATGTTGAAGCGCAGTAACCAGGATCAGAGTGACCCAGGCCGACCTGAGACATCACAAAGATGGAAAAAAAAACATTTAAACGTAGTCTCCATTTTGATCATTAATCATAAAATTTTAAATGAGCTTCTGCGCATGAAAGACTGCTTACTCACCATGATTTCCGCACTACTTCGAAGACCATTATATTGCGGCCGTGAAAAACAGGGATAATGATCAAAAACACCAGGAACAAGAAGCAGATGAAAAACACGACAGTCTGAATCGCCATTCCTGAAAACACAACACAGAAATATTATATTTATTTATATTTTTAAACACATTGTCAAAAGGCATTATTATTTTCTTCAAAGTATTCTATAATCAACTAGTTCATTAAAAAACATAAATGAATAAGTATAAATTCACATGTGCCTTTATTTAAGGAAGGCTGGCATTATTCTATATTTTGGGTATATATTGTCAACAGATACTGATACAAGACATCAGTCTGTGTCTGTGTACTGTGTTTTGATTTAATTATATTATTGTCACCTTTGAGAATTTGAGGTTGTATTTATTTTTATGAAATTTATGGTTTTAGAATCTCAGAGAATATTATTTTTTTATTGTAAAATTGTGACTTTTATCTTGTACTTTTCCACTTCAATCTCACAGAATATTTAAGGGAATTTTATTTATCATACATTTGTGAGTTTTTATGTCATAAATTTACAACTTTATTCTCTGAAATTCTGTTGTTTTTTTTTTTTTTAAATTAGAACATTATCCCCTTTTTCTGACTCCCTATTTTTTTTTTTATAGCTTTCAGGTTTCAGTAACATTCAGTGCATTCAAAAAGTATCCAGACCCTTTGCTGAGACATTTGGAATTAAGTTCAGGTGCCTCCCATTTCTCTTGATTAACCTCTAGATGTTTCTGCAGCTTGATCGGAGTCCAGCTGCAATTAATTCAACTGATGGGACATGAGGCGCAGGCACACACACCTGTCTATAAAAGGTCTCACAGCCAGCAGACAAAGCATACCAGAGAAAACAATCATGCCATGGGGTTGCTTTGTTTGTCACTGTGGGTTATTGAAAGTAAACATTTTTTCAAAAGTTCTACAATGTGACTGAGTGTGCAAAAGTAAAGGGGTGTCTGAATGCACTGCAGTTTCCTTCTGATTGATCCTACAAACAGAACTTAGGATCAGTTCATTGTTGGTGTTCCTCTCTCTTTGAGATTCGTTAACAATAAGAAAAATAAAGAACATTACAAGCATTTTCCTTGATATCAGCTTAAAAAGTTGAACTTTACCGAGGCAGACGATCGCAGCCTGGTATCCTGTCAAACCCATCCAACAGACAATGCCAGGTTTAGATGGACGGATTGTCTTCTGGCTGTTATAAATGCTGTAAATGTCTCCTTTATACAGTCCTTTCAGATTTGACCTGAAACAAATTAATCCAGTGATACTTGAGATTCAGAAAGGAAGATCTGGGAATCAAATCTGGAAATCAAACAGTGTACAATAAAAAAATGCAGCCACCGTAATCAAAGTACTAAGAAAATTGAATAAACCAGTTTGGACAAAATATTCTATTGACAAAAATGTGCAAAACTTCAAATATCTACATCAAACCAAAGTCTCATTCATATTGTAGATGAGACATACTCTTTGCTGCCTCGAAGGTTGAAGACTGAATTGCATCCTATAAATTATTTTATAATCCTATAAATTAAAGTCTGGTATATACATGAAAAAGTTCAAACTGAAGTCCTGCTTCTGAGAAATGGCTAGTCATAGTTATTGATAATACTGTGCTTACCTGTGAAGTACCATGGACCTCATGAGCATCACAAGACTGACCAAACAAGACAGGGTCATTGCACAGAGGTAGCACACTTACAAACATAGAGGGAAAAAAAACCCAACATGAGTCACTTGCTTTAAAACTATATACTCCAAGATGTTGTCAAAAAAATTTTTTTAACTAGCCTCACATACCCTCCAGCAACCAAGTATAGAAGATCACGATTTTGACAACCTCCATCCTGTCGTCTGATAGAATGATCCCAAACCCCAGTAACAGGAAGGCGATGTTTTCATCGATACCAGCACGGACAATATGGAGAGTTGGGACCACCCCAACGACTAACAATAACGCCGTCTGAAATTCATATGATGTATAAATTTATGCTTCAGAAAGGCAAACAGCAGAAACTATACTTTGTCTTAACTATACTTTGTTTTAAGAGGTGTAAGGTCATACCAGTGGTCTTTGGACAACTTACATGATATATCGCCACAAGGGCAACAAATGCTGATACAGCCAGTTTTAGTGGAAAACGAAACACTGAAAGACAAAATAACTCACTTATGTCACATTCAGAGTCATTTAGGATTTCACATCACTGCATCATGTCAAAAATGTTCAGATAAGCTGCGTTGGTTTTCCACTTAGTGTGACATAAATACAAACTGCATTTTATAAAAAAAAAAAAAAAAGTACTCATATGAGTGCACACACCTTTTTCTGGAATATAAATATAACTCTTAGGCACCTCCAGTATTCTCTCTGCCAGTGTTGGTTTATCGGTCATTGAAGAGCTTCAATAAAAACACAGAGAAAAATCATGTTAGCCACAAACAGTATGCAGCCCAGTCACCTGCTTTTTACATTTCTGCAAACCACGATACATTACACTTGCATGTTTCACACGTATCATATCAATGTTGAAAAGTGACAGAAAATGTAAGCTGAATTTGGCTTTACACTTAGGTGAGACACTTGCCAAGCTACAGATCACTGTTCAAGAGCAACAAACAACAAAACCAGTTTTTACAGACAATGCTGCTTTTCCTACTCTGATTATGCACCCCAAACCAGGAACAAGCCAAAACATGATCTTTTCTCAACCATAACGAAGGGGTTTCCGTGCCAAACCTAACCACAATTAACCACAGCGCTGCTGAAGTTCAGAGTTTGTAAGAAAATGTATCTGTGGAATGCAGAAAGGTACAATGCAAACATTTTTTTTCTGGTGATTGGATTAGTCTTAATAAAATTTGATTAAAGTTTATTATTACTGCATTTTTCATTCACCTGGCAGTTGAGGACTTTTTTTTGAGAAGTAACTTCACATAGTCGGTGTAGTAACTGCTGTCAAGGTCCTGTGGGCAAAAAAATCAGACTTTACATCAAATCATGACTTTTGATGAGTCAATGAATGAGAGGATTGTATTTGTAGAAGGTCATGGGTTTCGTTTCCTCAACAATTTACAGTGGAAAACTCTGATTCCTACTGGAGTTGGCACTGTTTCAAGGTGACAGAAGTTATTCTCCATTATGTGAAATTTAGGGTCTTGATACTTGATACTGTGAGCTTCAATCAATATTTGGTCAAAAACATAGTGACATGAAAATAAAACTACCATTCTTAACGGATGAGCTTTAAAAAAAAAAAAAAAATACATGAAAAATCTGAAGATAAAAAAAAGATTCATTCGTTCGTTTGTTTACTCTCATATCATAAGTCATTAGTAAAAACGTTACACTGATTAAATCTGTTGTTGAAACAAAAACTCTGTTGTATTAATATGTTTGGAAGGGAAGAAATATCACCTCCCTTGTACTAATCTGCTCCAGGACGCTGAGTTAAACCCACTCTGTTCTGCACAAGCTGCTTACAGTAATCATAGTTATGTTTTACATAGCTGAAATTCACGTTTCTTCAGTTGCACCAGAGATTAGTTTGCATGCTGGTATTTACGCATTAGTCTTAAGGAAAAAGAAACGTTTATTAGAGAAAAGATGATACTTTTCTAGGCCTCTTGGCTGATTTTATTCTCACCTCGTCAGTCTTTGGTCCTTTGGCAAACAGCAAAATAAACTGCACACAGAGATATGCAAGACAGGCCAACTGGGGCAGACTGGCAAGCAGGGCGTAGTACTTATAGATCTGTGAGGAGGAAAATAGAAAAAAGGAATATATTCAACAGTTTGTAGAAGCTAAAGAACCAGATATTTTTTCGATGGTGGAGACCAAAAACAGAGCTAAAAGAACAGTGAATATTAGACATGGCAACATATATTGTGCACCGTGTCTGCTGGATGTATAAATAGCAGACCAGTCACTAGAAGAAAATGTTGGCATTGTACATTTCTCTAAACCATGGAAATGTAATATGTGTATATTTCATATGCATCACACTAGAGCTTCTAAAGTGACATAGTGCTTATTAATTGCATATGAGCTGACATTAAGGAGGAGGGGACAATGTATGTCATGACACCTAGGAGCAACTGTTCAAGACCAGCATATACAACAACACTGATTGTGATTTAGCAAGCCATCATTTGGTTTCCAGTGGCGATTATGCCACCGAAACTGGGTATTTTGAGCCAAATCTTTTCCTACAAGATAAAAGATATTTTTGGTACTTAAAAATAACCACACGTCAACCACAGCGTTTTTTAGACATAAAGTTTAAACATATCTGCGACTTAATAGCACACAACATATCCTGATACAGGGAGTGTATGCTATCTAAGGAATCAGTGCCCCACAAATAACATTACATATATAACATAAAGTTACGTACTGTAGGTTAGTTTTAGAGAAAAAAAACACAGTTATGACATATAAAATAATTCAAAGTTCAGTGGTCTCCTGGGGGAAAGACCTGTGTTTGTTTGACCCATCCATTCTGGTGCATCACTTTATGTAGTTACACAAACAAACGGTGCATGATTACGGTCTATGTACAAATGTTAAATATTGGTGGTTGCAGAAATGCACAATGCCAATATTTATTTTGACAATTGGGATGCTAAATAGGCAGTTGTTGGTGTCTCACCTCTGGAGTCTTTGGGCAGTCAAACTTCTGCCACACTAGGACCCCAAAGTGAGTGAAGGACAGGAGCATCCCAAACACATAACCTGCTTTGTGCTGCAGAGTGCAACAGGCTAAGAGAGGGTAATACAGGATGGGATAGTAGAAGATGGCGATTATCTTCATGTACTCTGAAAAACAAGTGATAAAAGAAAGAAATGTATTATTCTGATGTGTGACTCCCACATAATACTCAATACCGACTAACAAAAATAAGAAAAACCGAAGTACTGCACTATTTCGAAGCTAGCTTCTCTCCTGGTCATTGTAACATGACATTTTCCTCTAATATTAATGTATTAATATTAGAGTCAAAGTGTCCTTTTTGATTTTTTTATTTATCACGTACGTTTAACATCATATGTTTAGATGCAGCTATATTCTTCATTACAAAAACAAACATATAAATGTCTACCTTTAATGTTTGCTGGAGTATCCTTGGAGAAAGGCAAAGGGTCCGGCGCAATCACCAGCATCGCCAGCTTGCTGAACACCAGCCCAAAAACTGCCATGATCAGGCCTTTTTTCTGAGTCTGGTCCAGGAAGTTGGCTGGACTGTGAGATCAAAAACATTTAGAAGATATGAGACAAATCTGCAGTCTAAAGTCTACCATTTACTGTATATCTAGATTTAAGAAAAAAAACTCACCTGAAGATACTGGAGGATCCTCTTGTAAATCCTTGGCAGAGTTTGTTTTTCCTGCTGAGAGCTGCCAGGATTAACATGACCACGAGCTGCAGTGAAAGATGACATTCATCAGGACTTCTGTTACTCTTCAGACCATACAGCACTCTCTACAGGGTTATAACTGTAGGCCCATATCCTTATTATCCTATTAGAGAAAATTTTACTTAAACATAATTTAAATTACATCAGTGTATAAATTCACCAATGTGGAAGTAATTAAAATCAAGTGTTTAAAGTTGAAGAATTTGTGGCAGTAGACTGCCAGGCCCCCTGTTTCAAAAAATCTTGAGGGCAAATTGATTGAAAATGTGACTGAAAATGTTGTTTTGGAACTTTTTATCTGTAAGAAAGTTTATCTCTGCATAAATTTGGGTCTGAAAGCCAAAAGCATCTAAAATAAATAATAGACATCGTCATTATGACGTCATCCAATGGTTTATGGACCTCATTTTTGAAGTTTTAAGTTGGGATTTTGACTTTTTTTTTTTTTAACCAAAAGTGACCATATTTAGATGAGATGGTGAAGCTATAGCCACGAGGGGTGGATTTGACTCATAGATTTTAGTCATGCCTCTCAGACTGTCACTCAAAGTGGCCCTGCCCGTTATCATCTGTAACGTTAAGCCATCATTAAATGTAAATTGATGAGTCATATAAAAATTCAACCCACGTACAGTTGTCATAAATGAGCAATTAGCTACAGAGACCAAAATGGGTTTTGTTTTTTTGTACCAGGCTGTAAACATGTTTATATCTGCTGTGCAGTTGAGCATTTTAACATTGATAGAATTTACTCACTGTTGGAGCCAGCCTCAAGTGGCCATTAGAGGAACTGCAGTTTTCAGTAATTCTGCACTGGCTTCATTTTGCAGATCTGGAGGTTGCCACATGTCTTAATTTGCTGCTGCTGCTTTTTTGACAAATCGCCAGCTGATTGGCCAATTGTGGTTTCAGAAAAATGCCCGTGTGTCAGTATCACAATCTGTAATTCATACTAAGCTGTGCTGCCTTGGCAGAGGAATTTGGTGTATTTTCAGTTTGCTTTCCATAGCGTTTGCCTGCTATAATGCCTCGTTAACGACACCTATTGCACGTCTGTCCCGCCTGGAAGAGGGATCCCTCATCATTATCTGCCACTCTTCCTGAAGGGTTTCTTGCATTTTTTCCCCCTCCATTTCAGGGCTTCTTTTTGTGTTTCGGTAGGTGATGTGAGGGTCTGAGGGCAGAGGGATGTCGTATGCTGTAAAGCCCTCTGAGGCAAACCCTGACTTGACTTGACTTATAACCACTCAACTTGAAACTTTGAAATAACAAAGTAAAGCAGTTTTGCAGATGGAAAAAAAACAGACGAATCTACTTTTACAGAAAACATTCTTCAGATACATCTTGTTATTTCTGATCAGCTGCAGTGACCCAGCAGTTAGGGTTTAATAGGCCTACACATTACGTACTGAAGAGGGAAAATTGTCTATTCTGTGTGTACAGTATGAGGAGTTTTCTGACTGAGGTAAAGTGGCCTTCACTTGTAATTGGATGAGGACAAAATGATGGCAAACATCGTTAAATTGAACATCTGCCTGAAGCAAAGACATTTGGTCATAAAGGCTCACAAGACGGAAGCCTGCTTTCTAGCAATCCAATCTACATCAACGCTCAACACGACATTTAGTGTGCTTTTACTCTCAGATGTTCAGTCCCTTTTTTTGGTATACTTACAGATATTGACAATACGCATATGTGAAAGAGTTTGTCGTCCACTGTGGGGTCACATGGCAAAATAACTCTGACAAAAAAGCAAAACACAAAACAAACAAAGCTAAATTCTTGGGAAATGTTGTACAAAGAAGACTGCAAATACTTTTCAAGAATGGCTACTGCAAATATTTGCACAGCTAATAATAACTATGATTGTTGTTGGATAAGTGATCTTTATGATTCAATAAGTTATTTATTGATTAGTTAATGCTGAATTTAAGGTTTCATGATGCTCAAGTTCATTTTAAAATTACTTCTTAGCCATATTTGCTTTCTTATCTGTAACTGTTGAAATTAAGCACAATAAAATCCCCACCTTCACCACAAACTAATAAATTCCAACACTGTACTGCAGCAAACCAATACTTAACAATATTTGTATTCAAATTAGACATATAGACCCTTTTGACACCTACAGCCATGACTTTAAACATGAAGTTATCTTCAGAAGATTTTTCTACTCACTCTTTGGGTGGTTTGGTCGGCTCTGCGTTGTTTGAGTACCAATCTGAATAATCATAATAGGAATACTCAAAAGGCTCAAACTCAACCTTGCTTTGATTCATCGCAGCTGTTCAGTCGAGTCAAACGGGATGGAGCAGGATGAATAAAGATCCAGAGGATTCCAGATCCTCCTCCTGTGGTCGCTTTACCTCACACACTGATCTGCTGGTGCTGTAATGCGTCGGGACAGTTTGGCCCAAACACCCAGACACATTCCAGTATTAACAAGATTAACAACTGCACAGAGGGGAGTACGAGGAGAGAGAGAGAGGTTCAACATTACAGAATATAAGTGAAGAAGTGGAGGAAGAAACTGACCTAAAGTGACCTCCGGTGCTCCTTGAAGTGATATTGTTTCTCTTTGATATGACACTTATTAACTTTGCTTTGTCATTCACTTTTATATGCTATATGGACTTAAAAAGAAGAATCCTGCATCAAAGTCATAAGGGGAATTTCAGTTCTTTCACTCTCTAGTTACAGTGTATACTGTATATTAACACACACAGGCCCACACACACACACCTGCACATGCAAATATATAGGCGTTGTTTATGGAGAGATAGCAGCCTAGTCTCACTCCCAGAGCCCCAAATTTTCCGCTTGGGCAGTGTTCCTAGCAGAGGGGCGAGGTGGATGGGTCCAGCAAACACTGGATTTGGACACAAAGAAGCATATTCAAGACCAACAAAACAGTTATTTTGCAATGTAAAGGTGTAACTTGGGCTCTGGGTAACTGTGAAAACATTTCTCACTCTTTTCTAAAGTTTGACAAACCAAGCAATCGATTAATTTTAAGTAACAGAAAGTTGCAGCCTTGAAGAAACCTTTATACTGGACCCACCAAAGAAATGTTTTGTTGTGGTAAACTCTGACCTTTCTCACTCACTGTGTCTACATTTACAATTCCCTGTGTTAAAAACCCTCCTAAACTTGCTAATGAAATGACACAAATTACACAAAGCCAATATAAAAACATTATACGACTTATTTGCTTCATGTAGCTAATTAAGATTATGTCTGATGCAATGTAATATGTTGTGTATTCACGTTTTAATAAAAGCACTCTCTGTGATAATTTGTTCAGATTAGGTAATGTCAGTTTTTGCGCTGCAACGTGGTTTTAACCTGTTTGCCTCCCTCTGCCTGTTACTCAAGAGACTAATCTCATAATAAGATGAAAATCTCTCATTTAAACAGGCAACCTTTGTGTGAAAAGAGCTTAGGAACGGGCAAAATGAGAAAATGGATCATTTGACACGTGAGGCAAGACTTCAGTTCAGCATCACTCTGAACGTGTTTTATTTTGTGATACAAAAAGACGAAATGTAGGAAATACAGAGTTTGTAGTTACAGCAGCAGAGTTATTGGTCAGATCACAAACCTTTAACTTCAAACAGGAGCATTTATATGGACTCCAATAAAATACTAAATACAAAATTTAAAGGTATGTTTACAGCTGTTGGACGCATTTTCGCAGAATATTTTGCTGTGAAACAAAATGAATCTCCTTTGAGGGCTCAAAGTGTCTTAATCTGGATGTGTGAGCTCACTCATATGACGGAGGCCGCAGAGGGCCAGCTGATCTGATCAGCAGGATTTTCTGACAGAGGGCCTCACACACAAAGCTCAAATGCTGCTATTTCAACATAAAAAGGCCACCGATCATGAATCTCTTAAAGCTAAATGACTGCACTGAAAGTAAAGCTATGAATTCACTTGCAGCACTGGCTCACAAAACAATAAGAAGCGTTCGATTTGTCCACCCCCTGCGTTCAGCTTTGCTCCTCTGATGCTTTCATGTGTTTGAATTAGACGGTAAAGTAATACTGAGTGACGTCTCGTATCAGCCTGACATTCAGACATGACACAGCTTCTATTTCTGCTTTCACATGTCGTTTAAAAGAACACTTAATTTTGAGAATATCTAATACTGTTACTGCACAGATGTATATCCCTTCAGCATGATTCTTATAAAAACTTTTCTGATGTGGCACTTCAGCAGTTAAGTTTGAGTTAATTTTAGGTGCAAAAGCTACTTGGTTAAGGTTAAAAAAAGATGATAGTGATGCTTAAAAGAAACCAGCATGGACTGCTTGGAAGAAAACAAATCTTGTGTCACATATTATTCACCCAACCAGAATCACAGTGCTACAGCAACCAACCTCCTGACCAAGCTGCAACCTCCAGGGCTGAAAAATAAAGCCAATGCAGAACAGGGGCGTATCCAGGGAGTGGCCTGGGGTGGCAGAAGGCCACCCCTTAAATCTGATTGGCCACCCCAGGTTCAACCCCATTATCACTGGCTATCTGTCGAGCCAGCTTGAACTGTTTAAAGAGTGAACTGAATTATTGTTTATAGGTGCAATTCAGCCTTAACCCTGACAGTTCACACAGGCTTATTCTTTCATTTTTTTGATACTTTAATTGTGTTGGCACGTTATACTTGCTATTATGCTATTTACTTTAGGAGGAACAATAATCTGTAATAAAGTAAGGAAGCATTATTTGACTTATGTGTGGTGTCGTTCTGATTGGTAGGTCTATTTGTCATTTAAACTCAACCATAAACAGGAATGTAAGACACTACAATGTTAGTTATTAAAGTAGGTAGGAGACATAAACGGTAAATTAAAGCTATGCTGACGTGTGTGCCCACAGCAGCACCCATATTTCATGCCACTCCTGCATAAGTCAGTGCCCCACTTGGGCCACCCCGTAAAAAAAAGTCTGGACACGCCACTGACGCAGAAGTCCCAAAAGCTGCAGTTCCTCTAATGACCACTTGAGGCTGGCTCCAAGAGCAAGACATAGACCTCACCGTGTTAAAATGCCCAACCAAGATCAAAAAATGGCTCTGATAATTGCATTTTATTAAGGCCCAAAGTTACACATAATTAAGGGTAGGGCTGCTATGGGTGTCAAGCTTTCTGCAAGATGTCACCTCAGGGGTTCAGTCAGATCCACCCTTTGTTCCCCCACAGCTTCACCCTGTCTACCAAATATAGTCACCTTTGGCACCAGCAAAACCCAGATGGCGAGGGCCAAAATGATAAACTTGTGGTTTCAAAATGTGAGTCTGCAAACAAATGAGTGATCTCTTAGTAACTATGTCCATAATTTACTCAGTCTCTGCTCCTGACAAACAACAACTAGAGACTATGTTGCACTGGGATATTTTCAGCAGCAATACAGAGATCTGCCACTTGAAGAGAATGATGGTGAGGGGTGAACGTTGGCACCTTTCTCATTTCCTATCCCCCTAACTCAACCCCTGCTTGCTCAAACCACACTCATCTTTGAACTGGGCCTTCATTGTGATCTCAACTACACACTAAAGTTTCTTGACTGTATCTTGCACGGTTGCATCATTATTGCATTGACAAAAATTCAGATAGACAGAAAGATATCAGCACCTCAAAACTGCTTCTGTGGTATTTCTTACTCCCAATGTCAGCATGTCACCACATTTTGCCATGAAAACACAAACACAGAGATTCTCAAGATGAAGATAATACGAGCTGTGCCGATGTTTTCACAACTGGAAATCTTAATTTCCAACGCTGTCATTTACTTCATACACAAACTCATTTTTTCATGTGAGAACAGTCACCACATTCTTGGTTTAACACGATTACAATGATTACAAGTTTTCACAGACTGCTATTATGTTTATGAATTATTTATGAATCAAATGACAGCATGCCAGTGGAAATGAAGAATGACAGGATCAGTGTTGTTTCTTATTTCAACCCTCCATCTGTAACTGTATCCCTCCATCTCTTAACAAGATGACCACAGAGTCTCTGCACGCAGGTTTATCACCCAAATACTAGACTCTTGTTTGTATCCAAGAAAAGCCCTTAACAGGCCCTTAAACCCAACATGTCTGTTCCATACAGTAATTGCATATATGAGAAGTAATTGGCCTTCTGTATACAGGACTGATTGTCTCTTAAAGGGCAACTTCTGAACAAGTAAACTACATTTTATATTTTGTGTGTGTGTGTGTGTGTGTGTGTGTGTGTGTGTGTGTGTGTGTGCGCGCACGTGTGCATGTGCGTGTGTGCGTGCATGCGTGTGTGTGTTTAACAGACAGAAGAGGGCGCTATTTGATCGATTCCCTGCATCACATGGGCTCCGGGTCTCAGTAAATATTTAAGTCTTGTGGCTGACACATAATATATCCCTTTTTTCCCCTCCCTCGTTTATATATTTGTATCTTTGAATCATGCAAGGAATTATTTCCATTATAAGTGAAAGTCTAAACACTACATCGCCTCTTGTAAAGTGTATAAAACTGTGTAAAAACAGAATCAAAAACCATTTTCAAGCATTTTTTTTTACTTTATGGAGTCATGACATGAATAGAACAGTCACAGTAATGACAGAATGGAAATACCAAACAAATAAACATCTGATTGAAAATGTCACAAAACAAATATAATGAAACACTGGTAGGATGAAATGTATCATGAGTCACTTCAGACACAAATGAAAGTCTAAATATAATACAAATAGACAGAAAGCATGAGGATAAGAACTGGATTGCATTTTCATTTTCTGAATGACCTGATGTGGAAACAACAAACAAACAATAAAGTGGCCTTTAAAAAAATAACAGCACGCAGAATCTCTGATATGTGTACAGAAATACAAAGCAAATATCTCTCAAATACATCGTCCCTCCACACCTGGAGGTTACTGATGACTGCACGGGTTTGTGGGTTTCAGTTTTTGAACATGTCACACAAGAGTTTCTCCATGGGAGTGTTTCCAATGGTCCTGTGGAAGAACAGCAGCTCTATCCGCTCCGAGTTCACGAAACGCAGAGAGGGAAGGAGAAGAAGCAGCTTTCCAAACCTGAACACACACACGAAACAAAAACTTTCATCCAACAGGAAATTCTACAACATATATGAACAATTTGTTGCTATCTCATTTAATGCACAACTCTTAAAGAGCAAATTACAAGTTTCAGTTCTTAATGGACTGTTAATGCACCATTAAAATTAACTTAGTGTATTTTTAATTTCAAAACAGTTTTAATGCTGTTTGAAGAATAGCTGGGACCACCACCCTTTTAATTATGATTCTAGAAATTATTTATGTAAGTTGCTGTGAGGCTATATATATATATATATATATAGGCACTGAAGCTGTAACATACAGGTAACATACCTGGCTGGTTGACTGGGGTAATGTGAGCGGATGTGTTGTCCCAGCATCACTTGAGACTGATCCTGCAGGTTCTCCACCTGTTCTGGATCTTTCAAACCACGAGTCTCTGTGCAGGAGAGGAAACACCAATGTCAGTCACACAAATTCAGACAAATACTGTTAAAAAAATACAGAAAAAGTAGCCATGTAGTACGAGTTGATGCAACTCTCTGCTCATAATTACACCAATTCATATTGACAACTGAATTATTTTTATGTAAAATCAGCAGAGAAACAACCATGAAGCTTTTAAAGTCAAAACAGTTTATTACGATAAGAATATGCTCAGTATATATTATGACAACCTGCAGGAGTGGTGGGTTTAAGTTTATATTTTACATATTTGTATTATGTTTGTATCATTTTATGTGATAGCATTTAGGATTTTTATTTTCACGTGTGTGCAAGTTATGCTTCTGCTGGCAACAAGGCAAATTTCCCTTTCATGGACAACAAAGTTGAAAATCAGAAAGATTTAGATTTTGGGTGTCTTTGGGTGGTGCTAAAGGGAAGCTCATAGGAGGATAATCCTCTATGGAAAAATGAATATGCTCATTAAATGTTATGGGAATATTCCCATTATTTATGATCCAATTCTGATCAACAAAGGTGCCTGATAAAAGGTCAGGGGAAAACTGAAATCATGAAGTACGTAAGTCTTCATTTCTAGCCCCTCTGGATCCTCACCTGGCTTGAAGAGCACGATAGCCTTGAGGCAGGCAAACTCAGTGGGATCGACAGCGAGCGCCTTGAAGCGGCTAAAGACCTCCTGCAGGAGGCGCAGGTCCAGGCTGGTGTAGCTGGTCTTTCCCTGCATGCCGGGGCAGAGGTCTGGCAAAGAGAGCAGCGGGCAGCTGTCCAGAGGCAGAGACCACTGGATGGCACAGAGCAGGAAGAGCTCGCTCCACGCCTCCTCCAGCAGGATCACCTGAAGGGACACGAACAAGACATGTAAAGTTAAAACTGTGAAGAAAAAAGCTTTGATTAAGCTTCAGTGGTTTGTCAAAGTAAAGGTTGTATTGTATTTTTAAAAGAAATTAAACTATAATCAAGCAATAAACACAATATTATGAAATCATTTAGTACACTTGTGACCAATTTTAATTTAAAAAAAAAAAAAATTTGTGACTATCAATTGTTTTTCTGTTTATATTTGTATGATTATATTAAGTATCATATTAAATATATTTTATGACAAATATTTTTTATCTACAAAATCAAAATTGTGAGCTAATACGAGATATCGGGAGTTTATGTTTTCATTTTTTTTGTTTAATTTATCGATCTATCAAATATATCTAAATATCTAAATATATCTAAATGATGATGTGAAACATGCACATATATGTACACGTTGGGTTTCTGGGGTCATTAAAACATTTTCATTAAAAGACCAAGATTAAAACTAAACTGGGTCCCAAAATTAACACTGCTCACAACCTTATTTTCCTACAGATTTGTATAAATTGAATGCAACAAAATATTTGTATTTTTCTGGTAGGGATCCGCGGTTTTTAAAGCAAAAGTATATTTACTGAATTATTTTTTAAACTGTCACCTTCAAAATGTCAGAACCTACACATATACAACAAATTTTCTCTGAAAAATATTGTGACTTACTTTTACTTGCAAATTTAAAATAAAAATCTGAAAATAAAAATGTAACATTTACTTCAGTCTTAAAATAAAATTTTAAAAAAAGGTATATATAATTTTTGTAGGAATCTCACCTGGTCTCTAAAGGGCAGGTTTGAAAACACTGGCAGGTTCTTGGCCCACTTCACCGACATGAAGAGCAGCCTTGCTGATGTCTCGTACACATTTTCTGAGCTGGACGGGTACAGAGCCATGTGGTACTCCGAGGACGCTCGCTCTGGCTCATTGCTGGTCACATCAATGTTCTCATCGACTAAAAACAGGAAAAAAAGAGTTTAAGCTAATGCAGAACTGGATGATAAATCTCAATGTCATACTGTGATCTGACTGAGAAGATGAGAAAACTTTCAGTGGACCGCTGATCACTAAAAGTGGCCCGCTATTAAATACGCACAACTGTAAGCCTTAATAAAATGTCAACAGGTGAGTTATACAAAAATTCTCCTCTGTGCAGTTGTCAAGAATGTAGAAATTAGCTATAGAGACCAAAACCATTTTTTGTACCAGGCTGTAAACATGTTTATTTCTGCTGTAAAGTTGGGCATTTTAACATGGGGGTCTACAGGATATAACTCGCTTTTGGAGCCAGCCTCAAGTGGTCATTCAAAGAACGACAGTTTCTTGCACTTTCATGTTGGCTTCATTTTTCAGGGCTTGGTCTTTCCAGTCCAGTTTCATCCACAAACATTTAAGTTCATGAAGCTAGGATGGTTGTCTTGTAACACTGTTTTCGTGTTACATCCCTTCATGACTCCAAAACCTGGAGTGATGAATGTTGCATAATACCATCCCAAACCCTCCTCACCGTCCTCGGGCTCCAGCTTGGCGCAGGTCTCGGCCGTCATGAGGCTGGCCATGAAGCGATGGTTGTTCTGGGGACTGATGCAGCGCTGGGGGGCGACAGAGGAGGTGATGGACATGGAGGAGGTGATGTGGGGCCACGTGATGACAGAGGAGGAGGAGGAAGATGACGAGGAAGATGATGATGAGGAGGTGGGCTCCCGTGTGGTAGCCAGGTGCTCCTTCTCAGGGTCCACGTCGATGGAGTCCAGGCGGACCTGAGCTGTGCTGCGGGGCTGCCGCTCGTTCTGCACTGCTGCAGAGGGGAAAAGGAATAAAACATGATGAGATACATCTGGGGTTTTAATTTTGACCTCACAGTTACATTTGAAGATCAGACAGTGAATGTTTCTAACATGATCTGCTGGATGTTTTGCATGTTAAGAACATTTACTGGCGGCAAAAACATTTACTTTGTATAACAAAAAATATGTTTAAAAGCTTACTTTGACATCAATAAACTGCAGATACAGGTACATTTGAACTTGACAGTTCACCTCCCATTTCCAGTCAGGTCCTTTGTAACTACCTCTCAGAACCATTATTATCACTACAGGATCTGTTGATCTTTTATTCAGTCAGTTTCACATAGTTTTTCACTCGTTTTTTTTTTTTTAAAGATCTCAAGAAGCTAATCTTGTAGGAGTAAAGTATTGTGTAAATAATTAATAATGACACAGTGAATGTAAGCAGTGTAAGTATTTTATGGAAATCCTTGTTTTATTTTTATTGATAACAATAATAATTATAATAATTATAATAATGCATTTTATTTATAGAGCGCTTTTCACAATACTCAAAGGCAGTTAACAGAGACAAAAACAGAGTCAATTAAAGTCAGTAAAACATACAGAATAAATAAAAACAAGATCAGTAAAAGATCAGTTAAAATGAGTATTTCTTATTTTGGAAATTGTTTATTATTACTGTTATTATTATTATTCGTTGGTTTTTATTTTTTTGGTATTTCTTGTTTGGAAATTGTTTTTTTTTTTCTTTTTTAACTTCCTTGGGCTTATATCTAGTTGTTGTTGTTTTCTAACTGCAATTTATTTCTTTTTTTTCTTCCTTGGTTTTATTATTATTTTATATGTAGTACTACTTGTTTACAGAAATCATATACTTATCCCTTTTCTGTCAATATTTTTTTTACGACTGTTGAACTGGTGGTAATCATTAAATTGTGTCCTTTCACAAGTCTTCAGAGATTTTTTTTATACCACTTGTGTATTTTCTTTGTTTATGTATTTTTTTCTCTCTCTTTTTTCTTATTTTATTACATGCAAAATAAAAAGAACTTACCATCCTTATTCATGCCCGCCTGCAGGCACTTCTTCAGCCGACACGCCTGGCACTGGTTGCGATGAGCTTTGTCCACTGGACACATGCCTGTACCAGCCTGGCACCTGTTAACCCACAACCGAGACTTTAAAGGGGGAAACCAATCGAAAACTAACTATAAAAATTATGAAAAATAAAAATTTATGGTAAAAAATGATCTGATGTTCATACTAATTTATGTGAAAATAAAAGTCACAGGTTGAGAACTTACCTAAATTTAAAATACTTCATAGCTTGACCTTTACCAAATTATTATAACTACCGCTATGGTTCAAATGTAAACAAACAGCCTCACTTTTAAAATTCAAAAAAGGGAGTGGAGCTTATTTCTAATGCCAAATTCAGTCAAAGGTTTTCAAATAAACACACACTAAACAACTAAAATCTTCTTGATCTTAATGTTTACATTAATACTGTGTGCTCAGTAATATAGTGGCAACATTTTCAGTTGCAATTAGTTAAAAAAATGCAATTACTTCATTTTGTTATTATGTGACAAAATATGCTCTGAATGGTCATGGGAATGCTTTGGATAACACCCTAAAAGGGGGACTGCTGTCCCATAATGCACCTCTTTTACAAAGTAGTTTTAATGGAAGGGGAACATATTTAATCACTGCACCTGAAGTCAATTAAAGGACAAAACTCAACTGCCGAAACAAAGTTTTTATCCAGAAGCAGAGCTGGATTTTCTCTTGCCTGTAAATGAGCCTCCTCCTCACGCTGCGTTTGAAGAAGCCACTGCAGCCGTTGCAGGCGTAGATGCCGTAGTGCTTCCCGCTGCTGGTGTCGCCGCACACTTTGCAGACCAGAGCGGGGCTCAGGGCTTTGCCCGGGGGTGGACTCTTGGCTGTGAGTCAAAACACATCCACATAGTGCACGTCGGTTAGTGCCATTCATGTGGTCTGGTATTGTTTCATACGTGTGCCTGCCATCTGTACTGTCAGCTCAGTCTACTGCAACAGCCGCTTAGGCCTGAAAATCTAATTTAGTGGATGATTATGAATTTAAAACAATAAAAATGGCTGGAGGCAGATTAACAGCTAACATAAACGATGCAAAGATACTGACATTTATCCAAATAAACCCATTAATTATACATACATTCAAATAACATAGCTTACAGTTGGATAAACATTCTTCTAGGCCTTTAATTAATTATATTTTCATTTAATAAATGCACAATATAATTGACTTTTATGCATATTTATGATTTTTCAGTTTCTTAATATTTGTGTGATGTTAAAGGTTTCATTAAATTAAACAGATGGTTATTGAGTTAAATATTCAGTTATAAAAGGCAAATCAAATCTCAAACATAAAATCAAAAAACTAAGATGATAAATATAAAAAACCCTCCATAAATCAACTAAAAAAAAATTAAATTAAAGATCAAGTTTGCATTTTTCAGACATCATGGACATCTGTTGCTCCTCGTTGCTCTGAGTGGTCATGTGAAACTCTCACCTCCTCTGCTGTCGTCTGTCCCGCCACTTCCAGAAGACTCACTTGGGGAAGCAGACGACATCATGGGGATCTTCAACATGTGATCCTCCATTACGAAAATGTCTCTTCAGGTGGTGACAACTGGAGTAAAGAAACTTTAGTCCTCTTCTCTGGAGTGTGAAGTGTCAAGATACAGTTTCCAGGATCAAATGAGAAAAAGTTCAAGCTCCTTTTGGGTTTGTTGTCATAAAAAACACTTCAAATATAAAGTATGTAGCTGTCAGGCCTCCAGTGGTCCCCAGTGGGCAGATGGTGGGTTGATCCTCTACTGTGTGGAGATACAGATGGACTGGGGTCCTGCCATGAGCTCAAGCTCACACTTGTTGCACAACAACAGGTTGCGTGTCCTCCCTCTGGCCGCCGGGGTCCGTCACTGTCTGTGGGTGCTCCTCGGTGGCAGCTCCTCAAAAGGGAGCCCAGGAGGAGGGTGGAGGAGGGGGATTAGCCCCACGCGCTGTGTAAGCAGCACGCTTATTTGTCATCCTCTTAATCTTTACTGTTCATCTACTGGATCAATCAGTCACATTGCCAGAACATTGGTGCTGCTGATCAGATCTCTATCATGTCTGCAAACAAAAACAGGAAAAAAACAGCAACAGTGACGACTCCTAAAACTCTCTGCCGTAACTTTAGACCAGTTCCCATGCAGCTCCTCGTGTCTCCTCTGTCCACCAGGGCATCCATCAGTCAACGCTCCTCTTCAGTATCTGCATTTGATTACATGAGGCGCACATTATTATATTTACCAGCCTCTTCAATTTGTATTTCCCTTCCTTTTTTTGCCTCCGAATTCCAGCTCCATTTCCTCCTCGCTGTATATTTGATCTGTGTGATTGCCTCCCATCCATAATGACCCCCAGTGTTTGCTGATAAGCTGCCCATTAACTCCCATTTCTCTCTTTTTTGACAAACTAGAGATCATCCGCTTCCCCTCTGGCTGCCAGAAGAAAAAGGTCACAGGAGGAATAATAGAGTTTTGAATGGCTGATGTTTTAGGCGACACTAATTTAGCTTATTCATGAGGATCTCGCATTTATTATTAAGCAGCTAGAATCAGTGTTGAGCTGCAGCTAACAGGAGACTGGAGCACCAGAGCCGCTAAAAACCAGCGTCCAAAACTCAGCTTGTAATCACATTTAAATGAAATTGGCTTGTTGTTTACCAAAATGCCAGACAATTTGGGATAAAATAAAAAGCACTTGACAATATTTCTGTGATTTAGACAAGAGAGGCTTCAAAAGGAAGACAGACAATGAAAATGAAAATACTGGATTGTGAAAATCAAACTGGAGAGCAGCCATGGAGGAGCTCTGTGGAAGTGTAGATGTTTAAATTCAAAGCAGGTGTCAAACAACGCTCCCGTTGTTAATGACAGTTTGGTCGTCCTCTAACTTTCTGCAACATTTTTGTCATTTGTCTCTTCACACAGTTGAGTGCTTCAAGCAAATGATCTTAATCTGACGAGGACGCAAGCTGTCACGTTTCTGACATCTGTGCGCTGGCATCTGTACCTTTGTTTGTTTGTTTGTTTTCTGTATGTTCTGCACTTGTTAATAACTGCTTTAATGACTGATCTTAAATTGGACATTTGAACACTTTAAACAGAAGAACAAGCTGAAACCACAACATCTGATATATAACACTGCTTATTGTTTGGGGTACCCGCAGACCCCAGAGGTTTACTTTTAATCATATCTTGCAGGGGCTGTTTTTTGATCAATCCTTTTTATGACTTTATGTCATTCAGCCTAATTAGTTCATGTCATTGTTGGTTGTTTCTTTCAGTTTAAATTTGTGCTTTTTATATTGGGGCCCCAGCAGTTTTATAGAGGGAAGTCTTTATGGTGTTCATGTTTGCCATAGGTCATTCCTTAAAATATCAGAAACTTTTGGGTTATTGGAGCGCTCTGTAGTCATTTCGACAGACTCATTCCTAGTTTGCTTTATTAACAACATAGTTAGTTAGACAGTTGACTTTATGTTCAAAGTCAGCTTTCTGTTGTGTCTGTTTTTTCATATTTTTCCTAATTTTTTGGGGTAACATAACATATATACATATAAATAACTTTGAATGACAAGTATTGTAGATAAAATTAAATTAAATATTAAAAAATCTCCCTATTTTTTCTACTGACCATTGTCAGTTTCTTGTGAGGGTGGGGTTGCACAGAGGGGGTGAACTCTTGACCTCTAGACTTGTTAAATCCTGGTTACATCCAGACTGACATATTTCTCAGTCATTTGATCCGTCCAATTATATTAAAAATGTGTGCAGCTTATATGACACAGAGTTGATATTTATGTTGAACAGCTGTTTATTTTGAATATCAGTTGGGGAAAATGAAAACAACTGCTATATTTGTTTCATCTCTACTAAACTCTAAGTAGAAATTTTGCTCCAAGGGCAAAATTTAATGTTGATGTCAGCGACTTCCAGCACCACAAAAACAAAGCCTGACTGTAATTGGAAAAACAAAGTGGAAAGCAGTTAAGTAGATTAGAGTTTGACCACATTTTGTCTGCCTGGGTACCAGAAGACGAGAGGGGGGAAGAAACACAATTAGCTCAAAAGATTAAAAGAGCAGCGAAGACACACTTCTTGTGGGCATCTTTAGCCATATGGTGGCTACTCTCTTCATCCCTGGCCAACACACTGTTGACCTTTCGAAGATTTACCAGTTAATTAGTTTTCTGAGGTCAGTGTTTCTGCAGGATTTCTGCGTGGATTCGCCCAATTACACACTGAGTATTGATGTGGGCTTGAAGTCATTCATGTTTCCAAAAGCAGTCATGAAACACATATGGTATATTTCCATTCACCTGATTTTATGCAAATCTTTAATTTGTGCAGAAAAAATGTTTGTTTTGGGTTTTTTTTTAAGTTGGTTACAACCTGATTTTATGCAAACATTTAATTTGTGCAAAAATGTGTCACAACATACACAAGAAACAGTAAAGAAAAATGTTTAAACAGCATTTAGACCAGAACAAGCTAATAGACTAATGTTCGACTCATCTCTTCTTCATGTATTATGCAGCTTTAATTTACTTATAATGTGCTGCTGGTGCCTTTTAATATCTTATGAGCAAACCTCATGAGGGATATCATTATTGCTTTATTATTTATTGAAATTGTGTGTATTATTTGCTCAAATAATGTAGGAAAAGGGGTAAGGATTTGGGTTTGCAAACTCAAATATTAACCTAGGTCATAATTATGAAAAAAAAAATAATTAAAGGAGGATCCAGAAATCTCAACATTTTTGGGATATCTGTCATTCACAAAATACAATCCTGCAGTTCTTTATCCTTTGTAGGTTGCTCAGACCATCTCACTGGTCATCTGCAAACAATTTTTATTATTTCTAATACAAAGGACTTACTTACTGCTTCTACAATTATTACTTTTATAAGATAATGCTTTTGTGGTTTAGGGGTCCAAGGTGTTGAATTAGTATAATTGCATCCTTCATAATTCAGGCTTGGTTGGATTTCTTTGCTGCATGGCCTAACAAATAATTAAATAATCCCAAATTTGAATATGTGAGATCTACCACAAACACCTTCTCTAATTTTACATACACATCTTTAAATTTATTCTTTCAAAATAGGGTCAAGCTCTTCTGCATGACGGTCCACATTGCTGATGTTACAAATCTTTAAATGTCCCACTGAACTTAATATTCTCTCTTTACTTTATACTTGCAATTACCTATTGACAAAATGCAGATTAACGTTACACACGCCATGAAACCAATCCCTGCATGGGATCACATAAACACTACTCATCATTATACTTACCTCCAATTCTTACGTAAGAAAAAGATCATTTGTTCATTAATATTTGCTCAAAAATGACCTTGAAAATGTCTTAAAAAGCATGAGTGTCTGATACCTGTAAACACCCTGAGACAGTTAAGCAGAGAATATGACTGTGTCATCTGCATACAGTGTGTGTTCCCTGTCCACTATCAAAAAAAACCCAGAAAAAATTACATATTTGGAGATACATAACAGAGTTTTTGTTCGTCTGTCTATATGTTCATCAGTATTTATTTTTTATCTCCCCTTTCTTAGAATGTTAAAAAAAATTATCTTTAAAACATGTAATGTTTTAAAGATCATTTATTTAGCTTTTCTACTTTTTTCACAGTGAGAGGCACAGACAGGAAAGGTAGGAGTCAGAGGGGGTGACATGCAGCAAAGGGCCGGGACCGGACTCAAACGTATGCAGCTGCAACAAGCCTTAATGGTACATGCTCACCCCGATAAGTTACTGGGGCGCCACATGTAAAGAAATCCTTAATACCTTTCTGGATCTTTAAAAAAAAAATGAAAAAAAAAGTCATTTGTTCCCTGTCCTTACTTTTCTGTAAATATTGCTTATATTTATTAAAAAATATTTTGTAATATCTTACTAATAAGGACACATCTATGTATATAGTAAATTATCTTTTCTCCAAGAGAAATCAATTAAAGTCATAAAAGGTGAAGCACATACTCTAAGCGGATCTTTCAAAACAAGACACATGCCATCAATAATACGACCTGCGTTGAATAAACGTGACACCTGCGACAGGAGTGTGTGTTGGTCCTGAGCTGCAGATCAGATCTGCTCTCTATGTTTAGAAGATGACTCTGCCGCGGAGATGACCAGCTGCAGCCGGCTGGCTGGGCCAATCGCGGCATTATGACGGTTTACATAATAATAATAAGCCGCAGTACACTGTGACACCATCAAGTTTTAGGTGAAGACTTGCTTACATGAGCAGGCCATAGATTAGACCAAGACAAATAGATTAGCATGAGAGCAGCCTTATATTAGGGTTCAAAGAATGATTAGAGGAGCCGTGTTATGTAATGATGTTGATGAAGCTCCGCTGAACTTCATGCAAGTCTTTGAAAACAAACGATGGCACAAACCTCCATTGACATGTCCACACCTGATAGAGTTGCAGCCTTAGATTTTTACCACCAATATACAGAGTCTGAATGAAACTAAGTACAGTCACTCGTGTACTGAAGTACAAAGTTGGGGTACTTGTGCTTTACTTAAGTATTTTGATCTCATGTTACTTTATACTTCTTTATCACTACAATTTAATATTGCAGTTTTACTTATGTGACATCTTTAGTTATCAGTTAGCATGTTACAAATTAATCTCTATGGATTAGAAAAATATAAAAACAACTGCAACTGTTAAGGCAATCTTAGAAATTGACCCCCCAAAAATACACTACTATAACTACAACTACAACTACTACTAATACTAATACTACTAATAATAATGATAACAACAACAACAACAACAACATTAGTAGTAGTAGTAGTAGTATTGTTGTTCTTGTTTAATTTAAAAAGATTGTGTTTGGTGAAGATAGTGTTGCTTTTTCTTTAAATGACTGTAGGCCAGTAAACCTGATTTATTTGTTTAAATGTTGAGGTTTGGACTGTTGGTTTGTGATTATGTCACACAGGGCTCTGAGTGACATTTTATTTATTCAAATCAATCAGTTAATTAAGAAAATAATCATTAGTTATTAGTTCGAAATGAGGTCCACCTCAATCAAATTCAACAGTAAAATCCTGCCTGTACAATACTGTATAAGTAATAATAATCTTATGATATCATATATAATAGTAAAACAGTCACAGGTGACTTGTGATTGTTTGATTGGGTTTTTAAATGATTTTTATAGCTGAGGAAGAAGGAAACGTTTCATCCTAAAGAACAATTCATCTTTCAGTTCTTCTGAGAAATCAAAAATAACAGAGGTTGGAGGTACATGGTTTTCTCTGTACAAGAACAATAATTCAGCCCACTCGCTACAGCAAAATTATTATTTTTGCAAAGAATGAATATATTACCTTTGTACATTTCATACATATCATATCAACATTTCTGAGGCGAGGTAAAAGCTGATTTTGTCATCTGAAGGTGGAGGTGATGGTGGAAGTCATGTCACCGCGGCGAGATGCCTGCCAACCTGCCGACTATTGGCAGGCAACCCCTATGATACATTTCCACAATGTCTGTGGCACCAAACCTTTTTTTTCAATTATTATTATCTCTTTAAGCTAAACATATTGGCCATGTTTGTGTAAAACCCTTTGCGTTTGTCACATCTGTTGTTCACACCTTACAACATACATGATTACATCACCGCCCTCACACTCAGTAACCTCAACAGTCTGAGCAGGACGCACATATGAAAGAATATGAAAGATAAAAGAGCACACACACACACACACACACACACACACACACACACACAGAGAGAGAGAGAGAGAGAGAAGGAGAGTGTAACCATGAAGGAAACTCAAGGAGGAGGGTGGAGATGAGGGGTGGGGGGGCAGTTAAATCTGATCTGGCCAGTGCTGACGACGGCAGTGTGGCTGCGTCCTCACATCAGCCCTGTGTGTGTGTGTGTGTTATATAACAGTGTGATAAAGCTGCCTTTGGGATCTGATTGTGGCGGCTGAGCCTCTTACCTGTATGTCAGGTGTGTCAGGTGTGTCAGGGGGAAAGCTCCGGCAGCAGATCTTCATCTTCCACATCACACATCGTTTTTAAGGAATAGTTGGTGATGAGTGTTTCCTGCACTGATGCTTGTCATTATTGAGTTTTCCTTGTTTTAAATAGATAAACTAAACACAAATTTTGATCATGGCAGTCGGTCACTCTGTTATTTTAAAACCTATTGTCCAGTGTGAATCCAGTCAGAGTCCCCATCACTGTTATGTTTTCTGATTTCTCTTGAGGCCTCCTGGGACATTATGAATAAAATGGTACAAATCATTAATGTTTTATGTTTTTGAAAGCATTTCTGTGAGAATGCTGGTTCTAGTTATCTATTCACTTATTTCCCCCTTTGTACACATTAAATTCTAATTGTTTGACTATGTTAACTTTATGTTTCTAACATTTATTTAAAGTCTCCAGTTCTGTTTCAGGTTTTTTTAATGCTAATTTCAACCATGTTAAAAGCATTGAATCTTAAATATCTATCATCCTCCCTGGATCACTCTGGGGCCCGTTCCAGATGTACCGGAGGCCGTGCAGCCTGTGTGTAAACTGTTGGCAGGAGTGTGGCCGGTCGTGTGTCCAGCTCTCTCTGTCCTGACCTAGATCTCTGACAGCAAACAGCTGCTTTCTAAAGCGACGTCGTGCTGCCATCAGCAGAATGGCCGGGAGAGATAAATGTCAGATTGGACCTCGGCTGAGCCTCTTGATGCAGCTCAGGGTCCTGTGGTTTGTTTAGGAGATCCACGGACACTTGGCAGCCAACTGCTGCTGCTGGCATTGCTTTGTTTATAGCTTTAATTAACACTGTTTGCATTCAAGGCATAAAATAGAAGAAAAAAAACTTCAAGCTGCCAAAAGTGGCAATCTTGTGTTTGCTTCAGCGAGCATCAAATGTACAGTATTTGACACATGAAACTGAAAGATTAAAAAAAAAAGAAAATTACTTCATTTCTGCAAATGCTGAAAGTGAAATCCATGATGTGGTCTTTGAATTCACGTCCTTGTTAAGCTGATTTACAGGACAGAAAAATATTTGAATTAGGCCAACAATTTTGTGTAAAATTGAACGTAATGGTTTTCCTGTTTTTCAGGTGTAAATTGTGATTGCTAATCAATACTATTTTCCTTTTTCTTTTTTTTTTATTTTAGCAAGGCCTCCAAATTACACAAACAAATTACTTTTTTTTAGCAGAATGATGATGGCCATTCACTGATCTGGTTAGGTTTGGAGTTAAATTAAGCACTGAACTTTTCATGTTTACTCTCACTGATTAAACTTGATGAAAACTTTTACGATATCTTTTCATGTGTTATATCTGTGTTCCTCTGATGTAATTATAGTATATGAGGTACTGCACCTAACAATACGTGTCTTTTTTTTTTATCCGACACTGCTGTACGCAGGATGACATCATTTGTCAGTGAATTGCTGTTAAAGAAAAAATTAAATAAAAAAAATAAAAAATGGTTAAGTTTAAGGGGAAAAATGTAGTCTGGGTTCAATCATGTGCTTTGTTACAGTCAGGGGACCTTTGTCTTTGGGGTAGATTTTGGTGGGGACACAGAGGACACATCTGTATCACTTTTAGAACATGTGCACTTGACTCCCCTAATAAAAACGTGGAAGTAGCAAAAGTAGCAGAGGACTTAAACCAGTATTAAAGATACTTACACTATAAAGTGATGCAGAAAAAGCACAAATCAGTGCATGAAAATTCTCCAGAGTGCATGAATTTTAATGTTTTCTGCATTGGACTGCTAAATGTTTTTGACTCCAACCTCATCAGCCAGAGGAGGAACACTCATCTGTAACTTCAAATCTTTGGTCTCTAGAAAACATGATGCAGTACATAATTTTAGACATTTGTTTAATGTGCAGATGTGTATTTTTAAAGTTAACACTATTATTTTGTTGAGTTGACAGGAAATGGACAGTGGGTTTATCATAAGGTATAATTAAAGATTATAACAGCGTGGACATTTAAGTCCACAGTTGAGTTCAACGGTGAATCAATTTAAGAGGATTTGATTAATCCTTTTGAATGTCAGCTGTTGTCAAAGAGTAGGATTATAACTTCCAGGTATTCTCTTATTTACCAGGTATTGTATTACTGCACCAGGGACAGACTTTATTTCACAGGTATTATTTAATACATTAGGGAAATACAATCAAGAAAATATGGACAGTTGCAAAATGTTACATATTATCAGGCCCATTCACCTCTCATAACAGAAGTTTTAATCAGTAATATTTGAATATTTTAATATCTTTCATTTTTATTATTCCCAAAACTACTCTAACTGCTCCTAATGTGAAAAAAATATTTGTTAACTAAAGCAAATTTGTTTAATCAACATAATGATGATTCAGTAAATTATTTTTGCTGGTTTTACAAAGCTTAGAGAGTAACAGCAAGTAGATAAAAGTTAAAATTTTTGAACACCTTTTTTGCATTAGTTGAGTAAAACAAACTAATTAGACACACGTCTGACAGATGGTTGTCAGTCAAAGACCTAATTTACCTCGACCACTGCTGCTGCTGCTGCAGTGGATTAGTTCAGATGACTTTAGATTAGATTAGGGCTTGTGTGGAAATGCAGAGGAAGCAAGAAGATTATAGCAAATGAGGTAACTGAAACAACTATTGTTATATTTCTTTAAGCTACAATACAGTATTTTTGCATTGTTTCAACAGATGGAGGGATAGACTGTATCTTAAGGAGCATTATACTTTCTGAATGATCATTTAATAACGTTGTCCAAAATTGAAATTTTAAAAATAAAAAAATAAAAATAAAAATAAAACATGCAAAAAAACCATTTCATTTGCTTGTGGACTATCGGGGATAATTAAAGGAAATTTTAAAAAGTAAGCAATTGATTTTTCTTGTCTTAAGTGTAAACTAAGTTTTTTTTTCTGAATTATTCATTTATTTATCTATTTATTTATTTTACAAAACAGTTTAGGTTTCGGTGACATGCATTTGTTTGAAATTTCAGAATTAAAAATCAATCAGTCATTCAATCAACCAATGTAAAAATTAAAGTTGAATAAAATGTCAATGACATTTTTATTATTTTCTTTTACATTTTGCTTCATTTTTATTTGCCATGTTGTTGATTTTTTTTTTTTTTTATACTTATGTTGCTTGGATTTTTCAAATAATCAGTCAATTTGAGAAACTATTGTTTACATCTGAGGAAAAACACTGAAAAAAAGGGAATTTGGAAAAAAAAAAGTATAATGTATAAAAATTGCCTAATTTTTTATTGGAATATAATACTCAGGCATAAATACGTGGTTTTAAAAGTTTAGATTTTTTCAGTCGAAAAACTTCTATTTTATATACACAGGAAAAAAATGGAAATGATACCTTTTAAATAAAAAAAATACTTATACTTACTAAATACTTACTAAAGCAGCAGTGTAAACACTACATATTTCTATTAACAATAGCATTAATGGGGCTCTAATACCCCACTCATCTCCTCACCCCCTCACCCGTCCACCCCCACTCACCCTCTGGCTCATCTACTGACTGCTGACACAGCCATTACTCACCAGTTTAAAGCAGCTCTTTGGCCGTGCGGCTCAGCGGGTTCGTTAAGATTTCGGGTGGAGCAGGCGGGGGGTGTCGGTTGTTGGTTTGGGAGGAGGTGGAGTGCAAGGGGTCAGGACAGTGGGCAGCTGGGATTACCACCAACCCACCATCTGCCATCCAAATCATAATCACAGTGAGGAAATCAATTGCCTGAGTAAATATCATAGGTGTTTAAAAATGTACATTCATTTATAGGCGAATTTTGAGTCTGTCTGCTGGTTATCAGTCTTATAATATCTTTGGGTTGTTATATATCATTTGCCTCAAATATGATCCGAAATTACCTCTTTATCCCTGTATGTCTCTTTTGTTTGCAGTGATGGAAAGTAAATACTTACATTATTGGAGGTCCTGTAATGCCACTATTTTTGTATTTTTATTTTAATTTAAATGCATGACTTTTACTTCTAACAAAGTATTTCTGCACTGTAGTTTTTACATTTATTTATGTTAAAGACCTGGATAGCTCCTCCAAACACTAGTTGTTGGTAGTAAGTCCGATCCTCCTGTTTCTGTTGTTGATGTTTCCTAGCGTTTCAGTTTACGCCTGTTAAAGGGAGTATGTCTTTCAAAAGCCATCTGGTGGTACCACTGTGAAAGATGCCATCAAACAAACAAACAACAAAACTGGTTGTGATTTAGCAAGTCATTGCTGTGTTTCCGGTGGTTTTTAAGCACAAATTGTGGTTGTTTTTTACCAAGACATCGCTGATTTTCCTATTGAGATAGTGTCACCCAAACATGGTATTTTAAACCAAAACATGATATTTATCTGACCATAATCAAGTGGTTTTCGTCCCTAAATCTAACCACATGTTAACCACAGCTTTTTGGAAACGTATCCACTACATGATAACATACACATGTAAGGTATTAAGGTAAGGTATTTTGATAAACTTTTATCAAAATATTGAACTGTTCCTTTAACATACTGTCTTACCTGATCCTTACCAAAAACCTTATCATGACATGAACAATAAAACCAAGTGTTGACCCTCAAACATTCCTTTGAAGAAGTGAGGACCAGCTAAAATGTCCTCATTTTCCAAATGTGTCCCCACTCTGTTGGTTAAAATGTGTTTCAGTCCTCACTATGTAGCAAGTACAAGAACACACACACACGCACAGGTGATTTCACTTGTGCTGTCTGATTCGAGTGACTGACTGACTGACTGACTGACTGTGTTTTACTCAAGTTTCCCTCTCTTAGTGTTGTTTAATCTGTTACATCTTCAAAACTTACACCTTTACTCGTCTCATTGGCTGATGGAATTTACTGACCACATAAAACATGTGTGGGTGAGTAGCATGTTTAAAATGTAGTCCTTGTGTTTATTTTTTACATAAAAGCCAAAGAGTGATCAGATTTCAGCATCTTTCAAATCAATCTGATGGGATGGTTTTTTGGCTGATTTGGTTATTGTTATTTTTTTCAATGAAGCATGAAAAACAGAGGTCTATGTGCTGCTCTCAGCCAGTAACTGAAAATTGTTGTTTAAAAGTTCTTTCAAATTATTTGGTATAAAGTATTTTACCTGCTTTCATTACAAATCAACTTGTGGCTGGAAACTTTTTTTTAATAGGTCTACTTTGTATCAAGATGTTGACTAATTTCTGTAAAATCCCTTCAGCAGTGAAATTATCGCATCACATACTAAGTATAAAACTTGCATAGCTGTCTCAGTAACATTTTAAATCTCAGTTGGCTTTGTGAGTGAGACATCCATGAATGTCTGTTTATTTTGTGCAGTTTTATCCTCTGGAAAATATCTAATTTGGAGTCAAGAGTTTAGTGAAAATTAGCATTATAAAGTATATCACAGTTTCGCCACATCAAAGCTTTTAGTCAAAACTTCAAACTGTAACAAGACGCTGCAGGTGCCATATCAATAATCCAGTTCTACCTTAATTGGTTTTGTGAAGGACTCAGACTCAGACACAACCTAGGTTTAATATGAACCCTTGGTTGTATCATGGGCGGTGGCCCCTAAGCTGACCAATATGACCAATAATGGTCAGATTTATCTTTGAAGAACACAGATGCTGCTCCATATGAGTCATGCAAATAACATGCAGAGCTTACACCATCTAATTCAAACAGATGCCTCGCCTGGCACACTTTTCCCGCCTTTTACTAATGCATCATATTGTTATCTAATCGGCTCAGCCATAATTAAAATGATATCCATATCCTCTCTTTTCAACCACATTATCTTCAAATATTCAAATCTCCAACTCATTTAATCCTCAAGAAAACAATTAATTTCTGTGGATCAGCATGTAAAGAAACCTCCCCTATGTCCCCTGATATAATGTGTAAGATAATCGGCTAACATATAGCAGCTCCTGTTTATTGTCTCAGACTGTTTAGAAAACCAATATGGCCGTCCACAGAGGGAAAATGGAAGATCCCGTCTGATGCAGCAGGAGCCGGTTTCCCTCTGAGGTCAGCGCAGTGGTCATTTATTGTTTTGTTGTTGAGTGTGATGCTGCGGAGGAGCGTCAGTGGAGGATTAGCGAGCAGTGGCACATGTCAGGGAGTGAGAGTGTGGACTAGACCGGGCGTCATGGGGCTCAGAGCTGCTGACACACGACCGAGCACGCTTCATGGCAGCACAGATTCAGAGGAGAGGGCAGCTTGTGTATTAACATATCTGGTGATTCATCATACAGCCTGTGTATGGTGTGTGTGGTTTCTCCGCATGTGATGCTCACCTGCAGACTTGCAACGCTTGTGCTGATATCACAGTTAAAGAAAGTTAGTACAGATTTGGTAACAATCCCTGTTAAAACTTATCAGTATTTAGATGGTGATAGCTGGTAGCTGGGGGCGTCCTGTTTTAAAAGCAGTCTAAGACTGTGTCTAAACTAAAACTGAAGTCTTTTTTCTTTATAAATTTCTTGTTCTGCATTGTGACGGTGATTTTACGATGCCTAAGAAAGATCTCTGTTGGATCGCTTCACAATTAGAAGTATTAGTGAGTTTTTAATTCATGGACAAACTGAGGCGCCAGTTAAACCAGCAAACTGTGGGACAATTTTGATTGTGGGATTGTTGTCGGTGAGTTTTGGAAGATTAACTTTCTCATGTCCAGAGCAGCACTTGTATCTTTGAGTGAGCTCCTTTGAGAAAGCTAATAGTAACAATCGTAGTACACTTTACTACCTTTGTGAAGAAGGGAGACCGCATAAGACAGCCAACGTCGACAAACACTTGGAGTTGTTTCAACATTCTTAGTGTAGATGGAGATATTTTGTAAAACCAAGATCACATAGCCAGGATTTTCTTAAAAACAGAGGGAAAAAATGTTTTCAAAAATATATATATACATATAGACATGGCCTATATTTCTACTGCACAGTTTTAAAGGCCAATTGCTGAGCACATTAATGCTCCTCAAGAATGACCCTTCTGAAGGTAAAGGCTGTGCTAAGTTACCTTCCCTAAATAGACCTCTGCTAAAACTGGGCATAATGCTGAGATGGAAGTTACGTCACCAAACTTGATTCTCCTATAGGAGATATAGTTGTGAAGTGTTGGACTTCAACAGCAATTATATCCATCAAGCTCCATCAATCTGTTCACAGTCTTGAGAGAAGGTTCAGTGTAGAATGAGTAAAACTACCTTAGAAGCCTGATTGTGTATTCTTTAATAACCTTAATGCAAACTTGACATTTTTTGCCTCACTTCTTGTAAGGCTCCAAGAATAGCTGCATTTCCGTTTGTTTGCTGGATGCTTTTAATTATTTTTTACAAAAGCCAACAATAATCTCTGCGGTGTCTGGTGTTTGCATATTCTTCTGCTCCACTCTGATGCCCAGGAAGTCCTTCAAGTTGCACGATTGCTGATCATTAAATGATCAGCAATCGTGCAACTTGAATGCTCCATGTGTTGGTTCTATACATCATACCTGTTACCCTCCTCTGTTTTACCAGCAGTTTCCACACCGTGGAAATGACTGTAAAAAAAGTTAATTTCACCTGCATGCTGTCCTGTCCACTTTCATTATGAAATAAAAAAAAGGTTTCCTCCATCTTGGATCTGCATCCAGCGTCCTCAGAAAGGTTTGCAGCCAGTCGGGCCGCTGCCATGTAATCAGGACGGGAACTCGAGCTGTCCCTCACCAGGTCGCTGAGGCCCCACTCATTATCTTATCTCCCATTGTAACCCGCTGTAATTCACCCTCTCATGATTGATGATGTCGTTGTCTGATTACACCAAGACAAAACCCCCCTAAGATCACCTTTCGTTCCTGTGGCCAACTCCACAAACTCCACGAGGTCCTCCGGAGAGGACAACGGGGGGTTGGTGGTCATGTTGAGCTGCTGTCAGATGTACATCAAATTTTTCCAAGCAAGAATCAGTCAAAAATTGCAAGCTATAAAAATTTGATTATGTAATATTTCTTGATGTCCATGCCGTCAACACCAGGAGCCCCACTTTCTAATGAAGAATAAGAAAATTTTGGTGTTAATTTATTTAAAGATGCCCCTATCAGGACAAAGTGTTTCTGATAAGGAGCTTCGTGTGGTGCAGCACAGACAGAAATAAGAAAACCCTGGTATAAAACATTTAGGCTGAAGGCTCCTGTGCTTCAGATCATGTCCCTGGCCTGCCGTGGACAAATCAGATAGGTAACCTGTGCTCTTTTTAAGTGAGACAGTGAGCCTCATCTCTCCATGCGGCAGGTGGAGACAGATGCCTCATTATCCATGCCACAGGGGACAAAACAAGCCCAGAACAGTGATGGCCCCCCCGCCGGCGTTTAGTTTCCAATGCACCAACACAGGGCAACCTTGGACCGACGCCGGGCCGCGCTCATCTCTGACCTCAGTGAGCGCAGGTCGCTCGCGGAGTCACATTAAACTTTCAGAGAACCCAAAGGTCCCCGTCAGGAGTGTTAACAGCAGCATTGTCCCGGCTCCCCCTGACTCAAAGGGCCAAGTGTAACAAGGCACCCCCTCCAGTGGTCAGGGCCGCCCCCCTGGGTCCACAGATACAGTGACACCCTTCAAATCCATCTGCAGCTCCTTTGAGTCTCTGTTAGTCTGATAGAGAAATAGAGGCAGAAAATTCAAGAGCAAGTGGCTTATTTTTTTTACAAGCTGAGTGTAGAGAGTCAGTGGCTGTGCATCCAATGTGTGTTTGTGCAGAATTCATTTGACGACTTGGACTACAGTCAGAAATGAGCGAGTGTAGGTGTGGGATCAGGCCCATGATGATGGGATTGACGCTGAAATGTCTGATCACATTAAAGGTGCAGTCTGTCTAAACACACTGTTACAACCTGCCAGCTAAGAGTAACTAAAAACATCCTCCCAATGTGCTCTGAGCTCACATGCTTTGAGTTTTTCAATAAAAACATTTTCTAGACTTTTCCCTGAACCACTGAGCTCAGAGGAGTCTTCACTCCTTATATTCATGCAAAGAAATGCATGTAAGATTGATTAAAGTTGGAAATCTGTTTGATCACTACAAAAATAAAACAAGTTTTGAGACAAAGCCACTGATTTTTAATAGTTATATTTACCAACTTTTAAAGGTCCACTGTGTAGGATTTACGATAATATATTGTCAGATTTGGATTGTAATATTCAAGACTATGTTTTCTTTAGTGCTTAAACACCTGAAAATAAGAAATGTTGTGCATTCCCAAAAATTAGAATGAGCTGTTAATATCATGGTTATATTAAGAGTCTGGTTACAGCCATTTAGGCTTGTTCAGTCCTATGAGAGCTGCTCATTGGCACATGGAGCAAAAAAAAAGGCTCTTTTTCCAGTAATAACATCCCCGGATCTATGGGTCCATGAGGCTTGCGCATGAGACTTACGGCGGCTGAGCACAGCCAAGTGTGTCTGAGCGGGTAATTTCCGCTGGTGGAGCGACAGCCCTCTGGTTTAGCACTTTGCTAACTTGACTGACAGTCTAAAAAATGTATTCTTGTGATTCCTTTAGACATAACAAATGTTATCAATCTGAATGGCTAGAATCGAGACATACTGATTTTGTCTTTTTCCCAATGTAAGTCAATAATAATAATACATTTTATTTATAGAGCCCTTTTCACAATACTCTAAGCGCTTAACAGAAACGAAAACAAAGTCAATTAAAGTCAATAAAACATACAGAATAAATAAAAACAAAAACAGTAAAGGCAAGGCAGAAAAGAATGAAATGTGCATAAATCAAACATTAAAAGCAGATTTGAAAGGGCAGGTCTTGAGGTGGGATCTAAATGTGTGGAGGTGCAGTCACGGACCAGCGGGCATCACATTACCGACCCGGATGGTGTAAACCACATTTGGCTACTATGTATAAAATTTGCATCAGAGCCGGGTACACTTCCTGGGGACCAACAGACTCTGCCATGTTGTTTTTACAGTAGCCCAGCATGTACAAATCAAACACATGCTCTGCATAGAGAAGTTTGCATTTTTGCATCAGCCACCTACTTAACCAGGGAAACTCAACTTGCTTTGCCGGGGAGCCACTTTTGCAATGACAGGAGGCCAGGGGCCGGACACAATATCCCCGCACAGGTCACGTGTAAGAAGGGGTGTTTGGATTTGAGGATATTCGGGGCTTAAACCGAACCTCTATTGGGGGGTCCGGGGGATCCTCTTCTGGCACTTTCTTTGATAAACAAGCTCTGTTTTGATGCTGTTTATGCATTCTGGCACTGTATTTTATTTTTTTAATCCTAGTGTGAATCCATTTATTTTCACTGTGAATTCAGAAATGGTTGGGGGGACACCCAGTACCCTATCAAGGCTGCAACTTGAATATTACTGTGCTAAATGCCTGGCATACAAGAAGAGTTTCAGTTGACAGCAATGTTGCTGCCTCACTGCTACATGCCATTAAATCCTACATGCTAGACCTTTCAAATCATGAAAGAAATATTGTGAAACCAAAATTATATTCCACAATAACATGTCTGCTTCTTGTATCCTAAATCTGATAGTAAAATGTTATATATATATATATATTTTTTTTTAAAAATAATGCTTTGTTTCAAAACACAGATTCTTTATTTGTTGCAGTATTTCAAGGTCTGAATATCACAGTCAGATCTTCTCACGTAGCTGCTTTCGCCAAATATTTGGCCCAACAAACTGGCAAAGAAATCACACCAGTGGCATCTGTTTAAGGTGTAGCCTTGTCCATAATAACCTACCCCCTACTGATAAAATAAGATAATATTTATCCCAGATTGCTGGATGTAATATTTCAAAAACAGCAGAAACAATGAAGACACCTGCTGCAGATTTTGTGACATCACTTCAACATGCTGCAGCTTGGCAACTGCAGGGGTGGGCTGCAGTACGTCATTTGTTTTTCTGTTTTAATATTTGTTAATACATATTAGGGTTGACATGCTGAGTATTAGATCCTTTATTTAATTTTAAGTACTGATACAAAATTCTAAAAGTACTCCATTACAAGTAAAAGTTGTTTTAAATATTCTATTTCAGTAAAATTATCCCTAAAGGCACAGTTTGCCAAAACGTACGTTTTGTATTTTATAATCTCATTAAATTTTTAATGTTAAATTTGAATGTGAAAAGCTTGCTTAGCTAGATTAGATGAATAAAATAACAGAAAATGGAAAAAAATATACAGCAGGGTTCCCACAGCTAAAGGCACGTTAGATTTAAGACTAATTAAGATTTTTTTAATGCCACTTTGAATGGAATTGAGGACAAACAGCAACAACTTGAAACTGCATCAGTCACATAAAAGTTTGCCCAAATGCTTCTTGTTATGTAAAACATGACTCTTTTTGTCTCATGGCAGAGACAAAGGTAGGACAGATCTGGGAAGTACCTGCTGTTTGTTTTGATTCATTGGTGAGTTTGTTTCTTACTCTGCCTCAATTCCCATCATACTGAGTTTGAAAAACTTTTAGCAAAAAATATGCAGAGCCTTATATACATCGCCTTGTACCAGTGTTTCCACCACCAAAACTTTGGTTAAATAGTAAATTGCTCTGATCGCCTGCCAAAAACAAAATATGTGTTGTTCATTCTGCTATCCTTATCTGGTAACATTACTGCGAGAGGCATTTAGTAAGTCAAAGGAAAAATAATTGATTTTACCATTTATTTTGAGACTTTAGAAACACAACATCCAAAACAAACATGATAAAATAATAAAATCCTACTTTTGAAAGATTAATTTAAGGCATTTTGATACCAATTAAGTCCTTATATTTGGGTTAACAAAGTCAATGCTTTTTAAAACCTTTTAAGGTATTAAAAAGCTGAGTAAAAGTAGTAAAAACTTAACCTGCAATACAGTACCGGTACTGGCTTTGTTGGTTCTGCAAACTGGGACAGAGAACAATTTCTATCTGCACAAACTGAATCCTTGTCTATTTTTTAATATTAAAGAGAAAATTCTCTCTGTAACTCTCATTTAAACTGAACTTCTGGTTCATACAAAACATGATGAAATCTCCTCTCAGCTGCATAATTCCAGTCTGATTCCATAGTTTTAATAGATGAAAAAGATGCAGGTGCCACTTTAGTGAAGTGGCCAAAATGTTCTATTAATAATAAATATATTTATATACTATATGGCTATTTTAGTCAGAGATAAACTTTTTGTTTCTGCCAAAAAAATCATGAAATTATTTCTACCATCATGATACACTTCTCTCTGAAATACAATACAAGAAGGTACAAAAATTAAATACATGTATTTTATTTAAAGAAAAACAATGACAAAAATAAACTTTCATTAACAATAAATTTGATATAATTATTATTAACTAGGAGTGGTGTATATCAGTCTAATTTTAATCATTTTTGATTATATTAAATAAAATCTCGGTGCACTGATTTTAGTGCGACTTCTCTGTAAGTAATGAACCTTGGAAAACAAAAGTATCATCAGTTTAAATGGAGCATTTGGTGCCATCTAGTGGTTCAGTCCTGAGCCTCCGCCACAAATCAAACAGAGACTTGACCTCATTTTATCTTGTAAACCGCAGAGTAATTTAAATACATGTAACTGCTGAAATGATTGTCTCTAAAATCAAACACTGAATTTCCATCTTCTCTGTTAGTTTGTGGATAAATTGGGAGATGAAAAGAGGTGATTTTATTCCTTTTGCTTGTCTGTCTTCTCAGGGCGACGCTGCAGCAGGTACACAAACACAGCGACATTCACAACAAACTGGATCAGCCCGATAGAGGAGACGCCGTAGTTCACATACAAGAAGCCACCAATAGTTGGTCCGACTGTGCGAAGCAGAGATTGGACGGATGCACACAGTCCCAGCATCGTGCCTGAGTACAAGAGCAAAGCAGGTTCCAGTAAACAAATAATTTAGTGCATCTGCATTTTGAAGTTAGTTAATCCTCATATGGCTCACCTCATATCTGATATGAGGTGATCCAGAACTTTGGTCTCAGTCTTTTTACACCTTATATCGAAACATCGGGGATTTTAGTTTTACTTCTTTCCCTCCTTTTCTTTAAGTGGCTGTAATTAGTTGCTGTCAAAATAAGTGATCAAAATGTGGCTTTGCTGTGACTGAGCTGCCTGCCGTTCAGGCTATATCACACCAAGCAGGCATTTTTGTCCAAAAAAATCAGCAAAATTGATAAAAACTGATTTTTCAGGATTCTTAGGAATGCTTGCAAACCCCTATTCGTGCAGAAAGAAAATTATTTGGACAAACTTTATATACGTTTGACCAACAAAATCCTTTGGTCCAACTGATGTCATACCTCCAAGACATTGCTAGCTGGCGGCCAAAATGGGGAAACATCTTAATTTTGTTCCTTCACACCCAATATTTTACGACAAACACAGTGACGACCACCTCAATGATAAGATAAATGACAATATATGACTTGAGATCGCCCAGCTGCTGCTAACATTATATATGTTGGTTATGGAACGGGACTAGCCACAGCAGTTAGCATTAGCACTGAATTTGGGGTCTGATTATGTATTTTGTAGACATTCTCTGTTTTGGTTTTTGTTGTGTTGAGCTGACACTCATTTGGGCCTTATTCATAAAATGTTCATAACGTGGAACATCGTAATGTGGGTAATTTGCACCTGACCTGGTGTGCATGGTAGTCAAGCAGAAATTCACATGCGGATTATTTGTATATTCATGCCACATTTCTGCATCACACTTGTGAGAAACAGCTTTAACCGTTGTGTGGTTGTCGTGAATGTTGTGCAAGCAGAAAAGCAGAGTGGCTTCACCTGTGTCGGAGGACGGTACACTTTTGGTGAGAACGCTGTCTGTGATAATACCAAACACACTGAGAGAAAATATCATCGGGATGACAGTGAGGCAGAACTGGAACACGTTCTGCATGTAAGCCTGCAGAAAGAAAGAAATATTAATATAAAAGCATCTATGCAGGAGGTGCAAAAGAGAGTATTTTCATTATGAACAAATGCCAACCTGGTATTAAAAACAAAACTGTTATATGAACTCAGATATGTGTTTAATATACTATGAAAAGGAGAAATGCAAGAAAATGTAATATTTAAGATGCTGTAACTGACAAATATTTGATATTTCTATTTGTAGGATGGCAGTATAAATGGAAAAGCCAGTCAGTCTACCACTTTAGTCCATTTTTACACACATTCATGGTCCCAAAAAGCCTAAAAGCTCAAAAGTCAGGTAATCTCCTTACTTTTACTCTAGCTTCACCAGCAGGTTCAAACTTGTGGCTTAAAGAAAAATGTTTTAACAACTATTGTATGGTTTGAGAAGAAATACAAATCGGCTATATTTTTGTCAAAAATATGTGAAGAAGGCAATGAGCAACATAAGCCCAAAGAAATGATCCCCCAAAAAATTAGCAAGAAATCTGTAAAAAGTACAAGAAAATTACCTTAAGAACTGCAAATAAAAAAGGGAAGTCAAAAACAAACAAGGATATGACCTAAAAGGTGCTAAAAAAGAATTAAAATTCTGTAACAATTTTAAATATATAAAAATGATCATTCTAAATGTAGTTTTATGGACATTTTTTCCTTGCTTTTAAAAAATAATAATTTTCTAAATCTACTATTTTCTTGCAATTGGCAGAACATTTCTTGCTACTGTCTTTTCCCGTGTGTTTTCAAAAGTAATTAAACCAATTTGCTCAGGGTCCAAAGGTTTACATACTCGAGAGAGGCGTCTGAACACAGCACAAGAAAAATGATGTCGATCCAGATTTTGAAGGGTTAAATGCTCCCCCAGCTCTGGTGTGTTTGTGTTTATGTGAGTGTTTTCATGCGTACCTGAGCCAGTCCCACCAAAGCAGACACTGCGATGGACAGAAGCAGCAGCGAGTTCTCAGAATATTTCGCCGTCAGCCGACCGATCACTCCTCCCTGAATAACCTAAAAGAACATCCAGCTTTTACTGACCTCGTCTTACAGTCTGATATCTTCATGAGCTGCGGCGCGTACAACATGAAGCACTGAAATCATAATCAACTTGTTTTGTATTTCAGTCTGTGTGACACTTACCATCGAGGCGATGCCAAAATAAGCCATCAGATAGCCATTCTGCTCCGGCTGCAGCTTGAAGAAGTCCATCGCAATGATAGAGAACATCACTTGGAAAATTCCTGCGGTAAAAGAGGAGCAGTTCAGTTTGATTTACAGAGTTTTAGTGCTTAAATTAAATGTCCAAAGATGTTTATATGTAACTCTATTGAACCCAAACTGAGCAGATCATTAATATTATTTCTATTATATGTACCAGTCAGTAAGTGGACTCTACACACATAGTCTCAAATAATCAATTGTGCAATGGAAACATATCTTCAATCCAGTAAATCACAATAAATCACCATGTAAATGCAGTGGGAGGCAACACAAAAGGCCCTTAAAAACAGTAACACTGATTACTGATTGACCATATTGTGCAACAGATTAATTATGGGAAAAAATACTAAATTTAACTGTAATTCACTCTCAATCTGTTTTCTGATGCACATCAGAAATGAAAACCATCATATGTTGTTTTACGAAGACAAGATTTGACATGGAAAGTTATAGATATACTGTGGTAAATACCAATGCAGCTCAATGCAACAACAATGTTAAAAGTTATGTTAACAATATTACAAATTAACAGGTCAATTTCAGCTTTCTGCTGCTTTCAGTATACTGCTAAAATCCCAAAATTTAATTGACTTAAAAAAAATAAAAAACATTGATTACCACATTAAACTGAACACAAAAGGCACCAGTATAAAAAAGAATGATTTGTGTGCAGTTTCCTACTGAAAAGGCCTATCAACTAACAAAAACAACACAATGTGATTATCACACAAGTTGACATTGCAGTGATGATACTGCGACATCATGTGCAGTCCTGGTAACTCCGGTCGTGCATCTTTAATTAACCTCCACATTAACTCTCACCTGATGGCAAACCGGCAACTATCTTCACAACAAAAGTCCGCTTCACACCTGAAAACTTAATCAGCCTCGTGATCTCTCTCACGTTGAATATTGATTTGTCATTGTTTTCACCTGTAGAAAATTCAAAGAGAGAATAAAAATGATGTGATACCTCCCAGATTACATAATCTCTGAGGCGGGGGATGTGGGGGGCGCGGTGGACCGGTTGCTGTGCATGCTGTGCAACCGGTCCATCCAGTGGCTGTTACCTGTCTGGTTACTTCAGAAGGTATTCAGACTACTTCACCTTTTGAAAACTTTATTGTGTTGTTAATTTAATTTTAAATAAACAAAACTGTAATTTTCCCCCATCATAAGCTGCACCAACAAGTGAAAACACATTTTTAGATGTTTTTACAAATATATCAAAAATCAAAACCTAAAATCTTTATTAAATACTTTTGCAAAAGTTATAATATTTTTATAATAATGTAAAATAAGCAATAAATTATGATATTTAAAACACAGCCTGCAGTTTCAACCAATATACTTTTGGATTCTGGTTCAGTTCTGGATAAATTTGGTAACTATGGAACTGTGTTGTGTTCACAAATTCAACAAGAAAACATTTTTGAATATGCTACCACTTTGATTTGTACCTCTGACTGTGCAGTGGCTGGTTAGTTGGTCAGCTGCAGCACATTGAATAGCACAGTTTTCTTTATTTTAACCCTCATTCCCCTGCCAGTGCTCAGGCTACCACCTGCTGATCAAAAAAATTCATACTAATTCCCAAACAGCTGAGAACATTAGGTGCAACAGACAGAAGTGTGCCTTACTGTCTTTGTTGGTTCCTGGAGTTTGACTTTTGGTATTTTTTGGAATAAACATCAAAACCAACAATAAACTGAAGGCACTCCCCACAGCACCAAAACAGGCAGTAAACGTCTCCCTGGGAAACACAAAGTAAAAGAAGTGTTAAGCAGAGGATATACTTGCTTTTAACTACACATTCACAGGCAGATAAGGGCTGCCTCACATATCCTGCATCTCTTTGGGGCGGTGGTTGTGTACTTCCTTAGAAATTAATGCTACGCTGTGTCCGCAAAATGCTCTAACAGTAGCAGCAATGTAGGGGCAGTATAAGGTGATGTAACAGGGTCAGAGGGCAATAGGCACATTGGAGGCAACAACAATGGCAGAATTTTTTGAAAACAAGTCAACATATCGAGTCTGCAATTTCCTACATTTGTGCAATGTGTCATTTCCACTGCACAGTGACAAAACAGCTGACGACAGATCCAAATGTGAGACTGTTGTTATGGTATGTTTGCATCATGCAAATCCAAGGTTTTATACAGTCTGAGTTAGGGCTGGGTGTTGTTAAAAAAATTCTGAGTGACAGGGCTGACTCAGTCTAGCCGTCTAGTTATTGATGTGAGTTTGTTGGGATCGTTTTATGGCTCAGTGTTGGATGTTAGCTGCTGCTGCTGTGTTAGGTGTGCTTGCAAGGTGTTTGCAAATTTTGCTGATCTGGCCGGGAGTTGGGACGGTCTGGATTCAGACTCCAGGAACAAAAAGCATTGAATGCAGTATCATTTGACTGGACACATTATGATACTACTTGAGTTATTTCAGCTGATAGGTATCGAGTACCAATACTCAGCCCTAGTCTGACTTCTCTAGTGTAGAATTTACCGGTACATACGTAGATAAGTATGTGAAAAATTCCATTCATGACGCAGTTTTTCTATGCAAACACATAGTTAAAAAGCAAGTATATCTCTGGCCTTAGGTGGACAACATTTTGGACATTTTAGGTGTAATATAAATATAGCATATGTAACAATTCTGCACACAAATAATTACAAATGAAACACTTTCAACGTTTCTTTTTCATTGCATTTCCATGTTCAGTGAAAGTTATAGAAAGTTAAAAAAAAGCAAAGTTTGTGATGATTTGAAACATTGACATTTAAAAGGCAGCCAAAGTTTATCTCAACTTGAGTATCCTATCCATCCCTTAAAACTTTGTGACTGGATGTTTCTCATAATAATGACCTTTAATCCACCTTTCTACTCTGCAGTAACCCACTCAATCTAAACTCATTCTCCAACAAACACACACACAGTGACTCTCACCCGTAGCGTGTGTTAAGATGGCCGCCCAACGTGGAGCCGATTATCATACCGACACCAAAACACAGACCTATTTTAGATAAAGCATCCGCCCGTTTTTCAGGTTCTGAAAGGTCTGTGACGACCATCTGAGACGCTGCAGGTAGAAGAGGAATGAAGAGATAAAAGCACGTAAAACTGCATTAATTTTATGTAAGTATGTGTTTCAAATGCAGGAAAATATTGCTTATTAGCCAGAAGTACACAGTTAAAACGTCAATGACTCAACAAATTGTCTTAAGTAGTCAAGAAAGACAGATATTGAACATTTCTCAGTTACAAAGGGGAGTGTTTTAAATGCCTCAATTCGAATGCTTCACTAAACTTAACCACAGAATACAATTTGGGGGGGGATACAGTGATTAATGAATGATTCATCTCTAACAAATAATAATCTTGGTTTGAAGTTTAAAATGTCAGACTGAGTGAGCAGGATTGCAGGTGTTTACCAGGTAGGACATGCATGAAGACAGTGGGAAGTTTGTGGATGAACAGCATGGCAGGATGCTCTGCGATGGCCAGCAGCAGAAAGAAAACCACTGTTGAAGAACACGCCAGAGACAAAGCAGCTCGTGCTCCGAAAATATCTCCAAACCTGTCGAAACAACAAAACCGCAACCATGAGTTAGTTTTCATGTATTTATTTATTTTAAACGTGTAAAACAAGATAGAGAAACGACTATACAAACAAGCAGATGGACAGTAAGTAATACTTACTTTATAAAAACATAAAGCAAAGGAAATGGTCAAACACATGATGACTTGGTTTACATGTTTGAAAAAGAGTGAGAAGAAGTGTAAACTTATTTAATCCCACCCCTACTCCTAAGGTCATTAAATTTTAAATAACTGCTTCCTTATTAATTTAAAACTATACTCTAATTAACAAAACATATTTGCATGCACCAACATACCCCAAATCAAATCAACTATTTTACATTATTATTTGTAGAAAGAAAAGAAAAGAAAAAAAGAGAAAGATAAACTAGGGAAAAATATTAAGTAACCGAATAAATAAACAGAAACCACTGGTGAAAACTGTGTAGGTCACTAATGTTGGCAAAACAGCAGCGTTTGTGATAAATCAATAATAATGTTCCTGTTTTTAAAAGTAGCTATAACTGAAACTTTTTTTGTGTTGTACTCACCGTCCAAACATAGGACCCCCAAACAGCTGAAATACACCTACCATGGTTTGCAAATAACCAAACCACAAGGTGTCAAAGCCGAGCTTCTTTGCCAAATACTAAAGGGAGACACAATAAAAAAATACAGATTGAAAACCACACAGCCATCTACAGCATGTGAACACGCTCACTGCAGGTATGATCCAGACCTCAACTGATTTTTACAGCACAGCTCTGCAAACGTCTGCATGTGACACTCACCTGGCTAATGCATTTCTCACCAGATAAGAAAACAATCAAACGCCCCTGCCCCACACCTGACCTATGCAGCCTGCTGCAACTGGCCCCTGGCCTCCTTTAATTTTGCAAAAGTGGCCCCCAGGCAAAGCAAGCTGATTATCCCAGGGCCATGCTACGCCATCACATCATGCTGTTTGGTTTTGTCTTTTTCGCTGTTGGCGGGGTTATTGTTTTATCTTCTATCTATCTATTTTATGACATATATTTAAATATATATTTTTTTTATTTTAATTTTTATTTTTTACATGTGCCTGTGGCGTAACATGTCCCATTGCTCTGATTGGTTGTCGATCCATTAATTCTACCCTAAATAACGCAACTAGGAAATCAAAAATGAGCTGAAAAGCCTGCTGCGACTGGCCCCTGGCCTCCTTTAATTTTGCAAAAGTGGCCCCCAGGCAAAACTGAGTATCTCAGGGCCATGCTGCACCATCACACACACACACACATACATGCTGCAGTCTGTTAACATGTGCCCGTGGCTCTGCATGTAAATATATGTATATATATATATTGATTTATTTATTTAACATGCTGCAGTCTGTTTACATGTGCCCATGAATCAGTGCTACGTAACATGTCCGGTTGCTCTGATTGGTTGTAGATCCATCCATCTACAGCCGTAGATAACGCCCCTAGTTAATCGAAAATGAGCTAAATATATCAGCCAGGCTTTATAATGTGGGCATGTTGCTGCAAAATAATGTAATCTTAGCAAAGACAACTACTGTAAGCGTGTCATATAATACACACGATCACTCTTAAACGCTACATATCATCTTTAGTTCGGGTTTTCACGTTCATGGCAGGCACGGAAATGTCAGCTTCCTCAGAGATACTCACAGGAGTGACAGAAAACTGTATAAACATCCATGTGATATCCAAAGCAGCGAGGAGGTAAACAATGTAAATGATTTTCATCCTCTTGGACTGATCAGTAACGTTAGCTTGAGGTGAAGCTCCGGTGATTTCCTCGTTAGTTTCTCTTCCTCCACCCATGTTGCTTCTTGTAGAAAATCACTGGTAACGTCACAGCAAATAGTTGACCTAAAAGTCAAAATGCGGAAGAATCGAGGTATGTATGGTCAGGTAAAGTACACTTTAACCCGGTGAACTCCTTCATAGGTAATCTAACGTTAGCTGTACTTTGGAACCGAAAGGAAAGGCGACAAGGAGGCGTTACCGAGGTACATGTTAGCTACTTACTAAAAATGAACCATAGATAAATGTTCTGGATTAAGCTTTGTTCATTAGACAGCTGCATTTATCACTGATATAAATATTGTACCGTAATTAAGAACCGAGTGAACTTAAATGTCTCTTAACTAAAGTCCAACCGAGGATGTTGAATTGGTTTTTTTGTTTCTTTTTTACAGTGAGGCGTTCAAGTACGCCTAATAAAATTGTACTTTTATTTTTTTGTAAAGTTATTTAACTTTTTGAGACCTGAGCATACCAGCTTGATTTCAAAAAGGCAATGAGCAACTCAACAAGATAGGGAAAATTTAGTAAGAATCTGTAATATAAAGCAAAATAGAAAAAAAACCCCAAAAAAACAATGAAAGACCCAGAAATAATGCAAGACAAATATCAAAGAATGATAAAATAGAAATATTTATACTTTCTGTAACATACTTTTAAATATATAATTATAATAATTAGAGCTAAAGTTGTTTTTCTTTACATTTTATAACAAACTACCAATGCTACAATAAAAAAAACCCCACTGTCACAAAAAATGCCACCAAGCCACTGTGGCATAGCATATTTATATTATATGTATTATATAAATACTGTATTTATTATGTTATATATTTATGTATTACTGCATTAGTTATGTTTTACTTATATGTAGGTTTATTTATCTATCTATCTATAGGTAATTTATCCTTTTTGTTTGAAATGGCACATCAGGCACAAATTATTATTTCAAGCAAAATATTTTAATATGTTTTAGATATCTTTAAACATGTTTGGGGGATCTTAAAAAAACTAATCCAGCGCTCAAGTTAGCAGACTTTTATTTTGAAGCGACTGTATGATTCTTATTTTGAAGTCCGTTAGCGCCCTCCTCCCGGAAGTATGCCCCGTCGTCTGCTGTGACATCCTCCACTCTGTTATCTGTGTGGGGGATGGCAGCCTGCTAGAAGACGACTCCAGTGCATCAGTTGTATTTTCCTCATTTTTATAGCATGTAGATGCCAGAAAACTCAGAGTGACAATGCATATCCTTACCCCGCATGTGTACTGGGCTCAGCGGCACGGAGAGATCTATCTCCGGGTGGAACTGAGCGATGCAACGGTAGGACAAGTCCACAACATCCAACCGGCTTCTCTCAGCTTAAACTCACTCGGAAATGTCGTTTACTGCTCAACCAATATGCTTAAATGCTTCTAAACTTTATTTTATTTCTTCTGCGTGTGTAACGGTAGCTAACGTTTAACGCGAGTGGCTAGCTTAACCGTTAGTGCTAGCCTTAGTGATGATGCTCGTGGCTAAAATGACCTCTAATCTTAAGCTTATCTGTTAGTTAATGGTCATAAAAATGCTAATATCAAGACACAATTCTCCAGTGTTCACAAAGTTATGTTTTTGTGTTTTTTTATCTGCTTAATAAGCACTATTTAACACGAATTGATAATTATTTATTGTCTGTCGCTGTTCATTCAACGCTAACGGTTATTTTAAAATGTCTTTAACTAGTTAGCTGTCTGAATTAACGCCTTAAATTAATCCTTTGAGACCTGGAGTGACATTACTTTTCTTTAGCTGCTTTCAGATGCCTTTCACAAGTGTTTACGTCTTTGAACCATGAGCAAATTGGAGTTTCTTTCAAAAAAATAGGGGGGAAAAAAGACAGTGAGCAACTTGGTAAAAAAAATCGCAAATCGCAAGAAATTAGTAGATGTAGATTTTTTTTTAAAAGCTAGGGGAACTGTGTAGAGAAAACTGTATTTACAATTCACAAAATTACATATGTAGAATTATGGTACGGAATTAGTATCTTTTAGCACTTCTTTGGTCTTTGCCTTGGTTTCTACTTTCTTATTCTTTATTAAATTTTAAGTCTTAATTTAATTTTCTTGTTCTTTATACTCTTTTTTGCTAATTTCTTAAATTTCGTAAATTCCTTTGTTGTTACACATCCCCTTCTTCCCATTTTTTTCCAAAGAAATTGACAGCTGTAGTTTGACTTCCTTATATATTGTAACTGTGCTACTGAACCTCAACAACTATACTAAACAAATTTGATTATCAGCAGCAAGTATACAAGATACCAAGCCCTGTGTAATAAAAAAAACAAAACACACACACACACGCTAATGTATTAAAAAGTTTTGGGTAAGCCAGTGAAGACTTGTATTAACACCATAGCAAATTGGCTTGATTTCTTTGAAAAACATGGAAAGAAGGCAATGAGCAATAAGAAAAGAAATGACCCAAAATGAGCAAGAAATTAGTTATAACTACAAGAAAATTACCTGAAAATTAGTTTTAAAGAAAAAGAAGAAGAAAATGAAGGTGAACAAGACTTAGAAAAGGTGCTTGAAATTGCCGTAATTCTGTAATATAATTTTAAATTTGTAATTATGGCAATTACAAAAATAGCTTTCCCTAGCTTTTTTTTTTTTAGACATTTTCTCCTAGCTTTTTTGTTTGTTTGTTTTTTAACCATTTTCTAAATCTACTTATATCTTGCAATTTGTGGAACATTTCCTACCAAGTTGGCCCTGCTTTTGAAAGAAATCAAATCACTTTGCTCCGTGTATGAAGGTTTAAATAAGTCTGAAAGGCATCTGAAAGCAGCACAAGAAAGGTGTTGTTGCCCCCAGTTTCAAAGGGTTAAGAATTATTTGCGTTAATATGGGCGGATGTATTTACCTAATCATGTAGCCTGTTACTACCTACATTTCATTCTGCTGGCTGTTTGTTTGCATTAGTAACATGAAATACAGGTCCTCCTCCTCCTCCCCCATCCAAGTCCTGCATCTGTTTTACAGTTGTCTTATAAAAGATGCATGGCTGTTAATGGTTGTTCTGGATCTTGTTTAGCCTCTTAAGGTTTCATGGTAACTGAAACAAGCTGACAGAAGAACACCTGTCATGCTGCACAGTTTAAGCCCATCTATTAGCAACGAAAGACTTCATATAAGAGACTTGTCGTGCAATACAAGTAATAAGCAAAGCATTACAGTCTTGAAATGTCCTTAAAGTCGTACCAACACTTTCATGATGGCATGATATGTGCAGGGCCGTTGTAACAGACTGTTTTGCTTAAGTTAAGAGGGTCTAATTATTTGGCTGTTTATGTTAAAGGATAAGTCTGATGATACACTACCTTTTTCCAGACCAAAACCAACGATGAATTGATTCTACTTACATGTGTTGTCAGTGTAGCCAAAGCCTGATTGATAAATCTTTGTCTTTGTGCAATAGAGCTCCACTGTTGTTCAAAAACTCACATACACCACCTTACTGCCTTAATTACGCACAAAAGCACCAAATGTGTATTAATTCACTTCCAAAAATAGTCTTCAACAAATTCTTTATTTATTCTGATTTGAGTAACATTTGTTAAAGGCTACAGTGCTCAACTGTTTTAGAATATCCGGCTTCTTTAGAATGAATTTCACTTTATATTTGTGACCTGTAATTTTTTTGTTAGTCAAAATTGTATTCATTTTAAGGACAATCAAATATACTGACTTTTATACTTTTTACAAAAATACAAATCATATAGATATAAAATGATCCACAGTCAGAAAAAAGGGGAAAAATAAAATAAAATAAAGCCAAATTGGACAGACAAAACCAAAAAAACTGTTTTTTTAAATCCCCCGTTTTCATACGTTTCACATGTTATGTGATGTTGAAAAGAAACCTATGCCCTTGGTTGTGAAGACTGGTATTGTGTCTTTCAGAATCTCGACATCAGCTTGCAAGAAAATAACACTCTTCAGTTCAGAGGTTGGTATTTATATTTGAGCATCGAGACGACAATATTGTTGATAATAACCATCAAGGAGAAGTTGCTCAGTTGCATTATGACAGTTTTACAGTAAAATATTGTAAAATTCTTCCCAAACTTTCACTTTATTCTCCAGGTTAATTATGATTGCAATGTTTGCATGAAACAATGCAAAGATTTATACTTTTATAAAACATAATGTTGATATTGTTCCACAGCACAGGGACATGGAGCTAAAGGAGACAATGAATACGAGTTCAGTTTGGAGTTTCTGGAACCTGTTAGACCAGAGGTATTGATCTTTTATTCAACTATTACTGATCTTTTACTAACTGTGACAGTGGTTATTTTCAAAATCAGTGTTTTTGTATCTTTATGATATGATTTAAATTAAATGGTTGGGTAGAATTAAATATTTGATGAGTTTCCTTCCCTGGTATTAACTTTTTGCTGCACTTGTAGTTTTACTCTATTATCCCTTATTGTGTTATTGTGTTACCTAATAGCTACACATTTGTCACTTGTTAAGATGAGTGTAAATGTTGGACCCAGAGGAGGTGCAGATGTCAGTGTGGTCAGCCTGCACCTTCCAGTATTACTTATACATAACTGGAAATTAATATTTAAAACAAGATTATGACATTTCACCAAAAACACAGTTAAGACTCAGCAGATGTTTTTTGTGTAGTTTTACTTTTTGTACAAAAAGTAATAATTTCATGTAATTTTCTCTTGCTGTTCAGATGAAAAATTTTCAGTTTTATCATAACTTCAATATATGAACAACTGATCATCATAGCGCTGATTGAGCTCTCAAGGTGAACGCTGATTGAAAAATGCCTCCCTTCTGAAGAGAGGCCTGATTAGCTGGTACAGCATCGCCCAGGATATTCACTTTATTATTAGAGAATTTATTTCTCAGACAAAGAGCTGCTGCTTTTTATTCCACTGACTCAACTAAAATTCATTTGTCCTGTAACCATCTAAGGTCAGTGACCGTCAGCAGCAGATTAAATGTGCTTACAGTATGAGTCAGAGTCTTCTTGTATTGGACACAGAAGTACAAACTGTGTTTGCACCACAACTATTCACATTGTGCCATCAGTGTCTCAGTAAAGGAAAAAATTCTAACTCCGTGTTTTCAGATCAGCCATAGGTCCACCCAGCGTCAGGTGGACATCAAGATCAGGAAGCAGGAAGAGCGCTGGTGGGACCGGCTGACGCTGCAGGAGAAGAAGCCTCTGTTTTTGGCTCCTGACTTCGACCGCTGGCTGGACGAGTCTGATGCTGAGATGGAGCTTCAGGCTAAGGTAGGAATTTGAAAAACGAGCACATTAAAGTAAGTCCACAGTGAGGAGAGATTAAAATGTTGTCTGGCATGAAAAAGGCTTTTGTCTGTTTATGCAAACTGGCATGAGTCTGTTGTGAGGGCAACAAAATGAGCTCTTTGTGAGTGTTGAGTTTTATGGGATTAGTATAGACTTAGTTTGGATAGTTAGTACCGCTAAGAGAAAAGAACCCAAGGTGAAGCTTTTTAGCTCCAGCTCAGTTTCTTATGCTCAGTCTTACAAAGTCTCCCCACAAAACTTTGCATCGCTTATTGTGGTTTGGTAAAGTTGAACTCGAGAAAGATGTAATATCCGATAAGCTTCCTGACAGTTATCTTCTTCACGTCACGCTAATTTTAATCCTTCCTGTACATGATTCAACATAGCCACCTCACAATTTTTAAAGTAGTAAAACATAGGGCATATTATGGGATTGCTGTATCACTTTCCCGAATTTATCCAATAAAATATGGTTTGAAATTAAACAGAAGTTGGAGAGCAACATTTATGTGTTTTAGAATCATGGATGTATGTGATCCACTCCTTATATTTCTCTGAATGGTTCGGCTTTGATTATTTCAGCCAGTCTTCTCTCTATTTGTAACTATTTTCATTTTTAATTTTTGCCCCCTCAAAATTTATTGATTGAAATACAAAAGATTCCCTGTCTGTTCAGTCACACCAACTCATTGTTTGTTTTTTTTGCTCCACTGTAAACATTTTAATTTTGGTTTATTTCACACTTTCTTATTGTGCTTTTCTAATTAAAGTTAGTGAAAATATCTGCTATTGCTGTGAAAATAGCCTTTGAATACACATTATTGAATTTAGAATCTGTCTTTTATTTGTAAATTTATTTCTGGTAAAACTGTGAGTAAAACTTTTTTATGAATCATGACTTTTTAAATCATGAAATAAAACAAATAAATGAGTCAACTCCTCTAGATCTAGTGAGAAATTTGAGATATGCTAATTTATATTCACCATATTAAAACAAGTAAGGATAGGAGTAAATATTAAATTAAAAAACAATGTAGAAAAACAGCATAGAACATTGATATCAATGAAAACTAAAATTCTGATGGTGTGATTTTTTTTCAGGAGGAGGAGAAGATAAACAAGATAAGTGTGGAGTCAAGAATTCGTAAAGACCGTGAGTAACACTGACCTCCTCAGTAGAAAGCATCAAAAACTCACAGAAATGTTTCTAATATGAACTATGTTGTCATAGACATCTGCTATCCTGCAGGAGTTGTTTTAGCAACATTAACATCAGTTAACTTGTTTTATTTTCTTCTCTTCCTCAGCGTACCTCGGGCTCAAGAAAGGGTACTTGTTTATGTACAACCTGGTCCAGTTTTTGGGATTCTCCTGGATCTTTGTCAACATGACAGTTCGGCTCTTCATTCTTGGTCAAGGTTTGTAAAAAAACAAAAAAAAAAACACTGTAGTCAATGGAGTGATATCCAGGTTATCTGCCACGAGAAGGCACAGTAGTGTGCAGAGAATAATTATGATTGGCCAAAGTAAATTTGTCTATTAAAGTTTCTAACCAAACTAGTGCACTGTTACAAGTATAGAGTATTACAGTAGTAAAACAAGTATACAGTATTTGCATTTGTTATTTTGTTACTGACAGTTATTTGGTCTTGAACGTGCCGACAATTCTCCTTCTGCCAAAACCAAAGTGTCATCGGTGAGGGAAACCTGTGAGGTGAAGCTTGGACTGTGCAGTCATTGGGTTACATGTAGAGTATCAGACTCTGTTGCACAAACTGGAGAAATCTGCAAAATGTTTGTGTGTGCTGGAGCTGTCGTCATTCTGTGGTGTTTAAATGATAATTCCAGTTTATTACAGCTTCAGTCTTCATTTTGTAGTTATTTTTCAGCTGTAATGTCAGCTGTGATAGCATTGTACTCACAAAGGTAACTATTGAGATCTGGGAACACATCACTATCATCACAGTTAAATCCATATGGACAACACATTAGCTTATTACCTTAACCACTTTATTAGGAGGTCAAAGCAAAGTTAGCTCCCATGAAATGCTGTAAAAATCTACTTGCAGAGAAACGAAACCTGCTTGAGAAAATGACTCTATCACAGTTTATTTTTAGTCACCACACTGTCAGTTACTGTGCTCTTGTGCTTTATTCAGTGCATCACATGAACCTCTATAAAGTGAAAAGAAAGGCACTCAACATGAAACAGTTAGTAAAATCAGAACGGGCAGACTGTAAAAAGGGATTAAACAACGATAAACAACAGAAAAAAATGTACTCTCTAATAGCTTTTAAATAATATGTACTAAATAATTAATAAACAAAATAATAAGTTGTTTTGGGGTGAGTGTTTATGAACACAAAAACAGACGGTCATAATTAGCACCGCTGTGCAGTAAATAAAGCAAACAGGAGAGAGGGAGAGAGGTCTTTGTTTTTGTTTGTGAGGAGCTATTCACAGATGAGCTCATTTGAATAGGAACAGGAACAAGACTACACAGCAGGGATTTGTTTTGCAAATGATGAAGATTATGAATAGTGGCTCATGTAATGTTCTGTTAAATTATGTCTGTTTGTTTGTTTCTCTCGCCCTCCACAGATTCGTTCTATGATACTTTCCACACCACGGCTGATATGATGTATTTCTGTCAAATGATGGCTGTGCTCGAGGTCATTAATCCCTTGTTGGGTCTGGTTAAGACTGGATTTTTTCCTGCTATGATACAGGTGATATAGTGCTTTAAATAGTTAATTTTTGAAAATTATTTACAGATATGACCAAAATTATGTGGACACCCTGACATTGCAACATCATGTGACATTTAAATATCCAATTTAATGCACCAAAGTGACTTATTGAGCAAGCCCACTCTTCATCAGAGTAGATTTACAATGCAAGCTATTATTTTAAATACATATCACCCAGCCCAGTACATAGGGGGTACAGCAGGGGGCTCAAAACCCAGCCTTGGGGTGCTCCAGTGTAAAGGATGAGTGTGAAAGAGGTGTGTTTACCTACTCTTGATCCTTGGATCTGCTTGTCAGAAAGTCAATGATCTACATACGACAGTAAGGTTTACTGGCCAATTTAAAAGTGTTGGATTTGTTTGAGGTCAGAGCATAGTGCAGGGCAGTCAAGTTCTTACACAAAGTCTGAAAATCATTTCTTTATGAACCTGGCTTTGTGCTCATGGTCATTGTCCTTTTAGAAAAGGATAATTGTCTTTTTGAAGCAGAAAGGGGCCTTCCCTAAACAGTTGCTGCAAAATTGGAAGAACATTATTGTCTAAAACAACACTGTATGCTGCAGCGTTCAGTCTGACTTCATTTAACTACAGTGTGGTTAGTCTGAGCTCTGTTTTTCCTCTGCTCTGTGATGTTGCAGGTGGCAGGGAGGAATGTCATTCTTTTCGTCATCTTCGGCAGTCTGGAAGAGATGCAGAACAAACCTGTTGTCTTCTTTGTATTCTACGCATGGAGCACCATCGAGATCTTCAGGTGTGCTCACCTCCCCTCTCTGGTCAAGTCAACATTTGGTGTTATCAGCTGTAACATCACTTCTTCCTTCTTTACATCAGGTATCCTTTCTACATGCTGGCCTGCATAAACACAGAGTGGAAGTTGTTAACATGGCTGAGATACAGCCTCTGGATCCCTCTATACCCGCTCGGCACTGTGGCTGAAGGTTAGTGACTAGTTTGACATCCTTACTGAAAAAATAATGCCACAAACCAAAGTTTGAGGCAAGTGCAAGGATAACACACGTTAGTTGATGCTGACATTTGCCTTTTTTTTCAGCGGTGGCTGTGATCCAGTCCCTTCCCATCTTTGATGAGACGCGTCTGTTCAGCCTCCGCCTGCCTGCGCTGCTGGGACATTTTTTAAGCTTCTCCTACGTTCTGCAGCTTTACCTGGTCCTCATGTTTCTGGGTGAGACATCCACTGACACACTGCATATCCTCCAGCATCTTAAACACATGACATTGACACATTTCCACTGCATGGTACAGCTCAATTCGATTCGGCTAGGAGCCAGGAATGTTTCTGAATTTCCTTTTTTCACTGCGAATAGTTCTTCTTCAGTGAAGACGGGATTCTCATCGCATAGCTAAGCTGCCGTGATAATGCCCTCTGCCCAAACAGCAAAGTATGAAGAATTCGGTTGAGATTACTTTGTGCTGTGTTCGCTTGTGCTAATGGCAAAGAGAAGAGCAGGAATAGGTCACAGAGACGGTCCTTCAGCGCTGCATCGAACAGCAGCAACAGCTGATCGTCTGCAAACAGCAGTTGCTGCCTCCAACACCAGCATAACAAATAGATTCTAACATGCAGGGGAAACCCAGAAAACCCTCAAGGGGCTTGACAAGTGAGGTTCCCCATGAAACTATCATTTAGTGCATACAGTCTCATAGCATTGATAAGAAAAAGTTGTTTGAATTGTTTAAAAATGTATGTACATATAGGCCATAATAGAAAATATTAGTTAGAAAGGACAGGCAGATGAACACAAAGAAAGTTATGTAAAGAAAAAGAAGAGCATTTAGTACAAAGCTGCCATGAAATCAGGTATTTCATTTCAAAAACAGCCGTGAAATCCAAGAGGGACGTCACTGGTAGCCTGACTATTTAAAAATGGCGGGTTTGTGTAGGCTGTTTATTTTCTCTGACCTATCAGCAGTGTGCAGTGATTTTACTCCACCCTCTAGCACTGCCTCACCCCGCTTGAAACGTCTGCTGCTAGTGCTGTCAAAAAAAAAGTACTATTGATAACTTTTGCGGATGTAAACCTCAAAAAAGCAAGTTGCATTAAATTCAGCAGTGCCATCCGTACCTTTCACAGAAGATGCTGCATCATGTTACACGCACAAGCCTTGATAATGTCATAGGGAGAGTTTCACAGCCAGTGGCTCGAAATGCGTCGTCCGTCAGATTTGAGTATGGAGATCTGGGAGCTGTTAAGATGCAGGGAAGTTTAACATATATGTAATTTACACACTCTACCCACATTGTTATGAAACAAAATGGGTTGAATGTCAGCAAAGAATCCTTGTAAGCAACAGATTTGTTCACCATTTTTGATTTTAGCAGCTGTTCACTGTGATGAATTACCAAACCCAAGCATGCTCAGATGCTTTGTGCATAGATTTTTACAGTATAATGAATGTAAAAAGAAGACAGCACTTCATATAAGGTACATACAGATCTAAAATAACAAAGATCTACGCTATGACATGTTTTTTTGTTGTTGTAGTTTTTTAAGATTGTATTTTTGGCCTTTCACCTTTATTAGATAGGACAGCTCAAGTGTGAAAGGGGAAGAGAGAGGGGATGGTATGCAGCTAAGGGCTGAGGTTGGAATCAAACATGACAATTTTTTTTTTTAATATTAGTAAATACACTGTAACGGGGTATGCTTCTCAAGTTTTAATTTGTCATATCTGTATCTGAGAAACAGATCCAGATCTGAATGTTTTTGGGATAACTGATTTCATTGGATTTTCATTATACTGTGCAAATATGTCTCTGGAACGCTGTGGAGGAGTGAATGAATTACTAGTGTGGTGTTGTGCAAATGGGCTGCTGTGTGTTTCTCATGTGCTGTTGGTGTGTGCAGCCACCTGATGTGACAAACATAACAACTACTGTATCTAAGTAATATTGACAGGCTTCCTCTCCTCCTCAGGACTCTTCATCAATTTCCGTCACCTGTACAAGCAGAGGACGAGACGCTACCGCTCGAGGAAAAGGAAAGTCCACTAACTCATCAGCACTTGTAGTTTCCACACACCCTGAACTGCTGTCCACTTAAAGATAAAGCAGAGGTTTTCTTCTCCTCCAACTGCCTTTCCTCATCCTTATACTCACACACTGATGTTGGAGTTCTGGTCCCCTTTATTCCTCCACTGGGTGAACTGTTAACATCCTGCAGGCCAAATCCTCTAAATCCTACTGTACCGCTCGACAACTCACTGTTGAGCAGTCATCAACTGAAAACACTGCACAGGGTGATCGAGTACTGTACCAGAACCATGTTTATTCTCTAAACTAGATTTCCGTCCATATCCGCAATTACCATCCAAGGTTTTGTTGTTTCTGAGAATTCATTTGAAATAACATGAATAATATCATGAATAACATGATTTTTCTTTGTTTTGTTTTTTTTTTTTTGGTATTATGGTAGGTGTCCGCAGGGGCACCTCCCAGAGTTGGATGCTTGATGGGTGTGCCACTAGGCCCGTAGGCTGTCTGCTCCCCAAATTGCAGATCTGACCAACATGGATGCTTTTTTCTTATATTACAAAAACTGTTCTCTGAAGTATGTCTCTGAAAACATTTGAGACGAGAAGTATGCCATGCAGTATCGTCATTTTAGATCGATAACGGTGATTTTAAAAGTTTTTCAAGAGTTTACAGAGACGGCAAGTCACACTGGATGCCCCTGATAAGCATAAAGTAGCCTACATTTATCTTTATACAAATGCGGAGTTAATGGCCCGTTTCTCAAAACGCAATACTGCATTACCAGAATGCATTGCTGAACTGCTTTGATGAAAAACCGAATGGGAAGCGTGGATTTGATAAGTCTTGTGACATGTAAAAAAGAGAGGGGTTTACTTTGAGCATATAGGAGTCATTATTTTTTGAGTATTAGATTATGTGGTTCAGGAAAACAATTTCTGTCTACAAACTCACTGCAACAGATATGCTACTTTCACTTTGTTAACATCTTTATGTTATTTATAAAATTATGGTCCTTGTTGGTTAAAAATAACATTGTTACCCTTAAAAAGACTCTTCAAAGCATGTTTTAGTTGTGCTTTTTGGCTATTTAACACAAAGACCCATCATAGTCAGCACACCTTTTTTTCATACTGATGTGTGTTAATGCATTTGAAAGCCAATGCGGTTTTGATACTCTTCCTGTTGTGTGTTCAAGGATGCTTCAGTATCTGAGAATATAGATTTCTTTTTTTTGCATCTTCAAAGATGCAAGAGATAAGTGTATTCATCCAGTCATCTCCCTGATGTTTTCTTGTTTTCTCCTGGGTTTTATTAGCTGAAAACACAGCCTGAAAACAAAATGTTTTTTGAATTATTGAAAGTCAGAACTTACT